>NW_006431920.1:5059710-5068104 GCF_000325575.1 Pteropus alecto | reverse complement strand
ACTAGAAGGAGTGATTCAAAGAAAGGGTAAATCTCGTCATCGAATTCTGAAGGCGACAAAACCTCCTCAACAGAGCAACTGGCAATATTTCACTGAAAGGGGTAGTGACGACATGCACAAAGAATGCGTTTGAGAATGGGATGCAGAAACCTTTATTTTCCCTCTTTAACTGAAATTTAGCACTTCACTTAACTAAGAATTTATGAAACAAACCACAGCAGTGTTCTCAATACCTCTGTGTCACCAACAGAAATCACAAATATCACATATCACATTTCAGTGACAGAGCTATTATGAAATACTGTTTACATCTACCACTAGTTCAAAAATATAATATTCTTGGACCTGTCACTAACACTTCTTAAATAATGAAAAAATGCACCTCGTTATATAACTTTTTAATAATTTTATAACTGTATTTCAATAAAATTAATTGCCTTTGGAATCCTCTACTTTATTTTGTGCATTTAAAAACATTTCTCTGAGATGGTATATATAGGCCTCACCATACAGCAGAGTTCATGGCACAAAAACACTTAACAACTTGTTCTATATAGGTTCGAATCAATTAGGCAAAGCCATGGACAGTGTTCTTCCAGGATTTGTGTGTGTGTGATCTCAATACATAGCCGTAGACCAATTCAGACCACTACAATGAACCCAGTCAATTTCCAAGAACGGCTTTACCCACTTTCAAAGGTCTAGATGCAACAATGGCATCTAAAAAAAGTGACATTTAAAATAAAGTCTCTGTGTTCTTAATGTTTTTAAATGTATCAAATATTATGACATATTCCAAATATACAACCTACTTAAGGATGAAGGCTTAACAGGGACCTACGACTCTACCTAAGGTCCCTTTGGACTATAGAAACCTGGGCTTGTCAGATTTTATTACCTTCACAGTAACCTCTGAGTTATTGGTGACTCCCTAAAAATAAGGATCCTGTACCATGAACAATGGGAGGAGTGATGAGACCAGATAGAGTCTGTGAGGGGTGGACAGTTACCAGGGGGGAGGTGGAAGTGGTGGCCTGCATCACTGCAGCAGAGTCACATGTTTCCCACAGAAGCATCCAAATAATCCAGGTAGATACTTATAGGGTAAGAGGCAGCTTGAAATACCTGTCAGGCCCAGGGAACACAAAGCCATCTCGCAACATTGTGAGTCAGGTTAGACCTGCCTCTTATCTTTATTTCCCTCTCTGGTTTCTATACCACCCCTGTTTCTGAAAGGGGGATGGAATAAAAAAGGACTCTTAGTAAGGTGGAGAGGGAGAGGCGGAGGCAGTCAAGACTCCACACCCACCATCCCGTGGTGTCTTTTCTGTAGCTGTTCCCAGCTTGGGGAGGCAAGAAAATTTACCTTTAAATCGACTTTGGAGTTTTGCATCGGGACATTCTAATTTCCGAATCAAGATTCTGTTTGGTGACTTAAGGATCCATAGGACGTATTAATTTCATCATGTCACAGCCTAAGATGCAGCTCGGCCGGAGAAAGAAAGTCAAATCCCTATTGAATTTTAAAGGGACAGTAGAATGCAAAATTAAATGAGGTTATGGTTATACCTGTACATTCGGTATCAAGTTTCTATTGAGTTTTGTCTTTCTTTAGATGCACAAAAATTCTACTCCAGCTAACTTTGCTTTAGTCATAGACCTCCAAGTCAGGTCCTGCTTTCCAGGTTGTTCTTGCCTGGAAAGCCTTTTTGTTTCACTCTAGTGCACTGTAAACTCCACCTACCCAGACGGTCTGGCTCCAAACCACCGATTCAGTAATACTGTATTTAACTGCATAGCCCACATCTTCACCTTCTCCTCCAAATTCCTATTGCCTAATGCAATATCATTTAACTTACCATTACCATATTCTATTTTTACATAATTTTGCAACTTTATGTCTGAGTTCATTAATGAATCAAGAGCTACTTTGAAGTTGTATATCCCTGAGCTGTACATATATTAGCTACATAATTAATTTTAATTTTAATGTATCCTGCAGATACTTTATATGATGGTCGCTCTGCCAAGCAATTATTTTTCACTTTTTCACTGAAAAAATTTTAGCACACAAGGTGTTTATGTGCTCGTGTCTAAGTACTTAAAGAATCGTTTTCAATCTTTTCCTAAAGTAAACAATAAATCATATTTTTCTTGATTTCTTTTCTAAAATTGTGAGCAAATTCTGGTCTTGGGAAATCTGGAGATCCGCATCTTATCATTTCACATGTAAATGCAAATAAAAACTTACTCCCCATCATAGCTGCATATATAAAACATAAATCTGGGAATATTATCTGTTTATATGTAAATAGTGTAGGGGTATGCTTTAAAGAAATCTCTGGATTTTATTTAAAATACATGAAAGGTTGGAGGCAGCCAAAAGATGTCTCCAGGGTCTTGTGTGTTATAGAGGAGAATGTCAAAAATGTGGGCTTCCCAGCTGGTAAAACAATAACTTCTTTGATTGGATGTCCAGTTGTGCTTTGCCTGGCGTTTTCTGTTTTTAAATCCAAAGGTAAATTTAACTTAGGGAGGAGATATTTCTGTTTGTCAGTTTCAAAGGTGACTTGTTTTATTTTGTTCTTTTTTTTTTTTTACGCAGTAAATCTTTTGAAATTTGAACTCTACCCTTGTTTACCACTGTGATGTTGAGAGGTTAAAGTTTGTAAAATACTCCCTTCTCTAGTCCTGAAAAGTGGGAGACAGAAAAGATCCTTTGGAAAATTCTGTTGGCAAAACTATTTCTAACGGTCCTATTTAAGGGAGATTATGCTTTTCAAAACATGCCACTAATCTGTATTTCTTTGTCATAATAAAAGTAGCTGCCACCAATAATATGTTCTCTTACTATTTGATCAAACATCTACCCAAATGTTCCATTTTTGAACTCACACAAGAAAAATCTCTATGGTTTTGTGCTTTCTCAAATGCTTACTAATCAACACTAACAACCAATATCCTCTTAACATTTCCCTTATTTTTGCACATTTTCAACACATCTTTCAATATGTTGGTTAATTTTCTTCCAAGTTATAGTTTTAAATCACTGAAAAACATCATATATTCATCATATAGCTTGATTCTAAAATCATATGTTTAACAATACCTAACATTCCTTCCAATTTATAAAATTGATATCAATATATACTTCTTTCTTACTCTTGTGGTGAAATTAAAAATGGAAAAAAAAACAAACCTATTTTAGAGTCAGCAAAAATGTAGAAAGGTAAACTTAAATTTTAATACTATAAATAGACCATTTTCAAATGATTCATTGACTAACAAAGAGTAAAATTCAAATATAGGAAAATAACCATGATTTTTTGGTTTACTTTGAGACTGGACATGACTTTAAGGTAATAGGTTGAGCAAACTACAGGCCATGGGTCAAATTAGGCCCACCACCTGTTTCTGTATGCAAACCAAAAACATTTTCTACATTTTTAAATGGTTTAAAAAAATCAAAAGAAAAATTGCATTTCATGAAATGCAAGAAATGTATGAAATTAAATTCTCAGTGTTCATGAATAAATTTTCTTTTGAACACAGCCATGCTCATTCATTTACATATTATCTATATTTATATAGTCTATACTCATTTATTTACATATTTAATTTACATTTTGTCTATGGCTGCTTTCATGTTACAGAAGCAGACTTGAATAGCTGCAATAGAGACCTTATGGTCTGCAAAGCCTAACATATTTACTATCTGGTCCTTTATAAGAAAAGTTGCAGATTACGTCTGCTTTCTGGAACAATTCCATCGATGCCAGCACGTGTTCTATGGGCCACTAAGTTGTGATTAGGCACAATCGCCACGGACCAGATCTTGAAACAGTGCTTGTTTATTCTTCTGGGAACGATGGCTTTAACGGCTCTTGCGCAATTAATGGTAATGTCTCTTAATTCTCTTATTTAGTTTCCCTTTGACCAACCACATATTTATTTTCAAAACAGATAGGTGAAACTATGAAATGTAGCCTCGAGAATGATAAAGCCAACTCCTGACCACAGCATCATTAGCACTGTGTACTGACACACCCACTGATATATGTTCTCAGAATACAATCCCAAATCTGCACATCGACACTTAAAACACATCTAAACTTGCACTCCGGAGTTCTATTCTTTATTTTACTTAATGTCTCCCTTTAAAAGGCCTAATAAAAAAGTTCTTGATAAATTTCCCAAATGCTTGCTGTTGGAATTTCAAGAAGAGCTTCACTGCAGTGCTATACTGTAATTTTTTTTCAAGATGAGAGACATAAACTATTTATTTAGCACTCAATCAACTGTAAGAAAATAAACTCAAACTAAGAAAATAGGTAATGTCTTGGCTGGAAAAAACCTAAGGGTTAAAATGATGCTCGTTTGGATGAGGTCTCTCTCTTTTGGCTTAGTCTGTCTCTGCTCTCGTTCCAAGTATTGCCTTCATCTTCAGGCTACAGGTGGTGGGAAGAAGCTCGCAACGAGTCTCTACATATGTTCTCCCGATTCGGTTCCAACAGAAGAAGAGAACATCTATTCCCAGTCTCTAAAGCACAACAACACAGATTCACTATGATTGAAACAACGGAGGAAATATGAAATGCCTAACGTGACTGAAGGGGATTTGGAGCTTGGACTGGCCGAGCCTGGGTGCCATGCCCTACCCTAGTCAGCAGTTGGATGCGGCCAACGACTGTCTCTAAGAAATGGAAAGAATGGGTCCCCGAAGGACAGTTGAAGTTTTTATTTGTTTGTTCATTTGTTTTTTTCAGAAGGGGAGACAATATAAGACTGGCAAAAATTATTTTTAATTTTAAAAAGTTATTAAATTAATAATTAATCAATCAATAAATTGTATCATTTAAAAATACATAAATTTAATAACTAATAATTTTATAAACATTATTTTATTAGAATTAACTGATTCTTACCACGTGTAGAACTTTCAGACAAATTGGACATGACATTTTCTATGGCCAATTTATATTTTTCATGAAGACAGGTTTAAAATGTCATATGTTGGATGGGACTGAGAAAAGGGAAAAATAAATAAAAGGAGGTCGGAGGTGGTATTGGCTCTGCTTCCCATCGGCTTGCCCCTTAACCACACCAGACACAGGGCCGGCCCACTGAGAATAACTGTCATCCATCTTTTTCCTGCATTTTGCCACCTGCCTTCCGGACATGCCTGAATGACCCCCCTTCCTTCTTCAGTGCTCCACTAGGAGATCTCGACGCTGAGCCATGGGCTCTAGAAGGGAAACTGAAGCCACGTGACTGATCTCTAGCAGGCTAGTTCCCAGAAGAAGCGCTCATGGTACCTGGGATGAACCCAGGCCCAGGTGCTTGATTTATGAGTAAAATTCAGTTTCCATCTGCTCAGTGGGTCCTCTTCAATCATTGTGGTTCTTTTCCTCTACGGTTCCATTTGTTAAAATGAAACAATAACACAAAGCCAAGCTTGTATTTCCTTTAGCATACGTGACACCCATGCTCCGGTCTCCTGACCCACCTCAGTGCTGTGTGTCTACGAGTACCCTAAGCTGATACGGGATCCCGTGACGTCATCCCAGACGAGGACTTTCATTAGGAAAAAAAAAAAACAAAACAAAACTTTCAGAATATAGTGTGTATATTCGAACTCGAAATATCATTTTAGTAGAAAAAATATTAAATAAGCTATCACAAACATAATCATCTTTCTTTTTTAAAGTGTAGTTGGTATACAATATTATATTAATTATATTAGTTTTAGTTATACATTAATTTGACATTTTTATATCTTATGATGTGATCACCCCACTAATTGTAGTAATCACTTGTCACCAAGCAAACTTATCCTTATACTATTGACTATATTTCTCTTCATTTTTTCACCCTTCCCCCTAAAAAGATAAGAAATACCTTGACTCCCAAATTTGTCCAACTACCTCTTTAAAAAATAGGCCAAGATACAGCACATTCTCATCATTAAAAGATTTTATCCTTTTTCTTTAAGATAAAAAGGAATACTTAACAGTCTGTGATGCAAAATAATTGCTTTACTTATGCTCCTTGGGCATCCTATTGGCCAGAATTCAATGTCTCTAAGGAAGTCAGAGTGTAAAACTGTTTTCCTTCTGTATATCCAGAAAGAAAATAAAACAGCATGTGAGAGCCACTTAGTATTATCTCTGCTCTACAGACTAGGGGAAGCTGTCTGGAAGGGGTAGAAATTAATCAGTCCTAGAACAATCACACAAGCATATTTCATCTCAAGCTTTGGCACTCCAGTAGCGCTTTCAGGAACAAGAATGTCTAGTGTTCTCTTGATATCGACTCTTAAGATGTGAGATGATGGTTGTGGCTACGTAGTCAGAAGTGTGAGCCATCGGTGTGAGCCATCGGTGTGAGCCAACAGCTCCTTTCCTGGAACAACGGTGGAGCCTCTCAGCTAGAGCTGACAGTGGCAGTGACTGCTGAAAAGCTGAGTCGATCACTTGATTCTGTTATAAACCATCTGCAGCTCATCAATTCTACCATACGGTGGAAGTTGTAATGATTCTATATCAATTTTGTTTCTGTATAGACAGATACAGGTGAAGTCACACTCCACCTCTACTGTTTTTGCTCTCTCTGCCTGTACCATGTAGACTCTGTATTTGGAAGCATTTGAAAGATGATAGATGATGATAGGTAGGTAGATAGACAGGCGACAGACAGATAGATGATAGATAGATAGATAGATAGATAGATAGATAGATAGATAGATAGATAGATAGATAGATGATAGAAAAATAAAACAAATGAAAATGATGTAGTAAAATGCCAACTGGGGACACGTAATACAAAAATCCACATTTTCCAAGGATATTTTTAATGCCTTCTATTTTTTTTTTTTCCTACAAAGAATATACCAGGATTAGAGATCAAACAGGCAATGAAATTTTATAAAATACTTTGATATAGCAATGTGGAATGAGGCAGTATGTATCAGTAATTATCCTGCTTTTGTCTGATTGTTTTACTGTTTTCAATGCATCTGAGTGATAAGATAAATATTTAGAAGATGCCAGTTAAATATTTCTCAATAAATACTAAAAGGCACCATCCATTGATAAGCCCTTACTATAGAACGAGTATTTAAGCAGTGTCATCAGGGGAATATAAGAATGGAATCTTGGAACTTAAACCGAAGATGCTTAAAAAAATTAATGTTTAAAATAAGCTGTAGGTGTTTGTATAAATTGGAAGAATTCAATTTTGAAAAATAACTAGTCTGAACACTGAGAGATCAGTCAGTCATGGTGAATACATTTATCTGCCTGAAGAATTCTGACACAGCAACGTTCACAATATAATAAATGTTCACAAGATAATAAAAGCACAAAGAAATTTAGTCTACCACAACACAGAGCTTACCTTGTTGTGGCAAATGAACTGCTTGGCTTTCTTTGACTATCTTATATTAGGTGCTGAGATTGAAATTGCAAGAATAGCGTATTTTATTTCTCTTCCTAACTCACTTCATTAATTTCTTTTCTTGAAAGATCGTTACTTCCGAATCACTTTCTTTGATACTAAACTTTAAAACTGCTTCTTTGAACGTATTATTTGTGTAAAAACAATGCACGAGGGAATGTGTAAAACTGCAGGAGAAAGTGAGGTACAGAAGTAAGAACACAGATGCAATTGTCAAGTTCCTTGGCAAAACCCAACTCGACTTATCAGTTTTCTGCACCTTAGTTTTATAATTTATAATATAAGAACGATAGTAGTACTCCCTGGTTAAGTGATATAAGAATTAAATGAGATAATCTCTATAAAATACTGGCTATGAAGCTCGACAATAAGTTAGTTCTCAGTAAATGTTAGCTTGTTTCATGTTCTCATCAAGTAATTATTTGAAAAACGAAATTCAAAAATAACTTCGAAGTGATCCGACAGTGCTGTGTCTGACAAAGCACACTCACACGGTAGACCTGCATTACAATCCTGTTCTATGTTCTAGTGATCTACTTATGAAACATTCTTTAGGAAAAAAATGTAAAAGTCATGAAATTCTTATTATCAGGAATTGTCAAATAAGCCCTAAATATTTACCAATGAGTCAATAAAATTTTTCAGGAGTAAGAAAAGCCTAAGTTTTTAGACAAAGTCCAAAAGATTATCTGACACATTTCTGACACAATCCTTTCTATCTGTAACCTACTAAAATTTTGTTTCCATCTGGACCACGACTTTAAAAAATTGGTCAATAAGGTACCCAGTGATCCCCAATGTGGTAAGCAGACATTTCTGAACTCACTTGATCTTCCTAGTCTTTTTTTGGTCCCTGTAAGTCCTACTTCATGTCACTAAGTCACTTGAACTTAATGCTCATTCACAACTGACTGTCAGTTATGCTGGGTCTTAAACTTA
>NW_006431920.1:5035986-5059681 GCF_000325575.1 Pteropus alecto | reverse complement strand
ATCATAGCATTCCAATCTTCTTTATAAATTCACCTTCCTTAAACTACTCTTCCAATAAATCTCCCATATTTGTGAGCCAATATCCGCTTCTCCTTTCACTCCAGAAGACTTATTTAAGACCATGGTTTGTTACAAGACCATTTACCAAGGTATCTGTAATATACACAATCTCTCTGGCTCTTTGTATTCAGCTCCTTCTCCATGTGCCTTTTAACATTCATCTGCAGGTTTCTTTTCAACCCCCATTTCAACATACCTCAACCTGAATGAATTCTCTTCCGGTTTAGCTCTTTCATGACTTCGTACTCTGATTAATGGTGACATAAGCCACCCCATCACTCACGTTAGAAACCTGGAAGATCTCCAAGCAGCTTCCTCTTTATCGCTTTATATCTCCAAGCCATCGAAAGTTCATATTGATTTTCATTCCCAAATATTTGTTCATTTCAACCTCCACTCTTCTCTAATACCATTGACCTTCTTTGGTTTTTCACTGATCTTACTACAAAAGCCTTCGAGCTGGTTTTTTTTTGTCATCCATTTTCTCTTTGCTAATCTAATTGCCATGATACTCCACAGTGTTCTGTTTAAAAATTTAAAAACGTGATCCCTTAAGCATCTAGTTTAAAATCCTTAGCTGCCTCCCCAGACTTGTAGGTGAGGCTCTGTGTGCATGGGGTTGTGATGCCGCATGTAGGCTGCAGTCAGTCCTGACAGCTCTGTCCCACAGACCTTCAAACTCTCCTCCACGGAGCTTCGTGCCTGTCAGCCTCATCTGAAAAGTAGTACACAACCAGTTTTCTTCATACCTAGATCTTCACCGCCTTACCACTCCTACTTTTCACAGCCCACATTTCTTAAAAAGAGTTAAAAATTATAATCCATTTTCTCTAGTTACTCAAGTTCTGCTCACTGACAAGTTTACCATAAAATGTAGCTGCTCTCACCGGGACTCCAAATAGGCCAGTCGTGGAATTCGGCAGTGACCGCTAAGTGTCTGGTTGCTTGACTTATCACTACGGACCACTCTTGTTTAACGTTTCAAGACCCACAGTTTTAGGAAACATTTCTTTGACTTTCTGTTTTACTCGTGTTTATTCTACTACATCTTGCAGTGGTCTATCTCAATCTCTCTCCCAAGTCTCTCTTTGTGGGTCAGTTCTTAAAATTGTTTTCTTTTCCAGGATTCTTTTCTTGGTCATCAGGTATCTTTCCAAGCCCTCTTGTTCTCAAGTATATTTCAAGCCCAGGACACTGAGGTCCCCAACATACAAAAACAGCATTACATTCATAATGACAACGTGGAGGAGGAAGGTTGTGTTTAATTTGAAAAAATACCTCAGGTGGTTCTGGCATGTCATCCTTCCCTGGTCAAGGTTCGTGTTCTTTCTGGCTGACCTCATTCCCCTCCCTCGTCCTTTACTAGCAGCTCTGTGCAGATGACTCACAATATTTTTATCTCAGTTCCAACTCCATATATTCAATAGCCTTTTGCCACCTCAAACTATAGGTCCTACTGGCACTTTTAACTCAGACTCTTCAAGTTGAATTCATTACTTTGTTCTCTCCAAACTGCTTATCATCCATAAGTATCCAAGCCAAAGCCTGGGGATCATTTCATCGTCTTTTCTTTTTATTATTCACCACATCCAGTGAAGCTTTTCGTCCAATCATTTCTCCTTCCTCAGTTACTCTCATTCCTTTCCATTCCTTTCTCTTCTCGTGGATATTCTCATTGTTTAGTCTTCTGTCTAGGCTATTATCATCTTGTCCTAATTACCATGCCTCCAGCTTTGCTTTCTGCAATCTATCCTCCATTTGTCTCCCAGAATAAAATTTTAAAATGCAGTTTTTAGCATGGTATTGCTCAGATTACAACTCTTTGAACTCCCATCATCTACAGGATAAAGTCCAAATTCCTTAGCCTGATGTTAGAGCTCCATTGTCAGCTCAGTAGAAACAAAGTTCACTGACTCAGTTTCATTTATTTATTTGACAAATATTTATTGAGTATCGCCAGGCAATATTTTAGACACGAGGTACTGTAAAAGAGAAAAAGAGACAGGAAGCTTCTAAGACTAATGGAATTTACATTCTAGTTCAGGGAGAAAATAAATACATAAACACACATACACACACACGAAGTGGTGAGTTCTATGTGAAAAAAATGAAAGCAGCGTGATATAATTGAGATTAAATGATTACTTTATGACAGGGTTGGGAGTCAGGAAAGGCATCAAACAGAAGGTGACTTTTAATATGATATCCAAATAAATGAAGCGAGCCAGAAGTCTTGGGAAGGGCATTTTCAGTGGAGGGAACAGCACTGCGCAGGTCCTAAGGCAGAAACAAATTTTCACATTTGAGGAACAGAGAGGAGAGCAGTGGGGTTGGTGTGTGTAGATTGAGTCCAAGACTAATGTGTCGGAGAAGTAAGGAGAGAAGAGATCGTGAGACTTTCTACAGCTTGCTAAGAAATTTGGATTTTACTTTTTTGGACTTTATTTCTAAGTCTGGCGCAAAATGGTAGCAGGAAGATGCGTTAGACAGATTTGTACCGTAGTAGTCATTGCGCTAAGAAATGTTTAGACTTGAAATATGTTTTTAAGATGCACTAGATGAATCTTGTTAATGGACTGTATAAGGGAGAGGAGAAGATGAGAAAAATTAAGCAAAACTTCTAGATTGGAAGTTTGGAAGATATTAAGTGAATCTCCAAGTATGAGATTCTGGGAAGTTGGAGGGCTCGCTATCGATTATGAACTACGGAGTATTTAGATGCCATTCACAACAAAAGGAATAAATGAGATCACTTGGGAAAAGCAGGTAAATCTAGAAAAGGACCTTCTACTAAATCTAATAATGGATGATACAATCTCAGCGGAATTAAAAAGGAATCGAGAATACGAGGGAAGCGGTGGAAATGGGAAAAGGGAACACTGGGTTCAAGGTCTAAGCTGAGGAACCGCTGGTGTCGCAGCATCTGAGTAGGTGAGCTGGAAGGGCTGGAGGTGGTAACCAGGGAGTGAACGACTCGCAGCAAAGGGTCCAGAAACGGCACACTGCTTGTGACGACAAGCCTGAGAGAGCACCATGGCGATGCCTGGCTAAGATAAGATGAGGCGTAAGCTCACGGAAAGTAAGAAAATCAAGAAATTACGAGACTAAAATCTGCCCGCTGTTTTCTATTGCTATTTGTACCTTCAACTCTAGCCATGCAAACCAGTTTTTCGTTCCTTGAAAAACGGCTTTGCGTTTCACATCTCTGTCCCTTTTTTCGTGATTTTCTCTCTTTTAAAACCCTATTTCAGGCCCCAGGAACACATTTACCTTTTTCCTTACCTTGATCAAACATCTCCTATTCTCTGCAGCCTTCTCAGACCCCAGCCCATGCCACTTCCTCAAGGAAACTAGTCGGTTCCTCATTTTTCGCTCTGTATGTATCTCAGTTGTGGCACATATTATTAGAATTATTTATTACACCTGTATCTCACACTAGATTTTCAGTTCCTTGAAGGCAGACAACAAACCTTATTGCGTTTTACAGCCTCAGCACTTAGCAGTGCGGCACATAGTAGTAGTTTTAGCAATGTTAGTTGAACATACTCATTCAGGAGCATTTGCCAATATTAGTGTTGACTGGCTTTGAAATGGATAAGGTATTAGGTGATGTACTGGGGACAGAAAAAAAAAGAAGGGAATGTATTTCACCATGCAATTATATTAAATATATCAGAATACAGTAGCATACTTTCGATATCGAAATGTACATCCCTAATTTTATAATTTAGGAAAGAAATCTCAAAAATGAGTAATGTAGTACTTTTTTTGTCCAGTACAGTCTGTTCATCTACAAAAAGTGGATCTTGATCTTTCATGTGTTTCATGTTCTAACTGGCTCTCTACTTATCTTTGACTACTTGATGCTTACTTTATATGTTTATTTGTCAGGGTGTGTAACATTAGCTGCTATGATATACCACTTCCTAAATTTCAGTAATTTCATAAATTTTAGTTTTATTCCTTGCTCATATCCAGTCTCATGTGACTTAGATTTGTACAGTCATCCCAAGACAAGGATCCTTCAATTGTATGGCTCCTATACCTTTTACAGCTTTAGAATTCACCACTAAATTCCATACAATTAGCAAACAATGAGAAAAAATGGAAGAATGACAAAGACTTTGTAGAAATTAATCCTAGAAATGATGTATAACACCTGTGTCCATGTTCTATTGGCTAAAACTCAGCATTATTAAAAATACGTTATATCATGTATTTGTTAATTTGACTATTTTTCTTTACTTATTTAACAAACATTTACTGCACATTTATAATACACCAGGAACCGAGAAAGCATTCAGGATTCAGACATAAATTGAGTAGAATCATCTTTGGCCCAATATATTCTCTAGTAGGAGAATTAGAATCTGAACAATTTTTTAAATTAATTTGTAATTAAAAATAACATTAAAGGAAAACTCAGGCTATTTTGGAAGATAATAACATGATGCAGAGAGTTTAGATAAGTTGGTTAAGGAAAACCTCCCAGAAGAAGTTGCATATAAGTTACAACATGAAATATAAATATGAATAAGCCAAAACGAGATCATCCAAGGCAGAGAACACAGCACATGCAAAGGTCTTTGGGAGAACTGGAAGTACCAAAAGATGACCAGTGTGGCTTAGTGGAGAGTATAGGTATGATGGGGGATGTATGACGGGTTGGTGCAATATGAGGCTGGAGAAGGAGCAGGTCTTGAGAAAAAACAGGAAGTCTTATTTTTAAATTTAGATTTTATCCTAGGAAAAATTAAAGGTCCTTGAAGGGTTTCAAACAAGAGCTTCAGGTGATCAGAACACTATGACTGCCATATGGAAAATGAATTGGCTATGGGAAGTAGAGGACATGTGGAAACAGAGGATGAAGGCTATTGTAGTGGCCTAGGTAAATGATGACATGGTTTAGACTGGGGCTGTGGCAGTAAAGATGGAGATATATCATGGTTACTTAAGATATTTCTAATTTAAGACATATTCTGGCTATGAAATGGGCCATACTTAAAGTCAATAAGTCATGTAAATCCTTGACATGAAAGGCACCTTTAGAAATAAATGTAAAGCATTATCATAAAACTAACTATATTAGTAGATATTAGACTATGTTATTAGACATATTAAACTATATTAGACTTATATAAAAGACACTGTGGCCCTACATACCTGCAACATGATCTTTTGGTTATTGCTGTCCTTCTAACAATTCTCATGAAAGAGCGATGTCAAGAAACACTGTCTCTAAATCCAAAAAAAATCCTGTTAGATCTGAGTACAATGACGTATCCTAAACGGATCTCTCAGAATGGCACAAGCCCATGAAAATATCATAGTTGAGAGTTTGAACAACAACAACAAAAAAGTCAACCATATGGGCTTGGGATTTGAATCTGTGTTTTTAGTGACATTTGAAGGTGAAATTTTCCCCTGGAGCTTCAGATGCTTAGAAAGCTGCTTCCGTGGCCCCATTTAGCAGCTATTGCAAAAGGCGTCCAGGTGAGTCCCGTGACAGTCTCAGGGAATCCTTTGAAGGATCAACTAGTCCACAGCACCAGAGGAGGCCACTTTGCCTTTGGCATTTTCAGAATTTCAGGGACAGAGGACAACATATTGTTTTATTACCTTAGCTTAATATATGAGAATCCCGAACGCTTCAGTTTGTGAGGTGAAGTAAGCCAGTCACAAAAAGGTAAATACTGTATAATTCCACTTCTAGAATGTATCTAGGGTATTCAGATTCGAAAACATAGAAATTAGAATGGCGGTTGTCAGGAGCTAGAGAAAGTTGCTGTTTATTGTGCATAGAGTTTCAGTTGTACAAAATGAAAATTTTTAGAGACTAGCTACACAATAATGTGACTATACTTAACATCGCTAAACTGCACACCGAGAAATGGCTAAGATAAATTTTATGTTATGTGTTTTTTACTGCAACTCTAAAAAATCAACTACATTCAAAACTTTTTAAAATTTTAAATAAAAGTTTGTAAATATATTAAAAATAAATATTAAAAAGAGAAATAGTTACGGTAAAAGTTTCAATTCCTCAATGGATAATTTATAAAATATGAGCATGACAACATAGGTAGATTTTGTGGTATCATTTTCACTTTTTTATATTGTCATCCTAAAAAACAACCATGCTTGTTCAAAAATATTTCTCAGTAACATCAATGGATCCTAAATTCTTCGTTTTATGAATCTCAATTCTGATATCATTCTAGAGTAGATATTCAGAGATGGTTTTTCAGCCAATGCAGTGTTCTATTCATTATGTAATTTTTTTAGTCTTACATTTTTTTATTTGGAAAATAACTTTGGAAATCTGGCCTGTGTTCAATATAAAATATTTATCAGGCAGTTTGGCACAGGAAGCTAAGGAAGAAAAGTTGTAAAGTTCTAAATTAGGGTCAGAGATAGGGAAACTGCCCTTGCTTTTGACTCATCTCTGAAAATTATCCTCTGCCACAAGATTCTGTTTAAAACTACATATTTAAAGTCTTCTAAACTGCCTTTAAAGTCTTTACAATCTTCCCATTTGTTTTCAGTTCCTTCCCACCGTTTTCTAATCTCTGAATTCATGAATTAATGAATTCTCATTCATTCCAAGTTCATTCGAAGATGTGTATTGCTAGCTGACCAAGACAAAGCACCGTCCTCTGTAGAGCCACCATGACATTTTCACTGAAGGGCATCCTTTGGCTCTGTGGGCAGGTTTTGGTTGTTTTTTTTTGTTTCTTTTTTGTTTGTTTGTTTATTTAAAACTCAGACTTAGATATGCTCAGATGGCAACAAAGCAGAATCTAGGATTAAGATGAGGGTAGTGATGTACTTGTTTCAGATGCAAAGTCTCCAAAATACGCAGTAATCAAAAGAAATAAAACTTTACCGCAATATTTTTGAAAATCCATGTTGAACGAAATATCAGAATTTTAAATTAAGACGAGCTGTTCTTGTTTGTTTTACGACCGTGAGTTACTGGGGAGAGAGCGAGAAGTCATTTCCAATTGGCCCCCCATTCCGGGTCACTGGCTGTCATCACTGGAGAGGTTTATGAGAGTTGACAATTGTGAACAAACTGCCCAATGCAAGAGTTTTATTTATAGTCATCATTTTGATTGTGGAGCTTTTATTAACTTTTTCCACTTGGCTCAGATTATGGGAGGATATTTCGATAAGGATATTTAAGGCATAGCTTTTTCCTTTTGCGGCAGCTCCCCTGTGATTTGGCAGGGCACTGAGGGACGGAATCCTACTTAGCCTACATCTCAGCAGCTTATGGTGGGAGAGCAGTGTGAGGCGGGGAGGCTTCTTCTTGGGGCTTTCTCCGGGAATGTTCCCCACTATAGGGATTGAACCAAATGGAGTCTCATCAATTCTTGGCCATTCTTGACCAAATTTTTTTTCCCAGTTTTTGACATTTTGTCTCCAAGTCAGCAACACCTCACAATATCATTGCTCAAAATGGAAAATGGACTCAAAGCTAAATAACTTCATCTTAAAAATTCAACGTCATATCCTTTCAGAAAATAGTATTTAAATTCTCAGTAACTGATTTGTATTGGGTAAGAAGACATGGTGCTCTTTAAAGAGACGGAGCAGTCAAAAATTGTCCTTCAAACAACCTTTGCTTTCATTTTCCACTGATACCTGCTCTATTGTGTTGGTCCCCAAGTACCAACACTAGACTTAGGTGTATTTCTTCAGTGGGGGATATTAGCTGGTACTCATAGCCACACTATCAAAAAATCTCCGTAGCTGGCTTTGCCATGGTTCCTCAAATGTTTATCTAACCAAGTCCTTCAGGTTTAAGGACATTTGTTTTTTTTAAAAGCTTAAAATGCAAATGTTATCCTGGAAGGTTAAGAAAAGCTGATGTCAACCATTAACCTTAAAATCAACAATTAACAGCTCAATCCAAATGAGTTTATAATGTTTTCTTTAATAATAAATGGACCAGTGGTTGTTGAATTTTCTGAGTTACTAGTACCGGAATTTGGGGTGACATTGAAGGGATTAAAAGGTGAATGCCAATTCTTTTAAGAGCAATTTTTAATACATTCCATTAAAACCCTATTCGCTTGGCATTGTTTTTGTACTATTTGAAGGTTTGAGTAGAAATGTTTATTTCCCTGACTTTGTCTTATGAAATAAAATACAAACACAAAGGAGTTAAAAATTCCCAAGGTTGTAGTAAAAAGGGATCCTTTCGATGGCATCGGCTGACTTCTGACCTAAAGGAACACGTTCCATTCCATCCCACCAACGAATCTCAGATTCAGACTGTTTTTTCCTGGCAGACATCACAATATATAGTATAAATTCCCAGTTGTTGCAAAAATAAATTTTTCATGTTAACCAAAATATATTGGCAAAACTAAGTATTGTTTCAGATCCTAATGAAACTAACTAGAATGAACCCTGAACTCTTCTAGGGCAGGAAACTGTCTTGTCACCTTCATCAACTAGAACTCTACACAGTGCTTGACAGACACTCAAGAATGATCTCTTGGCTTGTACAGTACTGGGTCCTGAGGGTAAGCGTCCCATGGTAGAGAAGTTTACTGGAGATAAAAGGTTAAGAAAGTCTATTGCTCGAGATGGTGGGTTAGTGGTGGTGGTAGACACCCTGGGTTTTATATTTTTTAGTGAGAAGAACTAATAAAAAAAAGATAGATGGAAGGGTCAATATGCACATGCAAAGGGCAAGGATGGAAGAATACAGGAAAGCAACTTTCTTTACTTTATGATTTTACTCATATACAATTTCTTTTGTAAAGTTAACAGGAGGTTAAAATGGGGGCTCTTCCTGACTTAGCTTGAATGAGGTCCCAAGAAAATGGGTAAGAATCTGTTGCATAATTCTTGCATCTCTTCATTTACCTTAAGAGGGGTTGGAAAGAGAATAAACTAAAGGACTGACTTGGGAGAGAGGATGGTGGTACCCCGTCTGTTCTAAGAATAGTAAAAGATGACCACATGACTCAGAAAGTTAAATGCATGTGAAATGTGGGCTTGGTTTGACTCATTCTTTGTTGTTGTTGTTTTTAATGCCTACAGCACCTGGTTCTCCTAGGTGGTCTCCCATCCAAGTACTAAACAGGCCCAACCCTGCTTAGCTTCCGAGATCAGACAAGATCGAATATGTTCAGGGTGGCATTGCCGTAGACTTGGTTTGATTCATGACTGAGAAAGGCACGCCAGCCTGCAGTGGCTGCCCTAGGGTGGACCTGCTTGCACTCAAGCAAAGATGCGTATGTGTCTTACTTACATATGCTACAGAGAGAAGGTGGAGGCCTCAAGTCCTTCTAACAAGGCCAACTAGATGGCCAGGGAGCCCAGCAGAAGATAGACATGGATGCCATATTTCTGGATGTCGCTAAGCTTTGCAACCTACTGTTGTAATTAGAGATGCATCTGCCCAGTTCAAGGGGACTGCGGGAGTGGGAGCCACTGCATAGCCATGCAAAAGACTCTTAAGGAAAAAAGTCAACCCTAATTTGTTAAACTCAGAAAACCTGAAGCCTGCTAAAGAGGAGCCCAGCTCAAGTAAGACTTTGTCTCTCCCACTGCTGTGATCGGAAAGACAGACCCTGGCTGGTGAGCTCTTGAAGGGAGAGGAAAGACGCACTACAAAAAATAGGGAGGGAATCAGATGCCTCCCAAATCCTGCCTGCCCTGCCCTTTTCCCTTTGTAGGTTTCCAATCAGAAGTAGGACCAAGCCAGGAAGGAAGAAAATTGGTTATTTGATGGCATAACAAGCTATAGTTTTAATTAATATATCTTGAACAGAAGAACATTCTATTTTCTAAACCGAAACTGTGTGATATAAAGTGACTATAGGATCAAAAGTGAGTAGCAAATTCATGGACTTTTTGGAGTTTTCATTTAGGGCAAGATAAGATTACTGCCAGTGATTAAATTTTTAAAATACAAGTGAGCAACTAACCAGACAGATGAAGTAAAATTGCATCTGAGCTCATCATGAGTTGTACTCAAGACTACTATTAGCTGGTGGCAATCACATTTAATGTTATTATAATAACTCCTTTCTCTCACCTTGCTGTTATGACCTATGCCCCTCCACCTACTTCTCAAGGTGAGTTGACACAGCCCTTTCTGGTGTTATACTGGAGAAGCCAAGTACGGTATGGGCTTCTGACCTCAGGTGTGAATATGAGGGATAAACAGGCATCTCTGCAAATGAAAACACAGTCTCCTTCCTCCCCTTTCCCTCACGTGCTGCAGGGCCTCCTCTTCAAAGGCCAAGCTGCCTAGCATATCAGACTGGCAGGGAATGTCATCTGCACACCGCCAGCAGTGATCATGAGCTAAGACCTCGGCAGCAGACCATGTCAACCGTCTGGCTCCTGCAGGATTTCATGACACTCTCCCCATCGGGCACCGGAGCTGGCTTTGCTTCACGGGAGATGCGTTTTCCACATCCGGATGACGAGACTCTCCTGTAAAGCCATTGCCCAATACTACTCTGGAATCCCAGCACCTGTTTATTTAGAAGCCTGGGTGGCTCACTCACCGACCACAGGCCAGTGGCATTTCCACCTTTCAGTAGCCCGGCCTTCTGAGAGGACTTTGTGGAAACAGAGTAGAGTCCTCAGGGAAAAGCGCTCAAGGTTAGCGCTGTCCACTCTGCTCTAACTCTGATGACATTCTTTAACTCCTGTGTTACTGGGGTCAAGGGCACCAGCTCCGTGCTCACAACAAAATTCCTATCTGACTCCGCTGCTCTACCACATTGGGGCTGCAAGTCTGATTCTCTGATGATCACATTCACGGCCTCCCATACCTTTCAACAGAAACCTGCCCCCCAAAGTGATCCTCTTATGAATGAGTGGTGTCCCTGTGATATTTTCTTTAAATAATGTTCTGTATTATAAATCAGATTATCTTAAGATGGACCAAATGCTAAAGCATACACAAGGCCCTCAACTCAGGGCGTAAGGAACTCACCTGGATGCAAGTGAGTCGTGGACTCGACAGCAACAGGAAAAGTGGACGGTTTAGAACCAGTTCTTAGAGAACAAGCGCTTGGTGATTTCATGCTCAAAGACACCCCGTTTTTACAACCCCTGGAAGACACTGGCTTTGTGTGTGAAATGACATTTGGCATCATGCCTTTGGAGATTTCAAAGTACTCTCAAGTTGTAGAGATTCCAGTCACGTGGGTACAGATTCAAACTGTGAAACTGTGTGTTTAGAAAAGAGGAGGATAAGCTATAAGACGAATAAGGTCCGAGGATCTAATATATAACATGGAGACGATAGTTGCTAATGCTGTGTGTATAATCGATATTTGCTGAGAGAGTGAAACTGAAATGTTCGCACCAAAAAAAAAAAAAAAAAAAGCAGTAAAAAAAAAGTCGAAAGATAAATGATATGTGAAGTGATGAATGTGTTAATTAATTAGATGGGAGGAATTCTTTCACAGTGTACTTGTATATCAAATCCTCGTGATGTATACTTTAAGTATCTTAACATTTTATTTGTTAATTATATCTTGATAATAAAAACAATAAAAACCATGAAGAAATTTCTTAAATAAATTGAAAAAAAAAAAGGAAAGAAAAGAGGGGACATCGAGGTCTCCCACCTTAGTCACAGCCATTGTCTTGGGTCCTTTGAGTATGTGCTCAAAAGTCACATTAGTGAGGTCTTTACTGCTATTTCGTGTAAAATTATAACCCTTCTATCACTTTCTGTGTCTTCAGTGCTTTGGGTTTTTTTTTTTCTCTTTAGCTCTTATTGCTATTTAACCTTTTTTTTTCTTTTACTGATATAGTTCGCTTGTCTGTCTCCTTGTACTAAATTGTTACCTACACGAGGCAGAGATTTTTGTCTGTTTTGTTCACTGTTGAATTTTTGCTCCCTAGAAAATGCTTGGCACATACAAGATGTTCGGTAAGCAAAGGAAACAATCAACAAAATAAAAATGCAACCTACAGCACTGGAGATAATATTTCCAAACCACACATCTGATAAGAGGTTAATTTCCAAATGTATAAGGAACTCATACAACTCAATACCACAAATAATCCAATTAAAAAATGGGCAAACACCCAGATAGAACTTCCCCTCACCCCAAAGAACACATACAAATAGCCAACAGGTACATGAAAAGGTGCCAGACATCAGGGAAATGCAAATCAAAACCACAATGAGACATCCTCTCACACCTGTTAGGATGGCTATTCTATAAAAGACAAGAGATAACAAACAAGCGCTGGTGAGGATGTGGAGGAAAGAAATCCTTGCGCATTGTTGGTGGAAATATAAATTGGTACAGACACTATGGAAAACAATATGGAGGTTCCTCAAAAATTTAAAAATAGAACTATTACATGATCCAGCAATCCTACTTCTGGGTTTCTATCTAAAGGAGATGAAAATAGGATATTAAAGAGATATCTGCAGTCCCATGTTCTCTGTGGTGTTATTCACAAGAGCCAAGATACGGAAACAATCTAAGTGTCTGTCAATGGTTGAATGGATAAAGATGAGATATATACAAAGAGACATTATCCAACCATAAAAAGAAGGGAATCCTGCCATTTTTGACAACATTAAGAACCTGAGGGACGTCATACCAAGTGAAATAAGCCAGATAAAGAGCTGCTTTATGATTTCCCTTAGATGTAGAATCCAAAAGAAAAAAAAGTTAAACTCATAGAAACAGAGAGTAAAATGTTGGGGGAGGGGTGGAAGTAGAACAAATAGGGGTAATATTAGTCAAAGAGTACAAACTTTCAGTATAAAATGAATAAGATCTGAGAATCTAATGTACAACGTGTTGACTGTAATTAATAATACTGTATTACATCCTTGAAATTTACTGAGATAGTAGATCTTAAGTCTTCTCACCAAAAAACAACAATAAAAACTGTGTGAGATGATGGATGTGTTAATAAGCTTGATTGTAATAATTTTATAATGCGTGTATATATACCAAATCATTACATTGTACACATTAGACATATACAATTTTATTTGTCAATTATTCTTTAATAAGATTGGAAAAAATAAAATACAATAAAATAAATATTTTTTGAATGGATGAGTATCATGAGGAATGTGAATACTTATTTGTCATACAACTACTTTTTTGGACATTCATCACATCATATTCATAGCTTTGATGGTCTAATGAATATCAGTATGGTTTAAAGCTTTAAAAATAAAATATCCTCCAAGCTACTGATATAATCATCCAAAGAAATAGAATACGAGGTGTCAGAGACACTTGGATTAGAGACACATTGATAATTCTGAAGATCCTAATTCTCAAAGCTGACTAAAATACATTAAACACATTTTTGCTTTTCATAAATCAGAACAATGATTTTGTGAAGAGTGAAATCAGGTCTAGACTCGTGTACTGCTTCGTGAGGAGTGAACGCTCAGATACCCCTCGCTGTAGTCTGTCACATGTGGCACTTCTAACTGAAGACTTCACAGGACAAAAGTGCTGCTTTTAGAAATTATTTAGTTTTACGTTTCAATTTGAATATTTTAAATTTCCTCACTTTGACATAAGAAAATTTGCAAAGAAATCTATAAGAAAAAAAAAGAAAGAAAGAATTCTGGATGGAGAGCTAGATGAGAGGCGCAGAGGACAAGCTAGGCGATTTCTGGCAATCACTTTGTCAGGAACCATAGGTAGCATAAAGGTTACAGTCAAGTAATCCAATTAACGCTCCAAGAAGGTATGAATGCATTTAGCGCTAAAGGATTTGGGGCTTCAAATACATATTTTATAACTATTGACGTGAGAAAGTCTAAAGTAGAGTGTTTATAAGAGTTTATTTGAGCCAAACTGACGACATACGCCAGGGAACAAGACCTCAAACGCTCTGGAGAATAACAGTTTTTCAGCTTCTTTCATGCATTTGAGATTAAAGAGGGAACCTAAGGGAGATCCCGTGGAGGTGGGAGAAAGCAAGGCGGGAATTGGATTACAGGATAGTTAACAAGATTTCGTGCTCTTTGGAGGGTTAATATCCCTTCCAGGGGTATTACTTCTAGCATTTCGAAGGTGTGTTAACCTAGATGCACAAGCACAGTGCACAGGGCTTAAAACCTCTCACTAAAGAAATCATGGGCCTGGGCGTGACTACCCACTATGTTAGGAATTATGATCCGATCATCTTGTGAGCTGACTTTCCCTAGGACCCCTTTTTTTCTGTCCACATAACTTTAGCTAAATCTTAAATTATACGAATCCCTCAAATGTCAAATGAGGCATATCTAATTCGTAATCATAGTCTGTCATCCACTCAACTTCATCAAAGTTTGAATTTTCAAATAAAAAAGAAAACATTTATTTTGCTATCATCTTTCTGACCGAATTAGCTCCGTGTACCATATAGAACTAGTTTTCCATCTACGCATGGGGATTTGACTTGGTGTTCTTTCTTATGACTGCTGTTTTGCTGATTTTTTTTTTTTAATGTAAGTCCCAAAACGAAATATTCTAAGGAGTCAAAAAAGTTTTGCTTTTAAAAATGCTTAAATTTTTTTTTTTTTTAATTTAAAAATCCTTGAGTGGGGATTCTCCGTTCTTTTTAGGGAGACACAGGGGCTGATATATTTTATTCACAAATGAAATGCTAGTGTAAACAAACACATGTTCGATCTGTGCCCCGGAGCTGGCATAGCTAAAGGAAAAGGAGCATCCCTTGCCATCATCTGAGTCCCTACCCAAACCCAACCATCAAAGCAGAAAATTTACACACTCCAAAAGAGAACTGCGATAAGTGAAAAGCTCTTCGGATATTTGTTTTTAAAAGCCTCTGAGAGCACATCGAATTTGGATCATAAAGGCAGAGCTCAATTTTTGCTTTTGATTTTTCCCAGTTTTGCATATTTTAAAAATGTTCTTTCACCACCTCCATGTGCAGAAGGCGATGAGCCTGCTTTGTTTCCCAGCTGACCCATTCAGAGCAAGTTAGTTACACCCATTTAATCACCCCCCCACCAACACACACACACACACACACACACACACACACTTTCGGGTAGTCCCAGGGAGCCCTCCTATGAGCTGGGAACTGATATAGAGACTTCTACTTTTTTATTGAGACTTCAACCCTTAAGTGCCACAAGGCACCCTTTCTTATTAAAGAACGAATGCATGGAAGTTGTTAAAAACAAATCATTTTCCATTAGGAAAAGTTACATGATTGAAGAAGAGAAGAGCACATTGCTGTAATTACCAGTACATTAAGCAGGGAATGAACAGCTGTGTGAACTTGGAGTTGGTAGAATAACAGCCATGGAGCCAGCTTCCCCATATGGTCCAAGGGGGGAGGCGGGTCTTCTAGCTGCTTGGGGATTGGCGAGGTGAGGAGGGGCACACTTGAATCCCACTCAAGTGAGAAACTCAGGCCAAGAAATGTCTGGCTTTCCGACCCAAACTCAGCTTCCTCTGTGCTGCAGTGGGAAAATCCCCCTGGCCTCCATAACAAAAGTCTCTAAAATCAATGTTGTTTTTTCCTAAAGAGAGCAAAATGTGAGCGTTTTCAGACTTTTGGCTACACAGCTCCTAAAAGAAAAGATGACCTCAGAAAGACTGAATTACTTCCTCGCTTTCTTGGGGTGTGGCTGTTACTCAGAGTGATTGATATCACTTCATAAACACTCAATTCGATCTAGAGTTTGCCTTCTCTCCCAATTAGAAATAGGTCTGGCCAACAGCGACGGGTCCCCAACACCAGGTATTAGCCTCAATCTGTTTCAGGGAAAAGCATTACTGCCTTCTAATTGGCATTCCCTTCAGAATTTGGCAAATCTGGTAAAAGCAGATTGGCACTGTGGTAACCTTTCATTATCAATGCAAATCCTAACAGAAAAGCATTCCATTCTTCTTACATCGTATGTCATAAATTAAACACAATAAATTTTATTGTGAAACCTCCTCGGAAGACAATCCTGAATAGATGAGGCAGAAAATGCTTGCATTATACTAAACAGAGCTAAAATTTGATAGTTGCTGGAAGGGTTGGCTATAAGGAATCTAGCTATTTACAGGGGGAAATACCAAATGGGCTACATCATTTGCAAGGAGATGTTTTTGTAAGTACCATGTCCAAAACCATTCAAGTTTCAGCTATATGAAAGCCGTTATCACAGAGGATGGTGGCCAGCTGTTCTTCATTGCCACTGAAACAGAATGAGAAATAATGGCATTAAAATGGAATTGGAGGAATTCGAGCTTCCTGAAAATCTGAGTTAGTTAACAGGAGAGGGATCCACTCCAGGGAGTTATATAATAGACGCCTTTCATTAGCTGCAGCTTTTTTTTTTTTTTTTTTAATGAAAAGAGGCACTTTTAAGACAGTTTAGGTTCAGTTTTGTCCATCAGTAAAATGATAAATTTGATCATCTTTCAAAATTTTTCCTATTAAAATATCTGAAAAATCTTTAAGAAATATGACTGTGGGAAATTAAGCTATACGTGTGAGGATAATTTATTCAGTCACGTGGCACCACGGAATCTCATAAAATGAGAGTATTACTAAAGGAATTCTCTCAGAAATGGCTGCATTTCATGCCATAGATTTAGAGAGGCATATTCCAAGAAGAAATATAGTAATTTCTCAATAAATTAATACTTGATCATTATTTTAAAGTAAAATAAAAAAGTCTTCTATTCAAATTACGCACGTCCCTATGTCTTAGAAAATTA
Source organism: Pteropus alecto (assembly GCF_000325575.1). NCBI lineage: Eukaryota > Metazoa > Chordata > Mammalia > Chiroptera > Pteropodidae > Pteropus > Pteropus alecto. The sequence continues at coordinate 5,042,921 of NW_006431920.1, read as the reverse complement.
TTAGATAGATGGATGTTAAAACATCACTTGATGGGTATCGGAGAGTCCATATTTGATTAGTGGGTTCTCTACTTAGGCATTTATAACCATGTTCGAGCAGGTACTGAAATATTAACGTGTAGGAATTTCTTAATAAACTAATTAATAAATCAACTACGGGAAAGACACATTCCAGTCTTTCACACATGGAGTAAATCCATCATTGCCAGACTTCTGAGCCCCACAGAATGCTCCCTTTTATGTTTTTTATTCAACTCAAACGAAAATTTCTACTAGATCTTATTCCAGGTCCCCCAGGAGATGGCTACCTTTCAGCAGCCAGTACTTTAACAAGGTCCATTCTCAAGACGGAACATCTCAGTAGACATGGAATCAGAAACGTGGGATTACTGGATTTCATTCACCCTGATAGCTTTTCTTTTTAGATGCTATTAAAAAAAAATAAAAAATAAAAATAAAACAGAAAATGACCTTCACGGGAGGCTTTTCTGACAGCTAACATTTGTCTGTGTCACCTCTACTTTCTAGGGGAAAAATATAATTTGTAGATAGCTTTGAACTTTAAAATTATCTCCGAGCAGGATGAAAGGGTAACAGAATAAAAACAACGAAATAGTTTTACCTCGTAAGTAAATCTTGACTTAAAAATTCTCAGGCATTTAGACCGTATGACGTGACCCTCTGCAATGGGTTAAGCAGAGTCAGAGATCATTACACCAAGTTACAGAAATACTTACTTACTTTGGGAAATATTCAGTTATTTAGTTTGATGAGCATTCAAAAGCTTACCACGGGCTAGAACTACACGTGAAATTATTATTTTTTCTCTTCTCTTTTATTAAGCATTTCCAAGGGATTCTTTAAATTAGTTGCTCAGTTTTCTTTCCTATAAATATTTTTTCCCAACATACAGTATAGAGTCATCTTCTGAAGAGGAGACATTTAAGTGGCAGTTAAGAGTACATACAGATTCTGGGCTTCAGTCGGCTTGAATCTCAGCTTTGCCTCTGACCAGCTTTGTTCACTTGGGGCAAGTTGCTTGACCTCTCTGAGCCTCTGTTTCTTTCCCTGTGCAAACGGGATTTCAAAGTAACTGCCATCCCCTTAGATAATTGTTTCGAGGATTTAAAAAAGCGCTCCTTGCCTGGAACTATCTGCCCTTAGCTCTGTGAGATGAGTGGAGGGAGAAGAGAGATGATACAGACTAGCACAAGATCAGAGAATCAAACACAACTACTTTCCATACAATAGGAAAAATGCCATGCTCCTTGATATTTATCTTTGGTGTACCAATATATTAATCCTTATTTTATTTTGAAGCAAAGGTGACTCTTTTGTTTATAAATTTGAAACACTACATAAAAGGGACCACAATCACCAGCTGTTGGGACTGCCATACTATGAATGCCTCACAGTGTTTTGCTTATCACGTGACCTTTTTGAACAGCGTGGAAATAAAGAGATGGAATGGAAAAAGTCAGGTGAAAGGTATGACTAGCCCATGTCAGCTAGTTGGTGCTGAGGTCCAGAAAACAAGGAGCAGAAGTTAAGGGTCTCCCTTCTCCATGTCTCTCATTTACTGTCCCCTTCACAGATTTAGAGGCTGCCTTGGTCCTCCCAAACCTTTTAAGATCAATCATAAGTATGACTTTATTCACTTACATCTTTACTCATTGATTTATCCAATATTAACTGAGCACCTACTGTGTGTCTGGTTCTCTGCCGGGTAGCAGCGTGGGAGACAGGTCAGGAAGGTATGAAGAGAGACCTGGTTCACAAGGATGAATAAGATACTGTCTTTATCCTCAAGGAAGTCATAATCTAGTGAGACGCTTAAAAGAAATGAGGCAAAGCAAACAAAGGTCAGAACAAAAACCATGTGATGTGTGATAAAATGAGGTGCAGAAAAGAGATCGGGAGCAGAAGGAAGTGTCTAGCTAGGAAAGGGTAGGAAGGTTTTTTCCCACATGTGAAGAGGTTTGATTTTAGGACTGGAAGAAAAGTAGGAATTGACCAGGTGAAGAAAGAGAAAAAGAGGGCCTGAGGACACAGCACACAGGCTGAGAGAATGTCATGTGCCAGGACACCAAATCTAGAAGAACTCAGTATGCTCAGAGCGTGCCCAGTCACGTTCGTGGTTGAAATGCAGGGCACTTTGGGGACAGTACAGAGTTTGCAAACATAGTAAAGACACCAGGTGTTTTCAAAGGGCCACGAGTGACCGTATGGTGAGGCCACTTATGAAGTCTTGCTCCCATCCTGCCTTATCTGATTTCCTGTCTGAAGGAAGACAGGAAGAGTCCAAAGATGCTGCCAGCCATAGGGCATTTAAATCAAGAATGTGCCATTTTCCTTAAGGAGCAGTTTCTGGGATGTCTGGAAGACAAGAAGCAGGATCGTTTCTCCTCTGTGGCCCAGGTTCTCTCTAAACATCTTAGAAGAGATAATTCTGATGTTTATAAAGAATGAGATTAATTCACAGTCACCCTATTCATCTAATAGTTTCACTGCTGCATAGTGTTCACTTATTATATATTACCTACATCAAAAAGTGAAATCTTATGCTAGGGATTTATACTGTTAATTTGTATGAAACAGCCTTTACTCTAATTCTGAAAAATATTCCTATTCACCCCATATCCTGCAAAGGAGAGAAAAACAAGAGTGATCCAAGCCTATGTGAGAAGTTCCAGAGGGTTTGCTTGTGAGGTGTGTGTCTTGTGAAAAAGAAAAAAAAAAATGCTAAGGCAACTCAAAGATGGATTTTTACAGCTAAATTTCAGATCAGGAAGAGAAAGAAACTTTTACAACTTAGAGTTGCCAGTACCGGAAGAGGTAATGATGGATCACAGCGATCTGTACTAGACAGACCATGTCCCGACACCTCGCTCAGACCATAAGCTCCTTCTCCAGTGCAAACCATCACACTCTCCAAAGGCATATTTGAAGCAACAGCAGAGTCTGTAGTAAACACTGTGACATTTGGCCCTTTTCATCTATATAATAGAGCTATAAAAAAGAAAAAAAAAAATGGATCTGGAGTAGCCTTACCACCATTAAATTTGATAGGACTAAACCAGTTCGGGTTTTCATGGCTCTGCTCCATGGATGAAAAAGGACAACAATCACAGCATTTACTTGACTTTTCCAGTTTCTCGGGAAGCAGCATGCGTCCGCCTTCTGCAAAGAGCAGAGACTCGGTAAACACGTCGCGTGGAGGACCTCGGAGCTGTACCGGTGGGTCTCCTCTGGCTCATTAACACGGCGCACGCAAACACAGCAAACAGGTCGCGTGCCACATCTGGGAGCATCGTTCCCGAAGCTAAACTCCCAAACAGGTGAAGCATTTTAATCCCAGCCTCCACCGTGGATATAAAATCTGTCCAGTTCCGTCGGCCTTTGCGAACAACCCTGAAAGAGGAATGCTTAGGACAAATAAGTGGGGGCGGGTGGAAAGTAAAGGGGAATAACACCTGTCTCTGCAGCTGGCCGACAGACAGGGCTTTAATGTACCGTCTGCTGGGAAATGGAGGCGTCTCGGGTTACTTGGAGGCCTCCCCCTGCAGCGGAGCCTGCGGAAAGGAATTCTGTGACCAAAAGATGTGAGGCTTGGTCTGGGGCCAAAAACAATGGAGAAAGGTACAAAATAAAAAGCTCTGTCAGGACAAAGGCACTCAATCACAGAGCAACAGGCAACTTGGCCGTTTGAAGAAGTGAACCCAAAACCGAAGTCACAACTGGATTGACAACTGGTTGATCCCCTTTCACCTTCTAATACTCTCTGGCTGGCGACTACTTGTTGAAAGCGAAATGAGGAGAATACAGCCGCCAGCAGCGTAGAGTGTCTTCATTTAGGGCTAGTTCTGGCTGGTCTTGGAAAAGCAACTTGCAAGATTTATGCTCTTTTGCCTTCCGTCCATGTTTTTTTCCATTAAGAGGAGAATTTAGAGCAAAGTTACCAAAGGAACTCCAACCCAGAGCTGGAGAAGTCCTCGCTGACTTGCAAAATAACTGTGGCTTCAGCAGAATTGTGTGCCCAATAGTAACAGAGGTGAAACCCATAAAAATTGTGTGCACATATTTTTTTAAAAAACAAGAGAAAAGATCCTGGAATTAGGTCCACATTGGATCTAATGATTGGTTTTGCCCCACAGAACACAGCTAAGTTCGAATAATGGGAACACATACCAAGTGGAGGGAAGATTCTTTCCAAGGAAAGCTTAGAAGAGTCTGAATATAAACCTATAAATAGAGGAGCATCGATTTTTATGTAATGTACACATCGCAGAGAAACTCTTAGAGTTATCCAAACAATACGGAAGAGTGAAGAGTTAGAGATAAAAGTTCCTGCAGCCCTAGGTCACGGCCCTGAATGTTCACAGAATGACCGGGGGTCAGGACAGGCCTGTGTGGTATGAGTTCTGAGGGCCGGGAAGGGACCAGGAGGGAGCTGCTGCTTTCTCGCATGCACACCGACGCCCAGAAATCCTATCGTGGGAAGCAGAGCCATCCGTGCTCCAATCCGGACTTGGATAAATGCAGTGATGTTGGAAAAGCAGCAGTAAAATAAAATTCGCAATGAGCCCTAAATGATAGAAGATGGCCTGATGCTTAGTGGAAGGTAGCAGAGGGAGATTCCGAATGCCTCAGCTCCTTGAAAGAGCGGAGAACTACATGGGCGCAATTTAGTTGGGTGGGTGGGTGGGTGTCGGGGGGAGGATCAGTAAAACAGGAAGTGAAGCTGTGGACACCAGTGCCAAGTTCCCTCTCTTTGAATTTGGCGTGTATGGGTTCTGACTATAACAGCCGGAACCGACTGGGTCAACAGTACATGAGATGAGAAGAAGGCCTGTGCCCAAGGAGGAAGCCAGGGCCCGGGGGTGCAGTCCCGGTTATTTTGGTATTGAATTTAGACACAATGGGGAAAAATCATATATTCATGGGGAACTCTCGATGAATCGTTTTTAAAAAATACTCAAAATATCTACTGCCATTTTTCATTACGAACAGATATAAGCAAAGTTTTGTTACTTTTAAGAAACGATTCTACTTTATTAAATAGTTGCTTAATGTTCTGCTTAAAGCATTAGTGGTAGGGAACTCAATCATTAAAATACATTACCATAACCTTAACACAAAGAAGTATCTGTTTTTCTAATAACACACTCTTCCTTGTGTAACACGAGGAAATTTAAACAATTTTTAATGCTTAAGGACAGATTTTTCTCTAGAATCGCCTCACTCTTTCATACACACACTCGTCTCTACAGAAGAGGTCACAAATTTGATTCACATTCCCTTTGCATCTGTAAGCACACCCTACCTCTATCGCCATAAGAAATAATTAGAGCCTAACCTTTACTCCGCTTCACTGAATATAGGGAAGAAAACACTCCATTATATGAGTGCTGACTCTACTGAATGAGAGGTCGACCTACTTGGGCATTTGCACTGAGTTTGAAAATGCACCACTTGAATTTGCTAACTGTGGTGATTATGAATCTGCATTTGATCTCCATCGTATTTTCTCTATGCTCTGTGTGGTAGAAAGAAGAATGAGGCTAAACAGCAATTAAAAAATGGGCACATTTTAAGAATTCTTCGCACTTTCTAACTCTGCCTATTTTAAGTTTTTAGCCTAGTATTGATTAGCTCACAGAAAGGTAATATTTTGGATAGAAAGGGAAAAAATATGTAAATTCACAACTTCTTTAAGAGTATTGGCTGCATTAAGAAGTTATACATTTTTTAGTTCACATTCCGATTTTATGACATTCATGCACAGTAAGAATTCATTTGACACTTGAAAACTAATACCTATTTCAAATGTTGCCCTACTGCAGAGAAATCATGTTGCAAATCCAACATTACACTGGCAATAATCAGCTTAAAGTACTAAACATAACTCTTCTAGCTAGGTCTGAGAACATATAAATAAAATTATATCTTTTAAAGGCAAAAGATTGCCAGAAAATATAAATCTCGTTTAGTCAATAGCTTAGAATTTCTTAGAAAAGAAATTCAGCTCCAATATGTTCTAGAAGGAAAAGACTGTAAATTAGACCATCGCTCCCAGTAGCAATTTTCTTATTTGTTATATGACATAAGCTGCCTATCCAAAGTAAATCCATGCTATAGGCAGGTCCAAGATTACTGTGCACTTTTCAGAATGCTCCTTACAGGCTCCAGTCACAAAATCTTATTGAGTCTCTTTCTCACCTGTGCATGCAAGAAAGTATTTGCTAAGCCTTTCTCAGACATTCTACCTGAAGGCAGCAGCCTTCATAGTACAAGAAAGGAACAAAAAGAATTTCAACTGTCTTATACATTATTTTCTCTAAAAAAATGTTGTTCTTGAAAAACTAAGTCTGGACTTTTAATATATTGTAATCAGACAAGCCATGGTGTATAACCATTTCAATTCAGTTCCATTAATGAGGATTAAATACCTCAACTTACTAAATGAAATCTGGGGTATAAAGATAAATAAGCTATGGCAGGAAGGCCAAGATAATCACATCTGAAAGGAGGTTTTGCTGTCACCATCTTTCATAGGCTACTTGGGATTTCATTCAAGATAGAAATGTCAAAATTGACTCATACTTACGGTCAAAAAGAGGAGGAAGTGATCTGTGGGCTCTGCTCCTTTCCACAACCACACCAAGTACAGGGTCACTTCTAGCTGGGCCACTCAGGAGATGGAGCTGAACACAGGTAAAGGAACAAACAACGCAGCCTCCATCTCAACTCTCTACTAAAAGTGCTTTCGCCAAATTCACTAATTATATTCCTGGCACTTAGTGCCCCTTCCTCTCAAAAAGCAACTCTTATGTATCCCCTTGGCTGTATTTGACTATATTTGATTCCTTCCTTATTGAAACAGCTTCTCTGATGTTCCTAGGACCACCACTGTCCTTTTCTTTCAACCATTCTTG
>NW_006431920.1:4911234-5035974 GCF_000325575.1 Pteropus alecto | reverse complement strand
ATTCCTGCAGGTCCTACCTTAGGTACCATACTTGCTCTATGCACTCTCTCTGAGCAATCTTATTTGCTTCCATAGTTTGAGCTAAACCTACATGCTGATGAGTTACAAATCTGTATCTCAGGCCCTGATCCCTTCCCTGAGTTCCAGATTTATGTATCTTCTGACCACTGGTCATCATCTGTTCAACTTAATTTTATACTATCAACAATGAAGCAATCATTGAATCCTTATTGTTATTGTTATTCCTATGTACTATTTTCTAAACCAATCCACCTTTTTCTGTTCACATAACGAAGAATCCAGTAAGGCTAACGTGGCTGCTCCCAAGAATTCTAGCTCCTAACTACACCCATGGCCCCTGGCCTTTTATCCTTCACACACAAGGCAGAATGATTCTTTCTAATACAGATATGATTCTATCACACCCTTGCTTAAAACAGGCTTTCAATTGCTTGTTGTATAAGGTCCGACATACCTGCGTTAGTTTACAAGCACCTTCGTTATCCGGGGTTTTCTTACCCAACCAGCTTCGCCATAGTCATTATTCTCCCTTCTATATTCCTGACAATCACTACACTGAACATCTTTAAATTTTATATTATGTGCGGTCATTTTCTCTTGCCTGGAATCAGCCCACTCACCCATTTTCTCCTTCTTTAATTGGTTCGATTTAAATAGTGCCTACCTCTGTAACCAATTTTCCTGCCCAACATACCATCATCACTATCACCTGAGCATGAGGTAAGGAGCCTTACCATGTGAAATTTAGAATCTTACACTTCCTCTAGCAGAGCATGCAGTATGCTTTATTTTCCTTTATTTATTTATTTTTATCTTATTTTCTGCACTAGGACTATGATCTCTATGAATAGTAAGAGAAGTTTTTGCCTCATTCATTATGTATCTTTGGTGTGCAGCATAGAGTCTAGCATACGGCAAGCGCCTAATTATTGCTTCTAGAGGAATACCATGGAAATGTGATCATCAAAATCTGAAACGACTAGTGTTCTAATAATTTTCGAGATATAATTGGAAAAATCGAGGCTGGAAAAAGAGATTAATCCAGATGATGACAAATGTTAATCCTTGAACTAAGGGAATTTTTAAATTTTTATCTTATTAGAAATCAGAAAACAAAAAATAAGGAATTATGTGACTAGATCTTGGCTTTTAGAAAGGGTAATAATCTCAATGTACAGAATGGATTGGAGAGAAGGGATACTGATGAGGCATCTATTTAAAATGCTTAAAAGAGAGATTATGAACCAATGTCATGGCAACAAGAATGAAAAGGAGAAAAAAGGTAGGAGATAGAACTAATGGCATTAGGCGATCACCTGGATGTGGAGAGCAAGGAAAAAGACCATTCTAAAGATGACTTTAAGACTCCAAACATAGTTGATATGGGGGACACAGGCGAAAAATCATTTGAGGGAAGAACAAGAGAAGAGTTGATTACATCCTTTTTAAACTTTCTGAATGTGAGAGATATTCAACAGCTAATTCAAAATAACAGATTTGAAATGCAGAAGAGGAAAAATAATGAAAAGTTAAAAAATATGCATTGGTTTTTATCTATAGAGAAGTGATGGTTGAAGCTACAGTAAATAAAAGCACGAGAAAAAGAGAGTTCCTCAGGGGAGTTCTGGGTACGAGACAAACAGGAGGCACCAGTAAAGAAGCGAGAGAGAAGTGATGGTAGATATAGGAGGAAAAGTAGAATGGTGCACCCTGGAGGAGCAAAGCACATATTAGAAAGGAAAAATGAGCTCAGTTTTGAGCATGTTGGATTGAAAGTTTTTGTCTGATTGGGGATGGAGAAGTTTAATGGACTGTTGGTTGTCCAAAATTTATGGAAGTGCCTAAGTCCAAGGATGTAAGCTGATGGGCTAAGAATGGAACCTCAGAAATATCAACAGTTAAAAAGAGCAGACAGAAGATTAGCGAGAGGGACTGGTCAGAGAGGAGGAGGAAAATGAGGACAGTGTGGGGAATCCCACGACCTGAGAGTACAGAGAGAGCTCCAAGACCAGGACATAATCAAACACAACAGTCGTGTCAAATAAGCTAAGCTCCAAAGGAAGTGCATCGTATTTAGCAAATCAAAGGTCATTTTGGGTTTTAGCAAGAGCACTTTGAGAGGAATAGTGAGAGTAGAAATCAGAATACGGTGGTCCAAGAAACAAATAACACAAGAAAATGACATAGTGGGGTAAAAAGATGAGACTGTGTTAGGGATTCTGTGTATGGGAGATACACACAAGACCATGAAGGCTAATAGCCTTTGGGGGAAGACCAGATATCTGCCAGCTGGATTGGGGAGTGGGCTTTACAAGGAAGAAAGCACAGAAGCATAAAACAACTTGGTTTGCTTAGAAAACACAAGAAGTTCAGCATCATCAAGGCATTGAAGATGTGAGGTGGGACACAGAAGAACTTTTCCGGCCTTAGTAAAGAAAAGGAATTTTACTCTGAGGTAATCGGGAACCATTGAAAGATTTTCATCAGCCTAGTTGTGATTTACACTAGCAGAATGAGGAATGAGAAAAGGCTGGAGGCACGGTGAGCAGAACCGGGAGGAAGATTTTTAAATAGTATAGGAGGGAGGTGACAGCATAAATTAATAGTAGAAATGGGACAGGATAAGAATTATGAAGAATCGATGATTAAGTGGATATCGAAGGTGAGGCATGGAAGGAGTAGAAATAAAGGAAAAGGCCATTGTTTCTGGCTTAGTTGATTAAGGTGGGGGGCAATGTCAACAATTACGGGGGTGAACAGAAGGGAGAGTGTGCTCGGAGTGGGAACAATCATGATTGCAGTTTGGAATATGGTGCATGTGAGGTTTCCCTCAGTGTCCTCAAGGGGAAAACTCCAGGTGAGCTCCTAGCCCAAGCACGCCTGGTGTATCGGACACGCCATGGAAATTTAGAGGCTGAGATCAAGCAGACCCGAGGATCATGGAGAGTTTAGGCTGAAATTCACTACTTTGAGTTGATTCTCAGAGGAAAAAGATGGCAGTGCTTAGTTATCCTTCACACACGTCAAGCTAGTTCAAATTCTCCCTCCTGAGGATAGCACTGATTATGGTAATTAAGCTTACAAAGCAGGTGGCAGGGCGGGGAGAAGATGGGACTGAATTAAATCTACTATAGGTTGGAGTAATTCAGAGGCTGAGAATCAACAGATCTGATGGATCCCTAAAATCTCTCTTGCTATGCTCCCTATGGCTACTCACAACAAGGGGTAGGAAATGAATTGGTGGACCTGAGCTCAGAACCTTTGGGAACTAGATAGAAACAGAAGATTAGGTGGTGGCCTGGGAGGTAGCCAGTAGAAAAGCAGGAAAGCAGCCCAAACAGCCTAAGATTAAAATCTACCTGCCATGATATGGCCGAGGCAAAGCAGCTGGTTCTAACCCTTGTAATTTCACATGGCCTCCTTAAACTACTATGTGGCACTGATATTCATACGAACCTGGTTGCAACTGCACACTCATTTTGGGAATGGACGACTGGTGTCATGAATTGGCTTTTACACCATCTCTCTTTCCACTTGGCCTTGATCCCTGTAGATTGAATTGCTTCCAGGTCAATGCAAACCCTACAGTGAATCTTCAGACAGAGGGAATGATTTACTTGGAACATAGGTATTGTGCAAGAAAGCAATCTATCTCTTCTCCATTTTAGCCAGTGTCGTTTTGCTCCAGAATAACTCAAGGCAATTTCTCATATTTTTTTCTAAGCACCCTTCTCTCTACAACCCCAAGTAGCATTTCCAGTGGGAATTTCAGATGCTCTAAATTGTAGCCAAGGCGTAATTTTTCATTTAGAAGGATGGGAATCCCTGAAAGATTTGGGGTTGTAGAGGACTAAAGAACAAGCAAGGAACGTGTGGCTGAAGTAAGAATTTCCCAGGGAAATATTTTAGGCTGGTAAACAAAATGGAATTCATTCCAGGTTTAAGCTCTTTGCTTCATGCTTTTATTATCTTTATAATTAAAAAATAATAATAATAGGAAAAGAAATCTTCACAAAGATATTGTCAGTTTGTTAGTCAGTTGATGAAGCCAAGTTCATTTATGCTTTTATCTGCTTTAAAATAAAATGTAACTTATGTAATCAGAGAACATCATTCTATTTTGTATTAAGCATGGCGATACGAAATTTTACAAACTTAAAGCACAATAACGGTAATTCTGGCAAGGGCTGACATTTATCATTGCCAAATACTGTCCACTCTAACCTCATTTCTTCTTGGTTGAAATTTGTACAAATGCTTTTCCACTAAGGGGCAGGGGTTTCTCTGCTCAGAGGTGAGGTGACTTTCTAAAAAGATAATCTGAAGTCTTCTGAGTCACTGTTTAGTTATAAGTGCAAAAAGAAATAACCCCTGTTGAACCTTTAAAATGTCAGAATTCTTGAACTTTAAACATGAAGACTCATGGAATGAAAATTAATTTATTTTTCAGATAAAAATTTAAATATTTTAAGAATGGCTCAAACATTTTAGACTATCAGATAAAGTCATGATAACTAAGTAATTTTAAACAGTTTACAGAGATCGACATATACTATGTATATTTAGCAAAAAAAAATCCGTATGAAACACATATTTTATCAAAATTTTGGTAAAGTTAAGAACACTAATACTAAATCGAACTAGTATTTTTATTACATTATTTTATGAATGTGCAGAGTTTTACAAGTCAAATTGTTTTGCAAACCTTATCCTAAAATCAGATTTCCTACTTCACTTCTATTCTGCATACTGCTGCCCAGAAGTAACTACTGACAATTCTTTTAGCAGTTTACTCTGGTTTTTACCTCCATAATTTTAAATAATAAACTTTTTCCTTTACCTGTGGATTTATAAATCTTACGCATCATCTATTTACTTTCTATTGGAAAATAAGAAGTATTCTTATATTCCCTTTCTCTATACCCTCCAATGTAGTTATATTATACTTTTATTATGCTCATTTTAAGCATGATTTTTTTTCCTACAGCTAATAATTGTCTCTCTCTCTCTTTTTTTTTTTTTTTTTGCTTTCATGGCTTTCTGTCATTATCATTGATGTATTCCAAGTTCTTCAAGTAAATTAAGAAGACTCTCGAATGCTCTCTGTCACATGGCCAAGCACTTCAGGGAGCAAACAATCGAGTTGTTTGTCTTTTTTTCCTGCAACTTCTTCCTTGTGTCTGCTGTCCCCGTCCAACCTGGAAGTTGCCCTCTATGCCTCCTCCTCACTCATTGTCCTGCAACTGGATCTTCATCTGCCAGGTGTCTTTTCTCTTTCTTGCTTTGCTTCCCTGATTTAGTGGGGAACATCCTCTAAAGCAGCGCTGCATGGAACGAGGTCCACAAACCACTCCTGACCCACAGACTACCATCGTTTGTGATCGGATGAGAACAGAAGTGAATAGCAAGCATTTAAAAGCTTTTATAACGGTTTTGTATTGCCACTCCGTCCACATACTTGATCGAGGTGTAGAACAGTTCAGTTATCATTGAACTATAACATAACAGGCAGGTGTAGTAGGACCACGTCATACTGGGCGATATTTTAAAGTCAGTAGTAACCCAAGAGTGTATATAAAGATGAAAAACACGTGAGCATTAAGTTACTTTACAATCATTTAAATAAACTTTTTTTCTAAATATAGTTTATCATTTAAATAAAGGTGGTTTCATTTTTCTTATTTATCGTCGACCTTAAAATATTGATAGTGAAGTAAGCATCACTGAACTTTTTGCTGAGAAGAGCCATCGATTATCTAAATGTGAGAGAGAAGTAATTCCAAAGGAATGAAAACCAAAGAGCTCATGCTAGTTTACTTACAAGTAAGCACTAAGGTTGATCTGTTTCAAAAATAACCGATGGTAATGTGCAAGAACTATATGGTGCGATCTGTACAGATGAACTGCTTAATGAAATAAGGAATGTCTCAATTAAGCACTATTTATATATGTAAGTTTAAAGAAATATATTTAAAACTAAATGTTGGGTGAAGAAGGTAAAGAGGGGTGATCAATTGTCCCTTGACAATTATAACTCAATATATTCAAGAACTGACACGTACATAGCATGAAATCCCAATTCAGAATAAACCAAGTAGCAAGTATTTTTTATTGCAAGTTGACAAATACTCATATATTACTAATGTGGTCATTCTCTAAACTCTAGAATATAAACTATTAAATATTACATTGTCTGTTAATGTATCAGTGACAGAGCATTTTTTATGAAGAAATTCTTACTGCCAAAAAAAGAATCTCAGCTAGGTGATATGGTATAACTTTTGTAAAGATGAATGCATTCACTTTTAGCTTGATCTACTAATTATGGGATGATATGGTAACTGATTACCAAAATAAGCTTCTTTGTATGCCGAGGTACAGTGGTTTCAAGGGGAAAAGCTCTGTCTAGACGGACGAAACTAGGAAATGAACTCTCAGTTTTCCTGCAGAATAAAATTGTTCAGGCCCAAAATTCTATAAATCGGACCGTCAGATTTGCTTGTTTGATATCATTGATATTTTTAATATTACTTTAATACTCATGGGAGGAATGCAACATGCTCTAACTGCAGAGCAGTGTAGAAAATCCTCGCAGATTGCTATGACATATCATATCTTAACACATGTTAATGACATAGTGGATAATCTTGATGTTGCACATCTGGGAAAAGTTATCACTGAACATCTCATGCATTTGATAAAACATTTTTATTTTACATAGAAAAGATTCACACAATAGAATATTCATAAATCTGGAATCATTTCATTGAAAGAATTTAAACTTAAAACTTTACAGTATAGATTGTTGTAAGTATTTATTGAGGAAAAACTGAAAATGAATGTTGAAAATATAACATCATTTGCTTCACTTTAAATAAAAGGTATAACAGAATATCCTGAGCATGTCAAGATTGCTTTGAAATCGTTTTCTGTCACATGTTTTAGGAGACTAGTTTTTTCTACTACAATTGTTATTAAAACAAAAGAGAAATATTTTAGAAATGTATTATACCCTGAGTACTGTTGTCACCAATTCAACTTAGAATGGAATAACTAACAAGCAAAAGTTAAGTACTTTGTGCCATTAAAACATTAAATATTGATATAAATTTTGTTAAACTGTGCATACGTGTGCCTAAAAATCTCTATTTTCCTAATAACATTTTCAGTTACTAATGCGAAACACAGAATTTTCAAGCGTAATAGATTCGATTTTAATCATCTCTACTCTCACTTTTAATGACAAATGTAAAGATTTTGTATTTCTTTTTTCCTTCTGTTAGGTATAGTCAGATTATATTTATTGAAATATAATTTAATATTTGTTGAATCTAATAAAAATTTAGGCTATTTTTCATTTTTCTAGCAATTCATTTTTAATTGTATTTCACAAAGGAATGCCACATGTGAAGCACAGCTGTAATGACTTTGGAGGAAGAGAGAAGACACATAGCTATATTGGGAAGATAGAGGGTGGGAGGGGTCATGTGGAATTGAATGAAATTTTGGAGACCTTGCACGTCTGACAATATCTCTATTCGACACTCATGTCTTCTTGAATGTGTCTAGGTATAGAAGTCTAGGAGGAAATAATTCTCCAGGAATTTAAAGTGATTTATTTATTTTTTTCAATGCTGCTCTTAAGGTAAGGATAGTCTGATTCTGAGCTCATATATGCCTCTCTTTTTTTTTCTTTCTTTCTTTCCTTGTAAATATTTAGAATCTTCTCTGTCACTGGTATTCTGAAATTTCACAATGATATGCACTAAGAGTGGGATTTTTAAAATTCCCTATGCTAGTCAATCAGTGAAACTTTTCAGTCTGGAAATGTATGTTCTTCATTTATAGTTTTTATTTGCTTGTTTCAATCTTTCACATTGCAAACTCTCCCCATATATGTCTGATGATCTTTGGCTATTTGGAAATATTTAAGGGTTAGAGATTTCTAAGAAGCAAATTAAATGGAACATAATGGAACTTCTAAAATCTGATAAAGACTATGAAAAACCTAAACAAACATCATCCTTATTAATAAAATATTGCAAACATTTCTCTAGATATTGAGAATGAGACAAGGACATTCACTGTCACTACTTCTATTCAAACTGTATTACAGGTCCTAGTTGGTACAAAAGACAGAATTAGAAACAAGAGTCATAAGGATAGATATGAAGATATAAAACTTTGATTTTTCATATGCGATATGAATGTGTACATTTAAATCTCCAAAAGAATCTCTAAACAGATTGTAGAATTAATAAGTAAATTTACCAAGGTGCTGGGTGCAAGATCAATATGAAAAAACTCAATGTGTCTCTACATACCAGCGGCAAAAAATGGGAAGTAAAATTTAAAATTAAAATCATATTTACCAAAGCATTTTTAAAAGATAATACATAGGAATAAATCTAAGAGAAGATATGTAAGATCTCCGCACTTGAAACTACAAAATATTATTGTGAGTAATTAAAGAAGACCTATATAAATGGAGTTAAATCCCATGTCCTTGGATTGGTAAATTGAATATTGTGAAAGGCCAAATACAGCTAAGGAGATCTGGAAAAAGAACAAATCCAGGAGACTAACACTACTAGATGTCAAGAATTATTTCATAGCTATAGTAATTAAAGAAATGTAGTATTATTGGTGCAGGGATAAACTAATGGAACAGAACAGAGTCCTAATACAGACTTCTAGACATATGTCACCTGACTTATTACAAAAGTGGCACCACAGAACAGAGGGAGAGGGGTCATCGGCATTGATTAAAAATTAGTGATGGATTAATTAGATATCCCTCCTGGGAAAAATAAATGATTCTTTGCCCTATATCTCATACATAAATAAAAATGAACATAGATTTTTTTGTGAAAACATAATAAAACAATACATTGAAAATATTAAAATTAATTTTACATAGAGTTGGCAGCATTAAGACATTTTCACATATTACTATTTCATTTGATTTTTATGAAAACTCAGAGAGGTATACATAGTATTATTATCTTCATTCTATAAATGAGGAAATTAAATTTTAAGGAAGTTAAGGACCTTGCTGACAATTACACAGCCACTGAAGGAAGAAGGGTGTCACCCTGTCCAATTCCAGTAAGATTAGAGAAAATGAAAAATCAACAGGTTCAAGTAATTTGCTTAAATTTATACCTTATGTTTCAATTTCCTCCTTTGTAATAGGTTAGCAGGGTTATTACAAGAAGTAAATAATATGATGAATGTGAACATGTCTGCTATAATGCCTACCATTTATTAGGTCTACGATGAATATTAACCTGTCATCTTGGTCCATCCTGAAGTCTGCTGGGCAGTCAGAAGTATAGATAGGCCTGGAATGAATGTCTTTAGTTCAGGACAACATTCCCAGATGCCTCTGATAAATGATGCTGATAAGGTGCAAGAAACTATTTTTAGTGGAATTGGTCA
The DNA here is from genome assembly GCF_000325575.1 of Pteropus alecto. Lineage (NCBI taxonomy): Eukaryota > Metazoa > Chordata > Mammalia > Chiroptera > Pteropodidae > Pteropus > Pteropus alecto. The sequence goes on along the minus strand of NW_006431920.1, from coordinate 5,026,512 downwards.
CCCGAGTAATGTGAAAGTTGTCACTTATCAAACAGCAAAATGGAAAATTGTTAGAAGGTGACAGGATATTTTATAGAACCAAATGTTCCAATTTTCAACACAGTTCACAAAGGGTTTTCTTTGCGTGTCATTTCCTTTTATGAGAGTCTGGGTTTTTTGTTTTTTTTTTTTCTTCCCTGCGTCCTCTGTCAGACTTGTTCTGGCTTAGACTTTAGAGCCTCTCTTGACCTCCTAGTGACAGCGTCATCATTGTTCCTGAGACTGTGATTAGGACTCGTGATGGCTGCATGACAAGCCTTCCCAGGGGAAAGACGCTCACTTGTTCCAGAGCATTTGTTTTACTTCAGTGAACACGACCAAAAATGACTTCAGAGCAGAGCTGACCATTACCTAGAAGTGTTGGGCTATTTTAACAGGAAAAAAAGAAAAAGAAAAGTTTTCTTTTCCCTTAACTAATCAATACGTTGAGAATTTAAACCTAATACACGAAAATCTGTTTACCGATTTTACAAGGGCATTTTTCTGGAGATGTATGGATTATAAAATCATAATATTTAAAGACTGGGAATGACTTTAAGAAATCTCTAGTTCAAAGTTGCAAACTTAAATGCCTAAGGGAGCAAAACGAGTGACATGAGTGAAGCTGACTATGTGACAAACACAGCATCCTAGGGCTGGTGGGGATGTGTACTACTGGCACTCATAATATCCAGTGTAGCTTTACTTAATATTAACAGAAATCCTATTTAATTCAGAATGGCAATCTGCCCAGTTAAAATACTCATTTGCATAGGATCCCCTGCAGCTTATGGTGGCCACATGACACAGTTGTAGCAATGAGATAAAAGCAGTGTGGGACCACTCAGAAAACGGAGGTTTTCCAGACAAGAAGGATAGCCCCAGCAGGCATGGGACTTTCACTGTTTGCTTCTCCTTCTGTCTAGAACATGGTCATGAAGCCTGGAAGTGGAGTAGCCATCTTGTGGCCATGAGCACAAAAGCCACACACTAAAGATGGCAATGCAGGAACAAACTCAGTCAACAAATATATTTTGTATATTTACTGGGTGGCAAGCACTGAGGAGGAGCAGAACCCTATTCTCACGGACCCTAAATTCTAAGGGGAAGCAGGAAACAGACAGTAAGAGTGCCAGTTCTGTGAAGACCAAGCGGGCAGAAACTGCCATGAGCCTGATACTAATTTAGATACGGCAGCTGGCAAAAGTCTCTTTGATAGGGTGACATTTGAAGAAGTTACTCTTATAAGGTGTAACTAGAAGGTCCACAGGCTGTATTACTGCCAACTCTGAGGAAAAAAGAGGTCCATGACTCCCTACGTTTGTGAAACCCCATACGAAATACTCTCTTCTTGGTGAGTCATATTGTATGCTACTTTATTAAAAATTCTAAGGAATCCTGAGGCAGATAAACATATTTAACTTTGTTTAATCCAGAATTCCTCAGATCCATTTGACTTGGAGCCTTTTGTTGGCATTAGACCCATCAACCACCTCTGGAAAAATTCCAAGTCACGGGCATAGGAAATGCTAGTTTTAATTGCCCTAGGACAGAAACTATTAACTATTGCTGAGGCCTCTCAGGAATAAACTGAAACTGACCCATTTGTTTTTTAAGTTCTCATAAATAAACATTTTTATTCAAATAAAGTTAAAGTCTCAGGTCATGGTGTTCTATTATTAAGCAAGAAAAATAAACAAAGAGAAATAAAATTATAAGGACTGGTGATACTATGGTAAAAATAAAAATTGTAGAGGGTTTACTGTGGTTAAAAAAAAAAAAAAAAAACTAAAGAAATTTAACATTTGAGCTTATTGTTTAAAGCTAGTCCAGGAGGTAGGGTCAATGAAATCACTGCATCCTCTTAGCTTATCTAGCAATATTAAATTTCTTTTCTCAGCCATCAGAGCAGCTTCAAAGTTTCCACACAATCTGTATATACAATTCATTCAATAAAATGTTTTAACATGCTAACAGTCATCTGAGTGGCACAAGACAGATAAAGAAGTCGATTTTTTAAGAGGCCTTTGTTAATCTATGTAATGTTCTAATGTTCATCTCTGATAGCATTTCAGAACTCAGGGAAGATTTTTTCAATGATAGTAACTGGATTCCTCCCCAAACCAATTGACCCACATTTTTTTTTTTTTTTTTTTTTGGTAAATCAGCCATGGGATGGAAATGGAAAGAAAGGAAATTTGGAGATTGTATATATATATACAATATATATATACACACACACACACACATATACACACACACACATATTATATATATTTTCTATATATATATTTTTTGGAATATATATAACCACTTGGAAAATATATATATTTTTTCCAAGTGATTATAATATGTCACAAAGGTTGGGAACCATTTTATGTTGAACAACTAATTGAAAGTTTTAAAGACATTCTGAGTACAAGCAATGAAATAATGAGGGAGGGGATACTTGTGAGGAGAACTTTGAACATAATGCACAAATAGACACACTAGGTAGGAGGATGTGTTAACCTGGCCAATAGTACCTTCCTTATTCAAGGGACATTTCAGTACCAGTTAGCTGACACAGACTCTGGAAATGTCTTAATTCTTTTGGAAAAAAGTTGTATGCAGATCTTTATGAATCTAAAATACCAATGGTTCCATTCACTTATTACATTAAAGACTTGAAGGAGGTAGCATAATAGTACCGTATTACAAGGCTGCTCCAAAAGTCATCTAAAACACTTTGTATCCCACAGACAAGACAAAAGGAAAGTTTTATCATGACTGTGCACACATGAATACCTGCTCATGCAAACAGTATGTCCATGACTTGAAGACACTCAACCAGAACTCTAGGCGGCCATTCATTAACATTTTGGAGCAGAGATCATACATTAGTCAAAGATGATGACAGATAGATGATAGATGATAGATAGATTAGACAGACAGACAGACAGACAGATAGATAGATAGATAGATAGATAGATAGATAGATAGATAGATAGATAGATAGATGATAGATAGATAAACACTCCTTTTTTTAACACCACTTATGACTTCATAGAGATTAGTGACTTTGTATATTTGTTTTCATATTTTAATTTCTTTTTTTCTTTTATTCCTTCTGGAAAATAGGATATTTCTAATAGGTAATGGGTGATGTCAAGGAAGCCAGATTGCACAAACAGTGCAACGTGATTGAGGTAAAGAACAAAGAAAATACCGTTAATGTGGTTTGAAAGAACAATATAGATAGTGATCCCTGAAAGCCTTCAGAGAGCCAAGGAGATTCAGTCTCATTGTCAAAATACAATGAGATTCAGATTCATTGTTAAGAAAATGATGCAGATACATATTTTTAAAAAAACTTGTTCTGTCCCTCTTATATATTTATTAAGTTTATATACACTTTCCTTATATATTTCTTAATTGCTAACATATAAAACCCTCTTCTCCCGGACTGTCTCCATGTTAGAAAGAATAAAGGGGATCTACCATGTGCCTTATTTCACTTTGGAAGTATAGCGTTGGGTTTTGCTGACTCTAAATCCACAAGCTCTAATGGAGAGCCTAACTGCTGTAATTAGTAGCTCAGCTGATAATTCTCTGCCAACCATCCATTCTCGCCAATTCAACATCGATGTTGCATTTTGCCCCTTGCTTCACCAGAGCTCAATGATATAGGCAAGAGAGGTTTCCTCTCACCTCTTAAAGAATGGTATGCAAAATATTCCCCAAAGGCACTCTCTTAATCTCTGAATGCCTGTTGAACATATAGAGGAGAACTCCATTAGCCTTAAATGATTCTATTTCATACATGATATACACAAGGAGACCAAAAGTTCTTAGTGGGTAGCAAGTATGTCTTAAATAATGGCCATCCATCATTGACAGGTCATGGTAGAATGCTGGCAACATTGTAGAAAATCAATAACTACATTTTAACAGCTTGCCTATCAAACATACTTAATTTATTACTTTTTAAATTTTATTTTGAAACGGTTAAAACAATCCCATACTTTTTAAATTTTATTTTGAAACAGTTAAAACAATCCCAAACTTACAGAAAAGTAGTGAGTACTGTAGGAAGAACTTTTTTTTCTCAACCATTTGAAAATGCCACCAAGATATCCAATCATGCCTTAATTCTTTTACTGTCATTTTCTGCAAACGAGGCCATTCTTTCACATAGCTACAATACTACTGTCAAAAACCAGGAAATTACAACAGATATATCATTGCCACCTAATTCTCAGACCCCCATTCAGATTTTCCAGTTAATAATGACTTTTATTGCAAAAATATCTAGCTCGGAATCACACATTGCAATTAGTTGACATATCTCTTCAATCTCCCTCAGTCTGGAACATTTTCCCAGTCTTTCCTTGACTTTCATGACCTTGACTTTTGAAGATTAGACCAGTTATTTTGTAGACTGTTCCTCAAATTTGGTCTTTTCTGTTCTTTTCTCATGATTAGATTCATGCTATGCTTCCTGTCAGTAATATTACAGAAATAATGCTGTGTTCGTCACATTGCATCGTATCAGTACTCAGGGTGTGTTGCAATGGTACAAAACTGGAATTAAATTTCACAATTCCTTTATATTTATTCTAATATCAGAATCTTCTGACTACCACGAATTTTCAGTGCGTGTTTGCCGATAGTTACTTACTTTCTCAGATCAACCTTAGAATCATTTGATCATATTCTAGAAAAGGAGATTTTGGTTAGGATCGAATTAAACATATATTAATGCAAAGAAAATTGACAGCCTTAGAAAAACAACTCTACATATTTCAATTCTTATTTTATGGGCTTCGAGAAAATTTTTATAATTTTATTTATGAAGGCACCACGTATTTCTGATATTCTTAGACATTTTATTTTTGTTTCTACTGTATTTTAATTGACTATTTTCTAATTGAAACACAAAAGTTTTGTAAATTAATTTTTAAATAGCTTCCTTGCTAAACTGTGAGTGGTTTTAACACCTCTTTCTCTGTCCAGTTGGCTATATTGGGGTCTGTAGATATATAACCACAAAAAAAAAATATTAACAATTGCCTTCTTTGCTTCTCGTCACTGTCCTTTTTTCGGGAGGTAGGCTCTTGAAGGATAATGGTAAGTAGTGATAGAGATAGTGACATTCCTGTCATGTTCTTTATTTTAATGAGATTCCTTCTAGTGTGATGCAAGTCATTGGTTGAATTTGATGATTCCAATACTATTAAAAAAATGCATTACTATTTCAAAAGTTTTCAACAGGAATAATATTAGATTTCAACAAATATTGATGAAATTTTTTGAGTTGCAGGTTTTTCTTCTTTAACCTATTAATACAATGAGTTATAGAAGCAGATAAGCATATTTGCTAATATTAAAACATCTTGCATTCTTCAATGAACTTTATGTAGTCATGTTTCATGATTTTTAATGTAACACTTTATTATATGCTATAGATGTTGATCATAAAATATATGTTCTTTGCATTCTTTTCTCTCTACGGCACTGTTTAAATGCCCAAGACATTTATAGATAATTCTTAAATGACACTGGTAATAAAACTATTAAGGCATTGAAAAGTTTACCCTGATAATACCCTAAATTGGCAGTAGCATCCTGTTCTATCAGCAAGCTCCTTTAAGTCTTTGTTCATTCCTTGACCCTTTGAGCATGCATTTCAAATGGAATCTCCGCAACACGAATTAATGATCTATTTAAGATAATGAGAGATCTCCTGGATTGAGATGTACTAGTCAACTGATACTGATATGTTCCTTCCAAATTATCTTGGTAGCTGCCAGCAATACCTTTAAAGGAGAACGCATTAGTGCCAGTACTCAATATTGGCATATAAAACATTTTTATAAACTACTCTTAACGACGAAGAAAAGAAAATTGGCAGACAACAAAGGCATTGTGTTCCGGAGCCAGGAATGGGATTCTAGAATATTTCCATTGTGGTTTTTACTTCAGAGTAATTTGTATAATTTGGAAAGCAGGCCATAAAACCCTGTGTGGGGATAGGTTATCCAAGGTGACTCCTCTGTCAACTAAGAAATAATATTAACAATCTTAAAACTCATACGAGGTCATGTGTTACCAGTTACTGAAGCTAGTAAGGTAGAATGTTTCACATTTACGTATGTGTATGAATATGTGTGTGTATATTACATGTATGTATAATAATATATTATTCAGTACGTAAAAAAAACACTCTATTTACTTATGCTTAAAATAACCAACTATTAACATGCTAATTGTGTGGGTGAAGAATAAATAACAACTCAGCTTCCTCTAAAAAGCTTGTTTTAATAGAAGCATTAACTATTTATATTCTGATACTGCTGTGGAAAAAAGCCTTTGCTTCAAAAAACAGAATGAACAGAGTTGAAACAAGAGATGATGTTTTAAATAAAGAAATTCACAACTCTATCAATCTGGGACTGTCATTTGTCACCACAGCTTCTTGGGACTCAACAGTTTGTTATTGGATATTAGGTGTTCTTATTTATATAATCATATATCTTAGCTACAGTCTGAAGGTTGAGGTGAGGTTAAATGTGTGTATTAAACTGTAAACAAGTTAGATGAAAATAAGTGAGGGCTTCTGCCAAAGCTGCTTTAAGCAAAATTATGAGGCAGGGTGTTTGTCTGTGTTCAGTGTTCATCTCCTTCTGTGTCCTCTTTACCTCTTCATTGGCCTAGCCACCTAAACTTCAGGTATTTAAAACAACCCCAACCTCTTAATGCCTTATCAAAACCTCTCAGATTCTTCATTTGGAATGTGAAGACTGGATTCCATCCTAATGAGGCTACATCCTGTGTGAGCGAGGCAGGACTTTAAAGTGATACTGATCACGTTCGCCATAGTGCTACCTCTACAAAGTAAATACACTATTTCCTTGCAAAATGACAAACAGATGCTCTTGCATTATAATAAAACTTAAAACCATAAATTAGGAGTAACTCAAGTGAAGGGTTAACCCGGCGTGTAGACACGGTTCTGAGTAGAGGGGAGTGGAGAGAGTTTGGGGAAGGAGCCAGAAATCAGATCCTCTTAGAATCTTTCAAATCAATCCCATGCCAATGACTTAAACAACTTATTTTGTAAGAATTTGGATCTAGAGAGTCACTTATTTTCTTTTCTTTTTACAAGTGTGATAGAGATATAAGTTTCTCAAGAACAAAATCACAAATATAACTCAAGCTAAACCTTCAAGATAGATAGGAATTTTCTCCATCTTGTGGGTGGAAGCACTGTGGCAAGTGGTTAACACTTCTGAAGATCCCAGAAACAAATGGCCAAGGCAGGGCCAGAATGAGAAGACTAATTCATTTTTGTTGCTTAGTTTCAATAGGAAAGAGGACCAAATATTTCATATCAGTTCTCTGTTGTATTTTCATGAAGGGACAATTATAGTTTTCTACCTTCTTGACAACTTTACCACTTCGGAGAAAACTGAAAGACATAGCAGAAGGTGATGTCTTGAAATTATATAATTAAGACGTTCCAGTGCAAAAAGGAAAAAAAAAATACTCGATCTTTTTTTCACCCCAACAAAGGTGGAAGCAAATGTTCCTACAATGAAAGAGTATCAGAAATTATTAATAAATACAAAATGTAAAATGGGGAAGGGAGCCCTCATGAAGAATGAGTGGACTCAAACTAGGACAAGGGAGGGTAGGTTAAGAGACTTAGACCACTTAAACAGGAACTATGAAATAGTTTGCAAAGGCTCCTTAAAACTAGCATTAGTAAAAGTTGATTAGCAGTCCAACAAAATGATTAAGAGAAAGGATCAGGATGAAGCTGAAAATAAAAATATCATAAGGTATAGAAAATCAAATTAAGAATTCAAAGTATTTCCAAATATCATTATTACCCAAATAAAACATTATTTATAAATTGATATTTGGTGCTGTACCCCAAATAAATGTGATGTTTCATTTGAAACCACAGCATATTCTTATAGTATTCATTTTAATTTCCAGTCTGTCTTCCAACGCTATTTTCTAGTTTCATTTTTATTTGATCAACCTGATATTTGTCTGGCTTGTCATTCCAAATTTCAGTATACTACAAACATCTGATTGGCTTAAAAATAACTGGAAGGGAGGAAATCAATCCACTGTAGGATGTCTAACTAAAACGTCATTTTTGGTGATATTCTCCATTCAAGATCTTTTAGAGAGAAGCACAGTCTTCAGCACAATGCCAAGTGGTTGATCTCTGTTCGTGGAATTCTTCAAGAATGACATTTGGAAGTTCAAGAACACTGCCATGCTACCTAGTGTTCCTCTGAGATTTCAAAGAAAAAAGTAATGTCATTTTGGGGTAAGAGAAACCAAGAATAAACTTCCCTACTTTCTGATTACAGAATGTTAATTATTACGTTTTGGAGGAGATGATTGCTGTCACAGTAGTGAGTTAACAAGAGAGCGTGAGAGAAACGGGAGCTGTTCTCAACAAGACAGCGGAGTACGTTTATGAAGGATATGCCTGCCTAAGACAGAAAGTGGTTCCTCAAAATGTTGAATATGTGCCCAAACTTTGAGAAGGTTGAGGAAGTTTCTCTAAATGGAGACTGTGGGAGAGAAGGGTGCTGGGCAGAAGAGAACGGAGCAAAAAAAAAAAAATTTTTTTTTTCATTTTTCTTTTTTTTCTGTTTCATTTCCTTTTGGGTTACAGCTGGAATTTTATCCAAATAATGCACACTTAAGGGGAATTTTCTCAAATGGTCGGTATGTTTTAGAGATGATATTTTTAGAACAAAGATTATTAGTGGTAAGTGAGAGGCCATGTGTTTCGGAATGGAAGGAAACTTAGAGGCATTCCTTTGAGACAGAATTTATGACTCAACAAAAGACAAGGTCGACCTTCCTCTCCACGTTCTCCCTCATGTTCTGAAGCCAAACAAGGATCACAGCATGACTTTTTTTTCTTTCTTTAATGCAAATGTCAGCTAACAGTGTCAAAGGAAGTAATTTCTATATCTCGCCCTTCAGCATTGTTAATCCAGTGGACTCAGGAACCCAACAGGCCTGGAGGATCCAGACTCCACTTTTTTATCAGCTGTGTGACTTTGGTCACATCACTTAACATCTCTGTGCCATAACGTTTCATCTGTAAAGCGAGAATAATAACGCTTGTCTCGTATGGATGTGGTGAGCGTTAAGTAAAATGACCTGCAGACAAGTGCTTGGCACTAGACTTGGCACACCCTAGGTGATTAATAAATGTGAGCTATCATTCTTATCATAAGTATTGAGTTTGTGTATGATTTTTACAGGAAGATTAATAGAGTCAGAAAATAAGAACTCTTTCCTGAGTCCTGATTCCCTCTTATCTTATGGTTTACCTTTTACAAAGAATTTAGATTATTTCATCAATAGAAATGTCTTAATTCTAAGAGGTTTTTATTTAATTGTGAAATATGAATTTGTTCACAAATATAATTAAAATTCACTTTATAAACATATGGTTTTTGTTGTTGTTGTTCAAGACTTAATAAAAATCTTCCTGGTGCTATAAATCTCACCCTAGAATTTCAAGTTCCAACTTGCAAAAACCAATCAAAAAGCAATTATCATAAACAGCTGATCAATGATATGAGCTAAAACAAATCATCTATCACCCACTTATAACTGCATGATAGATAATTTAATCTAAAGAAAGCCTTACATTTATTTTTACCATTCTTTTATGGAATAAAGTACTTACACCAAACCTATGGCATCAGCTCTGCAGAGCCATTATCTTAAAGTAAAAAATAAAAATTGTTAGAAATCTAAGCCTGTAAAGGACACCATTAAACTTATATAGACATTTATAAGTATTTTTTAAATAAATAAAATAATGAAAAAATATAATGGTACTTCTCTCATGCTTTACCTACAATAACAGCCACTGCTTAGTTATTTTTGACCTACATCTCCAGGCAGCTAGGACCTTTCCACGGCCCTCATCTCCAGGGTTTTCCTTAAGCACTTTGAAACAGCTGAGATGTGTATCTCAATATTTTTCCTTCTCTGAAACATAGAAGGAACACACTAAATATTCATTAAAGGAATAAATAAGTGAATGAGTAAATGAAAAGAAGGAAGGAAGGAAGGAAGGAAGCAAGGAAGGAAGGAAGGAAGGAAGGAAGGAAGGAAGGAAAACTCCCTCTCTTCATGTTCAAGGCCCATTTAAGTCTCTAAATTGATGACTTCTTTCCTTTTGCCCAGAGTGGCCCAGAGACAAGAAGAAATTCCAACACTTGAGAAGAAATGAATAATTTACTTTTAAATTTTTTTCAATAATCAACTCACTCCAGCATCGCCAGTGCGTGTCAGGACGTAGTCACTCTCTGCGCCCACGTCTTTCCATTCTGTCACATCGCCCCGCTCCTGCTGCCCTCGGGCTGGGCTGTGTTACCTCCCTTTCTCTTCTTATCTCCCTCGAGGGTGCTATTCCACTTAGCCTTCTGCTTCACCATCTTAAAACACTCAGTGTCCTCATTCTCGAATAATCCCATCTGAAATGTCCCAAAAAGTCTTTCTATGCAACCCAAAACTCACACACCACAGAGGTATGGGACTTTATTATTCAGAAGTAAATAAATGTTAATAGAATTTAGCCTCAGGTGAGTGGAGGTGGCGGATGGATTATAACACAGCCAATGTTTCTCAGTATATCTTTTCAGCATTTAAGTATAGTCTATTCAATTTTCATCACTTAGGTTCCACCTCTTAGCTAGTTGTTATTATCTATATTTTATTTTCTCTTTTAGATAGTAATAACTGAAAGGGCTAGGACTTGGTACTTCACCCTTAGAGCTCTCTCGACCTCCCTTACACAAAAGAAAAGAGCCAAGTGGAAAATGAAGTCCATTTTGTTGAACACTCAATACCTCTCCGGATATGAGACTTCTCTGGAAAGCACTGCTCTACGAAGGGGCTCAGGCTGAATTTAAGAAGGCTGTTTATTTCACCCTTCCTGTGATTCCAGAAGAGCTGGCCTGTGGGTGAGGCTCGTAGTCCAAGAACACAGCTAGCGACTGGATGAAGGTGGCGGGCCTGGCCTGGGACTCATGCCCACCCCGTCGGTACCTACGACAGGGACAGAAGGCAGCAGGGACACCAGCTTCTTGGACGCCGGAAGCCACAAGAGGCTTGCCTCGCAGAACTCCTGATATTCACAGCATGGTAAACCTTCCAAAGATCTGGTGTTTGGCCAACAAAAGTTTTCCCATGGGCAAAGTAGCCACATGGGTTGGGAGAAAAGTATCCTTCCCACCCAGCTCACAATTAAGTGCATACTAAGTGCCAAATACTGTTGTAATCGATTTACATGCATTATTTTATTTAATCTTCTTAAGAACCCTAAGAGATAAATACTACTATAATGGCCATTCTACAGCTGTGAAAGTTGAGGCTTACGAGAGTTAAATAACTTGACTAAGGTCACAGCTAAAAACGATCAGAGGTGGAATTCTCATCCAAGTGTGGCGGGCCCTGTCTGCTGTTTCTAAATGTTAGGATATACACCCTGTTTGGCAAAAGGTTGTCAAGAGACTGTGTTGCATGTGAATTCATTTTGAAAATTCCCACTGTGTCCACCCTGGCAAAGCCCCGACTTTATTTCATCATTCAACGAGTACATTTATGAAGGTCCTGTTTGCCAACGAGCATGTGAAGCCCTGGGAAACCGAGATTGAGCAACGGAGACAGGCTCCCTGTCCTCATCGAAGCCTTCTGAGGAGAGAAGAGGACAATCAGATAAAACAACAGCGTCTTATCACCGTACTCCGTCCCCCATACTGGGAAAGCACGGGTGTCACCAGGACACTTAGCAGGCGCCTCTGTATCAGTCCGCAGTGCTCGGAGTTTATCATTTTTAAGGTGCATAGAATGTTGCTTTTTTTTAAACACTCAAATAACTACTCTAGGTACTAAGATGATACAAAGATGGTCTCTTCTCTATAAAAAACGAAACTTAGTTATTAATAAAAGAGAAACACAGAGTAACAGCATTATAACAGAAATATTAAAGAGGACAAATAAAAAGTAATGTGAACAGAGAAAAGAAAAAGGGAGCCCTTGATTCTGCACATAGGAATGAAAAGCCCTTCCTGACAACTGACCTGGATTTCATTTATTCCGCAGAGAAGCTCTTGAGTAGGAATGGAAAGCAGGAGATCTACCTTTTATCCCCACGCTGGCCGTCAGAAACTTGGTGGAGTAATTTAACCTGCCTGCACCCTGTTTCCTTGTAAAATAAGAGAATTGAATAAGATGATTCTATTTAAGGCCCTGTGACTCAGACATGCCATGACACCAATATTTCAAGAAAACTGACAGTCACTATTGTCCTTGTTTCTTGATATGAAGGTCTGAGGTCTAACTACCTTTTTATATGATAAACTTCTACTCTGCTTTGATTAGAAGGACTCTTGTTAAATCATTTCTAGAATTTCTCAATAAGTCAGTATTTTAGCATTTTAGGTTGTTTAGCCTTCAATATTCCATGTCTGGAGAAACAAAAAAAATCTCCCTTTCCTATCTTAACTGCCACTAATCACTCAATCGAAATTAATTAATTAAGTAAAAGATAAATAATTTGAATCCATATAGAAATAAAGATTCTCATTTTTCTAAAAGGAAAGGAATTCATAGAAATTCTATTAGTATTAAAGCTATAAAAATCTTTCATCCTACTTAGATCACAAATATATAAATATGTATAGATATCTACATATCTATATATAGCTATATCTATATATATTTATACATCTGTTTATCTATATCTACATCTATATTTAATTTATCTATATCTATATATCTCTATCATCTGTATCTCTCTATCTCTTAGTTGTTCTCAACCAGGGATGATTTTGTCCAGGGGATGATGGGCAATGTCTGCAGGCATTATTGGTTGTCACACTAGGTGCTCCTGGTATGTAGTGAGCAGAAGCCCGTAATGCCAGTCAACATCCTACAACACACAGTTGTAGGAAAAAACTCACCTGCTCTGAAATGTCAGTAGTGTTGGTGTTAAAAAACTCTAATTTAGATGGTACATGTAGTTTTAGTGGAAGGCTATTATTCTAGACTATGACAAATGCATAAGATTTGTCACTTTTTTTCCTCTAAGTTTATTATTTGAAAAGTTCTGACTTTGTTCCCTCCTTTACGCTTTTGAACAAAACTCAGTGTTGACCCCCCTTCCACTTTGTTCTCACCAGGTTCATAAAACTAACCTGATTGCCACCACCTGCTACCAAGACAGGAGGGAGAGGATGAGAGGATATGACCCTTGAGGAAGATTCTAGAATAACCACAGGAACCTTAAGCTAGATGATTATTTTCAGCTTCTCAAGTCTAGACAAGCCCAGGTAGCTTTACAACTCACCCAGTGAGGGTGAGGCATGCTGGGGGCAGTGTATATCAGTGGGGGACACAAACCCCAGAGCTGGAGGTCCTGGGTTCAGACCCCCCCATTCTGCTCCCTTACTGTCCAGACTTGGACACATGCTTATACTTAACTTCTGTACCTTAGTTTTGTCCTCTTTAAAAGGGGATAACAATAGTACACGTACCCCAAGAGGTTATTGTGAGGGTTAAAAGAGCTCATATCTGCAATGTCTGGCACCCAGGAGCCCTTGGGTACAAGTGTGAGCAAAGCCTCCGTACTGGAGCAATTTTGTTCATTCTGTGGCCGTCACTGGCTCTCAGCCATTCACAAAAACTTTCTAAGAATCAACAGCACCAAAAATAATGTTACTTATCTCCTTTGAATTTCAGATTGTAAGTTATCCTTCCACCTCTCAGAAAAATTTAATTTCAACATCGTCTTATTAGTCTCACATAACATTATATATTTTTCTACTCTGGGCAAATGAATCAATCCAATTAATTAATTAAAAAAGAAAAACAATTTCTTAAAACTCTTCCATAGATTCACAGAAGTCACTGAGAATTTTAAAACTTGTTCAAATAGTGTGTAATTCTTCAAGCTATCATCAGGGCTAGGAGGGAATCCTGCATTTAAATCTCTAGTTAATCTGAGCTGAGAAGTCCTACAAAATTATTTAACATACACTTCTCAGTTAATAAAGCTGTTAGGATGGTGTGTGGCAGAAATGGAAGGGCCCTTCTTGGTTTCCCTGCAAAATAATGGGGTTAGCAAAGCAGATACCACTAACTTCCATGCTTCCTACTCCCAACTTTGTGATTAAATCTTGCTGATTTTATGAAAAAATCTAGGTGTTGACAAGTGCATCTCAAATAACCATAGACTCAAATCTCAGAAACAAATAAATGCAATATTAACCCAGGAGGAGCTTATCAATGAAGAGCCTGAAATAATGTGCCTGAAATCATTTAATGGGCCCAATAAGAAGAAAAGAATCAGCAAATGAATTCTTCCCTTTTAAAAACAAAAACCAAGACCCTTAAGTTGACCCGCAAAATAGTTGTCACAAAAAATATTTTACAAAGAAATTAATACAATACTTCAGTTTGCTAGCACTTTTACTTCACTATCAATCTTTTTAAGTATTACTAAATAAAGCATCATTTCCACAAATAAATACTTGGAACTCAACTTTAGCAGTATAATGGGTTACTTCCATTAAAAAGATTGGTCTCACTAGTGAAGGTTTCCCAAATACAAGCATTTTTTTTTTTTCATCGTTGCGGCTGAAACAAGAATTTTGTTAATCCTTTCTAACTAGTCCGGCCATATGTACATACTGAGAATATATTTGATCATCTTTTCTAATGAGAAAGCACCATATTCTGAACATGTTTGTATGAAGTAAAGTCAGCCTTTAAGGAGGTGCAAAAAATTCTTTCATTGTTTTAAATAACAGTGTCTAATTAGGCCAGCTATTTCTCTGCCTGCCCTCCTGAGAGGGTTTGGCTATATTTTGTCAGAGTTTGAAAATGATCCCAGTGGTACCAGCCTGTTTTAATAAGGAGATCTATTTCAAGAGGGGTGTGGCTTCATCTGTGATTGGCTAGAATTAGTGGGTCAGCAAGGAGGCAGCAAAGGAGCTAACGAAAAACCCATTTTTGATGACAGATGAAAGCAGTAACCTTATTTAAAACATCTTTAACTTCCAATTATAAGTTAAAATGTACTGAGCATGTAAGTCTTTAGACTCCTGAAGGCATCACAAATTTTGATTATGATAATCTATTATGATGTAGCCTTGAGTATAAGTACTTTCGCCTTCTACCTAAAATGTGATTTTGACATGACTGGGCATATCTAGTGTGTTAGTGGGGTTGATCTCCAAGAAATCTACAAAAGATCTAGGATTTCCTGCGAGGCCTCGTATACTTAGGTAACAGGAACCACTCAAGAGGAATTTGAAGCGGAAGAAGGACCCTTCTTAAATGCAGGGTGACGTTTGGCAATTCTCCTTCCGCCTCAGCCTACTGACACCTATATTGAGCCAAATGATCAGACATGGAAGCTAAAATCCCTATCCTAAAGATCCCTGCCCGATCTAGCCCTGCCTCCCTTTCTGGTCTTATGTTACCCAGCCTCTACATGCTCATTCTTTAGGTTCTAACCTCATCATTTCTCGGATTCGCCATGCTCCATCAGATAACAGAAACTTTACTCTTGCTGTTAATTTAACCAAAACCTTTTTCCTTGAGCCTTGCCACAACTCCCTTCCTCACCCTTAAACACACTCCCTAGGGATTCTTAGAAACACTTTCACACGGAGGAAAATGATGTTGAAGAAAATTAGATTCTGGGTCAGTAGTTAAAGAAAAGCACTCATAAAACTTGAGCTTCTCTGACCGTGAGCTCCATCTGTCCACCCCGCCCCCCGCTTCCAGGTACTCAAGGTCTGGCAAACTAGGGCTGTATTTTTTTTTTTAATAAGATTTATAACTTGGAACTCTTTCTCTCTTTTCTTCTTTTCTCTCTCCCTCTTTCTTTATCACTTCTCATCCAAGTTCTAATCCCCAAACTGGTTTCCTTAATAAATGATTGCTATAGAATCACTGCATTCAACAAGTAGGAACTTCAACAAATTCAGTTAAAGGTAGAACATGAGAGCGTGAAAGTTCATTTATGGGATTTTCAGATTTAAGGATGAACATTAGAAATCATATAGGTCAAGCTAGGAAAACTGAGAACCCAGGAAGTCAAGTCACTTGCTCAAGAGTTGCACATCTAGTTGCTGAAATTCAGGCTGACATTCAAAGGTTAGTTCATTTGTACTTCTGGCTTTCAGTTTAGAGGAAGAAAGAAGGGTGAAGTGTCACTCTATGGAATTAAACTGAGTTGACCTATAATTAAAAATCAAAGTCATGCCACCCAGACTATCTACTCTGCTTAACATTCATGACTGTCACAAGTGTATCTCATAAATTACAATTATTTCTCTGGCCCCAGAAATCAATTTGGTAGATAGATGCACCATTTACACACAGAATTCCACTTCCACATTTAGCAGAGGATTAGGTGTGAAGGACAGGGTTGAATACAGCTAAAGGGCATCCATTGAGGGAAACAAATTACATATGATATTGTGTATCCTACTTTTGTATCAACAATCATCTTTCATTTTTCAAGCACATTGCATGTAAAGTGGGCACTATGAACCCCCTGCTCCACAAGCAAACAACAGAAGCTTATCATATGGCAAATGATGACTACTCCCACCTCTAAGTTACCGCGGGCATAGTCAGGGTGCTTCTCAAGGATTTGTTAAATATCTATCAACACCTCCTGCAGGGATTGCTATAAGAAGGAGATAATGATAAAGGTACCAAGCTTCTCTTCCTTTAGGGTTTGATTCACAGGGGGGTAAAACTTATAGATTCGTGGAAAAAAATAAGTAGCAAGAATTTCTGAGAAACTAGGTAATTTTTGACACTTGGAAACTTATTCATTCATTTATCTGTTCATTCCTACAAGAAATATATGTAAAAAAAAAAAGTTTGTAACATGTCAGATGCTCATTTGGGCCCTAGAAATTAGATTCAGAAACCGTCAAAAGGAACTAGTAAAGGGACTAGTTTATGGGTGGGCAGGAAAGAAGGAGCACAGCTCTGAGACTCTATGTTAATAACTTAAGAGGAAGGTGGCTGAGTCAGGGAGTCCTTTCCGATATGTATTTCTGCAGAGAAGTTAAGAAAGGACTCCCTGACTCAGGCCACCTTCCTCTGTAAGAGAGAGAAGGGGAGCGGGGGGAGAGAGAAGTACCCTGTGTACAAGCTGGAGAACCAGGAGAGCCAGTAATGTAATTCAGTTTGAGTCCGAAGACCCGAGAACCAGGAGCTTCACTGTCTGAGCGTAGAAGATGCATGTTCTAACTCAAAGAGTGCAAATCTTCCGTTCTTTCTTTCATTCTGTTCTGGCCCTCAAGGCTTTGGATGGTGCCCACCAGCACTGGCAAGGGGGATTGCTTTCTCGGTCTACCCATGCAAATGCTAATCTCTCCTGGAGACACCTTCACAGACACATCCAGAAATGATGTTTTACCAGCAACCTCTACATCCTCTTAGCCCAGTCATGTTGACACATAAAATTAATCATCACGCTTGCCAAAATGGTATAATTTCTAAAAATATATAAATTTATAACCTTTCATATATGGGATTTCACAAAACAACAGCACTATTTTTTTGTACCATTTTCTGAAAACATAATCAGCAACTGTTCTTTAATAATTTAATTTTGTGGAAATAATTCTCGATTCAGACTTTCTCACTTTGCATCCCTGTCTACATGACTTTATTTAATTAAGCCCTCTGTATCTCAGTTTCCAAATCTGCAGTGAAGGGATCAAAACAAAACCCTATGTAAATGCATATTAAACATATATTTGCATAAATTCAAATATATGTATATACATACAAAACTAAATGAGAGCAGTCAAATTCGAAATAACATTTTAGAAAAGTTAAGCTTATTCAGGAAATGCAAGATTAGTTAATACTCTAAAATCAATCAATATGATTTACTATATCAGAAAAATAAATAAAAATTATATGGTCCTCTCCATATTAGCAGAAAAATCAATCGATACCCATTAATTTAAAAAAAATTATCAAACAAGGAATAGAAAGACAAATATTTAGTCAAAATTGCACTGGATGTCCTAGATAGTTAAAAAAGGAAATTAAAAAAAAAAAAAAGATAACTGGAAAAGAAAAAATTAAAGGGCTATTATTTTCATATGGCATAACTGAATATATAGAAAATTCAACAAATTCAATTAAAGGTAGAAAATTATAGGACGAAAGATCATCTAAAGCAGTTCCTACATGGTAGCGAATTAAAAAACTTTTAAAGTTATCATCTACTATAGCATCAAAACATCAAATACGTAAGGAAAAAATCAATATGTGAATGATTTCTGGGAGAAAACCACAAAACTATTCAAAGAAATTAGAGAAGACAAATATACCGTGTTTATACATTGGAAGGCTCAATATTGTAAAAATGTTGATTCTCAACAGATTATTTTATACCTTTAATATTCCCCAACCAAAACCTGACAGGAATTTTTGTGGCAACTGACAAGTATTTTCTAAAATATATATGGAAAGACAAAAGGCCAAAATAGTGAAGATTAAAATTTTGGAGAACTTGCCCTACCTGATATAAAGACCTTACTGGGATGCAATAATTATATTCCATTCCGTTCCATGTGCTGTTGCCTGTTTCCCATAAAAGTGCCAGAACAATGTGATGGACCAAAGGAGATTCCTCCAAAATAAATTATGCTGAAGCCAGTTGTTAAGATGGGAAAAATATGCATTTCACTGTCTATCTTAAGCCTCACGTAAAAATCCATTCCAGATAGATTGAAGACCTAAATTTGAATAATAAGCAACGAATCTGTAAGATAAAATAAAATCTCATCATGATTATAACATGATATTCAGAAGGCAAAGTAAAGTGACAGTCATCACTTTGCTATACTCTGAAGCCAGCACAGGGCATCAGGCACTGGGACAGTTCATGTATAGTGTCATCTACCTGCCAGTTCACCTAGTTAGCATAGGGCAGTGACCAGACCCTCAGTTCCTTCTGCCCTCACCCGTTCTCCTCCACCAGCATCTTAGAGGCATGAACCAAGTATATGACTAGATCCATAGCCAGTATGAAAGCAAAGTCCAGATGAAACCTTGTAGAGTTGCCTCTACCTAACAATAACATAAACCAAAGCAAGTGACATGATCTTGGAGGGATTTCAGAGATAAACTCCATGAACAAGGTTTTGAAAGATGTAGTGTGGTGATCCTACCACATCCTCATTCAGCTTGCCTATTTGGCCTGTGCAGAAAACAGATGGGACTTAGAAAATTACAGTGTATTACTGTAAACTTAATCAGGTGGTAAAATCCAATTGCAGCTGCTGGTCCAGATGTAGTATCATTACTGGAACAAATCAGCACATCCCCTAGCATCTGACAAATGCTCCTCTCTCCTCTCCCTCTCCTCTCTTCTCCTTCTCCTTCCCCTTCCCCTTCTCTTCCCTTCTCTTCTCTCTCTCCCTACTTAATAGAAAAGCCCATCAAAAATAATTTATTTTCCTTTGGCAAGACCAGCCATGCAGGACCATATTAAATCTCCAGCCCTGAGTCATAAACTAATCTACGGGGACTTCTATGGCATCTTCATTGGACAGAGCATCATTACATTAATAATCCATTACATTTATGATATCATGCTGATTAGGCCAGATGAGCAGGAAACAGCAACTACCCCAGACCTTTTGGTAGGAGATATGCATGTGAGAGGAAGGGAAAGGATCTCACAAAAATTCAGACACCTGTCACTTCAGTGGGATTTCTAGGGGTACAGTGGTTTCAGACATGTTGAGATATGCTTGCCAAAAGTGAAAGAGTAATTGTTCTTTTCTATCATTAGAAAAGAATCAAAAAGTTAGTGTACCACTTTAGGTCTTGCAAAACCATGAACTTTGGGCATGCTACTCTGATCAATTTACTGAGTAGCCTGAAAATCTGCCAGATTGAAGTGGGTCCCAGAAAAAAAATTTTTTTCAGCTGCCCTGCACTTGGACATGTGACCCCCACATGTGCTAATGATAACAGACATATCTATGGCAGAAAAGGATGCTTTACGGAGACTTCGGCAAGACCCTCTAAGTAAATCACAGTGCAGATGTTTAGGATTTTAGATCAAAAGTATGCCATTCTCTGCAAAATATTATTATCATTTTGAGAAATAGCTTCAGTCTTACTACTGGGTCCAAGCAAAAAATGAACATTTGATCGTAGGTCACCAAACTGCCATGAGACCTTGGCTACCTCTTATGAAGTGGATGTTGTCTGCCAATCAAACCATAAAGTTGGACAACACAGCAACATTTCATTGTCAAATGGAAGTGGTATGTACAAGACTGAACTCAATTGTATCCTAAAAGCAAATATGACTCGCATGAGCAAGTGGCCCGTATATCCGTAGGCCATATCCCTACTGCATTGACTCTCCCTTCTCAACCTTCCCTCATGACCATATTTCCTGATAATCAGTTGACTGGAAAAAATGGTCTATTTTAAAGATGGGGGTATCTGCACAGGCCAACTCTGAGGTGGCCCTAGAGAACAGTGGTCAAGGGCAATCCTCCAGTGGATAAAACTTTGAGCTACGCACCTGGTTGCTTTTCCTTAAGGGAGAAACAGATAACCTGGGGTATGCATCTATTCTACTTAATGGACAGTGGTTAACAATTAGATGAATGGTTGAAGACTTGGAAGGAATATAATTAGAAAATGGGTTCTGTTAGTGGGCACAGATTGTAAAGATCTTCATGTGAAGGCTCTCCAAAGAGTAACCTCAAACAAGAAGACTTGGATGAGCATACAGACAAGGTGACTAATTCTGTGGAAGTCAGTGGGGCAATCAGACTCTTCCCAGACACTGCTGTCCTAGGTCAACAGGTCCATGAACAAGGTGGCTATGGCTTTAGAAATAGAGTTTATGCTTCAGCTTAAAAAGATAAACTACCGCTCACCAAGGTCAGTCTGATAAAAGCCACTGCTGAATGGCTAAGCTGCCACTAACTGAAACCAATGCTAAGCCCCAATTTGTACCATTCCCTGAGGAGAATATTCAACCATATGGTGCAGGTTGATTACATTGGACCATTCTATGATAAAAGGAACAACACTTGGTTCTCTCTACAATAGACACTTACTCTGAATATGAATTGATCTTTTCTGCCCATAATGCTTCTGACACCATAATTTAAGGATTTATAGAAAACCTTATTCACCATCGTGATATTCCACACAGCTTTGCTTCTAATCAAGGGATACACTCTCATTCTCATATAGTTCCCCAATCATACCATCTCCCCATCATCCTGAGGCAGCTGTACTGATAGAATGCTGGAATGACTTTTTGAAGACGCAATTATGTCATCAACTGGGTAAGAACACCATACCTCGTGGGGCTGAAATAATGTCCTCCAGAAGTTAGTATATGCTCTAAATCAGCCACTTATATACAGTGCTATTTCTCCTAGCCCAAAACTCATTGGTCTAGGAATCAATGACTAGAAATGGGAGAGGACTTGTCTCATTATTAGCTCTCATATTTCTCTAGCAAAAATTTTGCTTCTGTCAGAGTTTTTCCATGGCAATTACTACAGCTGATCCTGTGCCCACAGCATCAAGATTGGAGATGAAAAGTTACATAAGCTGGTTTTGGCTTTTCTTAACAGTTTAGAGCTTTTCTCAAGGGTTCCAGTTTTTCCTGAAGGGTTCTAGTTCTTCCCTGTGAATTCTAGTTTCTTATTGTTCTTTTGCAAATTTAACATTTCTTTCAGAAAATGGTCTGGCTGAATTACAGTAATTCGGGGGGTCTACACTAGACATAATGGCAGCATCCTCAATAGTCTGCTCCACTAGCTTCAATAATTGAGTAAAATCGATAATGACTATAATAAGTCCTTTATTATTTATTATGCATAGTTGTTTGGTATCTCTGATAAAACCTCACCTGATAGGCAATTCTTTGTCAGTATCTACTAAAACTGAACATATGCATGCCGTATGAACTAGCAGTCCAGTCCTAAATGTCCACCACAGAAACAGGCATCTATGCACACAAATATACATGAACAAGAATGCCCAAAGCTCTTATTCATCAGATCCCCAAACTGGAAAAAATCAATGTCCCTCAAAAGTAAAAAGGATAAACTCATCATGGTTTGCACATCAATGAAAAGAAACAAACTTCTGCTGTACTCAGTAATTACCATAGATAAATATCAAAGTATATCACTGAGAAAAAAAAGAAGCCTGCCATAAGAATGCATATTCACATAAAATTCTCTAATCAAATGTAAAATAGTGGCTACTGTTGGGAGTAGGTGATGCCTGGAGATGGTACAAGGCGTTTTTTGAGAGTTGCCAATGTTATGCTTGGTTTATTCACTTCATATATATTTATTACATTGTACACTTAAGGTTTGTGTGCTCTATTATTTGCATGTTATACTTGCACAAAATAATTTAAAAACAGTATGACACACAATAATAAAACATTCCTGAAATGGAACCACAGAAGATTCCAAATAGCCAAAGCAATCTTGAGAAAAGAGAACAAAGCTGGAGACACCACACTTCTTAATTTCAAATTATATTTTAAAGCTATAGTAGTCGAAACACTACAGTATTGACATAAAAAAAGACACATAGATCAATGCAACAGGATAGAGAGCTTAGCAATAAACCCAGGCATGTATGGTCTACTAATTTATGACAAAGGAGCCAAGAGTGTACAATGGGGAAAGAACAGTCTCTTCAATAAAAGGTGTTAGGAAACCTGCATAGTCGAATAAAAAAAATTAAGTTATCTTACACCATGCATAATAATCAACTCAAAATGGATTAAAGACTTAAATTTAAGACCCGAAACCATAAAATCCTAGAAGAAAACATAAGAGATAAGCTCTTTGGCAGCAGTCTTTGCAATGATTTTTTGGACTTGACATCAAAAGCTAAGGCAACAAAAGCAAAAATCAACAAGTGAGACTATATCAATCTAAAAAAGCTTCTGCACATCAAAGGAACAAAAATGGAAATACAACCTATGGAATGGGAGAAAATGTTTATAAACCATACATCTGATATAAAATTAATATTCAAAATATATGAAGAACTCACGAAACTGAATAGCAAAACAAGCAAAAAACAGTTTGATTAAAAAATGGGGGGGGACTAAATAGACATTTTTCCAAAAAAAGTCATACAAATTGCCAAGAGGTACGTGAAGATTTGCTCAACATCACTAATGATCAGGTAAATGGAAGTCAAAACCACAATGAGATACCTCACACCTGTTAGAATGGCTATTATCAGAAAGACAAGTAATAGTGAGTGTCGGCAAGAATGTAAAGAAAAGAAACTCATCTCGTGTAGTTGGTGGGAAGGTAAATTGGTAAAGCCACTATAGAAAAACAGTATGAAGTTTCCTTAAATAAATAAAAATAAAACTAGCATATGATCCAGCAATACTACTTCTGGGTATATATCCAAAGGAAATGAAAAAAGGATATCGAAGAGACATCTGCATCCCACTGTTCACTGCAGCATTATTTATAAGAGCCAAGATATGAAAGCAACCTAAGTGTCCATCAATGGATGTATGAATAAAGAAACCAATGCACACACACACACACAAGACCTTGAAGGCATTATGCTAAGTGAAATAAACTAGATAAGAAAGACAAATACCACGTGGCATGGAATCTAAAAAAAAAAAAAAAGTCAAATTCATAGACACAGAGTAGAAAAGTGGTTGCCAGGGGCTTGGAGGAGGGTAAATAGGGCGAGTTTGGTAAAAGGGTACAATCTTTCAGGTATAAGATGAATGAGGTCTGAGGATCCGATATATAACATGGTGACTATAGTTGATAACATTGTAATGTGTAATTGCAATTTGCTGAGAAGAGAACTTAAATGTTAAAAATAATAACAATAATATATACCTATCTTACAATCTGTGAAGATTGAATAGCATAACTCATGCTTAGCATAAAGGTTTTATAACTCTTATGTAGTATGACTTTGTTAATATAAAACCAGTAATTGAAATTAAAATATCATATAGAGCTAGGTAGGTCATGTTACTTTGAGAAGAATGATTATTTTACAACAGAGGAAAAGTTGGACCTAAACCCATAACATCAGAAGCACAATGTCCAATGTTTATATAATATTACAACTTGACATTCTAATGTGTGAGGATATTTTACAACAAACACAGGGATAGAGCAACTGTGGTTCTGTGCAGGAGAGTGTATGCCTGACCTCCCCATCTTAATTGTCCTCTGCCACAGCTCTCTGTATGTTCTTCACAGAACTCCAAAAAAAAATGTATTTTGCTTATTTATCACCTAACTTGTCTCATTAGTATGTAAGCTCATTAGTATGTAAGCTCCATGAGGACAGTTACCTTTTCTTTTTTTTAAAATTTTTCTCCAGTACTAAGGACAATGAATGGCACGCAGTAGGTTCCCAATAAATATTTATTACGTAAAATGATAAAAGAGCATGAATGTCCATGAATTAGGCACAGAGAGTTGGCAACTGTGGTGTGTGGGTCAGCCATCTTGACACATATGGCATTCACAGCTGCCCTCTACCCTGGTCCCTTTCCTGTAGAAAGCCATCCTGCCACAGTTAAATCATAGCTCTGTGGAGTTATAAGGGTGATTGTTTCAAGGTCGCCACTTTCTGAATACTTGACATTTCTGATACGATTGCCCTTGCACTTTTCTTAATGAAATGACAACACCACGAATCCCTTCCAAAATGAAGGTGAATAAATAAATAACTAATGAAGGGGCTACAGTCCAACTAATTATGATCACAACATCAGAAAATTTATGTTAATAAGAAGAGTGTGTCATTTTGCTTTGCATTTATTCATAATCTGGAAAATGGTGACAGGAAATCCTTGTGTAATAAAAAAAAAATCTCTCTAATAATCAATGAGACATAACCACCGTAAATAATTTAAATTCCATCAAGTAAAAACAAAGATTTAACTGAGTTTTGCCAACTAGGCTTGGGGCACTTAGACAGCCCCACGGCAGATGGGAACTGTCAAAACTCATAAACATTCAAAACTGTAAGACACGACTTTCAGATGACAGAAACCAGAAAGAAGAATTTATGCAAATCGATGTGCCCAACACACCTTATTTAAAGAGAGCACTTGACAGTCAAAAGAGGAGACAGTGTTAAAGTTGTACCTTTGGACAGATCTCAGGATTTAATTAGTCAAATATAACTGTTTCCTAAGTGAAGGCTCGTCTATTGATAACCCTTTTTTAAATCCATTAAAAAACAGTTTTCCTTCTACTGATCTTGGTGCTAATTCTATGCCAAATTATGCTTTTTTTTTTTTATCTTTCAAAACTTCTCTTCATTGAAGCCAGTGACAGAATAAGTCAACTGAAAAAAAATCTCACTAATAGATCTGGCCAATTTAATTTTAGGCAAATCCACTTGGAATGGGTTTTGATAGCTATATGCTTGTAACTATAAGAATTTTGCAGGTTAGTATGGTGGTGCCTCTGGAGTTTCTTAACTGGAATTAGTGGATCGGGGTATAGGACAATATATTTGCATAGCAGGTTTGCTGCTTTTACTGAGTTTGTACATCCGTTTGGTGTCGCTGTTGATAAATGCTGATAGAACTGTAGAGAAGGGACAATCCAACCACCACCAAATGTTGCTCATGAGACTTCTGTGGAAATGTGGACAGTAAAATAACAGATATACATGACACTTTATCATTTCAAAAAAATGCTTTCATATAAATGACCTAATTTGTTTCTAAAGTTAAACTTGTGATGAGGGTATTTTATTGGTCCCCTGTGCAATGGAAGAAACTGAGGGCCAGGGATGTTGAGTAACTCATTGGGAGTCCCACTCACAGCAAACGCAGGACCCGAACACCAGAATCTTTTGGTTCTCCTGGTCTTTCCTACATACCTTATTGAGGAAAGAATCAAATTCATCTTCTGAAAACATCGTAACATTCAAAAAGAAACTGCATGATATCTATCACTCCATACTCAATGTAGACTTTCCATACGGTGGACAGGCAATGGTACTGTTATCACTATCATATATTTCCCAGAGGAAATGGGATCCCTTAGCCCAGACTTTAAATTTGAGTAGGAGCTGGGTGGGAGAATGGATGGTATGTTCCAAACACAGGGAATGGAATGTGCATAGATCCAGAAATGAGAGACTGTGACACAGTCGACTGACTGAAATAAATCCAGTTTAATCTGAGCATACCGAGGGCCTGGAGAATTATGGTGGATGGGACAAGTGGAGGAAAGGTCAGATCATGGAGGACCTTATAAATTGTTTTTTAAAGTTTAGATTTTACTCAAAGAACGATAGGGGAGCTTTTTAAGAAGTTTAAATTCATGTGCATTGACAAGACATTTAAAGTTTTATGCAATCCTAAATATAAGAGAAGGTCTACTTTGGAGAATGTTAGAATCTTTTTGGAAACCTGCCAATGAGTAAAATCACAAATGGCCAGATGGACCTTAGAAGGAATAAGATTTTTGCTCTAGGCCAACATAAATTTCATTCTCAAGGTAATACGAATGCATACAGACATAATCGGTCCTACGGAAATTAATAATATAACAAAACTATGGGTTTTTTATAATGCAGCTGATATATTTCTATTTGGGATAGATTTTAATTTTTTTTTTTTTTACTCTAATTGGTTCTATAGACTAAATGGACTTGGTTATTTAAGATAACTTTAAATAATCTCCAAACCTGGGCAAGCTCCCCTAGGCCATTAGAAGATAAGCTATTTGCATGCCAGACCGCAGGGTTTAGCATATGGTCCCTAACATTTGCATAACTAAATTCTTAAGAAAGTATTTTCAATGAGATGCCTTTTATATTTGCCTTTCATCTATACACCTAAAATGTGCTTCTTTATCAATAGATTACCTCCTTATATATTGTCCTAAACTAATATTTTACGTTATTTTTTCCTGTACAAATAATACATATTTAGTGTTGAAGACAGAAATAAGCAAAAAGAAAAATATTAAAATCTCTCACAATAGGCAAATTTTTTGTGTTATTTTTTACAAAAAAGAACTCATATTCCATATCCTAATTGGTGGTGGTTATTAATATTTTTATTTAATCACATGCTATAACATTTTAACATGATTATCTATATAAATATATTTTAATAAGTGTTGTACTCAATATTATGAACAAAATTTTCTTAACCAATATAAGTATTGCTAGATGTCTAGATTGCTTTTTTTTAAATTATAAGTAACATTTAAATTTATAATTTAGGATTAAATAACATCTAGCGATATAATAAGAATAAACATTTAATAGCCACCAAATATATTTGTCATGCCTAAATCTATTCTGCATTAATACAATCCTTTGGTTATATATCAGCATTCGTAGATTAATAGCAACAATTTAATTATTTTTTTAAAAATTGCATTTGTACACACTTGTGGCCCTCAAATACTAGGGCAAACCTCTGTAAGTCTGTGTGAATTTCCACGGCTGCCAAAAGCAATCAGTGCAAGCAAAGTAACCTTTAACATTGCTTTCAGAGCTAAATAGACTCAAGAAAAAATGTTTTTGTGAAAACAGTCACTCAGTTATCAGCATAGAACATCTTGAACTTCAGGCAGGTAGGATATTTCCCTAAAAGACGACCCTAAAACTACAGCTAGAGGAGTAAACAAGCGGTCTGAATTGGATCTAAGTGGGCAACTTCAGTCTTGGCTGGAGACTACATGAGCCTCTCTCCATGGAGAAACTCAGCCAATGGTCACAATGACACACATCTGCAGGCGGTGATCCAGAAATATTACCAAGTCAAAGTATTAAGTCTCAGTGACCTTGACCAAATGTAGTGTCCAAATTTAGAATCTGGTCTCTTAAGACTACCTGTATTTGAATCAGAACTTCGCCTCTTCCCATCTGTTTGACTTTGAGCAAGTTCTTTGGGCCTCAGTGTCCACAGGAAACTTAAGAGCATTTTACTAGGCTTGTTGGGAGGCTTAAATAAAATGATCCACATAAAACATTTAGTTTAGTACCTGACTTATAGTGTATATTTGGTAAGTGAGTGTTACTGATTTCTTGAATTTGTAAACCTAAGTAGGAGCAAGAAACAAATGCCAACTCTCTGTCATGACCATTTATCATTTCTCTCACTTGTTACCAGTTCAAAAAGGAGTGAAGAGAAGGTGTAGCAAACCTTATTTAAAAGAGGAGAAGGAGGTGAGGACAGGAAGAGGAAGCGCATTGATGAGGTACAATTGCATTTAGATGCATACTATTACCAATTAGAATGTAAAATGTTTAAGAAAAAAGGTAAATTACAGATGGTGAAATAATGTTGTTTAGAGCAGAAGTACCTAATGCCTTAAGATAAATCACAGTATACAAAACTACTTTCTTCCAGAAAACAGAATATCAATTTGAAGGTGATCTTTGGTAATTTAACATTTCTAGGTCTTGTCATTTGAAAAGTGAGAAATGTAGTTAATTATTTTAAAAAATTTAATTATTTGTAATACCTATAATTTTATGAAACAATATTAAATATGATAAATTCCTATAAAAGCAAAAAATTGGATCTCCTTTAAGAAATTGTTTACTAAAAAGTGGTTTTACTTAAAGAAAAATAATTTTTTTTGTTTGTGCAAAAATCACTGGAGCTAAAAAAAGGCACTAATTTAAAAGAAAATCTTCATTAAGGAGGAATGATAAGGAAACAAGAAAATATTTCTATGTTGTAAGGAAACAAACAAAAAAAATACTAGAATTTTCTATCTGAAAATAGGCTGTACACATAACAGTGAAATCCATGTTCAATTATTTTAAATGTGCTTATTGCTCTTGTATATAGAATAAATACATTCTCATTGCCAGCAGATCTATCTGGGAAGTGGAAAGAAAAAGATGGTAGCTCAGAGTTCTAACCTATTATAAAAGATCAGGTATCAAATCAGTAACAATTTACTCTTGCAGTGATTAGAATTGGTATGGAGTGGTACATTTCTTTGTAAAATAAAAAAAAACAACAACAACAAAAAACTTTCTTCTCTAAATGTAAAGTATCTTTGAAAAAGTAAAATCACTTATGATCACCACCTTTCACGAATAATCAATCACTAGTAACAGTTTTGTATGTATACTGCAGCCAGCTTACTTATTCTCTTCCTCTCTCACACACATTTTTTAGTTGTAAATTGTTAGTTCTATTTTTCAAGTAATCTTTAAATTACAAATAATTTGTTAACTTAAGGAGAAAAGGAAATTTGAAATAAGAAATCAAGTACATGTTTCAGAATACTCAAGGGTAAAAGAACAGCTGGGTATCAAGACATACTGGAATCAAGAAGTGATCATCAAAAATCCCCTGCCCCCAGCACCCTTTAATCTCTTTCTCTGAGGCTGTTAGTCCCATGTCTACTTCTTTCTGAACAGCTGCTTTTTTATTTCTCTCACTGCTTTGGCTTCCTCACAGCTCTGGAGTTTAAATGTTCCGTTCTTGTTAACCATTTGAAAATTAACACCTCTTAGATTGCATTCCAGATTCTTGGAAGAAAGAATCTTGACTGCGTTGGTCTTAAGAGTTACGTATGGCATGCTGCAGTCTTCAAGAAGAGGGGCATTTGGGCTTAGTTACAACATCATGTTAGTCCAGTGTACTGTGGACATCTTTTGTGTTGATGAATATGAATCTACACCATTAATTTAGAGACTTCATCACAACCCCACTACACAAATCTTACTTGAATTCTTCAATTTCCTTTTGGTACAATATTTAGAATGTTTGAGAATCTTCGTAACCACATTATTTCTCTAGGAATAATCCTTATTAATGGTTCAAAGGGTTTGCATATATGTAGATTTTTCTTTTTGCCCAATTACTTTCCAGAACATTCTCATCAATTTTGTGCTTAGCTGGTGGCCAATGATGAACGAAAGTCCTTATTTTTCCAGTCTCACTATACAGTAAAGGTAATTTTTGCCCACAGAAATGCAAGGTTTTAAGTGAAAAATGTGCATAAGTGGTAACCATTTACTTTTTCCTATGTTCTTTTACTAAAGTACAATAAATATAGATCAAAATTCACCCTTTTTCTGCACAGTTTAACAAGTTTTAATGAGCAAATGCAGTCACATAACCACCTCTACAATCGAGATATAGAACAGTTCTGTGACTCCAAAAGAATTCCCCCTAGTCCCTTTGTGGTCACCCTCTTTCCTACTCCAGCTGTGGGCAACCACCGATCTGTTTTTTGTCCCTAATGTTTTGATTTTTCCAGAAAGTCATATAAATAGAGCAACACAGTATGTAGCATTTGGAGTCTGAATTATTTCTTTTAACATAATGCATGTGAGGTTTGTTATGAGTTGAACTGTGTCCCTACAAATTTATATGTTGAAGTCTAATCCTCAGTATCTCAAAATGTGACCTTATTTATAAATACAGTCATTATAGATATAATTAATTAAGTCAAGATGAGATCATATTGGAACAGGATGGGCCTCTAGTCCAATATGGCTGATGTCCTTATAAAAAGAGGAAATTTGGACACAGACAGGCACAAAAGAAGAATGCCATATTGCCATGTGAAGATGAACACATATCAGGGTGATGCTTTTATGAGCCAAGGAATACCAAAGATTACCAGCAAAGCAGCAGAAGCAAAGAGAGAGGCATTCTTCCTGACAGCCCTCAGAAGGAACCAACCCTGCTGACATCTCAGGACTTCCAACACTAGAAGTGAGAAAATATATTTTTGTTTAAGCCACCCAGTTTGTGGTATTTTGTTATGACAGCCCTAGCACATTGATACAAAGTTCTCCCATGTTATTACATGCTATTGCCTGTTTGTTGTCACGGCTGAATTTTATTCCATTGTATAGATGTACTACATATTTTTCATTCATTCATCAGTTGAAGGGCATTTGGGCTGCTTCCAGTTTTTGAGGGTTACAAATAAAACTGCTCTAAACATTTGAGTACGGATTTTGATGTGAACATAAATTTTCATTTCACTTAAACAACTGGGAGTGGCATTGCTGGGCCACATGATAAGCGTATGTTTAAGAATATAAGACATTGGCAAACTGTTGACTAAAGAAGCTTCCCCATTTACATTCCTACCAGCAGTGTATGAACACTTGCTCTGCATCTTCACTAGAATGTGACATTATCATTCTTTTTCTTTAACTATCTTATAGGTGTAGAGAGGTGTCCCATTGTTGTTTTAATTTGCTTTCCTGTGATTATTAATAATTTTGCCCATCTTGTCATGTGCTATTTGCCATCCCTGTATTTCCTTTGGTAAAGGGTTTATTTAAATTTCATGCTCATTTCTTCGACTGGTTGTTTTCTTATTGTTGAATTTCGAAAGTTCTTTATATCCTTGAATGTAAGTCCTTTATATTTGACTTGCAAATATTTTCTCCCAGTCTGTGGCATGCCTTTTCATTTTCTTAACTGTATCTTCCAAAGAACAGAAATTTTTAATGCAACAGAGTTCAATTTATCGAATTTTCTCTTATGGATCACGCTTTTGGTCTTTAAAATAAGAAATCTTTGTCTAATTTAAGGTCGGAAAGTTTTTCTCATCTATTTTTTGCAGAAGTTTTATGATTTTTAGCTTTAATATTTAGGTTTATAATCCATTTAGAGTTAATTTTTAATATTGTGCAAGGTAGGAATTGAATTTATTTTTGTTTGTTTCAGGGTTTTGTTTTGTATATAGGTATCCAATGGTTTTAGCATCATTTCTTGATTTGTTAAATGTTAAAATTTTGGCATCTCTCTTCATGTTAAGTATTGGGCTACGGTTTTCTTAAAATGTCTTTATTTGATGGTGATATCAGGTCAATAATGTAAGTTGGGAAGTATTTTCTCCCCTTTAACTCTTTGGAAAAGTTGGTATAGAACTGTCATTATTTCTTCTTAAACGTTAGAAAGAATTCACCAGTACTGTCATCTGTGTCTGAAGTTTCCTTTGGGAGAGTTCGTGACTACAAATTTAGTTTTTTTGATAGATACAGGCTTTTTATGTTATTTATATTTATCTATCATTTCTATATCTTTTGTGTCTTTCAAAGAATTTTTCGATTTCACTTACATTATAGAATAAATTGACACAAATTTGTTTATATTTATCACCCTTCTTCATCTCTGTAAATTTCACAGTAATCTTTCCTCTGTCATCCTGATAGTATCAATTGGCATCTTGTCTTTTTGTACTGATCAGTGTGACTAAAGATTTATAAATTTTATTGATTATCTCAGGGAACCAGCTTTTGATGTCATTGGTTTTCTCCATTGCTATTGTGTTATATGTCATTGGTTTATATTCTTATTTCCTTTGTTCTGCTTATTTTAGGTTTCAATTGCTCTTAATATTTTAGTTTTTAAAGATGCTATAAATTTTCTGGATGTTTTTATTGCTATAAATTTTTTCTCTATGAAATACTGTGGCTGCACAATACAAATTTTGATACATTTTTTCATTTTCAGTTCGAAATACTTTCTAATCTTCCTTTTGATTTATTCTTTAGCTTTGGAGGCTATTTAACTATATCTTTCTATTATTGATTATTAATTTAATTTCATTATGACAATATTTTATATTATTTTAATACTTTTAAATTTATTGAGACCTGTTTTATGGCTTAGAATGTGGTCTGCTTTGAAAATTTTTGTGTGCACTGAAAAAATATATATCCTGTTGTTGGGTGAAGTGATCATTTCTAAATGTCACACAGGTGAAGCAAGTGATTAGTATTCAAATTTCCTGTGTCCTTATGAATCCAATTTTCATTGTTCTTTTTCTATTGATTACTGAGAGAGTGGTGTTGATATATTTGGCTATAATTGTGAATTGGTTTACTTATCCTTTCAGTTAAGACAGTTTTTACTTTATCAGTGGAGGTTTATTATTAAGTACTCAAGCATTAATAATTGTTATGTTCTCAGGATTAACTGACCGCTTTATCCTTATAATTTTCTTTATCACTAGTAAAATCTTTGCTCTATGCATTGTCTAACATTATACAATCATTCCAACTTTCCTTTCATTAGTATTAGAATGGTATTGTTTTTCTATCCTTTTACTTTCAAATTCTTTGTGGCATTAATTTAAATTCAGTTTCTTACAGGCAGAAAATATTAGAGCCATGCTCTCTTATAGAATCTAACAAATTGCCAATCTTTGCCTTTTAACTGAGGTGTTTAGACCATTTATGTGATTAATGGCATGGCTGGGTTTAAATCTATATCCTATTATTTGATTTTTCCTTGTTCCATCTGCTCTTTGTTTCTTTCTCTTTCTCTGCCTTATTTAGGATTATCTTTTATAATTTAATTTTATCTCCATGATGGTTTATTAGTTCTAATATCCTGTGTGTGTTTGTTTAGCACTTACTTTCAGAGTTTCTGGTATATACCTTCAACTTATTATAGTCTACCTTCAAATAACATTATACCACTTTACATATAACTGAATATTTTCTTTTTACCTATCCCAGCAATTTTAATATTGTCATAAATTTTACTTCTGTTTTATTATAAACCCCACAATGCACTGTTATTACTTTTTCTTAATTATCTTTTAAACTTATTTTTAAAATAAAAACTTAATTTTATGTATCTATATGCTGCTAATGCTGCTGCTCATCATTCTCTTTTGCAGATCCAGAATGCCATCTGGTATAATGTGTCTTCTGCTTAAGGAACTTCTTTTGACATTCTTATTGTGCAGGTCTAATAGCAATTTTTTCATCTTTATATCCTAAAAAAAACATTTTATTTTGCCTTAGTTTTTGAAAGGTTTTATACTGGATAGAAACTTTCAGATTGACAATTTTATTTTCTTTCAGTACTTTAAAGATACTGTTCCACTGTCTTCTGGTTTGCATTGTTTCCTAAGAGGAATCATTTGTCATCTTAATCTTTTACTCTATATGTATCATGTCTATTTTTCTCTAGCTTATCTTAAGATTTTTAACTTGCTTATTTCTCACTTCTCCATATCACCGAACTTCATTGCCTATTGTCTAATACCTGAAAAACATTGTTTTATATATTTTTTCCAAACAATTAAAAATTTGTTTAAGATTCCAAACTCTATAATGTAGAAACTAAAGAGCTTTAACAATCAGTGCACACATAACTGTTGTGTAAATGAGGCCACACACAAAAATGTGTTTCTTTTAGTAACTAAAAACATTTGTTTCAGTAAGTCTGTAAACATTCTTTATGTTGCACATCTATTTGGATTTTAGGTCCCTGGGCTTGAAATTAAAAATGAGGTTATGTGATCATATGCAATTCAAATACAATTAATATTACTGACAGGGACAAAGTCTAAAATCATCTGAATTGAATAAATTGTCATCTTTTATGAGTGCAAAGCAACAAAGCTATAGAAAAATTAGATCAAATTTGAGCATGAATATTATCTCTGCCTATAAATCACTTACATGTATGTCAAAATTTTTATGTGTGCCTTCAAATTATTCAGCATACACAATTATAAGAATTAATTTAGGAGATGGTGGAAAAATACACAGACCTATAAGTGTTTTTTCTGGTGTATTTTTTTTCCCTTTTGATCAATAGTTTTTAGGTGAAATGGTAAATTAATTTCACTTAGTGGGTGATTGAAGAGTTTCATAACTTTCATTTAGGAATTCCTTGGGTTATTTTAAGAAAAATTTGAGACAGATAAGTGAAGCTAAGCTCTGGAAGGGAAAATCAAAAGACAGTTTGATCCCAATCAGGCACATTCTGAAAATGGTTTGGGCTTGTTTAAAATGGGTCTAATGTACATTTGGTTCTGAAATATAACAGTATCTCATGTCAACCTTTCCTTTATCAGACTCAAACGTTTTTGATCTACTCTGAAAAAGTCTAGTTATGTTAACATTCCACATCGCTATAAAAGAATGTCTGCCAAAATTAATGGTGAAAACACTACTCTAAATTTAGTGGATGTTGAGTTTACCTGAATACAATTACCTGAATTATACTGATTCAGAAGTAGACAAGAGATCAAGCTTCATACCATGTCAGATTACTTTAAACAAGCTGTGTCCCATCAAGCAAACTGAATGAATTAGTGAATATCATACACTAACAAAAATGAAATTACCTATAAAACCAGAGGTCAAATTGGGAATTATAATATTGCAAAGAACACCTATTTGAACTTAGAAAATTAAGAATTGTGAGAGCTACAAGAGACGCTTTATGATATCGTATCTTAGTTAATAATGCCATTCATGGTAGCCAAGGCAGACAAATAGAAGGTTTGTCTACAACACTATTCGATACTGTCTTCTGTGTTTTCCTGTTTCTCTGCTAGAACTGAATAGTCAGTATGATTCATGCTTCTTTCAAAACAAAATTCGACAGATCTGGGGATATTTATTACCTTTTTCAAGAATGTAGAAAGCACTAAATGATAACATTTCTGTTAGCTATGGTGGCAGAATTATGTATATATATCTAACACTTTTTTATGTATAACAGGAATTACTTAATTGCATAGTACTCACATCCAAGGAAATTAAAGTTATTTTAAAGTATGAAGAACATCTTTTTAAGTGCAAGTTTTATTTACTGTTTCTGAAATATATATTGAAAGTCAGAGTGACCAACTTTATAAGAATTGTGAATGCATCTCATACACAGTTTAAATTTCTGTGTGTGTGTGTATATATATATATATATATATGCATATGTATATACATATATATACACACATACAAACACACAAGTAATTTAATCTTTAAAAATCTAATGAATGCATAACTTGCAAGAAAAATTCAAAAAATATGGTTCTAAGACAGTGACTGTTCAGTTCAAGTAACCAGAGACCTGTAATAACTATAATTACAACGGTGGAAAACTGGCAGCCCTTAAACCATGGACCTAATGGGAGTTGGTATAAATAATTATGCATTTATTAGCACAATTTAAAAAGGCTACTCTGACAAAAGTAATTTAAAAATACAAAATAAAAAGTTAAAATTTTAAGCAACTATATAATTTAGTATTAAAATTCATGTTGTTCACAAACGATTCAGAAATATTCTTAAAGAGAAATATTCTTAAAGAGCAAACCAGTGAGCATTTTCATGTCAATGACCTTTTACATATATATATATATATATATGGATGAAATTTAAAATTGAAAGATTTTCATTAACCCTGGACACTCTAAAGTTATTAACTGTCATAAAATAATTGTAATACATGCCAGTTTATATTATATTAATGTAATATAACATGTAAATTTATATAATGCATTACAATGTTGTTGTATATTTAATTGTGCCATGACATTTACAAACCCATTTACATAAATTTTCTTAATTTCCTTAACAAGGCCACAAAGCAGCTATTACCTCAATTATTATGATGTCCATTTTTCCAGCTGAGGAAACTGAGAATCTGAGAGGCTCCTGCTCAGATCTAAGTGACAAAAGTTAGTCAGAATCCAGTCCTCTAAGTTTATTACTTAGTAGAAAAATAAAACATTTCAAACAAAATATGAAACTCTATTATATGGCTGTTATTGCCTAAATCATATTTATTACCTGAATGAAAAAGAGAGAGGTTCACTTTTGTGAATGGTTTTAATGAAATCCCTGTTTGGAAGAATTGTTTCGTATTTTTCTAATTGCATTCATCATGACACAATTTGAAAATTAACATGAATTAGAAAAAAAAAGCTTCTCTTTAATATATGCTGTATATTTTGCAATAAAAAAACATTTCTATAAAAGTCAGACATTGATTTCAATCCAGATTTAAACAGAGCAAAAATTACTAATGAGCAACTTCAGAAAAAACCTACAGAGTTTTTAAATGAAGTTGCTTTGTAGTTTGACACCTTTGCAGCAGAAAAGGGCAAAACCATCCAGATTAAAAATCATGGCGTGTCCTTTGTTATTTTTCTCTGAGCTTCGCATTTGAATTTGACTGTTTTATGTACATACAACTCCAGACACTTGCTAAGACACAACCTTCTGACACTATCTCTTTGCCAGAAAGATGCAAATTGAAGACCTGAAATCTAATATGCAATAAATCTAAACGTGTCAAGAGAGTTAGCACAAGCAGCACATAAGGGGACACTCTCTTTTCTTAATCTGTAAAAGGCAAATGTCACGGTTGATGCATCAACCAAACTGCGTTCAGTGCAGTTGCTGAGTCAGGCATACCAGCTCTGCTGAGCGGAGGACGAAGGATGGAGATGTCCAACTGTGCATTCCATCTTGGGAGAGGAATAACGGAACTCAGGACGGACTCACAAGGGTGATCAAACACAGCTTTGGGAGATTTCAAAATAAAAATGGAAATTCCCCAGAAAATGCCCCACTGAGAGTTGCTAAAGAGCTCAGAGCCCTATAGATGTGTTGCTTATATTGGAGTTAAGAGGACTTCCAAAGGGATGAGCAGAATACAGCAGTGCTTCCCACCGTGTGGGATGGATTCTGCTGGTGGAAGATTATTTTTAAGGGGTATGCAGGAAAACTTTATTGTTTTGTTTTAATTTGTTCAAAATTTGATTATGCATTTAATGAATACATATTAACATATAACAAGCACACTAAACTTTTCAGTTGGGGGATTGCTAGGATAAAAGTTATAAAAATTGCAATAAATTACATTTAAACGAGATTATTTGAGAAAAATAGTAAAGAAATAATGGTCCAGATGGCACGTGGATTTGGACAACAGTTCTAAAGATGGTCGTGATAATGGCGGAACAGGATAGTACCACCATTTAGAAAAGAAACCGGCCCTCTTGCCCTTTGCTTTCTCTGGAGATAGGGGGATAGGAGACTCTCTTATAGCTTAACTCACCTTTGGGAATCAAGCTATTAACACTGTCTGTGCCGGCAAGACTATATTCCCAACTTTATACTCTATTCTTGCCCCTCACCCCCTCTTCCTCACCTCCACTGCAACGCACTCCCAGAGGTCAGATACTGCAGCTCTGGCATTTAGTGCCTAGCACACAGTAGGCACTTAATAAATGTAAGAATGAATGAATAACTGTTTTGTCTCTACACACCTCTGAACAGCTTGACACCTTCACATCTTCAGTATCAACCCCGTCCTTGATGCCAAAGTGTTTCTCTCGCAAGTCACCTTTCCCGTGCTTTCTGAGCACTTCAAGTTTTGGGTCCTTTAGACTTAACGACCTGATGCACAAAAGCTCAGCGTGGAATTAAAAAGAAAAATCCCAGGATGTGTGGTGGTCTTCTCAATAGTTCCCTCTGCACCATATTGTCATGTGACTTAGGATATTTTTTTAAGCTGCAGGGTTGGCCCTCAAAAGCTTACAACACAAGAAAGAGAATCCCATCACCAAGTCCATGGTGATTGGAGAGGCATGGAAAGGTCTACGTCAATGAGTAAATGTCATTTCTCTTCCTACAGAGATTGGTCAGGAATAAGCAAGGGACCCACAGGAGATGTGGAGAGATCTTCGCGTGTGGTCTCTGAGAAAGAAAATAATTCCCACTTCTGAGAAATCCTTTAGAAACAATCACCTATTTTCCACTAGATCTAGCTGGGTTCAGCTATGATGTCTGGCACTAGTGTAAACCATCTAGTCACCAACCCAAGGATAAAGTGGCACACAGAGCCAAGCAGAACCAGGGTCTAATGGGAACTGGAGCCAAAGCCCAATCTAAGCTCCTGATCTATACTGGATCTGAAGCCCTAATGAAGGTCTTACCTTCAATGAAGTGATAAATTCTATTTATCAACGATTTTATCAGATTTATTTTCTATAACTTGTGGCAAATACATTTCTATAGATATTTATCTATATATCATATATATTCACATATTATACATTTATATATTTTATATTTATTCACAGATAGCTACATATGTTTTTTAATCTACACAGGGCATACATCTGTTATTATAAAACCATTTTCTCTGATGAGACACTGATAAAATTATAAAAAAGAGGAAAGTTATCTTATTACCTTGTTAGTCTTGTTTTGTTATTGTAGTGCTTTTTATATTTCTCTGCTGTACCAAGAGCCTAAATAATAATAATGATAATAATAATAACTAGCCCTTATTAAACATTTGCTATGTACCTGACAATCTGCTGAATGCTTTACAGGTTTCACCATTTAATCTTCCCAATACCTTTGAAGTAGTTCCCAAATTTATTTCCATTTTACAGATAATAAAATTGAGGCTCAGATATTTAAAGATTTATAGTCTCTGTTGAACATCATTAATTTAGCCAGTGGCCAAATGATATTCCATTTTTATTAATTCTGACCACCTTACTAAGATAAATTTATGACTATTCTCTATTAATACATGTAGTATCTATTAAACATGTACCAATAGCATCAAAATTTCAGGAGGAAGGAATCTTTCAATCCAGTTGATTTAATCCTCAGTGTCTAGGTCAATATCTAGCATAACAAATGCTCAATAAATATTGAATAACGATGAATGAATGGACAAGTGAAGATATTTACCTGTCTTGGTCAATTTGGGCTGCTACAATAATTATTATAGGTTGGGTGGATTAAACAACAAAAGTTTATTTCTCACAATTCTGGAGACTGGAAGTTTAAGGTCAGGATACCAGCATGGTTGGGTCTGGTGTGAGTCCCCTTCCTGGTTTACAGAAGACAATCTTCTAGTTTTATAATCACATGGCTTAGAGCAGAAAGAGGTAGCAAGCTCTCTTGTCTCTTCTTATAAGGACATTAATCCCATCCTGAAGAACATTCACATAACCTAGTCACCTCCCAACGGTCTCATCTCCAAACACCATCACATTGGGAATTAGGGCTTCAATATATAAATTTCGGGGATACAACATGTAGTTCATAACTCTGCCCAAAAGTACTTAGGTAGAAAGCATCACAGATGACTCAATTGCTAACAGTCTTAAATGCTAGAATATTTTGTATCAGTGTAGGTAGTGCTATTCCATGCTAACCTCTTCACCAGAATCACCACACTTAAGAAAATGCACTGACTTTGAAACTCAGGTGATGTGGCCAGTGCATCTGCATTTGTATTAAATTCATCAACTTCTTACGTTTAAGACTCACAGCCATAGACTGAATCTTCGCAATAGAGATAAATAGCCCTGAGAGTAGAGATTGTTCAAAGGTTTAGACGGTTTAATTCATTCTCTGTGAATTTATCCTTTCTGGTTTTTTCAGAGTTTTCCAGATCAGTGCCTTCAAATTATCCTTCAAATACAGTTGTAACCCTACACCTTCCACCTGCATAACACTTGGGAGCTGCTAAAGAACTTTTGAATGTAGTCTCTCATTTAAGCCCCTAGCACTTGCTGAGACCAGCAAGACAGACACCAATTTACACTGAGAAAAGGAAGGCTTGGGACATGAGAAAAGGAAGGCTTGGGACATGAAATGACTTATTAGCACATAGAGAGTAACCGTTCAGCTGTCTAAAGAGGCTAGTTGTTACCCTGGTCTTATTTTTGGCAGCTTCTCCAATTCCATTAAGAGCTGAAAAAATATACTGTAAGCTAAATCTTTGAGACCACCTGCCCTGAGCAAATGTCAAGATGACATCTGAGAATTAAACCTGAGCAGAGGTAGCCATTGCTATAGTAATTCCCCCTGATTCATGTTTGGCTGTAACCTCAGACTCATTGCTTTCACCTAAAATTCTCCTGTAAAAACAAAAGTTGGAGTCGTGGTGATGTAGAGGGAAATGTCTGCCAAGACAATGGGGTAGAGCTTTGCTCCTGTCTTTTACCATGCCTCACTACACATGACATGGGTCAATGTCACCTGCCATCTCTAGTCAACTACAGGGCGCAGCCAATTCGGAAAACATGTAAACGCTCCAACACTGGGATATAATTTCTGCCACTCTATTTTTTTATTGATTCGAGTTTGCTTTAGGCTTATTCTTATTTTCTTCCTTCTTTCCTTTCTTCTTTCCTTCTATTCTTTTTTCTCTTTTTCTTTCTTTTTCCATTTCTCTCTTCCTCTCTTCCTTCCTTTTATTTCTGTTTATTTATTTTCTTTATTCTTTACTTCTTTTTACAATGAAGTTCACTTTTAGTGGAATAGAATTTTGAGGTGTGCTAATTAATAGTTTATGAAATTAAGAATATTGTATTTACTTTCAATCTCTTACTTATTTAAGACCTAGAAACATTCCAAAAAAAAAAAGAAAGAAAGAAAAAGAAAAAAACTAAACCAAACCAAACCAAAACAAAAAACACTGCATTTCATTAGAGTAGAAAAATGGTTTATTTTGGAAGTTATTTTAGATTGTATTTTATCATAAAATTTTAAACATCAATTTAAAAGCAAATTATTTACCTTATAAATCATCACAAGTCTAAATATAAAAATTTCTCTAGATGGTATTTACATATCTCCTTTGCACAAAAAAGAAAACGACATATAATAGCAACGGGAGAAAGTCTGTATTAAAAATAGGCATTATACACATTTCTTATTAAGCCTTCAACACATCAAAATTATTGTTTGTTTCCAATGACAAGTAAGTAGTTAGAGGGCTTCTGAATTGGAGGTTTGAAAAATACTGCCAATACAATGTTCTCATTCACACTCTCAGCTCCTGAGAAATTCTATAGGAGCAAAAACGTGAAAATTGAATAAGAAAATATATCCATAGAGCGTTGTTATAAATAGTAAAAGTGCCAAAGAAGAAATAATAGCTATGCTATTTTTGGTTTTTAAATATATGAGATATTTGCTAATCCCCCATCACCATAGCATCTGGCTACATTCAAAGGTGCTTAAAGGAAAAGATGAGTCTATGTGTGATATTCAAAAAAAGAATTCTGTACGAGCATAAACTGTGAAGGAGATAAAGAAATTACTTTCAGAAAGTGCTATGTCAAAGAGATTAATCCTGGCACAGATGTATTTGTTGGCACTGGCTATAATATAAGTATTGTACATGTCCTTCAAAATTGCTAGTATTCAACCAAATAAATAAACGCCATTTTAAAAAGGCTGAGTATTTTAGGGAAACTAATAAACATCAGAAAGCAAGAATGCATGTATTTATCTGGTCATATATTTTAAAACTCACAGAGTTAACAAGCATTTTTATATTAGATGGTGCCACTGTTTAACTGTTTTTATAGATCAAAATGGGCAATTATCAACAAACCATATGGTTCAACCTAACGGAATGTCTATCAGCAAACCATATGGGTCAGCCTGACGGAATATCTATTATCAAGTGACATCATTCTTGATTCATTGTCCAAGTAACATA
The DNA here is from genome assembly GCF_000325575.1 of Pteropus alecto. NCBI lineage: Eukaryota > Metazoa > Chordata > Mammalia > Chiroptera > Pteropodidae > Pteropus > Pteropus alecto. Next base: position 4,984,148 of record NW_006431920.1, on the reverse strand, counting down.
GGTGACATATCAGCTATCTAAACTGGAAAATAATAGGTTTGACCTAAAACATTTAAATGGGTTGCAATGTAAAATTAAATCTTATTCTCTAGTTATAAATTCTTATACGGGCTATTATCTACCTCTGTTGATTTCTTGCATGTTAATATAATATCTTATCCAAATCAATTTCATTTCTGGCTTAAAACATTCATGAGCATCCAGGTGATATCATGAACAGAACATTCATTTTGTTTTAGTCATGGTGCCTGTTCCGTGTTGGTCACAACTTCCTCAAAACGTCTTTCCGTATCTCACGCACATGGTGGTCTGAAAAATTTCTGTACAGAAAATTCCATCCTTATACAATATTATGGAAGAAAAAAGGGGTGCTGGGTACCTCTGAAGCTCCTTCCATTTCCCAAACTCTAATCAGCAAAGTATTTTCTATTGTTTTCTACTCTGCTCTCTTGTTGCCTGGTTTCCTGTTGAGTTAGACCAAGAATAGGCATCAGTAAGAGACTAAAGGAAAGAAATGTGTGGGAAGGTGAAAGAATTACCCCCTCCACACACCCGGCTGCTGGTCCCTCCCAGTCTTGCTGCATTTCAGCAGAATCTGTTTTCTTCCATGTCTCAGGTGAGAGGCTCCCCGCCTTCCATGGGTCTAACTCATACCAGGTTCCAGGAATACTGTCTCCACCCCTTTCCCCTTCTGTCCTAGGGATGATAATGGTTTCACTCTGCTGCTGGTCTCTGCTTGTATCACCATCCCATGTTAGCTTCCTTAGCCCTGCTCATGCCTCTGTGATTTAGATTCTTTCCAGCTGAACTCCTTCGTAATGTTATTTGTTTATTTAGAATACTTTTAAAGTCACAGAAGCATGGCATTCTGTTTGTTATAAGCTTTTGATACTGGTTGTAATATTTACATTATGAGTAAGCAGGCCAACAAACAAATAAAAACATTAAAAATGGACATTACAAACAAGTTGAGAATTCTTGAAATGCTTTAGTCTGCCATCTGGGAAGCCTTTAAAAGCAGTGATTTTGATTGTATTAGCTTTCAGAATGAATTTTTTATAATAAGATTAATCAAGAGGTTATCACAAAAAGAAATTTAATTGGAGCATCTTTGTTCATTCAATAAATAACTAATGAAACAGTTGTAAATAAGGCAGATATTGTCTGGCCTCATGGAGCTTATTATCTTGCTCTTAATAAAGTCTATAAACAAATAACTACACAACTAATTATATGCATAACAATTGTTATGAGTTTTAAGAAAGAGAAATACAGTGGAAATTAATCTGGGTTGAAGGAAAAAGACTCATGACCTGAGAACTGAAGGATGAGCTAGGCACAGGAGCAGGTCAATGCCGCCTCGATGCTCATGAAAACTCTGGAGGGAAGGAGCACAGGATAATCGGAAAATTGAAAGCTGGTCAAAGTGACTATCACAGGGATATGATGGGAAACTATAAGATGTGAGGCTGAGAGTGATATACTTTCAAGACCTTGTAGTACACGTTAAAGATTTTAGAGGCTATTCTAGAAACAATAACAAACCATTGATGGATATTAGACAAGGGATAACATAGTAAAAATTTGTGTTTGTAAAGATAACTGGCTGCTTATAGAAGAAAGAAAAAGAGGCAGGACGTTGAGGGAGAAACAGTGGATAAGAAATATTATTATTCCCACAGCTTAAGGATGAGATTCAGTAAATAGCTCAAGGTCACACTGTGAGCAAGTGGAAGGTCCAACATTTATACACAGGATTCTGACTCCTGGGCTTGAACTTCTAAGCGTTAATATGCACTAAACATTTGATTCATTCAGTAACTGTAGAAAATATCCAAAGTAAGATTAGAATACAAAGTGTATTCTTCCTCTGACCTAATCGCCCTTAACTTAAACTGTTAATGAGTTAAGGTAAAGAGATACCATATGTGAAGGGAATAAGGTAGAGCTGGACATTCGAGGCAGGTTCTGATATTGAAAAATTCATTTTTAAATGAATGCGACCAATATATTTTTACAGCAATACATAAAATGCATATGAAGAATTCCATGTGCTTAAAACAGAGAGAAAAGGGATTAAATAGTTCAGATATTGGTCTTAACAGTTTCGGCAAAGTAATTTCATCAAAAGCACATTTTATGTTCTCATTGCAATTAGGGAAAAAGATGTTCAAAAAGTATGTCAACCTTAGTGTCCTTTTCAGAGAAGTATTTGTATTAGAAAAAATAGACCATATTACAATTTTGCACAAATTAGATTTTGGAGGTATTGTTTGAAAACACAGTCACTACCCTATTATAAACCCAAGACTGTTTCAAGATTTTTTGAGAACTCCTGAGGATATTTAGGTTTGTGCTGAAAACTGGAAAGTTTAAATGTAAGGATGAAGGTACTCACCTCTATAGAGACAGTAGAGGGTATCACGGTAATTAATTCTTCTCCATTTTTTTCAACCAAACACAGCATGAATTTCATGTATATTTTGAAAGACATGCTGTTAGTGTTCAAGCATGAACTAGACAATTTATTAGGCTGTTACAAAGTGGATTTATACATCAAGTAAGAGTACAGATTGATAACTACTAATACCCTTTGCTATTAGATTTTCTCTAAGTCTCTTTACTTCCAAACTCATACAAACTTTAAATTTTCAAAATGTCATTTCCAACTCTATACATAATTTAAGCCAAAAATTAAGCCCTACTGGCATTTATGAATCAGGCTAGGGTATTCCTATTATTTCTATAGTAGCGAATATCTCAACTGTTGGAAAAGCTTAGGAAATCTGTGAGATGAAGAGCTGTTATTTTCTTCCAGATAAAACATAAATTTTCTTTTTAAAGTAAGGCCAACTAAAAGGAGACACCATCTGTAAAACTTTTTAATCAGGCATTCATCATTACAACTTAAAAAGTATAAAGGAAACCCAGGTAAATGATTCATTGGGACACAGCATCGCTGAAGGCGATCTGGTCTAATATCGAATGCACCTGTTGGAGGTGGACAGGGAGGAAGTGGTAGAATAGTTATGCTGCAATGTTATTCAGAAATATTACAGTAAAAATACTTGGCAACTTTTTCTATACAGTTTAAATTGAAGGAAGATGAATGGTTTGGTTCCATTCTCTCTGTAGGACGTATCCACACTGGACACGCACAAACTGACCTTTCTAGCTACAATAGTTCAGTCTAACAGTACGATTTACCAAATAAAAGCAAACGAAGCATTAAAATGGTTCTGAGTTAACCTTTTGAGATTAAATTCATCAATCACCAAGCGGAATCAATTGTTTTTACACGTAGACATAACTTTTATTTTTTAAATTCCCAAAGAAAATTGAGTTTACATAAGAAAAAAAGATAGGCAACATTGATTAGATATATTCAAGAAAAATGCAACTTTTAAGATGAGCAGTGAGTAAAATTCTTAGGAGCAAGATGTGGAAAAAAGGTAAAGGAGGAATTGATTTTAACCTCCAACTCTGATTTGACTCTCCTTTCCAATCACTTACCATTTCTCATTCCCCTTTCCTTTTTTCCATTATAATGAAATTAGAAGGAAAAAAAATGATAGGAACAAAAGACGGAATGAGGACAAAGTGTTTAGAGAGAGAAGAAAGAGAAATAAACTTGAGACCTTGCCCTGGAGCTCTCTCCCAACATGAAAAGTGGAGCAGCATCATTTCCTTCAAGAAGACAGGACATTTTGTCAGCATGGTGCTCTCTGCTAGGGCTTCAGTCACCACTGACACCATTCAGAGTCAGCCCAAAGCTTTCCTCCTCCCTAGAATCTGTTAAACTACCATGTTGTTCACAGCATGGTTGATCTTCTGACTTCCTATTGCCACATTGGGTGTAGATGACTTAGGAGGTTTGGGAAGCTGTGGTAGAATTGCGTTCTCAGGTTTTTTTCCTGATAATTCTTTAAATTACAGTTCGCTTGCATTTTCATCTCCTTCCCTTGTGTGAGATAATTGCTAATTTACCACACTCTTAAGGAGATCTTCCCACAAGAAAAATAAAAGTGAAAAAAGGAATGGGACTCTATCAAACTAAAAGGCTTCTACACAGAAAAAGAAACCACCAACAAGGCAAAGAGGCAACCATCTAAATGAGAGAAAATATTTGCAAACAACACCTCCAATAAGGGTCTAATATCCAAAATATGTAAAGAACGCATACAACTCAACAAGAAAAAAACAAACAATCCAATTTAAAAATAGGCAGAGAACCTGGACAGACACTTCTCCCAAGAAGACATACAAATGGTCAACAGATGTATGAAAAGATGCTCAACTTCATTATTAGGGAAATACAAATCAAAATCACAATGAGATACTGACTTACGCCTGGGGAAAAGGAACCCTCATACACTGCTGGTGGGAATGTAAATTGGTACAGCCACTATGGAAAACAGTATGGAGATTCCTTGAAAAACTAAGACTAAAATTACCATATGACCCAGCAATCCCACTTTTGGGTATTTACCCAAAAAAGGTTGAGAACATTTATCTTCAAAGATATATGCACCCCAATGTTCATAGCAGCATTGTTCACAGTGGCCAAAACATGGAAACAGAAGTGTCCTATGACAGATAATTAAAGAAGCTGTGGTACATATATGCAATGGAATATTACTCAGCCATAAGAAGAGATGGAATACAGCCATGTGCAACAGCATAGATGCATCCTGAGATTATCATGCTAAGAGAATTAAGTAAGACAGAAAAAGTTAAAAACCATATGACTTCATTCATCTGTGCAGATATAAAACCAAAAGCAACAAACAAACATGAGAAACAGAGACTCATGGACACGGACAGCAGATTAATGGTTACCAGTGAGAAGGGAGGGAGGAGGGATGTAGACAGTAGGTAAGAGGTTAAATATTTGGTGATGGAAGGAAGTCTAACTTTGGGTGATGAATGCACAATGCACATATATACGACCTACTGTTGAATTGTACACTTGAAATATATTTGATTTTATTAATCAATGACATCTCAATAATAAAAAAAAAAAAACCAGTAGCACTCACCAGTGCTTTCCACTTTGCTTTGTTTTCCTCTCATATTGATCATATTAGGCATATTATGAAGTTCACTTATCTTATTTTATCTATTGTCTTTTCCTCCCTACTCTGCTCATTGCCATTAAAACCTACGAGGTAGGCATTTTCATCTGTCTTGTCCCATTGCCCCATGTGTGAGCCTAGCACATAGCAGACCCTCAATATCTATTACTTGAATTCATTATTTGTCTCAGTGACTGTATCTGGGTCATATCAGAAGTATCCTAGTTCAGATGCCTTTATTTCTTTGATGGCAACAGGTAATATAATGATCAATTTAGGGCCCATGTGTGGCAGTGAGACACAAGGTAGAGTTTGGAGGCTGGAGACCTGGTTTTGCATCATGACCTCATTATTACAACCGCTGCCTTGTGCACTGAGCTTTAGCTTCCTCCCCTGTAAACTGAGAATTCAGATAATACTCTGTTTTCAGTGTTACTGTATCAAATAATTTGTATAATAAATGTATACATAGTAAAATATTATGGAAATATTTATTGCTATTTAACAAAAAGTCTGGCTGACTTATCTGAAGTAGTAAGAAGCAGACTGCAGCCTACGAACCATAGTAAGATGTTTGTACTCCTTGGATGTGATCTATGTTACCGGAAAGAAATTACTTATGTCCCCACGTAGTACTGCCTTTCTCGAGTCTCTTGGTTTGCAGATTTAGTTGATCTTTGTACCTGAATTACATAATAGTATCTGCCTTTTCTACATAATGTTATGATGAACTGAAATAATTACAATTTTGCTTTATATGTGGCATGCATTTTTCATATCGTATAACCTATTCTTTAGCAAATATACTTAACTTTAACATTATGAGAAGGAAGTCATTCTTTGGTATGTTTATTGTCACTTGAGAAAAATTGGTGTGGTAAATGTATTGTCTGGAGAGAAAATTGTTATTTGACTCTATAAAATAACCTACTATTCGTACCATTGGTATAATACTTTATTATAGAAATGTGGTATTTTAATAGTGTAGAAACATGGAAAGGAGGTGATTTCAGTCGCCACTTAAGAATCATGAGCTCAAAGGACATCATAAAGGAAAACAGCCGGTGTGGTTTTTTTTTTTGGAAGGCTGATTCACTTCTCACTTGATTCAGATTGATTTCGCAGTATTAATTCTGAGGCTAAACAAAATATTTTAGGCTGCATGAGAAGCTGCAACAAGTTGAGAAGCAGGCAGCCCTATACATCGACCCTCTTACACCCAAAGAAAAATTCAGTGCTATTTGTTTTCATTAGTTTTATGGTGATTCCTCTGCAAGTCGGTCCCTCAACACCTGGCATAAACCAAGAGTGCCCTGCTCAACTTGTTACTTCTGCTGAGACCTGAGTGTATCTTTGTCCGGTTCTGGCCATTATTTCAGTCACTCTTTTTTCTTGCTCTGGAGATCCCTTTCATAAGCCTGATAGAGATTTCAAATTCTGCCCTTTTGTATTAATCTGAATGGATATAGAGTGACTAAAAGAAAAACAAGCATTGACAGTATAGGGAAGGTGTATAGAAGTCACTGACCTCATCCATTCACTTTGTAGAAAAGGAAACCAGAATCAAAGAAGGCCCAGTGCCTCGTTCAGAGAGTGGGAGATGGAGATAAAGGGAAGAGTGTAGCATCTGTGTCAAGTCTAAGTCTCTCTTCATGCAATATTCTCTATCATGAGTGTTCCTTTTGACCTACATAAATATTTCTAAATATTAGATTACAGCAACGAAATAATCCATTACTTTGTCATCAAAGAAAAGGCAACCTACAGAATCGGGGCAACTGGGGCAGATGTTTATTTCTTAACTGGGAAAATATACAGGAAGTGTTTAGATCAACGGCTGGCATTTACTAATTATTCAATGAATGTTAATCAACATAGATTTATTAGGCATAAGATTTGGAGTATTCCTGAACTCTCTTAGAAAGGAAGAATCTGAATCACTTATATTGCATGAATTAGTTCTTGTGACATTGAACAAACTACATAACTTCTACATCTCAGCTTTCCTCATCTATAAAAAGGGAAAGCAAAATATTAACCATCAAGTGTTGCAAGCATCATACCTGTAATTTAACAGATGCTCATAAATGACGGTTGTCATTATTAAAATCTCTTGTACCCTCATGATAACAGCTAATTTCTCAATATTTTAATTCGTCTTCAAGAAATTGAGATAGACTACAATTGATAAGCATCTCGTTTCCCTCTACCTCTTAGCTAGGTGTAGCCATGGGACTTTCTGACCAACTGACATATAAGCAGAAGTGAAATGTGTCATTCCTAGGTGGAACCACATAAGAGCCACTACATGATTCTTTATCTTGTCTTTCTTCTGACCTGTTGACAGGTATTCAGATCACAGCCTGCCTCAGCCTGAGGCCCTCGGTGAGGACCAAAGTAAATAAAGCACCCTGCCAATGAAAGATGGACAAGTATTGTGCTCAAAAAAACAAGTGTGTGTAGTTTTGTTTCTGAAACTTGGAGTTTTGGTCCCCTTACTGCAGTGTGACTTCGATAAATCTGACTGGTATGAGAAGGGATTTCGAAGTTAAATCTTCATGACAACAATGTACCCAATAACACCCACATAAATACTTACTCGTATTGAACTTTCCCCACAGTAATTGCATATAACTTATTAATTCTATCCCTCATATTCATTCAATAATATTTCTGAGAACCCTTGTGCACAAGGCACACCATATTTCCTAATTTCTAAGACAGTGACGTTTGCATAGTAGACATGCAGACATCATAGTCACTTGATAAATTGAATTGAATTTGATTATGCCACAATTACTCAGATAACCATCTTATTTTGGATTTTTTTTTGGATAACTATTAACTAGTATGCAATTATGGATCTAGAAGAATGAGACAGATCTATCAAACTAAAATGCTTATGCCTAGTTTTACCTGTAAAGAGGAAGGTACTCCCCCGCTCCAATGTCCATCATAATTTCTCTTTGTAAACTTTGAGTTCTACATACGATTGGGCCAAATGCAAAGTTCATATAGGAAATTCTATAAGAAGAGAAAATCTTAGGCCAAAGTATGAAATCTGTGTTTGGCTCTTTTCTGCTCCTTAATGTGACTTTCTGCCTTCCTAGTCCTCAGCAAATTCTGGACATACATGTAACAGATTTTATCTGCCCATAAAACCATATGGCACTTCAGTTTTATTACATCCCTGATCCCCAATCCCACTCCATGTAGTTCAGCTCCACGATTAGCTAATCAATGGTTTCTATCAACCTAATCAACATGTCTGACTCAGGAGTGGTCAACTAGAGCCAACCAGAGTCAATCAGAACCAAGGAGCATCAGTTTTGGAACTTCTGCTCTAGCAAATAAGAATAAGAAATTCTCCTTCTGCTGGGGGACTGAACCAAGCCAGAAGCTTCTCTTGGCATCTCACCACAGTGATGTAAGAGCCTGATGCCCAACAAATAAATGACCATGTAGAAAAACATTGAAGAGAGATACTATCTCGTTCCAGCCTTCTTTCTCCCTTCCAGTTTCATCGATCACTTTTCCATACTGGGGACCTGATGGCTCTGCAATTCTATTTCCTCTGCAACTTAAAGAATTTCCTCTGCAGAAGTAGGGTTACTATTTTTGCCACTCATATTGCACTATAGGGAGGCCCAGTTAGCGACTCATCCCCTCCACCTTCCTACATATTGTTTTCCCACTGACTCTTAACAGATATTCAGTGTTCTCTGCAAGCTCCGACTCCTCGGTTTTACACCTACCTCTTTAAACTCAATAGATGAATTACCCTCCTGAATCAGATAAAAATAAAATGATTAGAAATGAACTCTCGCAAATTCCTATACCTCAAGGTGGATGCATTTATATCTAATCCACCTCTTTTTTTCCTGCCTCGGTGAAAGAATTGTCCCTTCTGTTTCAAGTTCGTTTCTCTGTATGAGATCTAGATTGTATCTCTTCCTACTATTTCTAAAACTCCCCTTATATTTATTCTCTCTCTCTCTCTTTCTCTCATATCAGATCTCATCTCAATTCTTTAATTAATATATATTCACTCAGCTATTAGGCTGTCAGATTTAGCAAATAAAAATACAAAACACCCCATTAAATTTCAGATAAATGATAAAAAATTAATATAAGTCCCCAACATTGCATAATATATTTAATATAAAATTATGTCTTTAATCTTAAATTCATATTTATCTGGACATCCTGTATTTATTCTGGCCAACTCTACTCAGCTACAATGCACCACAACCCATAAAAACAAGTAGAGCAGAGGTTTTATAGCTTTTCTCATTGTCTGTATCAAGTTGTTCTGGAAGGATGGTCTTGCCTTCCTTCTGATATATTCTTACAGTTTCTACAGACCTTTCTCTCACAAATATTTCTCTCTCAGAGCATTACTTAGGTGTCATGTCAAAAGACTCTTTAGTGACTAGGAAGGAAGGCTGATAGGAAGGAACAAAGACTAAGGAAAGCAGGAAAATACAAGTGCTTGTTTATGTGCATACCACACACATTCCCACGCACACACAAATGCTCATCATCTCTAGATATCATTCTGGTCCTTGTCATCTCTTTTTTCTCTTCAGAGACTTTTCTTATATCATGAAATTCTCATCCCTATGTTATCTGCCACTGTTCTTATGATTCCAATGGATCTGCTGAAAATAAGGTTATTAATCAACTTCCAATCAGGAAATCCAGCAGACACATTTAGTCTTTACGTCACTTGTTCTCTGCTTTGCTTCTCACGTTTGATTCTCCTCTCTTCCTGAAGCACTCACTGTTATGAATTGAATTGTGTCCCCATAAGATATAATGAAGTCCCATTCCCTAGTACCTGTGCATATGACCTTATTTGGAAAAAGAGTTTTTGCAGATGTGATCAAGTTAATATGAAGTCATTAGGGTGTCTCCTCATTTGATATGACTGATGTCCTTATAAGAGGAGAAAAATTTAGAATACACAGACAAATGCACAGAGAGGAGAATGCCATGTGAAGATACAGGCAAAAAGGGTAGCTGGCCATATATAAAGGTGGAGGCAGAGGTGGGAGTTATGTAGCCACAAGCCAAAGAATACCTGGAACTACCAGAAGCTAGAATTGCTGAGGAAGGATTTCCCCGTAAAGGTTTGAAGAGAACATGGCTCTTCTGCCACCGTGAATTTGTATTTCTAGCCTCCAAACTGTAAGAGAATAATTTTCTCTTGTTTTAAGCCACCCAGTTTATGGTACATACTCTGTTATGGCGGTCTTAGGAAACTAATACACTCATCTACTTTTATAATGCTGATGGCACTGTTATATTATTTTCTGATACTTCTTCTTTTCCAATGTATCCTCTTATTTCCTCCTTTAATATTTAAATGTGCTCTTCACTAGAGTTTGCCTTTCAGCCCTTTATCTTTCTTATTTTACATGATTTCTCTAAACAACCTCATCCATCACAAAACTACCATCTATGTACTACCCACCATGTATGAATGTGACAGTTTATTACAATTAATGTTATATTATTAGTCAATGGAGAATAGAAACAATGATTCTTTATATCTCTGAGTCCTCAGCACAAGTAGCACTATCTTGAAAACAGGTCGCACTGAATCCCTATTGAATTAGTGGTGGATGCATGACTGGGGAAATGCATGTCCCTTGAGAAGCTGCCCAAGCTCCTTTTGTGTCCAAGTCAGCTTCCTCACCATAAATTCCCCAATAGTCACAAAAAAATGTTTAATTCTGAAAGCCATGTAAACATTTGACGATTATTGTGAGGCATAATAGGTCATGGAACTGAAACTATTGAAAGACTGATTCTGATTATCGGCCTAATAGGCAGAAGCAGCTGAATTAAACACCAAGGAATCTGGGTCCTAATAATGATTATTTCATCACCACTATATAGACTGTGTGTGTGTGTGTGTGTGTGTGTGTGTGTGTGTGTGTGTGTGAGTGTGTGTGTGTGTGTGTGTGTGTGTGTGTATATAAAATTCTTCCATTTTATCTCTTCAAAGGTGATTTACAGAAAATATATAAAATAAAGTAATAAAACTTAGTGACCTTATGGCATGCATTTAATAACTAAAGCTCTTAAGAGTTCCATGTTGTTTAAGGAAGAGAACATGTGAAATTGGGCTTTATGTTATAAAGCAATAAAAGCATGTAGGGTATTATTATTTTGAAAAAATAATTTTTCTCAAAAAAATAAAATTACCTTTGGCGACTTAGGACTAGATGGGAATGCCATTTCTAGTATGAATACCCAGTTAGTGTAAAACTATTATGAATTTAACAAACAGCCTGGCCTCTCTGTTCTTAAAAGACTGAGTTGAAAAGCCAAGATCAGCTAACTTTTGGGAACAGCTGGAAGAGAAAATGCAATGAGAACAAACAATAGCCAGAAAATGTCTGTCTCTTCTATAGACAATATTTTTTATATTATTGGAGTTCACAAGGATTATAGCGGCCTCTCCAATTCCTACTGGATCACCCTGTTTAGGCTTTTGATTGTTTTAAATTTAAGATGGTATTTATTAATATGACTTATATTTGAAAAACAAATAAATCATATAAATCATTGAAGCCAGCACACATGAATCTTCTTGATCAATGCATTCCATCCCAGTGACCTGCTCATACTCCCAGGCACGTAACTGCACTGTCTCAGGTGGAATGCACCTGTAACTTACAGGCATTTTGCATAGCACTTGCCTGACATAGCCCACTTCTGAATAGCCCATTGCCCCTGTGCTCCTTTTCTCTCAAGATATCTCCTTTTAGGAAAAGAGAAAAATAGATCTAGATCCAAAAAAAAAAAAAGGACGTTTTCATAAAGGATCTTCGGCAAAACACGAGCCAGCCAAGATCTATACATGTTTGATTCCTGCCAGGACAATCTCCCAGAAAACAGATGCAAATGGGAGTTGTAGAAACATAGAGCAATAACATTTACCATTGTGCTGTGCTGCACAGCATTGCAATTATAGACACATCTGCAGTAACTCATATTTTTCTGAGGATCTAACAGTCTTTTATTTCATTTTTCTACCTGCACTGAAAGCTAGATATTGCTGTTTCATACATTTCAGCATCCTGAGTTTAGGTCTATCAAATTTGCTGACAAGGTGATTGCCTATTTTGAAAACTCCCCCATCACTACCCACCCCCATCAAGGTCAACAAACATTCAGATCGTCAACCTTGTTTTTACAAATTCTGAAAAAATCTGATAACTGGAAGATAATTCCCCTATGGGAGGCAGAAGAACAAAACAAAATGGATGGAAATAATGAAATAAAGGATAAAGGAACTGGCAACCAGGATTTTGGCCAGCAGAAAAGAATTTGCTAGTTAATAAATTGAGGTTGAACATGACAGTTGAAATGTAACCTTTTACAAATAGAATCCACGAGAATTCAAACTTGAAATGTTGGAAAATATGACGACAGAGCTGTCTTTGTTTAACAGTAACCTCAATAATTTAAGGAGAATTGTAAATTCTACTGAAAGTGAAACAGAGAAGGAAAGAATAAAAAGAGTATCTTGTCAGTTTTCCTAAATAAATTAGATTAGAAAAACATTTGTGAGAATGGTCAAATAAATGAGATATATATATCTACCTTAAATTTATTGCCATAAAATGACTTCCAAAAATCTATACAATTAAAATATCTTTAAGAAGATTATATATTCATCTAGAAACCTATTTCTAGGTGAAAAAATATTCTTATATTCTAAGGTCAAATTGTACAGTATGACTTCAAATTATGAAAGCAACTCTTTAGCCTGCTTCTCTTATGTATGGGTTTCCAGTTGATTTTAATTTGCAGTTTTTATAGACACTTTTCTACCATTTTGAATAGGTTATAAAGGGCTAAAGGAAGGGATCTTAAGTAGCTGTCCTTTTATGAAATGGAAAGACTATTTTAAATAATGTTATCTCCATTCCTGCATTGTACCCAATCACTGCACAATTTGTCTCAACTCTAAAACAGGATGCTGATAGCAGAACTATGGAAACAGGGGATATTTCATCAGAAAGAAACAGAATCTATAACCCAATACCTTCATTTTATAGAAGGGAAACCTGAGGCCCAAGAAGAATTGTCACAGGATACAGCACAATTTCAAACTAGGATATATTAAAACAAAACTCCATCTTAGTCAGAGGCTTTGTCCACTGATCTCAGGTTTTATCTGTTTTACTCATGAGTTGACAAAAATAAAGAGGTCTCAGTATCTCAGAGATGGAAGGCCAATTAGAGACCAGCTTATTATCCCCCTGGTTAATAGATGGAGGCATTAATAGTTTCAGACAAGAAAAAAAAACACTATTTAATTAAGGCTATGTAATTAGTTAACGAGTTAATAATGGGAGGTGTCATCTTTTATCCTTTATTCTATAGTTGATCTGGAGCAGAGAGAATTCAGTCTCATTCTAAGTCCAATGGACCTTGGGAAATGTGCTTAGTTTATATGGGGACTTATCTACCCAAACTGAAGATCAAAATATTTTATGCTGTAAACAATAGGAGACAAAGGGTTCCACCCGCCAACTTTGTAGATGACCGGAAAAAAGGCACTTTGCGTGGTAAACCTCCTTCCAACACGCACGCAGAAGGCCTGGACTTACTGACCTTACGCTGGAGACAGGGACGTCACTGAATGCCCTCAGTCCCTCTTTGTGTTTAAGCACCTGTGCTGGCACCCTCGTTTCCACACCATCAGGCTTGCAGCGCCTGTGCAACGCTACCTCCCTCCACATTAAAATATTCTAGCGGGGGTGGGGTAAAAAGACTGCTATTATTCATATCCTAATGGACTTTTAAATCAGAGTTTTACTTTTTCCAAAAGAATTTGTATTTTAAGCTGTATATGTATTTGTAGAAGGTTTTTTTTGGTCTGTCTCCTAGTAAAACCAGCAACAAGTCAGTAGGAAAGGCATTTGGGAGCACATGCAAAGTTTTTCCTGACATCCTCAAAATAACACCATATGGCTGGCTTCCTTTGTTGCCTTTGAATAAGCCAAAATCTGGTCCCACACTGCCTGTTTGCTCGCCGAGGCACAGTCACACAGTCACGTATTTGTAGAGCACACCTTCCTAGGTGTGGCCTGAAATCTGCAGGTTCCTCTGTTTCTAACGACCCTCCCAGAATTCCCCTTGTCAATATGTAACAAGTAACTAATTAGTACTGAGGTATCTGTATGACTGCACAATTTAATTAAACTTTGTTCTTACAGCATTGCTGAAGAGTCTAATTGAGGCGGATGACTCAAATTCTGATCTAATCACTTTCCTTACAATAATGTTTTTGTAGTTTGCAAGTATCAATGGAACACTCTGCCCTCCGAGTTGTTTATCATCATATTAAATGTGTAAAAGGGAATGCCAGAGAAGCATGATCTGGAAAGACCGAGAGTCACAATCCAGTTCCTGCTTTGCAACTAATCTAGCCATTCATTTATTTATTCATGTATTCATTCAACAAACCTGTACTGAGCTCATCCTATATCCACCTTGTGGAACTTACATTCTAATAGAGAAGACACACAACAGAGGTAATAAATAAGTGAAACATATTTTATATTAGAAGATTACAGGTGCTATATAAAAACGGGAAAAAAAAAAAACTACATTAAGTTTAGAGGGATAGGGAGAGCCCAGCATTTGGAGTAGTTTAGAGAGGAGTTAAAATTGCGATAACTTGGGAGGAAGGGGTATTGGGGAAGATATAGCCTCAAGGGTTAAGTCTGAGTTTTAGTTACAAAGCTCTGAGTTTTCTAAATTTTGAAAGAATATATAACAAGTTAAAATGACAGCTGAAAGAATTATAATTAACATAAAGTGGAAGCATGTAAAATTTCCAACCTCACCACCCTTATTCCATATCCCAATTCATTCCTAATTATACATTTCCAAAACTTGCCGACACCCTCACAATGTATCCCTTCTCTCCTGCTTTTTTGTTCCTTTTATTTTTACTCTTTGAGATCATCTGTACTCAACGGCAAGATTTATGTTCTTAAAACACAACTCTGCACATGATCCACGCATCTTCAAAACACTTCTGCCCTTCTCCATCGCCTACCCAAGTTCAAACGTCTGAACCAGAGAGCAGGTTCTCTGAATGGCAACCAAAAGAACTTCGTAAGATGTGTCCCCCACCACTTTTCCACATTCTGTCTGATTGAGACTAACCACAATTCTACTTGCCTACGGATGGCCTTCCCACGTAACATATTCCATATCCCACCGATCACAAACCTCAACTCAAGTGCTACCTCCTTTTAGGAATTTTTTTCTGATTACCTCTGCTCTCCAAACCAAAAAACTCTCTCCCTTTTATGAATTTTGTCCATTAGACTATTAACCAAATTTTGGTTTGTAAAATATTTGTGAATGTGTATTTTTTCTTTCTCCAGGGTAGAAAATAAAATATTAAGCCAAATTTTTCCAAAGCACTTATTTTCTAACTAAGGCTTACAGAGTTTCCCAGAGTGGAATCTGGGGACTCCTGGAGTCGGAAGAGAGATGCTGCAGAAGAGAAAGGTGGGTTAGATGAGGCAGAACAGGGGACCGGAGAAATGAGAAGCGTGAAAAGGACTTCTCAACCCATCCCTGCTGGCTTGAAGGAGGCCACGAGTCTTTCAAATGCAGGTGGCCACCAGCACACTGAATTCAGTAAACAACCTGAATGTTTACACCACTTACACTATGTGTTTTTCAATTCCTTATATATTTTTCCTTATCCTCTTTTAGTCTTCTTGGCAGAGAATTTCATAACAACATTATAATGAGTTTTTCCATATTCTAAGCCTTTGCCTATCTGCTTAATAAATTAAGAATATAAATAGTCAAGCTGGCCTTATATTTGGGCCACATGAATGACTATGAATTAATGAATTATATTATTATACACTTGCTTGACCCTAATACATATCTAATCTAGTATTAATATTGCGACATTTAGTCCTAATCTGCCTGTTACTGATGAGGCACAAGAACTTCTAAAAAAATTAAAACTTAATTCCTTGCTGTTCAACATAAAGTGATATATATTTCTGATTGTTGGTTTTATTTTTTTTCTCTGTATCGTATAAGAGCTTAATTCACATTAAAAAGACATGGTGTTTGCATGTCCATTGAAGTATCTTTTGGACATATTTAAGTGTTCTCAACTGGTTAACCTTGAGGTATAAAAACAAGAGAATAACTTAGGAGAAAACAAAGCTCAGTGTAAGTGGTCTTAATGATAGAAAAGATGAAAATGTAGTAATATTTTCAAATCTGAGAATTATATCAATGTGATTGCAGCAGAACCTTTGATGATATAAATGTCCATGTTGTAGCATTAGTAATCAGATTACTGATATAAGAAAATAAAATTTTTCATAAGGAAAATTATTCATGTTTGCTAAAAAAAGCATTTTCTAAAGTATCACAGAACATTCATTTCAGTAACGTTAAAAGTGCTCCCCATCAAACGGAATTCAGGGGCGGATAACTTTGGGAAACTCTTCAGGCTATTTCCTGTTCTTGGAAAGTTACAATTAAGATTAATGTATTAAAAAGTCTGTAATAGTCCTTCAGGAAGTAAAACTCTGTAATTTACTTAAATCCAGAACTCTTCCAAATTTGTTTGACTTAAAGCTTAACTCCTTTCCAAAGAACATCTATTAATATCTCATAGAAGTAGTTTTAGGTGGGAAACGTTCTGCAAGAGTAATCTCATGTCGATTTCTTTTTAAATTCAGTTTTACTTCCAATTTCAGGCTCTACGAACTAGTGAACATTTCCTGTTACCCATGCCAGTGTGGTCTGTATAAAATGTTTTAAGAAACCAGCATAAATGTATGAAATAAACTAAAATATTCCAGACTTAAAGTACTTGGAAGAGGAAAAGATGGGTTATTTTTTCATCAGTAGATATTTCATCCATCATTCTTATCCGAAATCCCCATCTTTCCCTTCGATGCACAAACAACCAGGGGGAGGAAGGGGAGGAGTTCTGCAGATGAGGGGGACTTGGCTCCCTGTGAGCCTATGAAAGAGGCACGTGAGCCAAACTTTGGTGGCTTTCGTATAGGCCCATAGAAAAGAGAGAGAATTTTAAGAGGAGAGAGGGCAAGGGAAAGTCAGAGAGGAAAAGTGGCAGATTTTTAGTTACTTTGCATTTTAGTGGAGATAATACATGTAAAGCTCTTAGCAAAATGCATCCTGCACAGCATGGGCTTATAATTACTATTACTATTATTAATTGTCAGAAGAGGATTCTTTTCTTTTTCACTCTCTTTCCATTTTCTGGACAAAAGGAAGAAACAAAAAGCACCCTTCCCCGCTTGGAGAGTATTACAGACGCCCACCACCCATTGTCGCCTCTCTCTTCCCACACTTAGTGACTCCTCCCAGGGAGTAACTACCTGATGGGGTAGATAGAGCACGGCCTTCACCAAGCATGTTACCTTGGTGGGCAGAGTCGCTGTGCCTTAGAGGAGGACCTGCCACTGCCCGTTACCCTCTGCCTTGCCCGGTTCCAGGTGGGAGACCAGAGCTTGTCCAGCTCACTGACAGTGCTCCTGAGCGTCCTATTTCTTCTCGGGGTAGAAGCTGGACCATTGATCTCTTTTTTCTCTTCTTTATGAAATCAGCCCACAGTCTACATCCATGCAGCTGGCTCAGTCCAGTTGATGTCAGTTCAGAGAGGAGGGAGTAGGAGGATCCTCATAATTCTTAGGGTTTACCCACATTCTCGAACCCACTTTTTACCAGAAAGTTCTACAGTAGAGAGTGTAGGGTACTTTCAGCTGCAAAGTACAAAATACCCAACAAAAATGGTCTAAACAATGGGGCTTTATTTTACTCATGTGCAAGTGTGTGTGCGCGCGTGTGTGTGTGTGTGCGTGTGTGCGTGTGTGTGTGTGAATGGCAGTCCCCAAGGTTAATTCAGAGTTTCAATAACAACAGGGCTTCAGACAGACTTTGCCAAGATTCTTTGGGCTTTGTTTCGGGATCGTAAAGTGTCCAAAACAGTTTTAAGCATCATATTTTCATATGAAGTTGTCCAAAAGCAGCCAGGCAGAGGTGAGCATCTCTCCTCCCATAAGACTTCAGAAGACTTCTTAAATCCCCTGCCAACAGTATGGCACACACCATGCTGTGGCAACAGGGGAGGCTGGGGAAAGGAGTTTCCAGCACTTCTAGCCTCCGTAATGGTGCATGGTTCTTGCCCACAAGGAAAAAGGGAGGTGGAAGTGGTTATCGAGTACAACCTAGAGGATCTAATCCCAAACATACATAGTTTAATAAATGTTGTACTGGTTTACCAGCTGTCTAGAAAATTTTATAGTCAACCATCATTCAGGTCCCTAAAAGGAAGGTTGAAGAAGTGGCAGATCCTCAAATCCTAACATTATGAAGGAGGAGATAAATGTTTACAGGAAGCAGCAGAACCAGATCATAGGAGCCCGTGTACTAGATCCTATTAGTGCACCACCCAGATCTCCTTCACTAGATTGGTGCACTCATCCACCAGCTGCCCCGAGTTTGGTGATAAAGGTTCACAGCCATAACATTCCCTGGAAAATTGCCCATGGCTAAAGGGAGCCACCCAGCTGGAGATGCTTAAGATCCACAGTATTGGTGATGGCCGGCGGCCACTGATGCAAGTGTGCAAAAGGTAGGCTCACCTCAAGGTGGAAAAACTGATGCCATTCACACTCCAGAGCTCCCCATGGGATCAGGCTAAAGCTACAAGTCGGCTGAAGCTACATCTGTGCTTTAATCCTTCCTTCGCCCTCTCCTTCCCATTCTTCCTAACAGGTTTCCGCTAAAAACATTTCCTTAACCATTGACGTGCACAAAATCCTTATCTCATACTCACTTCTAAGGGATGTGACTTAAGGTAGTCAAGAGTGACAAGCTAAGAAGTTTAGATTGTGTTATATAAGCAACGGGAGCTATTTAAAGATTTCGAGCAACTGTGTTTTAAGATGGTTAGTCTGGCAACGAAGAGTCTGTGGAGAGAAGGAAGGGAAATAGCTGCCCCCCCCCATTAGTAATTATCACACAAAGACATGGACTTAATATTATATATTAGAGAGAGAGAGAAAGAAGACATTCTCAAAGATCCCTTCTTTATGGCTATATACACTTACTCAGAAAGAGTCGTAATATTTTTCATTACAAAATCTCTGACAAGACTCTCAATGGCTATTATTTTCCAGAAGTCTCTAGTTTAAAAGTTTGCTTTTGTGTTTGTGTATAACTTGAACTCCTTTTTTTAAAATCTCTCCTTGTGATATTGCCCACCTATAACCACTAAGGACTAAATAAAAGAAAATAAATTTATTTTTAGCATTTTAGTAAGAATGACTTCAGCTAGATATAGATTTTTTGCTGTTGTTGTTTGAAAGGCATGATTTAAACTGAGGAGTGAAGGCAAGCGCTTGTGTTTTTCTGACCCTGGAAATCCTTTAAAAAAGAAAAAAAGACTAAAAAACAACCTGTGTTGGATGGTGTAGGTGTAAATTAACCTGAGTTCATGACCATGCTCAGAATTCCCCCGGGAAATCCCCTCTGATGGCTGATTCCAGGTAATTTACAGGGCAAAAATCACAGAGCTCAAATATCAAGCATAAGACAGATGAAAAGGGTACCTCTGCCACTTTCATACAAAATGTTTACAATCAATATGTTTAATATTTCTACAAAATGTATTTGTTAGAAATTGATGGAAGATGCTCATTTTTATTCATGTTCAGAGGGGTCTCAAACAAATTCTATTATTGAAGGAATCTAAATACAGAAACAAATTTATTTTATTCCCCCCTCCTCCCACCGCCACCACCACCAGTGACATAAAACTATAACTATGTAGCAACAAAAGTTAGGTCTGCTGTTTGCATCAGGAAAGACTGGAAACTATTTAGTAATGCAGCCCCCTATTCAGATAACTTTCAACCCCATGGTCCTAGGAACAAGCCCTGAACAAAGAGGAAAACCAAGAATAACATTCACCTGCCTTATTCACTCAAATAGTTCTGTAGTGTCCTATTTAAAGTAATAAAGCTCAATGCTTTTTGGTTTCACTCCCTAAACAAAATTTTACTAACCCCCTAATATGTGCATACTCTTAAATTTGCTGCTGTGAGCTTATATTGCAGGGACTTACACATAATAATCATTTATTTATTGATTGGCGTTAAAACATTATATACGTACACAAAGAATTTTCATTTGTGGAGCTAACAGTAGCATGCTACAAAGCATAACAAACTTTCTGATGATTCTAAATCTGGAACTCTAAGTGTTGTAATTCACGGTGGTAACATGAGTTATTATGCATTCATGTATTTATTGCACAAATATTTTTGAGTATATTTCTTAGGCACTGTTGAAGGCACTAGAGATGGAGGAGTGAGGAAAATAGACAGAAATCCTTACCTTCAAAAAGATGTTTCGTGTTCATGGATTGGAAGAATCAACATAATTAAAATGACCTTATTATCTAAAGCATTACACAGATTTAATGTAATCCCCATCAAAATCCCAATGACTTTTTTTTTTAATAAATAGAACAAAAAAAATCACCAGATTTGTATGGTAGCATGAAAGACCCCGAATAGTCAAAGCAATCCTGAGAAAAAAGAACAAGGCTGGAGGTATCATTCTGCCCAAATTCAAATTATACTACAAAACAGCATGATATTAGCAGATAAACAGACATACAGATGATTAGAACATAATTGAGAGTTCAGAAATAAAGCTCCATATATATGGGCAAACAATTTTTGAAAATGGAGCCAAAAACATACAATGAAGGAAAAAAGCCTCTTCAATATATGGTGCTGGGAAAATTGGAAAGCCACATGCAAACGAAGGAAACTAGGCTACTATCTGTCATCATACAGCAAAATTAACTCAGAATGGACCTAAGACCAGAAACAATAAATTGCATAGAAAAAAGCATAGGTACTAAACTCATGGACCTTGGATTAAGAGAGGATTTTATGAATTTGACCTCGGAGGCAAGAGAAGTAAAAGCCAAAATAAATGAGTGGGACTCTATCAAATTAAAAAGTTTCTGCATTGAAAAAGAAACCATCCACAAGACAAAGACGCAAACATCCGAATGGAAGAAGATATTTGTAAACAACACCTCCAGATAAGGGCCTAATATCCAAAATATACAAAGAACTCATACAACTCAATAAAAAAAAAAAATCAAATAAAAAAATGGTCAGAGGACCTGAATAGACACTTCTCCCAAGACATACAAATGGCCAACAGAAATAGGAGAAGATGCTCAACATCACTGCTATTAGGGAAATGCAAATCATAACCACGATGAGATACCACCTCACACCTGTAAGAATGGCTACCATCGACAAGACAAGTGATAACGTGTTGGAGAGGTTGTGGGGAAAAAGGAACCCTCATACACTGCTGATGAGAATGTACATTGGTACAGCCACTATGGAAAACAGTAGGAGGTTTCTCAAAAAACTAAGAATAGAATTACTGTATGACCCAGCAATCCCTCTTTTGGATATTTACCTAAAAAACTTGAAAGCATTTATCCACAAAGATATCTGCACCCCAATGTTCATAGCAGCATTATTCACAGTGGCCAGGACATGGAAGCAATCAAAGTGTCCTACTGTAGATGATCAGATAAAGAAGCTGTGGTACATAAATACAATGGAATATTACTCAGCCATAAGAAAAGATGAAATACTGTCATTTGCAAAACATGGATGGATCTTGAGATTATCATGCTAAGTGAAATAAGTCAGAAAAAGTTGAGAATCATATGATTTCCTTCATAGGTGAGACATAAAACTGAAAGCAACAAGAAAACATGACAAACAAACAGAGACTGATGGACACAGACAGTGGGTTAGTGCTTACCAGAGGGAAGGAGGGGTGAGGTAGAGAGGGGGAAAGGGGGTCAAATATTTGGTGACAAAGGAATCTTCGGGTGGTGACCATACAATGAAATATACATATGACTTATTACTGAACTGTACACTTGAAACCTATCTGATTTTATTAACCAATTCACCTCAATGATTTTAATTTAAAAATAATTTAAAAAATTAAAATATTAAAATGATGGGATTATAATAAGGGAGACATCAATCAAAACAAATAAGAAAAAATATATGTGTAATATGATAAATGGCAACGAATTCTATTGGAGCAAATATAATAATGCAGAAAAAGAGTAGATTATGTCTGGGTTTGGGAGAGGGGAAAAATTACATATTAAAATAGGGAGTCAGCTGTCTACGGCCACGCCATCCTGAACAAGCCCGATCCCGTCTGATCTCGGAAGCTAAGCAGGGTCGGGCCTGGTTAGTACTTGGATGGGAGACCGTCTAGGAAGACCAGGTGCTGTAGGCATTTAAAAAATAAAATAATTAAAATAAAAATAAAATAGATAATTAATAAAATAGGGAGTCAGGGAAAATCTCATTAGGAAAATTGGATGCTCTCAAATAAAATATATGAAAGAGGTGAAAAGTGACTAAAGAAAATATCTGAAGAAAATAATTATTCCAACAGAGGAATTGTAAGTTCAAAGGGACGTGCCTGGAAGCTCAAAGGGCAACGAGCATGCCATTACGGTCTCAGCTGCGTTTCACCATGATAAGAGAGAAGGGAGTGTTGGCATGAGGTCATGCAGGGCACTGTCAGCGACTTTGAGTTTTATTTGAGTCACATGGAAGCCACTGGAGGTTTCGAGTAGGGTCATGAATTGACCCATCTTCTATTTTAATGAGATCTATCTGCTTGTCTTGACAGAAAGAGATTACAATGAGGTCAAAAGAGACCAACTCTACAATTTTCATTGTAATCGAACAGAAGATAGTGGTGATGCTGACTAAGGTGGTGGCTGTGGAGACAGTGAGAAACAGGGACGTTCCAGTAACTTTGAAAGTAGAGCCAAAAAAAATATGCTAAATGATGAGCTGTAGAGTCAGAGAGAAGTGGTCAAAGATGACGCCACTGTGTTCTGTCAGAGCTTCGGAAGTATGGTGCTGGAAGGACTAAGTAAGACTCACCAGGATGGGGAAGACTATTGAAGGAGCCGGTTTGGAGAGCATGTGAGTTTAGTTCTGCACACTGCATCAGTTAGCTAGGGCTGCTATAACAAAGAGGCACAAGCATGGTGGCTTCAACAACATAAATTTATTGTTTCACAGTTCTGGAGGCTCGAAGTCCAAAGTCAAGGGACCAGAAGGGTTGGTTCCTTCTGAGGTCTGTGAGGAAAGTATCGGTTCTAGGTCTCTCTCTTTGACTTGGCAGATAGCTGTCTTTTCTCTACATCTTTTCACATTGTCTTCCCTCCTTGTATATCTTTGTGTCCAAATTTCCCTTTTTATAAAGACATCTAGGGCCCACCCTAGTGACTTTACTAGATTTCCTGTGTAAAGTATCTTCAAATAAGGTCACACTCTGAGGGACTGGGGGATTAGGACTTCGACATATAAATTTCGGGGTGGGACACAATTCAACCCATTAGAGACAAAAGGAAGATCAAGCTGACAAAATGGCATGTTCTCTGTGTTCACTCCAGGCTAAGGGCTATTCTGAAAATATAATATCAATTCTAGAAAGAATACTCCACAACATGTTGAAATTCATTTCTTGAGGACAAGATCTGTCATTCTTTTTGTTTGCTTGATGGGTTAGTTTTTGATTCTACATACTTTTTAGCATAGTGTCTTGAATATGGTAGAAAATATATAAATTGGAAAAATTTTAGCGGTAATTCACTGAAAATCTTTCTAAAAAAGGTTTTGTTTTTTTTTTCTATAGGACATTTATAATCTCCCCTAAGAAGTATGAAGGCAGGCAGATATAGGAGTAAATAACTTAGCAACACAGTTAAGTTACCAAGGACCATGGGCTGTTCATTTCTCACTTCTGCCATTCAGGTGCTGCTGTCATTCTCTGGCTGTACCCTCATCACCCCAAAATGGCTGCCACAGCTTCAGGCATTATATCCTCATGCAACCATGTTCAAAGTGAAGAAAGAGAGTGATTTCTAACATTTCTTTATTCACAAAAGAATTATACCTTTTCCAGAAAACTTAGACCATCAACTTTTGCAGCCTTCTTTTCAGATACTCAAAATTGTATCATGGGACCCACTTTCAAGGGAGACAAGAAATTGACTGTCTTGCAGTTTTAGTGTTTAACAAGGGCAAGAGGTTCTGCTCTCAAATTACAAAAAGGCTAGGGAGGACAATGTCTTCCACAATAAATCCTCAATAAGTATTTAATAGGTGACTGACACATAATCATGGTGATGGAAGATCAGTGATGTCAGTGATTACTCACTTGTTCTTGGAACAAATTCTGGACTCCATAAGATATCTATTTTAATATTAGACATTTGACTTCATAATTTCCAATCAAAGAAGAGGTAGCATCATATGTACTACTTCCAATTTACTTTACTTGGATTCTCAACTTAGAATTTCTGGGTAAAAATAGTATAGGCAGAGAGTCAAGAATGATGTAAGACATCATACAACAAAGAGAAAATTAGACTAAAAGCATCAGTACCATTATTTTCCTAAGTACTCATCGCCATGTGACAGGTAATTGTTAGCGAATTTGCAGCATGAGAGTTTCCGTGGTGCTATCGGAAGTCTTCCAAGTAAGAAACCAGATCAACTGACTTAAGAATTTCTTCTCAAGTTTCATGGTATGGTTTGCCTGTCTCACTTATCACTGAATCATCTTAGTACTGTTATTGACTTAAGCGCTTAATATGTATACTGTTCCTTTTTCCCACAAAATAGAAAACCCCTTGAAAACAAAGGATTTATCTTTTCCAGCAGTATCTTAACTAGGGGTGATTTTTGCCCCTCAGAAAGTCAGGAGACATTTCTGGTTATCAAAACTCAGGGTGAGGAAGTGCTATTGGCATCTAGTGGGTAGATACCAAGAATGCTGATAACTACCCTTCGATGCACAGGTGAGCTCCCTCCTCCACCACCAACGAACTGCTGTCTGAACCATAAGATCAGTAGTGCTGAGGGACTGAGAAACCCTGTTCACAATAATCCAAAAAAAATGTATCATTTAACATTATAGACATTTGAATTGCATCAATTCTTATAACTAAGGACTCAGCTGGAGCCACTAATGTGTCATTTTAACACTTTGTCAGTGTGAACTGTTCGGGCACACAGGTTTCCCTATGCATGGTAATTTCCGGGCTCCCCATGAATGTGCAGACCTTCTGCAAAACTCGGTTCTAAGCTGACTATAGATGTTCCAAAAATATGTGCTGAGCAGAATTGAAATTAATTTGATGCTCAGACTTAGAAAATAATCTTTGGCCCCTTGCAAATATTTCTGCCAGTGGTTCAACCTTGTCACAAGGGACTGAACTGAATGCAAAATTATATTGTAAGTTCTAACAGAAGTGCTTTTAAAAACTGTTAAATAATTGCAGATGACACATCTATTTCAGTTTCAGTGAGAACATCTGAGAAAGATAACGCAGTAGTTTGAGGCAATTTCCACCAACAATTTGAGGAAATTAGAAAAGACGCCAGAAAACAATACTGCAACAGAGGGAGATGAAACGCATGGCTTCCCCGAGGGACCAGGAAAGGAAAAGTGCTGTGGTCTCTCGCTGTTCTAAAGGCCCTTTCAATGACAAAGCATTTTATGCTGTACGTTCCCCAGCAGGACTGTTTAGACATCTCGTTCTGACCACGTGCAACCTAGCCTTTTTAAATTTCCGGTGGAGAAGATTAAGAAAAATATGTGTTTTGTGAGTAGGTGTTCTGTGTTACACTTTCGGGTAAGTTGCTTCACTTGTTGGCAATTTTGTTAAATTGTGAAAGAATTTAAAAAAGAGGGTAGATACGAGGAGGGCTTCTCTCCATTATGTTCAAGTGTTTGGCCAGAAGCTCCCCCGAGATTCTGTGATAGCTCATTTATAATATGGCGCAATTGGATCATCATTATACTTACATACCATCTGTTCACTTCTCTAATTCTGTTTTACCCACTTGTTTCCATTTTAACTATTTTCATCTAAAGCGATACGCATTTGCTAAGAAAATTCCAAGCATATTTGTGGTAGGAGGACTTCTGGACAAGTGGCTTTCGGAGTGCTGGAAGATATAATCTCATTTAGCATACATTTATCTATTTGATTTAGATCTGATTTTTGAGGCCTTATATTTGGGGAGTTCATTAAACTGCACATTTCACAGTCTTGCTGTTCTTTTCTTTTTAACGATGCTGTTTGGATTCAGGCACACATTCAGGAGAGTTGGAATAGAGCCAGTTTGTGAAATTTGGTATCTGAATTTCTAATCATTGCAGATTATGGATTCTGCACTGCCACACATAACGTTCCGTCCCCTGACACGCATATGCTATCCTTGCCAAGCCCTCTTGCCACAGACTGAATTTTCCCAACCAACTTTCAAATAAAAAAGATAAGGCTTGGAAACGTGGCTATCCGGTCATGACTTCTGGTGCAAATCCTTTCCACCACTCCTACAAGAAAATTATTGTGCTGCTGTATTTTCCGGTTGAGATTAGCAGTGTTTTCTATTGCCTTCAGTAACAGTGAGATTGAAAAAGTCTAGTGTTCGACAATAAATTTGTTGTTATCTGACAATTGATAGGTGACAAATATGATGGCAATTTATACAACACATTGTATTCTATATACTTGTTTCTTAGGGTAAGTACTTCACACATGTTTTCTGACTCATGCACATAAGAACTTAAGGAGGTAGGTAGTAGATTTTCATCATTTAAAAAAAATTAGAAACATCAAGATTTAGTGATAGGAAGGAAATTAAAAAGGTTTCATGGCCACTAAATCTTGGAGCTAGGTAAAACCAGACTATTCTAACCTCGAAACCACGTTCCTAAGAAGTATGCATATCCTAATTGACTCATGTGAAACAAAGTTTCCTATCACCAATAATGACACTTTCACCACCTAAGGGTATCTGCCCCAGAAGATGAGACCAATTTGGTTTCTCTCTTTTCCATTCCAGGAAGGACAAGCACAACCACTCCCTTGGGGGAGAGCAGAATGATAAGAGAAAAAATCCTTAAGTTAAGAAAATAAATTAGATGCTGAGTCATATATGTAAGTGAAAGCACCCTGAACTCAAAATGCTGAGATTGTAGAGTCCTCTTCAGGCAAATGACTAGGTCCCCAAATGGACCCTAAGATTCAACACCTGCTTTTTGAAACTATGAGTTCAATTAGAATTAACTGACACAAAAACTAGTTGTTTGTATACACTAACAATGAACAATCTGAAAGGAAATTAAGAAAACAATTCAATTTATAATAGCATCGGAAAGAGTAAAATACTTAGGAATCTAGCTAACCAAAGAGACAAAAGATTTCTACACTGAAAACAACAAAATGTTGCTGAAAGAAATTCAACACAAATAAATAAAAAGACATCTCATGTTCATGAATTAGAAGACTTAATATTGTGAATATATCTATATAACCAAAAGTGATCTATAGATTTAATGCAATACCTATCAAAATCCCAATGGTGTTTCTTTTCAGAAATAGAAAAATCCATCTTAAAACTCATATGAAATCTTGAGACAACCCAAATAGCAAAAAACAGTCTTGAAAAAGAACCAAGTTGGACGTCTCACACTTCCTGATTTCAAAACATATTACAAAGCTCTAGTTATCAAAAGAGTATTGTACTAGAATGAAGACAGAGATATAGGCCAAAGGAATAGAAAAGAGAGCCCAGAAATATGATTTAAATATGACTTAAAACTCAGAAAGGGACTTAAAAAGACATTTCTCCAAACGAAGTATACAAACGTTAAAGATGCTCAATATCACTAATCATTAGCAAAATGCAAATCAAAACCACAATGAGATATCTCACGCCCACTAAGATGGCTACTATCAAAAAACAAAACAACTAAAAACCCCAGAAAATAACAAGTTTGACAAGGATGTGGAAAAATTGGGACTCTTATGTACTATTTAAGAGAAGGTAAAATAATGTAACCACTTTGCAAAACAATATGGTATTGCCTCAAAAATTTTAAAATAGAACTATATATGATGCAGCAATTCCACTTTTAGGTATAACTGAAACTGAGGTCTTGAAGAGAAACTTGTACACTCACGTTCATGGCAACATTATTCACAAAAACCAAAAGATGAAAGTAACCCAAGTGTTCATCAACAGATAATAGATAAACAAAATGTGTTATACAGATACAATGGAATATTACTCGGCCTTAACGAAGAAGGCATCCTGACATATTATAACATACATGAACCTTGAGGGTATTATGTTAAACAAAGCAACCAGTCACAAAAAATAAATGCTGTATGATACCAATGATATGATGTATTTATAGTCAAATCCATAGAAACAGAAACTAGAATGGTGGCTCCCAGGGGCTGAAGAGAAGGAAAAGACAAAGTTGTTTAATGAGTATAGAGTTTCAGTTTTGTAAGATGAAAATGTTTCTGGAGATTGATTGCACAGCAATGTGAATATACTTCACACTACTGAACTGTTCACTTAAAAATTTTATGTTATGTGTATTTTATTGCAATTTTTAAAAGTTTTTGGAGTTAATACTCTCCATCCCAAAAAGAAGAAAGAAAAAAAAAACACCCACAGTGATGGGGATATTTCAAAGGGATACAAGAGTCAATGAGATGAGCTCAAACTGGAACAATCTGAGTAACAAAATAAATAAAATCTTATTGGACTCTAACCCACCAATACACATTTATGAGTCCATAGTGAAAATATGATATTTACATAAATTATTTGAAATTCTTCTGCACAGGAGATTTTTCTTAGTGAATTAGATAGTTTTTGGTGAACTTGACACTTTTGATGTGAACTAGTCAGGTATTTTATAGAAGGACTTTTAACTGGGACTTGTCTGATATTTTTCTCATGATTTATTTGGGATAATGAGATTGGAGGGAAAAAACTACAGAATGCAAATGCCATTTTCATTACATCATATCAAGGGTACATACCATCGACATGACTTATAATTGTTGAGGCTGACCTTGATCATCTGGCTTGAGGTAGTATTTTTCAGTTTTCTCCACTGTGATATTCCTTACACGTAGGTACATTGTACAAAACACCTAACTGGTATGCCTCAAAACTATCAAGGTCATCAAAAACAGTGAAAGTATGAGAAACTCTCACAGCCAAAAGGAACCTAAGGAGACACGGTGACTAAATATAACATAGTTTTTTGGATGAGATCCTGGGACAGAAAGAAGACATTAGGTAAAAACTAAGAAAATCAGAATAAACTAGGTACTTTAGTTAGTGATAAATTATCAATTTTGGTTAATTGTGACAAATAAATCATAATAATGTAGGATATTAATAATAGGGGAAACTGGGTGTGGGCTACATATCAATTCTCTGTACTACCTTCACAATAATTCTTTAAATCCAAAAGTGTAAAATAAAATTTGTTAAAAAAGAAAATATGTAGTTGAAGTAAAGTATAAGGAAAAGGCAAATATCATGGTTGTGTTAAATAATATTCACTCTTATCTCCAGCCTTCTTTCCCAACATTTTGTCTACTCATCTTTAGATTGAAGGACCTTTTGGAATGGGGTGGAGGAAGAACAAAAAAGGGACTTTATATTTTGAAAAGAAAAAAAAAACTAAAAATGAAATAATCTATACTTAAAGATCATGGTGGGAGAATGATTATGAATATATTTAAGTCATTTCTGGCTATGTGTCAAAGTCACTACAAGTTTATATGTAAGATTTACAAAAAGAGAGCAATCCCTTCTGTATAGAACCAGCTGATGAAAACCAGTACATTCACCAGCATTTACACATGATTTCAGCTCAACAAGGCAAAACTTGAATTTATGCCTCATGGCTCTGAACAGTCTGTGCAGTCAGAACTCTGTGAGAAGTAGACTAAAGCAGTTCATCTCCTCCAACTAGTGGACCTCTACAACAACCCACAATGCACCTCCTTTCCACAAGCTGCGAAGTGAGGGGGTTTTGTATCTGAGTATCGACCACCTCTACTGTCTAGTTGTCTATCTTTGGTAATCCAAAAGGCTGTCAAACACACTAACAAGCACCAAAACAATTTAGAGGTCAGCTAATGACCTGTCAGGCTGCAAAAGCCTTAAGGACTGTATCATTTGGCATTTCTCTCCTCCCCATCTCAAGAAACAGCTGCGTTCCCATTTGCCTGGCAGCTTGCCAAAGGAACAAAACAGTTAACACAGAGCTGTCAATAATCCATAGTAGCTGGACTTGATAAAGTAATCAGGAGGGGATATCGTTTAATCAAGGTCTTCGAAACAGGGAGAAGCAATTGAGATTGCTAATCAGGTAATTGCAGGGGGAATTGCTCAGAAATAATTTGTATTGAACTAATGGAAGAGCAAGTCTAGGCTACAATGGAGAGGAAAGATTTTTCATGCTCGTGTCATCCTTCTTATGACTGCTCATCTTTTTGCAGTGTTCAAATGAGATGGGAATTCAGCCCTCCATGGCACTCGGCTCCTTAAATGTCACATTTCTGGCTTGTGCAAGTCATAGATATTGACTAGACTATCTCCAGAGAAAACACACTTTGGTGAACCTTTGAAGGAAAATACGGACACAATGGATCCCATCCAAAGTCACTTACACGTTGACCTGATTATATCCAAATATGTAATTATGAATTACATGAGCTTCTATTCCAAAAAGGAATTTAAAATTCTGTGAGTTTTTCCTCAGAAATTTTGAGGAAGTGTCTGAAGTGGATTCCTCCTGAATCATTTGTTCACAACATATTGGGCAGGGTTCAAAGGAAATATAAAAAAAAGTATGCAACAGTAAACATTTCTGAATTAGGCTCTATAAATTGACTCACATGATTTGTTGAAACCGCATATAATTGTTTATGACCCATTCCTCATTACAAAGATAATTTAAGGCTGTTTCTGATGCTTCATAAAATACAGCAAGATAAAACTAAACTCAAAATCAGATAGAACATGAAATAAAATAAAAATATAAAATAGATTAATAGAACTAATGACTAAGGAAAATTACTATTTCATACATTCATCTATTTCACTGAAAAATACTGAACACTTGTTCTGCCTTAGAAAGAGTATACATTATTATTCATCACTGAACTTTTTGTGGATATTTTTTATAGTTGCATTTCCTCTTCTATTTCCCTAGTTTGATTATATTCTATTTTGTTATATATCAGATTATAAATGCGGAGTCAGAGATCATACAATGGAAGACTAATTCGCCACTTGCTAATTATGTGCTTTGGGACAAGTTGAATAAAGTTCTGAATATTTGTTTCCTCCTTAAAAACTGGGTTAAGGACAAATACTGACAGAGTTTTGTTGTTTTAGGATGTAAAGCACATAGTCCACTGTGTAGAATGTAATAATCTTTTAATAAATGATATCTATTAATGTTTCTTCCTAGCTTGTCTTATTTCTTCTCAAGCTGTGCTTTAGAAAACTGAAATTATTTCCTTAAATAAAAGATGAAAATAATTACTAATGCCTTGCTCCTTTGACAGATGTCAGTCCTAATTTCACAACTTCATTATGATCTAGACAGAATTCTATATTAATCCGTATAAATGTGCTAGGGGCAAAATCATTTAATATGCAAATATTCTCAGCTTTGAACTGTCCCTGTCCTACCAATCCCACCTGCCAAAGAGAATCTTGTATTTTCTCAACACGCCCCTTCCTATCACCCCAGAACTTTATTCTTTAAAGAAGAGTTCTATCTGATTAGTTTATAAAATTATGTGATGCAAACTTGGGAGAATAGAAACGTCTGGAATTTAAGAATGAAAATAAAAATAAAAAAAGATATTATGCATGCAAGATTATCAGTGAAAAAAATCGTTGATGGAATGAGGACTGTGACCAGTGAGACTGAGAAGCCTCTGAGCTTTAGAGAATAAAAGGGCAAAAAAAAGGATTTTAAGAAATTGTGTTTTGGATGATTTTTCTAATGTACTCGAAAATTCTTTTAAAAAAAAGGAAAAGGTGGAATTAATTTTTAATATCAACTGTTACAATGATTCTTTCAGTAAAACAAACTGTTAATACTGGGCCATGCGACGTTCTAAATTTTATTTGGATTACATGAAACCCCTCACTCAGTTTTTTCTTTTCTCCTTAAGCTGGTTGTCATCAGAAAGTGCTATTGAGCTCAAAGAAAACTAAAGAAAAGTACAAAAACAAATCTTCATTGGTTTGTAGAGGAAGGGAAAGGGGAAGGATTACTGTCATTATGCAAGCTGAGTGTTAATAATATTCTGAGTTATTCTGTGACATGTAGGCACAAAGTCTTTGAAACGAAATCATGTTGTTATGCTGAATTTAATGTGCAATCCTTCTAGGGTTCTAACTGTCATAGACTTAAAGAGGGACTGGTTTTAAGTCTCTCTGCAAAAACTCATCCGTTCTTAATAACTCTACAGAGAGTTATTAATTTATTAGTCTACAAATATGTATTAACAATTTTGTGATGACAGCAGTGAAACTTTAGGAAATACATCAAGTTAGAAGATAACATCCTTTTAAAAAAATAGTCTCAAACTATATAAATAGGATCTCATTCTAGTGTAATTTTAATAATATCTATTTATCAACAGAATACTCATAATATATACAGTGTATTTATAAACAGGCACAACTAATCCTAAGGATTTATAACCACATATTAACTGTTATTATTTATTGAAATACAGATAATTTCCTTTTCTTTACACATTTTTGTATTATCTGATTTTATTTAATGAGCATGTACTACTTCTGTAATCAGAGAACAGTATCTATTCTATAAACTAGTAATTATGGCATCAGGCAATATTTGTAGTTAACCTTATATTTTAGACTCAGCCAAGTCATTTGAACCTGATAACATATATTTAATTGTATTAGAGTGTCTTTATAGTTCTGTAAAGGTATTACAATTATTTAATCATTTTCTTTTTTCACGTTATAAAAGGTGTGACTTCATAGGTGATTAAGAGGAGTTTAATTTCAAGTTTCCAACACGCTTCTAATATGTCAACTTTTCTCCTTTATACTTACACATCTATCTTTAATTTCCCTCACTCTTCTCTTCTCAGAAAAAGAAGGTCACCAGCATTGTCTCTCCTATTATACAGATAACATTCAACATTCCCCATAGACATCTGAACCCAGACAGAAAAGGGCAAAAAGGAAGTGGAGATGACACATGACAATTCTATTCACAATCCATTGGCTAGAACTCATGCCCATTGCCACACCTAGCTGCAAGGGAGTTTGGGAAACATGGTCTGAGTGTGTGTCCAGGAAAAGAATACGGAACTCAGAAGCAGGGAGTACCTGGCTTGTCTGACTACAGTTAGGGTCTCATCTAATTATGAGTTCGCATGGGAAGGTATCCCTGAGTACCTGGAGAATGAAAAATGCTTAATAAATTCTGTCTAATAAACTAATTATTGAATGAATGGTATGAGCTATGATTTGGATCAATGAAACTTGATGTGTTATACAAGAATCCAGAGGTCTGGCTCTTCATTATACTGTGTGATAATGTAGATGGCTTACTCTTTCTGAGTTTCAGTTCTTTTAAATCTAAAGAATAATAACTACTTTCACTATTTAATAGAAGTATTCTGAATATCAAATGAGATGTGTATGTAATCATTTTTATAACTGCAAAGCACTTGTAAAGAAATTGTTATGCTCTATGCTAATTATGAATGTAATATGTTCTAGCCATGTTAGCAGACAACTTCTTTGACCCTATGAATTAATCTTTGAGTACTAAATATGAAAAAAATACTTTAGGTATACCACTTAAGCTATCAGCTGGAAAAGCTTACACTAATCTTCTTATGTGATATTTAGCATTTTGAGGACCTGATAGGGTTGTTGAGAGGACAAAGGAGCTAAGCCATATGAAGTCTTTAAAACAGCATCTGCAATAGTAAATGGTGAATGTTAGTATTATTATTAGGAGAACTAACATGTGCTGAGAATGCTTTATGCCCCAATGCTTTACGTCCCAAATTAGAACAGCACTTTATATATTATTTAATTGTCACAACAACTCTGCAATGTAAGTATTATTATTCCATTTTATAGATTAGGATAACTGAGACTCTAATAAGTTAAATAAATGACAGATACCAAACTCTAAATAAATACATTTTTTCACTCTGACATTGCTTATAAACATGTTTCACAAACTAACACCATCCATCTAAATCCATCTGGATTCTATAATGATATAGTACTGTCCTGTAATATATCTTTATAGTTCAGATTATGATAAAAACAATTTAATAGATATTCAGCACATGAAAGTTAAGTGGCTCAAAGTGATTTTATTTCTAACTTGTCAGCAAAAAAATCATACCCTGCTATAGTTAGCATCTTCCTGATCTCTTTCTTTAAAGTCTTCTTTTATTTCTTCTCTCACTATTTTTTCTATTAGTAAAGAGAAAAGCCATAGTTCTTGTTGGAATTCAAAATTTCCATCTCTGCTCATTGATCCACTTGTTGCTTTTTCCTTACTATGGTGCTGCATGATGCAAATATTTGCATCAATATTCAGTCAAATTGGAACAACACATTTAGAAAGAAAAAATCTTCCCATGAGGCTCATGAATTCACCTTGGAGCTTTATCACAGAGTCTGTACTGTATCTCATTTTTCTACAAACTCCATGGGCCCACAATTGGGTGCTTTACTAAAATTCTGTTTAGGTAATTCAGAACAAATCTAAACTTTTAGAAGACACAGATTACTTTCATGAGACTCAACAGCAATTGGCTGTTAACAGAAAAGACACTGCCCATTTTAATGTTTCTTCAATAAAATAATCCAATCAAATTGGTTTAAAAAAAAATCATTTCTTCGGTTACCCACCTCAAAATACCCATTTGTTTAATAAACATTTATTGAGAGTCTCCTATTTTTAAGGCCCTATGTGAATCCATGACAATATTCATTTATACACACATAATATTAAAGATAAATATACACATGTGTACTATAAATATACATATACATCTAACACGAACAGCAGTACTTGAGATAAACGAAATCTTAGCAACATGAGCAGCATACAGTAGGAGTATGGACAAGGAAACAATTACTTCTCATTGAGACATAAAGGAGTGTTTATTCATATGACCTGGGACATCTGCACTGGGTTTTGTCATTTGAATAAATTTTAATAATTTGAAAATCTAGGAAAAGCATTTCAGGGTGGGAGCACAATGAGTAAAAGCAAACAAAATGCCTACTGCAATCGAATATAAGGAATAGTAAAGTATAGATAGATAGAGAATTTGAAGGGAGGAAAATGTGTAGGATATTAGATAGGAAAAGAATCTAGAAAAAAAAAAATTTCAAACAAATATAAATAAGTCCCCAGATGGAAAATTTTAATCTCTTGATATGTCTAAAGATAGGCGATCTATTCAATGGCGTACTGTCCTTTGCTGGCCAATATAACCTTCCCACACACTCATACATTTATATCTAATTTAAACATTATCTCCAGCACATTATGAGAATGTCAATGTAGGCTCTTCACCTTGGAAAACAGTCGCCAGTACAGAAGACCAGAGAAGGATCTCAGGAGCTCTTAGATGTCAATGAAAGTTACCAGTGGTACAATGTGCATCGGATACACTCCACTGCTTGGAAAGAAGAATGCTCCCTCCTGATCACTAGGTTTATGACTCGGTGCAAAGGAGAGAAGCTGAAGGCTGTCAGCAACTCAGGAGAATCCCCAGAAAGGCAGGAACGTGGAGAGGGGAGGAAGGACACGTGCACAGCTGTGAGACACAGAGTGCGTGTCATTAGGAGCAGAATCCAATGGAGCTGTACTCAATAGCTACCAGATGTGCTCCTTTGTCAACAACTTTATCTGAAAGAGCTTTAAACTGAATATAATGAGGTCACTTTTTCAGTGCTGAGAGCTTCATACCAGTTGAACCAAAGAACTACTATTTGAGAGAAATCATTCATTCTCATGGGAGCAGTTCTTCTCAAGAGAAGTGTAGAAACCAAGTCTTTAGCCTAAGAGATGTGAGTATAAAGTGGAATAAGGAATGAATCTTGTTGGCAGGAGACTGGGGTGCCTGAGGCACAGGGGACAAGAGCAATGTGAGCACAGATCCGAAGTACGAGGGATACGTTACCCCACAGATCCAAAGACCACAGACCCATGACATCTCTTCTTGTGAGAAATCAGGGATCATGAATATTTTATTCCTTTAGCACTTGGAGAAGCAAAAATCACTGCCCTGAAAGATTTGTGGAGATGGAATTCCCATAAAACTGATTGAAGAGCTGATTGAAAACCAGGTCCCTATATTTTCCCCTCACTAATATAGTCTAGAAATCAAGGCCTACCAAAATTAAACAGTATTTTCTCTTCCTCAAAAAAAAAAAAAAAAAAAACCTACAGAATGAAGTGCCAAATTATTATATTTTGGAAAAACTGTCATTTGCAACATATGGGTAAACAATTACAAACTCAAAAACTGATGTTAACTCTATCAACTGCAGTGCACGCACTTGGCAGGATCAACATCGGTATATATTTATTTGAATCTTTCAGCACCACTGTATAAATATACCCTGTCAGTGTTACCACACACTTCATGCTGAATACCAGCTAAAGCCCGACCTTTAGTTTGCTGACTCCGTGAACCGTGAATGCACCGTCGTGTTCCAGAGGACATAAGGATGTTAAATCTCTCCTACATTTTAAGGTTTAGATGGATTTAACTTCCCCTTCAGCTTGTATTCATTCCAGCCATGCAGATTCTGCACAACCCGATGGAATGTGTGAGGAAAGAGGTCAGAGAGAGTGCGTCGCGGTGGAAAAGCAGAGTGAGCTGCACGTTTTGAGAACTAGATTTTACCTTTTCTGTTTCCATTTGGCTTCACTTGGGCAATCCCGGTTTCTGGGGCTTACTTTCTTTATTGGTAAAGTGAGAAAGGGTAAACTCAACTAATGGGCTACGCTTTAAATTTAAAGGTCTAAATTCTCAAGAAAACACACGTGGGAATGTCCAAATGAAAGATCTGGAGGAGCTGGATTCTAAACGCTGCAGCCGAAGTGAGTCAGAGGAGATGTGAGTCATCAAGTATGTGCTCACTAGTTTGCGAAGTTATCTTTAGATCATCCTAAAGATTTTTTTAATCTACAATCCTATGACCACGATATGATATATTGCTAAGTCACTGCCTCATGAATTCTTCCAGTAACATAGGAACAGATCTTTACCACCAAAAGACTGTGTTCCTCATGTGTTGTTTGTTTGTTTGTTTTTGTTTAAATCCGTACATCCGATGCCCAAAGTAACATCCAAAATTTGGAAGTGGCTCTTTGTAAAGGAAATTCTAAAAGTGGCCTCTCTTTTTTTTTTTTTCTATTTTCTTTTACTTAGAGAGGAAATCGAAGTGCGCTACATCCTAACTAGTTTGCAGATGCCACTGAGATTGTCCCTTTTAGGTAGTTTACTTATAAATCAAGAGTTCTAATTTTATTTTAGCAATCTAAATGGTGTTTGATCTTGATATGAAATTTATAGAAGAGTGGAAGACAATTCTATGTGTTTTAACATTACTAAGTCGCGGATGGACCTAACATTCTCCTTCCTGTCCAGTCCACGTTATCCTAGGGCAGGGGACCTTCACAATATCATTCTTTCTCCATTGGCCCATGATTTCAATACTTATTCATTCATTCCTTTAACATCTATTACTTAAGCACATACTGTGTGCCAGGCACTAGCCTTATACTGGAGATATGATGGGTCACAAATCTCTAAGAACAGGAATTCCAGTGAGCAAAGCCAGAACCCAGGGAATGATACCAACATATGATAAGAATCGGGAAAGTAAAACCACAGAATGCTATGGGAACCCAGAGCAGATTCACCTGATCTTCTCTTAGCAGGCCTAAGTAGGTTTTCAAAGGAAATGATTCATAAAATGAGAACCAAGAGACAAGTGGAAGTTTAATTCACTGGGAGTGGAA
The DNA here is from genome assembly GCF_000325575.1 of Pteropus alecto. Lineage (NCBI taxonomy): Eukaryota > Metazoa > Chordata > Mammalia > Chiroptera > Pteropodidae > Pteropus > Pteropus alecto. Next base: position 4,945,983 of record NW_006431920.1, on the reverse strand, counting down.
GGAGCCTTTCAAGGCAGCACAACCTAAGACACGAGACAAGTAATATGGTATATCCAGTAATATAAGAGAGCCATAGTGCTTAATATGGTATATCCAGTAATATAAGAGAGGCATAGTGCTTAAGATACAGGGAGAAAAGGGATTTGATGAGATAAGCAGGAACTAATTAAGGTAGAGCCACTTGTGTATGACATGATACAATCAGTCATACATTAGAAAGATTCTGCACAGGTTTCCACAAGACTGTTCATCTCATATTTAATATCAGTGATATTTTTCCACAATAACGCTGAGTAACAAACTGTCTCAACTCTCAGTGACTTAAAACATGAGTATTTATTTGGCTTATGAGTCTTTAGGTGGATGATTTAGGCTGGGCTATGCTGCAGATTCTCCTGATCAGAGCTGGACTCTCGGACATGCTTGGGGTCAGCTGGTCAATAATTAGCTTATCAGGATGGCTTTGGCTGGGGCAACTGAGGCAAGTGAACTCTACTTAATGTGGCTCAGCTCTATCCAGGTATTTTCTCATGGGAAGGTAGATAAATAAGAGGAGAAGCAAAAATGTGTAAGAGCTTTTTAAAGTCTCTGCAAGAATCACATCTGCTAATGTTCTTTTGTCCAAAACAAGACACAAAGCTAATTTATAATGAACAGGATAGGGAAACAGACGTCACCTTTATCATAAGAGACACTACAAGACACATGACAAAATAATGCTTACAGGGGTAACTGAAGAATCATAACCATTAATTGCCATTAACTGATCAAACATACAATCCCTGGCGGGCACAGGATTCTGTACTTTCTGGGATGACATCTACTCTAAAAGATGACAGTATCAGTGAATGAGATCATTTCTTAAATAGTTTACGCACACACACTCCACAACCAGCACACACACAGAGGACCCACGAAGCTATATGCTTTGTCTTCGACCTTTCTGAGACAGTGGCCTGCCTTCTTCCAAAAGAATGAGGATAATCATTGCACTTTGGAGTAAATTAGAGAAAGAGGAGAAAAGTAAGATCTAAGTGAAAGGGAAACATAGCCAAACAAATAGATTTGTTTTAGCAAATTTTAGAAAGCCATTTCACAAAATTAAACCTAAATAAAAGTGTTAGCTGAGAATAAATAATGTGCCAAACACAATAGTAAGTACTTTTATGTCGCTCATCTCTCTTTCTCTCTCTCTTACACACACACACACACATCAGATAAGTACTATTATCATATTATCTTCCCAATTTTACTCTTAAAAAAACTGAAGCTTAGCATCTGAATTTGAATCCCAGCAGTTTGATTCCAGAACGAATTTGTTTAAATAATGTATGTCGAATTGTTTTATCCCAAATGTTCTAAATTCTGCCCTTAGAAAATAGTATGTTTAAAAAGACATTTCCAAAGACTATCTATCTATTATACACTTTTAAAAGTAAATGCCAAGACCCACGAACACTTTCTCTAAATGAATAATGCAGTGAAGACTTCAGAAATGTATAGACTGGTGTTGTGGAAAGTCTGCTTTCCTAACGAGTTTATCTTTGATTAGTGATTCATTCACACAGATCCTGTCTGTGTGTCAATCCTCATGATGTGTGGCGCTGCATATTTTAGAACTTGACATATGCATTCTTTTCACAAGCCACTTTACACGGCACCCTCCATTGTCTATGATAACGAAGAAATCACGTCGGTGATATAGAAAGTCAGTTTCCTCCCAAACTCCATTAGGACATTCAGGCAAGTCTAACACTAGCTCTACCCTCGTGTGTGTTCACCAGCCTGCCATGTGGACTGTCCGTTTACCTGTGGATGAAATACTTATTCATTCCAAAGCGTATCGATCGAGCATCCATTCCGTGTCATGCCCTGTGCTAAGTATAAGAAATACAATGGGGAACAGGTCACAAATTTACAGTCAAGTGGAGAGAGAGACCAAAAAACAAGTAAACGAATAAGAATAATTACTACTTAAAATAAGACCTACAGGGATCAACCTATACTATATACCTATACCTGTATACCTATAACCACTTAACTTTTATTAGCAGTTACAAATGCTTTCTAAAGAACTAGTATCAGGGCTCAGTCTCATAAACCTATACTATATACCTATACCTGTATACCTATACCTGTACTATATACCTATACCTGTATACCTATACTATATACCTATACCTGTATAACCACTTAACTTTTATTAGCAGTTATAAATGCTTTCTAAGGAACTAGTATCAGGGCTCAGTCTCACAAGCTGAGAAAAATAAGCAGGCATGTGTAAAGAGTGTTCTTTCACCAAAATGCTCTACTCAAAATTAGAATCCAGGTTATTCAAATGTTCTGAAAATTGAGAGTTGACCAGGAAGCCACTTTTTTTGTTTATTTTTAAAAAAATGTATTAGCCTTCTTTTCTTCCTTGCTTACACATACTCAAAAATCAAGATGAAGTGTGTTCTGGGTAGTCAGGAGCCCACAATGCCCAGTGTCATCATTCGCATCCTGGCTGGGCTTTATGATATCTACAGGTCGAAGGAACCTTCAGAGTGACAGCTCCTTCCTCCTGCCCAATGCTGGGCTCTGGCATAGATTTAATGGCATAGTAGGCAGAGATGAACAGAGGCTCATCTTGGGCCAAGGCACGGAAACTGTCAGCATTTCCAAAATCAATTCTTAATATAGGACTTTTTAAAATAGCTTCAGTTACTTGAGTTTGGGTTAATTTTATATGTGATATAAATAATAATATACATAATAAAATGAATCTAAACATGTACGCTGATCAAAATTTTAACTGATTTTTTTAAAGTAACAAAAGGAGGTGTTTTGTTTTTGCACATTTACAAAAATACATTATAATTTTTAACAGATTCTTCTATTCACTGCAGTATAAATATAGTTACATATAGTAACAGAAAACATCAATTCAATGAAAACATAAAAGACAAGTAGCAGGAAGCATTTTACCCAATTTTTATTTGTCATCAAATTTTTAATTTATCTATAGGCTACTGTTAAAATTGTACCTAATTTCACTTAGTTCCAGAGTCTTATAACTTGTGCGAGTAAGTCTCTGTAATCTGTATACTTTTTAAAATGAAGTTTAGTTGATAATAATGCAATACAACAAAGGGAAAGGAGAGAAATGCAGAATGCAGAACGCCACTGCTGAGCTGTGTGCAGGCTTGCTGGGGAGGAGGAGAGATTTATGTCGCTTTAGGCTGCTTCTCTTCGAGCTTCCACATCCTCTCTTGACCACCCTCTCTTGCTCTCTGCCTAGGGGTTTCTCACCTGCACGGAATGGTGTCTGGTTGGTTCCACCAGTTGGAGGCATCAGCATGAGGAGTGGTAGAGCAGGACAGTTGTTCCCGGGGTCATCTTAGATTAGTTGCATCGCTTGGCCAAGGGGCGTGGCTACATTCACGAAGCCCTCTTGCCTTCCCCCCTCCTTCCGGATGTCAGGCCAACACAGCTGGGGTTGCTCACCCCAGAACACCGCACTATCTCTGATAGCTCCATTACACTTTGCCCATATTTTCCTAAATAGTCCTTCATAAAGCCCTACAAAAAATTATCTTAATGTGTGTCCATCTCTTTTTTAGTGGGTTCCTGCCATATGTATTATTAAATTTTTCAGACAGGTGCTTCCATTTTCTTCAAACATTTTGACAACCAAAATGCCATAAAGTTAAAATAATACTAGCTTATAGTGGCAAGAAACTTTTATGTTTTCAATTTACTTTCCTAGACATTCCCTTATGTGATTCTCAAAATGGCTCCTTCAGCTTGGTAGAAGACTTATCACTGGCTCCATTTTACAATTTAAAAAATTGAGTCTTGGAGAGATTAAGTAATTGGACTCTAGTCTACCTATGTGCCCTGGACCCCCTGAGTTTATGATTTCTTCTCCAGGGCTCTCTTCTTTAAACCATGCTGGCAAGGCAAGCTATAAACAATTAAGCAACATTCGATAATGACCCCAAAATAACAACCATAAATTCTGTTCACACAGAATTTAAATAAACCAGGGGTCTGCGAACTATGGCCCATGGGCCAACCCACTTGCTCTCTGTTTTTGAAAAGTTTTATTGGAACACAGCCACATCCATTCTTTAATTATTGTCAATGGCAGGTTGTGCTGCCTTTTTGAGTAGTTATGATAAAGACCATATGACCATATGACTTGAAAAGCCTAAAATTTTGGCCACTTGTAGAAAATGTTTGCCAGTCTCCAACCTAAAAAATCAGAAAGTCCAAAATTTCTTCACAGCTGTCTTAACTATTATGCTCAAATTCAAGAATATACATGTGTCTAAAGTTACTCCCAAATCACATATGAAAGGTTCAATTATTGAAGACCTCATGTTGATAAAGAGAATGAATGAGAATTGGCGAGTGGAATTTTTGGTAACTCCAAGTTAAGCAGAATATTAAATTAATCATAACATACCATTCTATAATTACTCTAGGAGACAGAAGCTTTTCTTACCTAGATAATATTTTTTTTAATGTCCCTTTAAATGATGTTCTGAAAATAAATTGATTCCAAAGGGATACTAGAAACAGGAATAGCTTAATTATTTTTCTACTGCCAGAAAACATACCAGATAAAATATGGGGCACTGAGCCCAAACACCAGGACTTCCTAAATTAAAAGCTGATAGCTTGAAGGAACCCAGAGAAAACTGATCTGGATGGTATTTTTTAGACAAACCATTACCGTATACTGTCTCAGTTTTTTTATTCTATAAAGATATTCATCAGTACTAAGCAGGGATAAACACTGTGGTTTATCGCTGCATGCAAATTAACGTTATCTTTCATTCATGTTTTTCTTAAATTTATTTTTATTAAAACGTTTTTAAATTAGTGAAAATAAATAACAGAGAGAGATTAGAAATATATTTCTGATTATGAAACTTCTAGAAGCCAAGGATTCCAACGAACAGCTTTGCTTTTTCCTCTGCCCCATTCTCACCCAGCAGTCCTTGAATCACGAAGCCTGGCCTTCCGCATCCAGAGAGGCCAGGGTGTCATTCCCAATGGCCAATCAGAATAACTCACTTCCCCAGCCATAGTGATTCACTGGGTGCCTGTTACTCTACAGATCAGAACCTTTTGTGGGTCTTGGATACTGATATGAACAGGATGAGAGCTTTTTGTCTTCTGAATTTTAACTCTTAAGGACCAGGTATGTCTGAAATGTCCACTGGTCATTTTTACCATGTGACAAAAACTTGCCTGAGCATAAAGTCAATACAAAGGCAAGCAAAGTAGACAGACATGGAAAGAGACAGCATCCTGGTGGCCTCATCTAAGTATCTGAATCAAGGCCAAAATGGAAAATAGCCAGCCTGTATACTTCCCACATATGTGAGTCACTACTTCTCCCTTCCTCCCTGTTATTTTTGATAAACGTATAGGAATTTGTCACCAATAACTGAAAGAATTTTAATAAGGCATGAAAAGACACGTGTATGAACATATTCATTCATTGAACAACTATGTATCCAATGCCTACTGTTCACATGGCCTGAAAATTATACCTGTCCACCAAGGCGAGTGCTTAGGGAAGGACGCAGAGGGAGGGCCCCTGCCAGACAGATGGAGCATGCTACCCAGAGATTATGACATGTGCTGAATGGCACTTTGTGTCAAAGAGGCTTATTCATTCAATTATTCAGCATATAGTTCTCAATACCCACTCTGTATTCTTGGCATGAGGAGACTACAGGAGGCCATATGAGACATTGCTCCTTCCATCATGGACCTTCCTGTCTAAGAAGGAAGACAGATGTTAATCAAATAATCTCACGAGAATAAGTACAACGCAACTGGCGAGCTAGAAAGGAAAAGTGTGCATGCCATGAACATGTGAGCATGGCGATTTGACCAGGATCGGTCAGGAAAGGTTTACGGCCAATGACTAGGTGAAGACAAGTGTGAAGAGCATATGGGAAGAGAAAAGGAGTAGCAGGGGCGAAAGAAGGCTGGTATTTCTCAAGTATTGTGCAAAGGGGCGGAGGGTGGGTCTTGAGAGTGCGAGATGACAGAAAAGGCAGGAGAGTATCACCGCCCTGGCATTGTAAATAGAGTGACCTGGAACAATCACATTGTACGCCTGATTCCCATGGGTCACTATTAATAGTGTCCTCTTTCTCAAAAATATCCAAGATTGAATGTTAAATTCTGTAGTCCCCTTGGTCAAAAACGAAATTAGGCAAACTTCAATGTGATATATATACTGCACGGGATGTTGAAACAGAAAAGGGACATTAGTGGGAAAACTGATGACATCGTAACAAAGCCTGGTGTTTAGTTAATAGTAATGCGTCGATGCTAATTTGTCAATTTGTTGACAAGTGCACCACAGTAATGTAAGGTGTTAGCATGAAGGGAAACTGGGTGAAGAGTAGGGACCAGCGCGTTGCCCGTAGTTAGCAGACTTAGAAGTGAGAGCTTCTACGACACGCACGTGGGGTGTGAGATTTTCTTCCTGTGGACAAGGCCTCAGGTGTGTCATTCACCACTCACCACATGTCTCGGGCACTAGGTGCATTGCATGCTTCATAAGGAACTGACACGTGGTTTGTTTACTTAGTTCTTTCCTGTAGCCTACAGAGTGTCTCTCTTCAGTCTTCAGGAAAGTGACCACTGTCATTTTTTTGGTTGGTTTTTTTTTTTTTTTGGCCAGGCTGTTTTCTTCTCCAATTATGGTGAAAGTAAGTGGAAAGCACTGGGTGTCTCTGTGCCCAGAGGGATTCTCTTACTTCAATGTCATGGTCCATCAGTGACCAAAATGTGCCTTATAACTGCCACAGCTTTTCCCCAGCACAGTGAATAAATGAACTGTCCTTTGGGAGGGTTGTGTAAGAGCCGGCCTGTTCCAGGAATAGCCACATCCAGGAGAAGCAGCAGCAGCTGTGGGTGGCTCTCGGTCACTTGGCCTGGACAGTATGGAAGACTGAGAGGCATAAATTCTGAGCATGGATTTAGAGCCAGTTAAGCTCTGAAGGGGAAGCCCAGTGAGTGGAAGGAAAGGGCATTGATCTATTGCTGCCCAGAAGGAATATGAGTTGGGCTCCTCGGAAGCTGGAAGCCTGCTTAATTTACCTGTCAAATAGCCTGATAAATCTGTCCATCGAGTTTTTAAATAGAAGATAGAGTTCTCCACTCGATGAGGCTCTGCCCGCAGTGGAGAACATGTGCATCGCTTGCCCAGATTGATGTGGCTAATTCAGGGCCTTTCAGCCCCATCCCACTGAGAGCTTTATCTCTCTTGTGTAACTATAATTATTTGGAGCGGAACATAAAGATTGCCCACTGTGTGCTCAGTTTGTTTTCCAATGGAGGCTCCAAGTCGACAGTCACCTCTAATGCTGGTCTGCTGGCGTGCCCCGTGGCAGCGGTCTGGCATGCCACCATCAAAGATGCCTAGCCTTAGAGACCTGGAAGGTCAGGGGAGCAAGGAGAGCTTACCCAGGTGGGAATACTCAGCCATAGCATGATTTCTCACTATTTTTCCCACTTCCCTAAGGATTCTGTACATTCTTATTCTCTCATTAGAAATCATGCTTTGGGGCCAGGGGTTAAGAAATGGACAATTGCTAGGGATTCCTGGCCACTCCTCTCCGAGAAACATAAGGAAAAAGAAACATTATTAATTATAGGTGCAAAATGTCTATTAATTTGTAACATGTGGATTATATCTTCTCTCATTTCTAGATTATCCAAAAAAGATACTGAAGAATCTAGTATAAAATCATTAATAGATTCTGAATGTACCTGATTGATTCATGGTTTTATAGGAAGTATAAGCACTAATGTGAATTTATATAACATCTTCTTCATCCATCATTTGCCAGCAATAACGAATATTTCTATTCATCCCAGCAAGGTGAACTGAATGCAAAAATTTATATATTTAATAAAATATTATATTTGCCTCTTTTAAAAACTGCTTATTTTTTTTCAAAAATAGAAACAGATGATTGAATTCAGTTTCCTCTGACAGAAAAAATACTGAGAACGAAGCACTTATATCCATATGACTGATAATTTTTTTAAATATCGACACTACAAAATGAGAGAATTCAAAATAGTTTTTCTCCTCCTCAAAGAATAAAGAGGTGACAGAGTTCCCTGAAAACTGTTCAAATTTTAAAATTTCATTTCAATTAAAAATGAAAATATACCTGGTTCCAAGATGAGAATTTGAAGTCAACTGCTCACATATTTAGCCCTCCCCCAAAAGCACTAGTATACTCCAAAACATACATGTATGTTACTAAATACAACATAAATATGAACTAAGATGGAATTTTTCTTTTACTATATTTTAACATGACACTGATACCAGAAGTCATAATAGAAAAGACTACTACATTGAAATTAAAACTTTTATGAAACAAAACAAACAAAAAAACACATAAAGACAAAAATCAAATGACACAAAAGAAAAAGCATTGGCAACTTATGATAGAGTGTTCATATCTTTAATATACAGTTAATTCATACATATCAGGAAGAAAACAAAAATCTAGAAATTATAATGTGCAAATAGCATAGAAAGGTGAAAAGGCAAATCACCACAGGAGTGTAAATGGTTTATATATTCCTGAAAAGATGTTTATACTCACTGAAAATAAAAAATAATAAAATTAAAGTTCAGACACGCAAAATGTTAGAGAATGATATTAAACAATATTAGTACACGTGGGGGGTCGGTCACTTTTATGCATTGTTGATACAAGTTAGATTTGCTAGGTTTCTGGAGAGCGCTTTAGAAAACTGAACTAAAAACTTTACCTATCCACACTGACACAGAAATTTCAGTTGTAGGAATCTATTCTTAAAATAAACATTTAGACAAATAATATTCAAGGAAGTTCGGTAAAGTATTATTGAGTACATGATGAGAAACAATATAAATATTCATTAGCAGTGATTTGATTAATTAATCATGTTACTATATAATGATACGGGGGGATAATAGGTAGTAATTTGAAACGTCACGAATCTATAAATATTGAAACATATTTTGGTAGGGTTGTAATATAAAAAAGCAATTAAGGCAGCACGTATTGCTTTCAGTTTTAGAAATTAAAACGTCTACTTACCAAAAATATCCAAAACCTTTAAAGAACATAAAGAAAATGCCAAGTCCAACTGATTTTTGTTTCTATTATAGCCCAACTTCGAATATACATGTATAGTTATTTACATATTTATATATGCAAGTTGTCTTCACGTTATCGATACCTTATTTAAAATATATTTACTCATCTTTTTGGCAAGGACATCTCTTACAATGAGGTTTTTATTTGCTGCTTGTTAAAATTTCACTTTTATTCCTAAGGACTGCTAATCACAGTGCCACGCTTTCCAGTTCGGAGTGACCCTGCTGACCCTCCCTCCCCCAAACGTTATCCTCAGGGAAGGAAAATCAGCACAGATGCAATTATTCTACTCGTAGATTAAAGCTGATTCACTCACTTTTCTTAGACATACGCATACATGCATAGCTAAGTAAATGAATAGGGTAGCTAGGGTATAATAAGGTGATACATATTACGGAGAAAAAGACAGTGAAGAACGTGGAGACTCAGGGCATATAAAGGCAATATTTAAAAAGATGGGTTGATATATTCCCTAAAATATGTGAAGCTGAGAGGGCCTAAAAGCAACAATATCCCAGTAGCAACAAGCATATCCATAGCCAAGATCTGGGTTTCTCATCTCAGTCTTCAATTAAAGGAACCAAGGCTCCTTAGAGAAATGGCTGACTCTAGGGCCAGGGTAGGGAATACATAAAATAAGCTAGAGCATCCTTTTGTGTCAGAAAGTAAGGAAGTATTAAGCATTCCAACACACACACACACATAATGAAGAACATATCTCAAAGGGATATGGAAGCCAACTGAAATAACTCCCAACCTCCACAGTGGAAACAATTTGAGCAACAAATAAGTAACACTATGATGGATGAGAAGCCATAAAATACGAACTAATGAGTCCACACTGATGTAAACATATGATTGTATAAGTTAACAAATAATAAATAGAGAAGTGAATACTCCCATGCAAAATTCTAAATAATTTATGTAGGAACTGCCTCCTTAAGAGGATAGAGCGTAACTCCCCACTCATTCGGTGTGAGCTGAGTGTAGTTGCTTCTCTCTGAAAAATAAAGTTTGGAAAGCATGAGAAAAGAGTCGTTTTACATTGGAGAAACCTGACAAACACTAGCTCAACCAGGTGTTCAAGGTCAACATGAGACACGACAAGCCATGTTGATAGTATGTGCCCTTGATATGATGTGATAAAAAAGGAACTTTACATCTATGGTTTTCATCCCCAAAACACACTACTCCAGCCTAACCATAAGAAAAACAGCAAATACCAATTGGAAGACATTCTACAAAGTCCTTGACCAGTATGCCTCAAAACTGTCAAGGTCATTGAAAATAAAGAAAGTCTGAGGAACTCTCACAGCCAAGAAGAGCTTAAGGAGGCATGATGTCTACATGTCATATGGTATCCTGGAGGAGATTCTAAAACAGAAAAAGAGCCTTAAGTAAAAATTCAAAAATCTGAATAAAGTATGGACTTTAGTGAATAATAATATATCAATACTGGTTTGTTAGATGTGACAAATGTACCATACTAATATATTAACAATAGGGGAAATTGGGTGCACGGTGTGTGGGAACTCTGTACTATCTTTGCAATTTTTCGGTTAATCTGAAACTATTCTGAAATAAAAATGTTATTTTGTGTTTAAAAAGAGTGCTCATTTAGGCATTCACACCGAGCCAAGACTTAAAAAGAGCGAGAGAGCCAGTCACGTGCATACCTAGGGACCAAAACGGGCTGTGTAATGGGAGCGTGCCACTCAAGTTCAAGGAGGAGCAGAGAGCAGCGAAGCAGCAGTGGTCAGAGGTGCGGGGAGGTGGGGAGGTTAGTGAAGGAAGAGGTCAGAGTGGACCAAGGGTGAGGGTGGATGGCTGGGTATGTACATGACCTGTAAGATATATAGACTTATAGGCCATTTTAAAGTCTTTGCCTTTCACTCTGAGTAAGATGAGTGGCCACTGGAAGGTTCTCAGCAGAGGAACATAATCTGCCTTCCTTTGGAAAGAATCACTCTGGCTGATGTGACTCTGAGGAACATAGGTAAAGGCTGCTTCGGTAATTCAGGTGAGGGGAAGGTGGCTGGGACAGGTTAGACCATGGAGGTGATAAGAAGCAGTAATATTCTGAGAAGACTTTGAAAACAAAGTTAACATGGTTTTCTATCAGATTAAATGCAGGGTAACAGGGAGAAGGAATTGAGATTAATTCAAAAAGGTGGTTGTGCTTTGTGTTACGTGTTTATAATTTAACACATCACAGTAGGTTTTGGGAGCTGACCGACGTCATGAATCGTTAACGCTGAAGCCCGTTAAGTAACTTGCTGGCAGCTGCCCTCCCTCGGCTGCCCCACCTCACGGCGTGAGTCCTCCCGCCTTGGTCTCAGGACCTTCTCCTGGACGGCTCTTTCTGTCCTACCACTTGTCATTTCAGCTCACTCCTGCAGGACTGCCACAGGCGGGCTGAAATCAACCTTTCCGCAGAGGAGAAAGCTCTGGGAGTGGGCGACGAGATCTTAGTGATGGGAAACTTCAGTTCCTAGCAAGGGAAAGCTCAGGACGCAAAAAGCATGTTTTCTGCAAAGTGTTTCCAAATAAAACCATAAATTCTGTTATTTTTTAAAATGCAAAAGACTTGTGTATGTGTAATTTCAATAAACTGCATTTACCCATTGAGCACTCAGGTGAGGTTAATAACATCCATCCTTATCTTAATTACCACAACAGTAAATTCTCTATTATTATTATTATTAATATTATTATGATTAGCAATGGAACTTATGTTTTTCCAATTACTTTTTTATAACATAAATTAAAATGAAGACGTTTCTGAAATTGAACTATAGATATACACTTGGCCCCACTGTATTATAGTTCAAAATGTTGACTGACCACTGAGAAATTCACGTCTGAACTTGACATATGAAAAGTGATCTAAGGCATCAATGAAAAATGTAAAAGAGTAGAGATTATACAAAAGGAAGATATGTAGAAGTTGACGATCTCCTGTATAAAACGCTGGAGAGAAGGTTATCTCTAATAACGCTAGGTGAAGCTTGGCTCCTTCCTCAGACACATTTGCTTCCCCTTGGGCGTGCCTGACAAATTTTGATTTGTCACATTTACACTTTCCAGGGTCACCTTAACATAAAGAGCTTAATGTAACTTTTACTTTAGAAATAAATACAGGTAATAATACCCAGTTTTTAAATCATTGTAAGGATCAAGTGACTTAAAGCACTTAGCACCATGACTGGCACATGTTTAACAAATGGTGACTATTATGAGTAGTAGTTATTATTTGCAAAATTTAGAGCACCTTGAGAAGTCCAAAAAAGACTTTCAAAACATACTGCATAGACAAGCACAAACTCCTTCTAATTATAAAAGAGTCCTAAAAAAAAAAAAAGGACTGTCCCTAATATCAACTACCACCCCTTGTCCAGCTGTGAAGGACACAGGTTGGCTCCCGTCATCACAGGAAGAGTCATATGAGACAAATGTTAAGATATTGTGAATGCGGCCATCATCCCTATTTTTGAAAATCCTGATTTCGGGCATTCTCTTTGCTTGTTTCCAAATACCATATTTTAGTGTCAGACGACTCTCCCAGCTTGTCTCTGACACTAAATTTATATAAAACGTCTTTGTCAGATCATATACTCCAATGTCTAATTGTGCAACACGATATTGAGTTTAATGACTGCACACCAAGTCAAGTCACCTGACATATCTGTGTTCCAATCGACACCCCATTGTCTCTACAATGCAGAACTAGGCTCCAAGGAAGAAAGGCACTCAGCCCACATGGCTGAGCCACCAGTCCAAAGGCAGAGCAGGCAAGCAGGAAAGGTGGCAGCGTGTTACTCACAGCTTATAGCAGTCAATGCAAGTCTATGCCACAGTAGAGTGTTTTTATTCCAATAATACACAACCTGTGATTGATGACTCTTTCACGGCCCTTTCCATGTAGCTGCTTAATTTAAATCGGCTGGCAGAGGTGGCTGCATGCTGCCACCAGTTTCCAACTGCAGCGTCTTGTGCTCAGCCTCCAGCATGAAAGGGTAGCTAGGCTGTCAGCTGGGACACCTGAATGTTGGTGTGACGTCAGTGCCTGATATGATCAGACAAATTCCATCAGCTTATTAAAATCACCAATCAAGTGACAAATAGAGAATGCGTTGGTGCATTCTCTCATTCTTTGGTCGTTTCTGTCCTGCCTTTGGCATGTCACCTAGAAATGCTTCCCCAGTGACCACAGATTAATCCTATGGAAAGGTCTTGTCAAGAACTTCAACTTCCTAGTCTTGGATGATGTTATGACCACATTCCCGGCAGATTCTGTTTTAGTTTAAATGACTATTGTTTGCATGTAAATTTATTTAGGAACTGTCCTGTGCTTCAGATGAGAGAAAAATTTGGTACAGCCATTTTGAAAAACAAACTTGAAAATGCACATATGCCTCGAGCCTTAGAAATTCCAAGTCTTGCTATCTACGCCAAAAAATCTAGTACAAGTTCACTGGGAAACATACACAGTTGTTCACTGGAGTATTATCTATACTGCAAACTTGATAGTAACAAAAATTTGGAAAGAATCCAAGTGCTTGTCACTGGAGGAATGGATAGGTAAAACTGTGGTCCAATTACACCATGGAATACTATTGCAGTTAAAAGAATCAAGCTCATCAAACTAAATTTATCGACATAGACAAATGCCAAGAGCATAATGCTAAATGAAAAAAATCAAGTTTTGTTATAGAGTCGATACCAAAAATTACCTGTATAAACATTAAAATTATATATTAAACAATATTTGTATGTTGATGGACAGTTACATATTTTAAGTCCCCGGCTGTAGGTGATTTCAAAGGGTATGCATTAGGCGTCAATGCACAGGAAGGGGATGGAGCTGCAGCAAAAGTTTAAAGGGGACGACAAGAGTCATAGAGTGATGGCGTGAACGACCATAACACGGGGCTAGGAACGGGATATAACTGAGTTGGTCCAACTCTATGCACCTGAGGCCCAGCTTGGCCACTAAATGTTAATGAACGTTTTCTGAAGAGTGTGGCTTGAAGGACAAAAGCGACACAAGGAACTCGGGCTCTGCCTAGGCCATCCCAGCCACCTTCCCTCCTGTGCCTGCTGCAGTCTGAAAGGCAGCTGGTGGCTCAGACCTTATACGTGGTTCGAGCATCAGCCTCTCTGTGACATTGCAACGAGGACTAGTTTCATGGACAGTTGGTGCTATGGTTACTTGTGTGCTGCAAAGGCATCAAAAAAATCTACTTACTACCTAACCTGCCAACACTGAAGACACCTCAGTGGCTATTAGACTGGACTCAGCCACTTCCTCCTAATTGATTATGCCATCCTGTCCTGTGTAAGGCCCTCCCCTTTTGTCCTCTCCTCCTAAAAAAAGAGAAAAAAATGCTTCGATGCAACTATTTCAAATTGAATAGTTCTTCTAAAAATGAAATAGTTTTTTCTAAAAATGACTACAGTGGTTTAGCAGCTGGCTTTATTCACCTTTTCAGCAATGCAGACTTAATGCAACTGACATTCTCGTTGAGATAATTGGAGTGTAAATTACTTTCAAATACTTCTTTCTTAAAATAGAGAAGGGTCTGTCCTTCATATTTGAGCATGCCATTAATTGCAGTTATCCACAGACAGTGTGGTGAAGTAACTTTATAACGCTTGTCATAGTTTTATTCCAATGTGTCTTTAACAGTTATGCTGTTGTAAAAAATTAAATGTTTTTAACTCTAGGTCCTTTCATGGAAACTTGTTTGCCTCCAAAATAAATTTGTAATGGGGAACAGTGAGAGTACTGACTGTGGACACTCGTGGGGGAATTCAGAAGAGTAACCACGGGTCTGTAGCTTCTGTGTGTGTGTTCTGGGGTTCTGCGTGGTTTGGAGGGGGCTCTGCCATTTTACATCATGCATTCGGTAACGCTCAAGTTGGGGTTGCTCAGCACCACGTGGAGCTTACCCAGAGGCACCTCCTCTTAGCTGGGAGGATATTTCTTAGAGCCTGCTCGCCCTCACTCGCTCGCAGCTGGCCCGCTCTCTTTTAACCGCTCCATGACTGCCAACTTAGCAGACTTTTCCTAAAAGGAGGCCGAGGAGATTCCTGCAGTGACTGGACGAGTAGAAACGTTTTCACAACAGTCGCTTCTCTTGCTTTCACTTTTGGCCCCTTCTGATTTTGGTAAAGTGCATGTAACCTCATGGTACAATCTCTATGACACCCGCGCTGCCAGTTTCCTGACCAAAACTGAGACCTTTTCCATTCCTCCCGGTTAATGCTAAGTCAGTCCAAATCGTGATGGTCTCAAATCATCCAGGTGAAGGAGCAGGATCAAGGCAGGCAGAGATGCAAGGGCCTTCGGGCATGTTCACCGCGGCTGCCAGTAGGAAGACAAGTTTCTATTGCAAACGAGAGCAGAACATTTACAGCAGGCGAAACGTCTCAGAAATGGTCAAATTAGCTCTGCACATTAAAAATAATAATAATAATGTCCATTTAATCATTAGTTCTGAATGATAATCAAAATAACAAAGCATTATACAAATTAATACTAATTGTCTTTCAGAGTCATCAAATACATTTCAGTAAAAAGAACAGAAGGGCATTTGATGATGAAAAAGAGGAGAGTTTAGAGTATAAAACTTTTTCCAAAAATTGCTTCATGCAATCTTACTAAAATAACTTCGTGGAGTTCAAATTCTTGAGCAAAATCCGGGTGACTGACTCCCACTGACCACCAGTAAGCATGTACTTTGTATTTGAATAAACTAAAACGGTTTTCACACAGGATCGGGGACTCCCCGACCATTCCCAGTTAGGCTCCCAAAATTAAAAACCTCCTGAGATGAGTCATAACTTGCTCATTTATTTTAATCTTCTCCAAACAAAGAAATGGCTATAATTTTGTGTATATTCCAGAACTTTCCCATTTGCCACCTCTAAGACAGGCATATTATTAAATAGGTTAATATTTGTTAATGCATTATTAACAAGATTTAATAATTTCAATAAAGGCCTTTTTAAATTACTGAACATATATAGCCCTTCAATATGTTTTGGGGAGTTTGGATGATGCTAACTAGAAGGCGAAGAAGGAAACCAACGAGGAGAGGTTAGCACTCTAGTTGAATGAGAAGAAATTTAAAATCAACCAAAATCAATGAATCCAATGTTTCCAAAAAAAAAAAATTATGATCTACAACTCAGAATTTTGTTGCGCTGATGGTTATTGTGGTAAACAGTTTACATCCCTTGCAAGGTTCATACTCCAAAGAATAAGATCTGGGTAATGAACAAATTTATTATGCAATCCACACTCCTCCTATAGGAACTGATTGTGACATGAAGAATAGCAAGAAGAAAACCCTTATACTTGGAAGGTATTAAATGTAATATATAGTATAGAATTTTTTGACATTTTATCTTTCCCAAGGAATGGCGGCAGGGGGAGGGGGATTACAGGGCAGTATGGTAACCAAACTGTTGCTAAACCATTCATGAATTATTAGTCTTTGTCGCTATCTTTAGGAAGAGAGAAAATGCAGGTAAGATCAGTCATGCTATGTGCTACATAGCCACAGACATCTTGTCAGCCAGTTAACTCATTCTCAGTAAGAATATTCTCTCTGTAATCATCCCAAATATGAATGTCTTCTCTTTTCGAATCCATGGCTTTGCAATTCAAGAGTAAGAGTTGAAATAGGGAACAGGCACTTATAGAAGCTGAAACATATAATTCTGCCCCAAAGATATACAGGATGGTAATTCTACTAAGAAACACATATTTTAACTCATCACTTGAATTATAAAATAACAGAAAGAATTAGATTCCCCAGGAATGCACAAACTCAAATTGAAAATAAAATTGTAGAGGATAATGCAGATTTTAAAAAGAATATTATCCTAGCCCTCTAATCAATAGTGTGAACATTTTGATTTCTTTATGGTAGCTCAATATGGTGCTGCTTTAGAGAAGTGCTCTTATCTACAACAAGTACAAGCCCTAACCACCAACATATCCAACCACAAGTTAAACCTAATTATGGAATATTAATGAAGTACTCGTAGAAGGAGTTATTGAGTTTTCACACATTTCCATATTCAAAGCTGTCTCGATTTCAACAGAACTCTACCATCTGTCATGACACCAAACATGACTGATCATTAGATAAAGAAACGATTGAGGAATCCATCCAATTAATTCCTTCTGGGCTCCCACACTGTAAGAGGCAACCAAGCCAATGTTAGTTTGCCACAACCTCTAGCTTCCTATTGTTCTCACTGCAACTACGTTTCTGATAATTACATGTTCTCTTATCTTGTTAGATCTAATTTTGTGTTTATTAGTCATGAACTCTGAACTACAATTAAAGACATTCAAGGTCATTTAGAAGTGCCTCACACTGTGCGAATGGTGGATAAATCTGAAATGATAATTAAGTACTGGCTCTCCACTCCCCCCCAACACACACACACACACACACACACACACACACACACACACACACAGAGGCACAGGCGGCACAGGCACATGCACATGCATTATAATTACTGACTACATTAAATAAAATATACAAGCTGGGTCAATTAAATTTAAATCTCTTATTCCTTTGGATGGAAACTCAGGAATAAATCGTATGATAAAGGATGAATTTGAACCATGAGAATATCTTGCCTTGAGATC
Organism: Pteropus alecto; assembly: GCF_000325575.1. NCBI lineage: Eukaryota > Metazoa > Chordata > Mammalia > Chiroptera > Pteropodidae > Pteropus > Pteropus alecto. The sequence goes on along the minus strand of NW_006431920.1, from coordinate 4,928,130 downwards.
TCATATGAGGTGACCACGTCCATCAAATTATACTGGGTGTCAGGCCATGGGCCTCTTCCCAGGATACTCTTCATTTTTACCACTCTGTGTTGTTAAGAACATTTTTCATGATATTTCACAAAGGTCTCTCTGTGACGAATCACTGGAAAATCTTTCTCATTTTAAGTTCCAACGATAGTAGTGTTTCTTCTAAGTTACTAGCTTTTTTCTTACTCTATGAATGCTGTGAGTCGTAAAACTGAACATGTTTCCCTTTTGGTATTTACTGCTTCAAAATAAGTCCAGAGAAGTCCATGATCTGTATCTCCCAGAAGTGGCCTCAGGAGCAGGGCGAGGGTGAGGACAGTGAGGCGCCTAGAACACGAGAAGCCAGACGTCACTCGCCTGCCTCACTTGACCCCCTCCAACTCCAGCCCTGCAGAGCCTCACGGCATGCAGCATAAGGCACGCGGGCTAACTTAACCCTTAGTTCACTTCATGTTTAATTAGTTCATCATATCCTCACATACATGTATGTGTATCTTGTACGTGGTTTTCATGCAATATATCTACTTTAATATGAAGAGTAAAAATAGTCTAAAGTTATAGAAAACCTAATGCTCATCAAATTTGCCCAATAAATTGTATTTGCTATACTATCAGGACTTTCAGAGAGATGTGTGTGTCACTGGTATTTATACGACATTTGCAGGTTCGTGCACCTTTTGTGGTGTTTAGATGACAAAGAAGAGAGAAGGCATACAGCAACGTTTGACTAAGCAGGCTCTAGAAGCAGTCTACTGGGGCCACCTTCCAGCTCTGCCATTTACCAGCTGTGAGACCAGAGGCAAGTGACCTAACTTCCCTGTGCCTGAGTTTTCTCATCTGTAAAATGAGCATAAGTAGTAAAAACATGTTTGTTACGAACAATAAATGAATTAAAGGAGAATACTTAGCACACTGCCTGGTAGCTAGGAAATAATAAAAAGCATTTGTATCATCAGTGCACCAAATCTGAATTTTTCCTAAAACAACTTTTTAAAATTCTCGCCTTATTATATAAGCATCATGGTAGATATTTCAAAGATTTTAAGAAAGAAAATGCAGCAAAAGTAACCTACAGATTTCTGTATTCAGCTCCAACATGGTAAAAATCTTGGAAATTGTCACCACCATTCTCAGAAGAAAAAAGCTGAACAAACTTAAAATCAACACCTTCGCTCAGACCCACCAGAAAACAGGCTGCAGAGCAAGCTATCACTCCAAATCCTGGAGAGAAAGGTGAATCCAGAGTAAGAGCCGCTTCCTTACAGCAGAGAGATGGGACTGCCGGAGCCATAAACTAGTGGGAAGATACTTTGAATAAGGTGCTGAGGCTGAATGGACGAGCATGAGAATGAGCAACTCCTGGGACAGCAGTTAAGGGGATCCCCACACTTTGGTGGGTTCCTCCAGGAACCACACCCGGTACAGTAAAAACCCAGAAAGATCCCCTCTTGACGCTGGCAAGGAGAGGAGAAGAACAATCATTCTGAAATTCACCAAGAGAGTTCCCTGCAAAAAAGCCTACACTCCCAGAGGAGGGCTGGATGGAGGGGAATGCGCTTCCTGGCTAGGATAAGTTTCTGGTAACTTCTACTCCCTCCCCAGCTCTCACCTGGTTCATCATCTGAAAATCAATCAATGAAATCCACCTCATTAATAAGCTAAAAATGAAAAATCATATGATTACACTAATTGATGCAGAAAAAAAAGCATGCAGCAAATCTCAACATCCATTTATTAAGTAAAACTTCTTAGCAAACACGGGGGGGATTTCCTCAAATTGATAAAAAGACATCTATTTAAAAATCATCTGCTCATACATATTTAGTGGTGAAAAACTGGACACTTTCTCCTTAAGACTGGGCAAGGATATTCTCTCTCATCACTCCTATTAAGTACCATATTAGAAGTTCTATATATTATAAGAGAATAAAGGAAATAAAAGTGCAAATTGGAAAGGAAGAAATGAATCTGTCTTTATTTGCAGATGACATGATTCTCTATGTAGAAAATCTGAAAAGATCAACAAAAATCTCCTGGAACTAATGAATGATGACGGCAAGGTCGTAAGATAAAAGGTTAATATAGAAACATTAATAGCAGTTCTATATACCAAGAAGAAACAATTTGAATTTGAAATTCAAAAAAAAAAAAACCACCCTTTAAAGTAATACTAAAAAAAATGAAATACTTAAATACAAATCTAATATATGATGAGAGAGAGAGAGAGAGAGAGAGAGAGAGAGAGAGAGAGAGAGAGAGACAGATATAGGTATAGATATCTATATATAGATACATAAGACATATATATCTACATACATAGATATATATAGATGTAGGTATAGATATAGATAAGACCTATATAAGGCAAAGTACAAAACTATGATTAAAGAAATCAAAGATCTAAATAATTGGAGAGATAATCTATATTTATAGATTAGAAGACTCAATACGAGTAAGATGCCATTTCTTCCAATTTGATCTATAGATTCAATGCAATCTAAATCCAAATACTGGCAAGCTATTTCATATTTATTGACAAACTCATTCTAAAGTTTATATTGAAAGGCAAAAACCCCAACTAGCCAACACGAGACTGAAGAACAAAGCTGAAGGACCCACACCACCCAATTTCAAGACTTACAAAAAACCACAATAACCAAGACAGTGTAGTAGTAGCGAAACAGAATAGAGCTTGTAGAATGAGACCCTCACAAACATGGATCTTTGACAAAGAAATAAAAGTGAATCAATCGAGAAAAGAAAGTCTTTTCAACAAATGGTGCCCCAAAATTTCAGACAAATCCCAAGTGATGGGCATTCTTCACAATACCTGACTAGCACTCCTGAAAATTACCAAGGGCATCGAAAACAAGTGAAGTCTGAGAAACTTTCACAACCAAGAGAGGGCTAAGGAGACATGATAACCAAGTCTAATGGTCTGCCCTAGACAGAATCCCGGAACAGAAATGAGAACTTAGATAAAAACTAAGGAAGGCAAAATTAAGTGTGGATTTTAGTTAATAATGTATCGATATTGGTTTATGAATTGTAACAAATGAACTATACTAATATGTTAATAATAAGGAAAACTGATGTGGTGTTTATGAGGACTTTTTATAATATCTTAAACATTTTTCTGTAGTTAAAACTTCTAAAAGGAAAAGTTAGTTTAAAAAATATGATCTAAACATCAATAAAAATCACTTAACATTTTGGTATATGTATATTATTCATGTATTATTTCAGATGTGTGCATATTTTAAAAATAAGATTTGGCATAATTTTAGATGTATGTCCATGTGTCTATGTTTATGCACATTAATATATTGACTATGTAATGATTCTATCAGGAGCTACTTTCTTATTTGCTGCATATATTCCTTGTGAGGTATATGTACTATGGTAGGTGATTGAACTCAGGTGTTTAAAAGCCAGTTTGTCTTGGTTCATATCTTAGTCTCATCACTCAATAGTTATGTAATTAACCCCTGTAGTGTCAAGCTACTTCACTTTCCAATGTCTCATTTGCATAACCTATAAAATGGGGACGTTAATAGTATCTACCTTGCAGTGGGTTTTTGTGAACCCTAATAATTATGTATTTCATTATACATAAAACATGGTATTGTGCTTAACATAGTACATATTATATAATATAGAATTATATATTATATATAACATTTAAGATTATACATATTTACATATACACACATGTATATATTAGAGCAGTGTCTGGCACATAGTAAACACTTGACGTGTGTTTGTAATTATTAACTCCCCCAAAATATTCTATAAAGGGATTACTGTTATCTCTGTTTTATAGAGGGGGCTGAGAATCTTCATAATTTCCCTAAGGGCTTGAAGCTAGTAAAGGACTCAGCAGGATTTGAAAACAGGTATGTGTCTGAAAGCAAAGCATTTGCCCTTCTTTTAATCACCACATTTACTATCAATAATGATTAATATAAATACGATAATAGAGATGTATTTCTTAGGCTATCATTGTCAATAAGACAGTGACTCCTGTAATAAATATTTTCACACAAAATAAAGTTCAATAAAAATTTGTTCCAGCATTATTGACAGCTTAAGTTTGTGTGCTTAAACAGTCCAAAGAAATATAAAATTGGAGAAAGTCTATATAAGTAACAGAAGCCAGGGGAAGTTACTATTTATGGGCCAGAAACTTCAAGAATTTTTCAACATGCTGTATCAATAAATCTAAAATAATGGGATGATTAGCTGAAACACAGTTCACCATATGTTTTTTTAAAATGTCTCTCATATAAGCAAGAGGAAATAAGTCAACTTGAACCCGGCAGCATATCAAAACTTGCAGAAAAAAGGACTGTCTGTGAGGTAGCGCCATGGAGTTACTGCTGAGCTGGAGAAGGTAGAATTACAGACGCTACGAGTGGGATAAATGTCTACAGCAGAAACAGAGCATTTCCTCAAAAATATTAATTCAAGCACATAAATTTTGTCCAGATTGATTTATTAGCCAAAAAGTAAAGGGCATGCCACCATGTGGCCTAATGATGAGAGCTATGATGGAGAATGAAAGAACTATCTGACTCGACTGCCTCGACAAGATAGAAACGAACAAAAATAAGGAAACATTGGACTTAACTACACATTAGACCAAATGGACACAAGCAGAACATTCCGTCAACAGCAGCGGAGCACACATTCTTCTCAAGTGCACATGGAACGTTCTTCTGAATGGCTCATATGTGAGACCACAAAACAAGTCTTAATAAATTCAAAACTGAAATCATATCGAGCATCTTTTCCAACCACAACGGTATGAAACTAGAAGGCAATTACAAGAAGAAAACTAGAAAATTCACAAATGTGTGTAAATTAAAAAAACGTGTTCCTGAAAAACCGATGGGTCAAAGAAGTAATCAAAAGAGAAATCACAAAAATATCTGGAGACAAATGAATACGGACAAACAACATACCAAATTTATGGGAGGTAGCAAAAGCAGTTCTAAGAGGGAAGATTATAGCAAAAAATGCCTACAGAAAGAAATAAAATAGCCCATGCAGTGAGATATCACTATACATCGATCACAATGACTAAAATAAAAAACAGTAACAACACCAACTGCGAGTAAGAAGGCTAAAAATCTGGATCATCCGTACATTGTTGGTGAATGTGTGCAGTGAGACAGCCCTATGGAAAAGTTAGGCTGTGAATTTTAAAACTAAACATGAAACTACCGTACTACCTAGCAATTGCATTCCTGGGCATCTATTGCACAGAAATGAAAAATTTTATGTTCACACAAAAAAAAAACCTATACACTAATATTTATGTTTATGGTAGTTTTATTCACAGTGGTTCCACACTGAAGGTGACCTAAATGTCCTTCAAGAGGTTAACTATTAAAAAAGCAGTGGTACATTCACACCATGGAATAGTAAGTAACAAACTACTGAAACACACATAAAACTAGACCAAGCTTCAGGAAATACGATAAGCAAACAAAAGCCAATACCAAATGTTTTCATATGGTATGATTCCATTTACATAACATTCTTGAAATGACAGAATTTTAGAAATTGAGAACAGATTAGTGGTTGCCAGGGGCTAGGCACATGGGTGAAGGGAAGAGAGAAAAGCATGGTTATAACAGAGCAACAGAAACATCTTCGTAGTGTTGGAAATGTTCAGAATACTGACTGTAGTGGTAAATACATGAACCTACACTTGTAATAAAACTATACAGAACTTTACAGACCTACAAACACACACAGAGACACACGCACAAGTAAAACGGGTACAAGTAAACAGGTAAAATTAGGGAAATCTGAATAAGACAGATTGTATCAAAGTCAATACCTTGGTTGAAATATTATACTATAATTCTGTAAGTTGTTACAATAGAGAGAAACTGGGTGAAATATACAGGAGAGTTTTCAGTATTATCTTACAATTGCATATGAATCTATAATTATCTCTATTTTAATGTGATTATTAGCTACAAAATGTATGAGAAAGAAAAGTAACTATAGAAAACGATTTGGTTTAACTATAAATAATTTTTCTGTAGTCAAAAAATAAAAATAACAACACTGAAAAATGAAAAAAGAACAGACATATCTTAAATAAACAACCGAATTTTATATCTCAAGGAACTAGAGAAAAGAGACAAACTAAACTCAAAATTGGAAGGAAATAACAGATCAGAGTGAAAAATAAGAGAAATAAGAACTAAAAGGGCAATAGAAGAGAACAGTAAAACTAAAAACTGTTTTTTTTAGTTAAAAAATGTACAATCTTTTAGCTAGACTTCCCAAGGAAAAGAAAAAGAAAATATGAATAAACATTACAAATGAAAGGAAATAAAATTACATTACCACAGAAATACAAAAGAATCATAAAAGATTACTATGAACGATTACCTGCTAACAAATTGGACAACCTAGAAGAAATGGATAAATTCCAAGAAACATACAGCCTATCAAGACTAAATTATTAAGAAATAAAAATAGGAACAGACCAATGAGATTGAGTCCATAATCAAAATATCTTAACAAAAAAAAAAGTCCAGGACCAGACGGCTTCACTAGCAAATTCTATCAAACATTTAAAGAAGAACTAAATCAATCCTTTTCAAATGCTCCCAAAAATATTTAAGAGGAGGAAACACTCCCAAACTCATTTACTAGGCCAGCATTACCCCGATACTAAGTTAGACAAGGGCACTACAAGAAAACTACATGCCAATATTCCTAAGGAACATAACATTACCAAACTTACCTAAACAATACATTAAAAGGATCATACAACACGATCAAGTGGGATTTACTCCAGAGATGCAAAAATGGTTCAGCATCTACAAAGCAATTAAAGTGTCCACATTAATAAAATAAAGCACTCGACAAAATTCAACATCCTTTCGTGATAAAAATTCTCAACAAGCTTGGTATAGAATGAACATGCCTCAACATAATAAAGGCTATCTATGGCAACAACACAGCTAACATCATGCTTAATCATGAAACACTGAAAGCTTTTCCTCGAAGATCAGAAACAAGGCAAGGATATCTATTATCAACACTTATTCAACATAGTACTAGAAATCCTGGCCAGAGAAATTGGCAAAAAAAGAAGTAAAAGTTATTCAATTCAAAAAGGCAGATTAAAACTTGATATATAGAGAGAAAACGATAGATTACATGATATATATATATATAGAAAGTGCTAAAGACTCTACCAAAAAACTGTTAGAATTAATAAACAAATTCATCAAAGTTGTAGGATATAAAATCAATATATAAAAAGTAGTTGCCTTTCTATATGCCAAGAACAAACTATGAGAAAGAGAAATTTCAAAAAATTCCATTTACAGTTGCATCAAAAAGAATACCTAGGAATACATTTAACCAAGAAGCTGGAAAAATCTGTATACCAAAAACCATAAAACATTAATTAACAAAAGAAATTAAAGAAGATAAAAGTAAAAGGAAAGATATTTTATCCCCATGGATCTGAAGAATTAATATTGTTTAAAAGTCCATACTAGCCAAAGCATCTACATATTTAATGCAATCCCTATCAAAATTCTAATGGCATTTGTCACAGAAATACAAAAAGCAATTCTAAATTTGTATAGAATCACAAAAGACCTCAAATAGTGAAAGACATCTGAATAAGAACAAACCTGGAGGCATCATACTTTCTGATTTCAAACTATATTATAAAGCTTTTCTAATTAAAATAATATGGTATTGGCATTAAAAAAAAAAAAGACACATTGGTCAACAGAACATAAAAAGATCCCAGAAATAAACCCATGTATCTATGGTCCATTAATTTACAACAAAATAGCCAAGAATATACCATGGGAAAAGGATGATCTCTTTAATAAATGGTATTGAAAAAACTAGATCGTCACATGTGAAAGAATGAACCTGGACTCCTATTTTATGCTCTACACAAAATCAACTTGAAATTAACTAAATATTTGAACATAAGTCTTGAAACCGTAAAACTCCAAGAAGAAAATACAGGAGTAATCTCCCTGACTTTGGTCTTGTCAATAATTTGAACAAGATAGCAAAAGCATGAGAAACAAAAGCCAAAAAAAAAAAAAAAAAAAAAGGGGCACTACATCAAACAAAATATCTTCTGCACAGCAAAGGAAATGATCAACAAAATGAAAAGGCAACCTATGATATAGGAGAAAATACTTGCAAAACATATGTCTGAAAAGAGATTAATATCCAAAATATAGAAGGAATTCATGGAACTCAATGGCAAAAAAAAAAAAAAAAGAACGAATAATTTAAAAATGGACAGAGGAATGGAATAGACATTTTTGCCAAAGAAGACATACAGATGGCCAACAGGTACATGAAAAGATGCACAACATTACTAATTATCAGAGAAATGCAAATGAAAACCACTACGAAATATCACCTCCCATCTGTTGGGATGTCTGTCATCAAAAAGACAAGAAATAAAGGCTGGCAAGGATGTGGAGAAAAGAGAACCCTCGTACACTGCTGGAGGAGATATAAACTGGTACAGTCACTATGAAAAACAGCATGTAGGTTCCACAAGCAATTAAAAACAGAACCACCATATGATTCAGCAATCTCGCCTCTGGGTTATTATCTAAAGGAAACAGAATCATTATCTTGAAGAGATAGTTCTATTCTCATATTTATTGCAGCATTTTTTGTAATAGCCAGTGCATGGAAATAACCTAAATATCTGCCAATACGTTAATAAATAAAGAAAATGTAGTATTTTCTGTAAAGCATTACATTAAATGAAATAAGCCAGAAAGAGAAAGACAAATACTGCATAGTACTACTTATATGAGGAATCTAAAATAAATAAAGAGTCAAACTCACAGAAACAAGGAGGAGAAAAGTAGGTGTGGTTGCCAGAGGCTGGAATGGGGGCAGGGAAATAGGAAGAGTTTAGTAAAAAGGTACAAACTTTAAGGTATGAGATGAACAAATTCTGAGACTCTAATGTATAACATGGAAACAATAGTAGATAACAGTGTGTCATATAACTAAAATTTGCAAAGAGAGTAGAACTTAAATGTTCACACACACACACACACACACACACACACACACACACACACAAATAAATATGTGACATAATGGATATTAGTTAACCTAATGGTGGGGGATGATTCTTTGACAATATATCTGTATATTAAATCACCACACTGTACACTTTAATTATGCTTCAATTTTGTCAGTTACATCTCAATAAAGCTAAAAAAAAAAAAAAGAAAATGAAAAAAAACGAACTCTGGCTGAATAGCGAAGCGTCCCACCCTCAAGTCTCATTACTTCTCTCTCCCTCACATTTCCTATCAGCATCTGGTGAATACAATGCTTATAAATGCAAAAGCGTTCCCTCTCTCTCTTCGGAGCTTGAAAGATCCAGGAAGGGCCCACATAATATCTGTTAGAACAAACCAGAATTTTCTATATGGAATGACTTTCAATATTAAATAAACAAACACATAAAAAGACTTTAATTTAAAAGAAATGAGCCAATCCAAAAAATCAGCCAAGTATTCCTCAACTTCAGCAGATTTACTGCAATAAAAGGAGACAGAGCTGGGGGGAAAAGTTATAAGAGGACATGAAATTAATGAGAGAAAAGATAAGAGACACAGAAAAGGTGTCTCGGGCTCATGACACGCATGCAACAACACTTTCATAAGGAGAAATACGGGTGGCAACACTCAGAATAACATAAAAAACCTTTTCCGGAACTGAAGATGGTTTTGAGGCGTCAGGTCAAAGTGGCCCTTGATGGCCAGACAAAACAAATGGAAAAAGCTATATATTCTTATGATATGTTTTTTACTTCAAAAATAAGGGAAACAACATTCTGCATGAATACAGACTGAATAATAAAGAGATTTTCTTTATTATTAATGAATAAGTTTTTTTTATATTAAAATTCTTTTCATAACGCAAAATGACAGAAAGCAAGGAAGCACCGTCCACAGAGTTCGATGAAAAATGGCTGCGAAATGAGAAATTTACGGCGACATGGAAAAAGAGAAACAGGAAGATATGGTTAAACATGGGAAGTCTCAGAAGGTATTTTAACCAAATGCATTTTCTGGAAAAAAAAAAAATTATAACCTTATATAGTAAAAGAAAATGCAAATACACAACCTCAGGTGTTAAGATGTTCAGGCTGCCATAACGAAGTACCATAGACTTTCCGGCTTAAAGACAGAAGTTTATTTTCACACAATACTGGTGGCTAGAAGTCCAAGATTGAGGTGCCTGGCAGAGTTGTTTTCGTCTGAGACGCTTTCTCCTTGTTTTATAGCCGTCTTTTCTCTGTTTTTCCATGGTTTTCCTCTGTGCATGTTTCTTTCCTAATGTCCTCTTATAAAGGCACCCGTCACACTGGGTTAAGACCCACCCTAATGACCTCACTTTAACTCAATCACCTCTTTAAAGACTTTATCTCTACATACAGTCATATTCTGAGGTACTAGACATTGGGACTTAGGATTTCGACATATGGATTTGGGAAACGATTCAGCCCATAATAGGCAAAAACAACTATACACAAGAGAGGAAGTTTAAGACTGCCATTTCGGTAATGAACAAATTTTTAAAGAAAATCTAAATTTTAACATTTGACTCAAAAAACCAGAAAACTCCAAGGAGGTTGGTTAATACTAATGTAAACATGTGTCAGGCTATCAAAATATTTTAAAATGAAAATGGAGGACTTTATTGGTGCTTTTTGTTTTTTGACTTTTAAGTCACAGGTGATTCTTAAATAACATAAACCGTTCCAGATTACAGAATTAATAAGAAAGCTGCAAACTTCATTCAATAAAATGAGCATAAACCATGTCCCAAACTGACCAGAATGTGCTAGTGGACCAGACTGTGCTGCCCCAGGCACGGCCATTCAGAGTGCAGGGGCTTCATGGCCATAGTGATTGGTTAGAAAAGGTTAGATGACCCAGTCAAGGCCAACCAAGCCTTCTAGGGGGGACTTTTACTGTAAGGATAGGAAAAAGCACTCTTATCCGACATCCAAGACAGTAAGGGAGATTAGAGCCTGGAATTAGCTGTCCAGAGCCAGGATACAATTTGTGGAGCTCAGTGTAAAGAGAAAATTATGAAGAATTTCAAGATGACTGTTATGGGTTGATTATGTCCCCCAAATTCATTATTAAAGTCCTAACCCCCAGGATCTCATAATGTCATCTTATTTGGAAATAGGGTCAGTGCAGATGGAATTAGCTAAGATGAGGTCATTAGTGTAGGCCCTGATTCAATATGACTAGTGTCCTTATAAAAAATGGAAAACTTGGACATGGAGACAGGGAACACCACGTGAACAGAAAGGCAGAGATCACGGTGACGCATCTACAAGCCAAGGGACACCAAGGACGACCAGCAAACCGGCAGAGGCTAAGGAGGAGGCACAGAACAGTGCCTCACCTTGCAGAGGACTCTGCAACCAAGCTAGAATTGCAGCTCTGCCTTCAGTAGGCTATTCTAATGTGCTATCAGACTGTCTTTGAAAATGGTATGTGATATAATCAATGGATCCACGGTCACAGGCTTTCTCCTACATCCTCTTGGCTGGGATATGGGTGTGCTGGTTGGATTCTATGCTATGTAGCATCCCATATCTGTGGATCAGGCATTCATAAGTGCCACAAGTGATAAGGACAGAGATTCTGCAGGTGAGAAAGGCAAACTCATGCCAGAGGTACCTGTGCCTGTCAGAATTAACCACTGGCCCTCTAGAATAGGAAATATCCCATGAAGTCAACTTGCCACCAAGTAGCTAAGCAGGTCCTTGGAGGAAACTGATATTGGGTATCAGCACTGGTCTCTGTTGCTAGTAGGTGGAATGATCAGAGACAGCTGTAGCTAGAGTGACTATGGGGAGTAAGCGTCCATGCATAGCTTCTATCAGCCGCTCAGTCCAGATGCCCACCCTGCCGGTTCTGGGCTGCCCAGTGACGGAGGCTGGCTAACATAAACTGGTTAAATCATCTGGCGCCTTCGTTTTTTAGTGCCTTTTCAGAGGTGGGTGCTTTGTGATGGGCGCACAGGAATCTTCACGCTCCACGTGTACTCCTACCCACATGCTTCTGCCCAACCTCCCTCTTTCCAATTTTCCAATTCTCTTCCTTACAGACCCCGACCACCTTGACCTTCTTCTCATTTTTAGTTCTTTCCCTTTCTACACAGAGCACTGCCCACAGCTCTGTCTTTGGCATACTCTTCTTCTCTGATGCTCAAGGTGACCCCTGATGATAGCTGTAATGCAACCTCCTTTCATTTAGCTTGCCTCACCCCACTCACACAGCTGTAAATCCAATTTGGATAGGAAACTCTCTCTACAGTGTAGCCACAGGGACAAACTGGGGTGGGGGGGGCGGGTACTGGTGCAGCTCTGATGGGAAAATGGGGATCTGACCCAGTTGCTAACACCACTCACTCATACTGTCTGGTCCTGCTCAGCTTCTGCCTCTGATGTATGCTCTCCATTTTACACTGGATTGCTGCTGTGCACGTCTGACTGTATTACTCAGTGGTCCAACAGGACCTCGCTCGTAATGGGTAGTCTTAGATGCATAATTATTTGATGCTCCAGAGTAAAGTGTTTTGCCTCTTCTAGGGCCCAATAAAATACTGAGACCCGGCTTTCCAAAAGCATGCGATTCTTCTCAAGTGGATGCACTTGCTCTAGAATTTCAGGGGCTTTCGCTGTAATTCTCCCTGTTAGGCTCGCCATTAGCTCCACTCTTCATCTTTCCCTGTCACTAACACTTCCGATGTCACGTCGGCTGGATACTATGGCCCAAACAACAGAGCTGCTCACACCACGGCCTGACCTGCAATGGCAGAGGCCCCTACTCCAAGGCCCACTCGAAGTCCGCAGCCTTCTACGTCACCCAGAGCATGGGACAGAGCTGTACAGCTAGGGCCACGGTGTAGGATGTGATGCTTACAGATCTGAAGGAGTTTACAAGGAGTTGTGTTCCCTGCTTTCTTAGTAGCAGGAAGTGCAAGATGCAGCCATTTAGCTTTTTCTTTGGAGGTTATGTCTTGAAAATCTCCTGACAACTGGATTCCTAAGTATTTCCTGAAGAGATGGGTCCCCGATTCATCACTGAGTTTGTCTCTGCCCTCTGGAGTGCATGTAGCTTGCCAAGGTCTCCAGCACATTAACAACTTCTTGCTCAGCCCAGCAGAGCAACACGATACCACTGATATATGGTAGCAATGTGATGTATTTTAGAATATGCAGAGAGTCAAAATCTCTTTAGCATTGCTTTCTGGATTTATTATGAAATAGACAGAGTTAACATAGATAGCCATGGGGCAAAACTATAATTATTGTTGTATAGTCTCATGGGGCAAAACTATAATTCATGAATGTGAACTGTTTTCACCCCTCGTTTCTGATGGAAATAGAAAAGAATGCATTCACTAAATCAATGGCTACATGCCATGTACCTGAAAGCCTTATACATTTACTCTATCACGTTCAGCACAGCAGCTGTGATCAGAGTGACTTGATGGTTTCTGGCAGCCCACAGTCCTTCAGGATTCATCCAGGTTCTTCAGGGACCAGGCTGGCGAATTAAACAACGATGTGATGGGAAGCACTACCCTGGCGTCTTCTAGATCTTTAATCGTGGCGTTAGGTTCTGCCATTCCCCTGAGCTGCGAAATCATTCTGACTTACCCTCTTGGTGGTGGATGGGAAGGAGCAGAGTGGCCCAGCTCTAATCCACCTGCCATGCTCAGCGAGAACAGACCGAGAACAGACCAGAGAAAGCGTGGCCACAGCATGAAGGCAGAGCTGGATCCCAAGTGGCAGCAGCTGAGGCTGTCTGCCAACTGCTCTTCCCAGCAGGGTCTCTCAATGGGAGAACTGAACTTCACCTGTATGGCCACCACAGCTAGATCAATCTACATTTTAGCAATCTCTCTGTCTCTTTCTATATGCAAATATGTAACTTTTCGCCATACACAGTAGAACTTATCCTAAGAATCCAAATATATGTGTTCATATTGTAAGGCATTTTAGAAGAATTCACCAAATTGCCAACTTGGAGGTAGAGGGATATATAAGCAAATCAAAAGTTGGCAATAGTCTTAGTATTCTTGCATGTTTTTTCTATATATTCAGATATTTCAATATGCAAATCTTTTGCAAGTGCATAAGAAAAGATTTAACAGTTTTTCTGAAAGAGAATTAAGAGCCTTCTCTGCTGAATCTTGGCATCTAGAAATAATGTTTTCAGAACCTACTCATGATCATAAGCTGGATAACCTTTAGAGCTTTGGAAAATCATATCAATCAAGTCTCCCAGGTCTGTACAATTCTACCATTCTACCATGTCATGTGCACATGACATGCCCAGCGCTGGGCTACTCACATCTGCTTTACTTTGCAGCATCCCAGGACCTCAGTGTGACCTCTGTCTCTCTGAGCAAGAATGGAAAGAGTCGTGATGTATAAGAAAGTAGTCATATACTTTGAATAGCCAGGAACTCTAGAATCTGGAACAATGCTGCCTTCACATAGACAATAAAAATACTTTATAGATTTAATTTATTGTTCCGGAGTGCAGCCAACTATTTCTCTTAGGATAGGATTTCTTCAAACAAGGCAACTCAGGCAATTTCATATACACAAACCAAGAGAGCCTGGAATGTTCGACGAGCTGAATATGAGCTGCCCACAAGAACAAACTAGGCACATTTAAAAATAACAATAAGGATAATAAGGATAATAATGATAATCCCCCTGGTGAGATAAAAGGTCACTGTGACCATCAGATAGCAATGCTACATATCCTGCCTGGCATGGAACTTCCTTGGCCCTTGGCATTTGTAATTCCAGAGCTCAACTGAGGCAGCCACCAATCCCATTTCACTTGCTTACCCTCCAGTGACTGCCAATGGCTCAGATTGCAAAGTGTTTATATTTAGATGAACAGGTGCGTGACTCAGACACTAAATCAAGTCAGTGTCCTGCTGGTGTCATCTTGATGCATTTTATAGAGCTGGAACGATTTAATATGGAAAAGGGCAATGATCCTATCCTGACTTACTCACAGGGCTGCACCTAGGCTGTGAGAATGTAGTCATGACTTTTGTTCTCTTCAGATTCTGTTCACTATCTCCTCTTTGCATAAATCTGCAAGTGCTTGTACAAGTGGTGGTTTCCTTCGGGAAAAGGAGTCAGAAGCCCTGGATTCTAATGCTGCCTCATTAGAAAAGCAAGTTACCTCTTACCTGTGTGACCTGGGGATGCTTCATAATCACTGATCTTCAGTGGTTCCCTCCCTCTGCCCCACTTGAATACACCAAGATTGCTGCGAAACTCAAATACCACCATGTAGGTGAATGCGCTTCATAAACACTGAAGTACTCCACACACGTCAAAATATGAAGACGCATGTAAAAGAACTTTATGAAGCCATATATATCCTGAAAATGCAAACTAGTGGAATGGATGGAAGCGTGTTGTGAGCAATGCTATAAATATCAGATATGTAACAGAATCCAAGATCAGGTGACTTTGAGGACGGCAGCTTTTAAGCCACCTCTTTCGATTGCTATTTCTATTAAGAATTCTGATGAAAACATGATGTATGAGGAAGTGGAGATGGTTACAGTTATCCTGCTAATGATTCTGACTGATACTTGTCCAGGCTTCCATCTTAATTCTGTTCAGGATATGGTGGGACGGTGACAGACTATCATCTTGTGGCTTCTCTGAATGAAGTAGGTACCAAATGGGAGGCTTTTCAGTGGGGAAGGAAAAGGGAACTTTGTTTCCATTTCACTTTTGTTTATACTATAATGGGGAGGATTATGTGCTATTAAAACCTATATAAACGATAATATATTTTACAGAAAAACGGTTCTTACTTTTCATAGAGTAGCTTCGTCAAAAGTACTTCTTAATAAAAAGGTTCCTGTCTACCAAGTGAATCTTTTTCTTCATTTTATTTATTCTGGACCTTCCACTAAATAAGTGAATAAAAATTAAACAACGTATACTTTCTCAAACACTGGGGATAGCATGAGCACTTACAATGTATTTGAGGTCTCCTTAGTTGCTCTGAAATATAGGCAAGAAGAGAAAAAAGTGTCCCTCCAAATATGCTGATCTAAAAGACACAAGAATTCTACTATTATAAGCTAGAGAACATGCCGTGAGAGGGTCTCTATCCTCCTCCCCGTAGATAAGAATTTCCCCTGCCACATGCCTGGTTATGGCTGCCGTCCACCCTCCACTTGGTCTCAGCTCTGATCAGTGGCTGGAGCTGCCTGGGGCACATGGCCTCAGACCTCTGCACACCGCCCAACTTCCTGATTGCGTGTCTGAGTGACATTCAGACTGCAGGTGCTATAAGACCCTGTAGGAGCCCAAACATTTTTTTCCTCTCTCTCTCTCCCCGCCTCCCTCCCTCCTTCCCTCTCTCTCTCTTTCATTTCAGGGCAAGGAAGTTATTGATGTTTTACCATGATGAAAGGGAAGAAAGCTTTGTTTGTTATTGCTCCACAAATCAAAATATCCAACCAGGGCAATGACATGCATAAAATAATTTGTTAGTTTTCGGGGGCCTTGTTTTTTTAAAAAAGTGAAACATTTTCCTTGCCTACTTGTTTCTTTAGAGTAGAGATATAAAGTTTTTAATTATTTAGAAATGGTAAGTAATGAAATGTGTATTTTAAACAGATCATAACAAGCTGAGGAAGACACCAATGAATGAGATGGATGGGAAGGGAAGGAAGATGGGAAGAAAAAATAAGGGTGGGAAGACAAAGGCCACAAATGGAGAGGGCAGATGATGGAGAGAGAAA
>NW_006431920.1:4884232-4911190 GCF_000325575.1 Pteropus alecto | reverse complement strand
GTGGGGAGGGAGGCGGGGAGAGGTCTGAGGTGAGTACACTGTTCAGAGGTAAATTACTCATTAGCATCCAAGCTGCCTGTGCCCTGTGACTGTACCAGCCATAATAATAGTTGTTAATAAAAACATTTAGCGAATGTTTACTCTCTTCCAGTTACTATTCTAAGTCTTTTAGATGTGACCCTCATCATAATCCAATGAGTCCATTTCTATTATTATAATCATAGTCCTCACCCTCAGACAGCAGAAAGCTGCATGCCCCAACTCATGGGTAACGAAGGCTGGACCAGGATCCTGACTCGGGTAGTCGCCACGCTCCTGGGCCACCTGCTTCCAAGCACCTGAGGCCGCCTCTTTTATACTCCATGTTGACATTAGCCAATTTCACCATTCGCTGAGATTTCTACTCGCCCTACAGAAGTTAAAAGCGATATTTTCTGCATCTAGAGACGTGTTATATCTCAGTACTATTAGCAAATTGAAAAAGTCCATTTTAGACTTAAAGTTTATTTTTTTCTATGATGTTTCAAAACGCACTTTAGAAGTTTACAGATGTTTGGCAATTTTCTAACTGTGTTTCAGGCTCCTTTGACAGTTCCGAACATTTTAATTGCCTTATTGTTTTGTTTCAAGTGATCAAAGTTGCATTATTCCTTGTTAATCAGAGGTTTTAATTAAAACTAGCATTTATTTCTGCTTTTGAACAAATTGTTTTATAATCTAGTTGAGACTAAATAAGAATAAGAAAATCCTGTAAAATCTAGGAATATTAGATTGTATACAACTTCGTGCACATTTAACGAATAAATGGAATTAATTATTGCTTGATAACTTTTACATTGCTTTTAGCATACCTCTGGAAGCCCCTTCTAAAAGTTCTCACCAGCAGAACAGTTTTTAAGTGACATCATTAAGATAAAAAAAAAAAAAATGCCATTATTTATTGAGTCTGCTGAAATGAAATGTGGGATCCATTCAGAAAAACTGAATATTTTAGGTACTTTAAACAGAGGGGCACTAATGCAAGAAATTCATTGTTTAAAGGGGTGTAGAGCAGATATGAGATAAAGGCGGGGAGAGACGGGTAAAAAGGAGACAGCGTTGATGGCCAGAGAGCAGGAGCATACCGCAGCCCCTGGGCTGGATTTCGCAGACTCACTGGCTAGCTGCTGAGAAGCTGGAGGGGCTGTCAGGTTCCCTAGAGCAGGTATAGAAGGCGAGTGAGCCGAGTGGCCCTTAGATCTGATCTGTATAGACAGTGCCTAAAAGAGGTGTTACTACAGCAGAAGACACCACTCTTGTCAACCAACGTGAAACCTTCTTGATCTGACTTTGTAAGCAGCCTACACAAACCAACTGTTCTACCAAAAAAATAAAATAGAGGAATTTGGTTAGAGGCATTCTGTAATTCTCTAAGTATTGAAAAATAAAAATAGGAAGCATTGTCCATTGTCTGTAGGAGTTTTTAAACATCCCTTTGTTCTTTTGTCTATGTTTGGTTTTTAACACTGTTTTCGACATTATTTTTTCTTTTGCTTTAACTCTTAACACTTTACATTCAGCAATTTGCAACATTTTCTTTTCATTATAAAGGTAATAGTATATGTTTGTCTGTTAAATAGACTGTGAAATTAATTACTGAGTGAGGAGTGTTAAGTTGTTGAGAAGAGTTTATTAAAGAACAATGCCAATTGTAAAGTGCCACCAAGACTCTTAAGAATATCATATTAAGTCACTTATGGAGAACAGCGATGATGTTCGCAGGTTTTATTATAGCTCTTATAGATAGCAGTTCTTGCAAGAATATTGCTTTCTTCTGATCCCTGCAGTCAATTTTGAGGTTGATGGCATTTAATTTTATGTATGCATTCAGAAAGAAATGAGATGGCTTGGTGGTGGCATACATTTCAGGATTTTTCTTTTATTAGATTGAAAAAGCAAGTACTTAGGCTTACATTACTTGTTTGAAGCAAAAAAAAAAAAAAAAAATCATGATTGGCCCGAGTTTCACGTTAGGTAAAACAGCGACTTTTGGGGGGGAGGGGGGGGCGGGGATTAACGAATGTTATCTGGAAGTACAGTCGCATTGCATTAATTTTGATCAAATGCCGAATGTCATCAACAGCCAAGTTCATTACACGGAGGGTCAGGATGATGGTGCTACATGTAAATGGGAATCGTGGAGTGACTCTCGTCCATCAGCACAGTGGGGAATCGGCAGGCTTGTGGATTTAAAAATCCTCAAAATGACTTATCTCCTTAGAGGTTCTCCCAAGTACTCAGAGCCTCCTGGTGTAGGATTCACACTGACGTGCCTCCTCCAAGGGTCCGGAAAGGTGTCTTCCCTCTCCCTTCCCTGGCAGTTCTCAATCTGTGTGTTCAAATACGTCCCACGTGAGGGCAAGGGTTCCGTTAGCTCATGGAAGGCATTTAGGAGGCATTTCTGTGGAAAGTCAAGTTCGGGAATCGCCCTCCCGTGTGAGATAAGCATTGGCTAGCAGTCAGGAAGGAGGCCACCTTAGTGAGATTAGATTTACAACACAGCAACCTCGACAGTATACGATGGCGGTGACTCTCGATTCTCAAACTTTCCTTGAGAGCAGCATAAATCACCATTAAAAACATGGAATCTAAGGACAGGTATCATGACTTTACAACCTGGCTTTATCAATCAGTAACTGTGAGATGTGGCGCAAGTTACTACTTATCGTAGAAAATGAAAATAATAATAGTGCCTATTTCACTGGGTTATTGCAAGTATTAAGTGAGTTAAAATGTGTAAAGAGCTTAGACTGGTGCTTGGCACACACTAATAACTACATATGTGTTTGTTAAGGAAATAAATTCTTTTCTTGAACCAGGAGCGTCACTCCCAGCTCTGGGCACACAACACACACAAGCTCCAATGCAAAAGCAATAAATCCTTCTAATAGAAAATCGCGGATGCCCAGAGCCTTATTTTCTGTATTGCTCATGTTGCTTCCAGACATTGGCTACTTCTTCCAGAACAACTATGGGAGAATTTATGCAAATAAACTTCTCCTTTTACAGAAGAGAATGCTGCTATGCAGGAAGATCGAGTGTTTTCCTTGAAACGACAGAAGGAACTCAATGCCTACCCCGCATTTATTGCTCTTTGAGAGTCACTCATTATTACCCTTAATACTAAATTGATAGGAAATAAAAATTTAAAAATGTGTAATGTGAACCAGTTTAAGAAATAAGAGTACATAGAGAGAAATGAACCCACTGGTTAAAGTTTATCAACTTTAAGAACTGGACCTCTTCTTCTCACTGCTTCAGGAAACTAAAAAGTAAATACTGCTGAATGGACTTGATTTTCCATTCCAATTTCCTAAATGAACAGAGAGCTAAAATATGCAGCTGGCTTTTAAAAAAAAAAATAACCAGTTGTGCATGTAACTTATGTTTAAATTCCTATGAATATGATTTGACTCTGCCAGGCCAGGAAAGAAAAAAAATGTGATTAGGGTGAGTCTGGGAGAGTGGACAGCTGTGATGCCTCTCGCGGTGGTGGATGTCCCACCTGGTCAAGGTGCATAAAGGGAAGAAATAAATGTGAGAAGAGGCTCGGGTGGGATGATGATCACTTTCAACCTCCATTCCCCTCCCCTGCCACCTGCTTCCTTACGAGTTTTAAAGAACAATCGCCTTTCCCTATAAAGGTTTCTTCATGCCGACACCTGTTTGTGCAATATTCTTTGGATTTACTTAGTTCAACAAAGTGTCTTACGTCTTAAGAGAGAGCAAAAGAGAGGGAGAAGACGACGGAGAGGGAGCAAGAGAGATTTTCAGTTAATTCCAGGTTAAGCCGTGACTTAAAAAAATTTGGTGACTTCTGGTATTTATATTGTTTTCCCTGATACAAAAACAATATACACTTATTGCACAAAATTAGGAAATTTAAAAAAAATTACAGAAGAAAATAAAATTCACTATGTAATTATTCTTCTGTGTGTATCTAAGTATCTTGGCTATATCATTAGCCCTCTCCCAATGCCCCTATGCATATGAATTCACATCAATATTTTAAAATCAAATTAGCATCTAAGTGTATGGCTTTTTAGCTTAGTCTTACACTTTATTATGAGTCTTTTCCTATACCTATATTCTTTATAGATTTTGATTGTTTGGCTCTGCCATAATTTATCTAATGAATTATATAATTTATCTATTTAGTTACATACTAATGGATATTGTTTTTACTATTTTCCTAAAATAAATAACACATATATTTATGAATCTTTATGCACTTCTGTGATTATTTCCTCAGTAGAATTTTCTTTAAGTGGATGTTCTAGGTCAAAATATGTGAATATTTTAAAGCATTTAGTATATAATTTGTGTTTTGTGTGTTCTCCAGTTTTGGTTACATTTAAATACTAGGCATTGTTTCCCAATATAAAAATGCCTTGAGTTTACTAAGTCAAATGTTTTTCTGATAAATTCATAATCTTTGCTTTTGTCTGCATTATACCATTTCCCATGCTTTCCTTTGGGTTATTTTCTACTGTTTTATTTAAGAATTAAGTGGGGTTTTTTCATTCTTTCTATAGAAACACTGATAAGCACTTTAAATGACATTTCTCATTTAACCCTACCAAAAGTTCAGTAAATACAATTAATTAGCTCCATTTTACAGATGAGGAAGGAGAACCGAGTAAGTTAAAATTTTTTCAAAGATCACAAAACCTGTGGATGATGAAATCTGTGCTTGGCCTCACCACATCATGGAGGTCTGGAGACCAGTGAGCCTCCTTTCCTGAGAGCACAAATCTGTGCACATCCCCAGAGGTGGGCAGGCCCTGATCTCTCTTTGGTGGAGGAATTTGCATGTTCTACACAAGACATTGTTTTCTGTTTTATTTGCTTTGAAGGGTCCAAGTGATAGCAAGCATTCATAGAAAATGGAATGCCTATTCCTAATATTATTGTATGAGAAAATGTATCAAGGAGTTTTTAGTTGCATTTTACATTCTTATGAATGATTATTATGAATAGTAGAGGAATGTTTGGAAAGACTGCACTTACTTTTGTCATTCCCTTTGTCTATAATGCCTTTGCTGCATTTTTTCACCTGGCTAACTTTTATTGCCTTTACTGAAATCATTCTCCTCTAAAAGATTTCTCTGAAATATCCTCTGAACCTTCTAGTGTGTTCTGATACAAGAGCACCCTGCATCCTCTTGCTGGGAGCTCTACCAGAAGACTTTTTGCAAGAATAAGTTTATAAATTATAAACGAATGACTGCTGGGGAGTCCTCTGTTTAGAACTGCATTATTTTTTCATGAGAGATTTAGTAATTTACCAATAGATTTGTAGAGATTTCATTTAAGCAAAAAAAAAAAGAAAAGCTGTTGTCATTTAGGCTTACAAACAAAATCTTTCTATCAATTCAGACAAGAGACATTATCACAGTAAAAACCACAAACACAGCCCAGCAGAGAGAGACACTGACTTCTGTAGATGTATAGAGGACAGCATCTCCCATTCACTAGAATGGACTCACAAGTCCACCTGCCCGTTGAGACAATATATTGAGGTCCAGAAAGGCGATGTTTTGCATTATCCTCAAATAGCTCCAGTCCACTTAGTCACCGATCATTCTAACAGGCACTCGGCAGCTGTGTCAGAGGTGGGCAGCGAGAAATCACATCCATGCCAACATCTTGGCTCCAGGATAAACAAGGAAGCCCTGAGAAGCCCTTAACTTTTTCTTTCATAGTTCAGCCATGGCTCAGATTGTGGCCTTAGCTTGGCAAATTACACTCCTAAAGCAGAGGCCAGGAACTGAAGCAAAAATAACGGATGCTGCTGCTTCTTCACGAAAACCCTCCTTGTGACCCAGACTGCTTCAGGCAGGTGCTGTCTGCACACAAGGGCAGGTACACATGCTGAATGCATTGACTTCTTTACAGCAAAAGTAAAATAGACCCTCACAAATCTCCACACCCCGAGGGAAACAATTTGAAGAGACTCGCAACTTGGCAAGCAAACTCAGAACACTGCTGTGTGCGCTGACAGATACCACCTTCATCTGCATGACTGCTACTCTTCAGAGCAACAGTGAGACACATTTGCAGCTTTTGAGAGAGTGAGAGCAACTGTCAAAGCAAGCACAGAAAGAGTAGGAAAGCAGCTCAAGGGCCATATTAGAGGACACCCGAGATTGGACTCAATCAATCAGAGCTGGAGGGATCTCGAGGGGAATGGAAAACACTGGACACACCACGTGCTCTCTGGACAGAAGGCAGAAGACAGCACTCTGTATGCACCACAGCAAGGCTGGCATTTGCAGAGACCAGTAAGGGGACTCTGCTGTCCTCACTATTTATATGTGGAATTGTTTCTCCCTTGTTCCAACTTAGAATTCTTTGGATTGTAAGTGATAGAAACTGCAATTTAAACTTGTTCAAGCTAAATGAAAAAAAAGAAAGAAGGAAAGAAAAGAAAGAAAGAAAGAAACATAGGAGGAAGAGGAGAAGAGGAAATTAAGGAGGGAGGGAAGGCTCATTCAAGTGACAAGTCTAGGATTTGGGTCAGACTGGAGACACAAATGACATCATTAGGACTCCACTCTCAGCCAGGCTCTTCCCTTTATATGGAAATAAGCCTTTAACAGTTACGCACCATATTCTTAGCAACCTCTAGAATACAAGAATACTTTTTCTCTGATACAACCAAGAGAAATCACAGACTATAAACTCCTTGGTGTAAATTGGCCTGGCCTGGGTCTCCTATGCATACCTGGGACTCCACTCACACCAAATGGAAGTACAGAGAGTTCCCCGAGGAACAGGAAACACCGATACCTGTGGGGAAAGTAGATTCTAGAAAGGCAAAAATAACAGTGCAAACTTGTGGTCACTGTGGTCTGAGGAAGTTACCCTGGTTGCCTGCCCAGTATCTCCTCCCTGTGTTTTGATAACACTACCATTTGTGGAATTACCTTACTCCACATGGTTTAGTGGACTGGCCAACGACAAGGATGAACATGTGATTCAAGGATGCCAATCATATCCACTCTCTTGGAACACGCAATCGTTAGCTCTGAGATACAAATGCTGGTTAGACATGAATCATCCATCCAGTGGCAAAGCCCTAAAAAGATGGCCGGGAAAGCCTGTTTCTAAGATACCCAAAGTACCCTTAGAGGTCTCGGTTGCTGTGCTTTTGGATGTCTAGCTGCTCAATTCTTCCTTCAATTCTGTGGTCTACTCAGTGTATACTCATAGTTATTTATTTGTTTGTTTGTTTGTTTGTTTGTTTGTTTTATTGCTTTCATTAGTCAGGGACAGTTTCTGTTGAATTCGGCCCCAGAGTCTGATTACAACTGGGCTAGTTCGGAGGCACTCCTAACAGTCCACGTTACCTTAGATGAGCAGAGCTAAAGTTAAGTTTTTGTCAAAATCTGTATCTGGCCATGAATGAAAATAACCCCAGAACACTGCTGTTCCTGTTGGAGGAGGAGGACTATGGCCCCCAGATACTCAGTATACTGGTGAACTTCGCGCCTGGACTCGTGCTACATATTCCTTCTCAGACATTTCCTAGTGTGCCGAAAAGGAAAATTGACTAGTCAGAGGTAGGGCAAAATTCTCAGTCATTTTTCCATTTGTATAATTATATACTCATTAATTAAATGATGATTTATTTACTGAGCGCCTACTTTATGCCGGGCATTGGGAAAGGCACTGAATACACTGTGCTGGGCGAAAACAGACACATCCCTTAACTCGAGGGGCTAGACAGAGAGTACAACATTTTTTTAAATCAATAATCTTCTAATGCTTCCATAATAAATTAGCACAAACTAGGTGGCTTAAAACAATAGAAATTCATTCTCTCACAGTTCTGGAGGAGAGAAGACTGAAATCAAGATGCTGGCCGGGTCAAGCTCCCTCATAAAGTTCTAAGAGGGGGTCCTTCCTTGCCTCTTTCAAATTCTGGCATTCCTTGGCTTGTAGGCGCCTCACTCAATCTCTGCCTCCATCTTGACATCGTCTCATCCTCTGTATGTTCTGTGTCCTCTTCCCTTCTCATAAGGACAGTAGATACTGTATTTAGAGCCCACTCTAAATCCAGGATGATTTTATCTCAGGAACCTCAGCTAATTACACCTGCAATGGCCCTATTTCAAATAAGATCACACTCTGATGTTCCTAGTGTACACAAATATTTGGGAAACACTATTTAACTCACCACATGAATATATAATTAGGAACTAAATGAGACCTGTGAAAGGAAAGAATATCATCTTTCTTATGGGTGGAAAAGGAGCCTGAGGTAGGCCAAATGTGCAGGGGTAACAGTCAAAATATTTACTAAGTGATTAGACAGGGACAAGCCTTGGTGTTGGGCCACTCTCCCTTCCACAGGCCCTGGTTGCTGGTTTGTAAGGAGGGGCAGGGGTTCTAAGGAGGTAACACCAGAGGATGCTTGGTGGGGTGACCATATAATGTATCACTTAAACTGGAACAGTTTTGAACATGATAGAGGGCACTATATTGATTACAGTAGGATAACATATAAACCAGGACCATCTCAGCAAAGCAAGAATTATAGTCACCTTAGTCTTTTGGAACTCAAGGCAAAGAGTATTTACCAATGAAAAGAAAAAAATTAAAACGTCTTAACAAAGTAAGGTCTCATCCGTGCCTACCGACTGCATATCAGCACTCAAGAGTTAATAGATTTGAATTCAGTAACTAATCTGACACTAATTGTCACTCTAGGAAATTGTTCTCATGCCTCAATTTCCCCTATTTTGGAAGTAATTTTATTGCTGTTTCTCCTTAATTCACTCCATGAGAATTCCATTTAAATGGATTTATGGATATAAATGCATTTCTTTCTTCTTCAGTGAGTAAATTGCAAAATATTTCCTGTGGCTTTCCATTGTGATAGCACTGGGGAGGAATTTGATAAGACAAATAAAAATTCCTGAATGAACAATACTCAGAATTGTGCTAAGACACGACAACAGGTCTGAGGGAGTTTAATCCCAAAGCGCAAAGCCCTGGGCCACATCTTCGATTCCTGTGCACAAAGGCCGTTCTCTGAGGAAGCCAACCAGCTGTCGCTCAGCTCTGCTCTCCGCAGGGAAGAGAACATCTCCACTCATGCCACCGGGGAGCGTTTGTTGCCCTTCTCCATTTATCATCATTTTCCCCATTCCTCGGAGCCCACCACCAATCCCACCACAAATCCCACTGTCCTTGGGAATTCTTGGCTCATGACACCAGCTGGTGACTCTTTCTCCCTCAAGTTACAGAATTTGTCTTTTGCAGGCATCGTATAAGTATTTTATCACATAACACCCTGTTCAATAAGTGCCTATTTTTCACACTGTCACAATTTCATGTGACTTCTCACAATCAAATCCTAGAGTATAACGAATTGTGCTAATCAGCTTGAGCCCCTCACTGTGCGGGGGGGCGGGGGGCGCTCACTGCTGCTGGCTGGGACCAGGTGGCTAAAGTTTCACATGACAGGGATGAAGGGTAAGAGCTGCCAGCTGGTTGCAAAACAAATCTGAGGCTGATGCACACCCAGTCAGCAAATCGTAATGACCCCTCCGCATGCACCATTAGGGCTTTTCTTCTTTATACCTTCAAACCTACCCTTAAAGTTTAACTCAGCTTTAACATTTCCTAAAGAACATGGGGAGAATCGCTCATTGTGGTGTCCTCTATGCCTAAAGGACTTTAGGAACACCTCCGAGTATCGGAGCCTCTAAAGCAAGTGCTTTAAATGGAGAGACAGTAAATAGTTTAGGCTTGCAGGCCATATTGTCTCTGTAGAAATTACTCAACACTGCCAATATGGTGCTGAAAGCACCACGGATAGACAATCCATAAACTGATGAGTATGGCTTTCTTCAGTAAAACTTTATTGACAAAAGAGTTGGCGGGCTAGTTTTGGCCCACGGGCCAGTTTGCTGACCCCTAGTCGAAAGCCCAATTTAATATAGGACCCTACAATATGTAAGCATGTGAAGTACAAACTGCCTGATCCATAAAACACTTTGATGTTTTCACCTCTCTTCTCTATCCCCACATTAGACTGTTAGTTTCTCAATGACAGTTCACTATAAATTTTATAGGGTCACCCATAAGTCCAGCCTTATCAGAAAAAAATGTATACTTTTCCACCCATGATTCATATTTTCCTATTTCTACAAACCTTAGTGAAGAACAAAAACAATTCAAATAACTTTTGTCTCTGGAGCCATTTGAAAATACAAACATATGTAGAGAAAACAGCATTTTGAGCGTTTGCTGCAGCACTTTAGTGAGCGGGGGCTGTAACCTCACCGCTGCGACCTGCTTCCCCATGTGTTGGCTGACTTATGATGTCAAAATCTGTGGGAATGAAACCTGGTTTCATTGTCTTTTTAACGGTATTGTTCCTATGATCCTAGACTTACAGGACAATCTGCATTTCTTTTCTATCAAATCGGCTAGCATGGTTTCTAGGTTTCAGTAAGTTCTTGTTATAGATTATAATAGAGAAATAAATGTCAGATCTCCGCTAGGTCACCATGGAGTGAGAACATGTTTACATTCTCTCTCCCTTCATGGGAGTCTGGGAATCAGTGTAAGTGAATTGCTAACTTTTATCAAAACCTCCAACGACTTGGTATCTTTCTCCAACAGCCTGAATAACCCACATCTCAACCTTGGAGAGATTTGCTGACAAGGAAGTGAGGAACTCCAGCTTTCCTATAAACCTAATGACTTTGTCCTCTTCACACGATGTTGTCCCGTGTTTACCCTCTACCACCTTAGCTGATCCAAATATTTTTGTCCTTTTATTCTTGTCTTGCATATAGTTTCTTTTCCAACTTTCTGTTTCTAGACTTTTTCCCTCTCATTTCTCAGTTCCTTAGAAGATGCCTTTCTCACCACCCAAAAGGAGTGCCCCTTCTCTTTAAGATCTTTCCTTAAAATCCTGGCTGCGCTTCCACCTTTTTAAATCATAATTATGCATATTTTAAAATTCTCTGTAATGACTAACAGTCAAGGCTGAACAGGATTTACGGGGGAGGAGCCTGAGTCTCTGAGCTACGTGTTGATGTAACAGCTGAAGAACAGAGAAGCAGCTAGTCACTGCAGCTCACTAAATGGGCCCTCACTCCGAGCGCTGCTTGTCCCAGGGTCAAAGGTAAGACATCTGAGTCACTCTGCCTTTGACAATCTATGCATAAATCTTTCTTCCAGTGAGCAGACCAAGTACAGAACGTAAAATCAACACAGCAGCACCTTCAAACGTGAAGCACAAAGGCCAAAGCACTTTGAACTCCCTGTGGGAAGAGGTGTTACTGGGGCCAAATGGGTTTTCTTCTGAACCACAGAAACTTATGTTTTCTTGAAAGACATAGAAGAAGTTGTAAAATGAAAAGAATTCCATAAATAAAGGTTATTAAAATGCCAGAAAATAGCTAAATGGTAGTCATACAAAATGTAGACCTTGTTTAAAACTTAAAACAAGTCGCCCTAACCTTAATAGGAAAAACATGTGTTTGTTAAGCTCATGAGCCTAATTCTGCTTCCAGTAAAACCCAGGACTCCTTTTTAAGTCAATGAATTGTAGGGGGTGGGGGGTTCAGGGTAATGGGGAAGGCAGGGATGGACCAAGGAGTAAGACAATGCTTCAGGTGAGGGTTAGAACCTGGAATGAGAACCAGCCTGTGTTCAACAACTACCCGCCACACCACTGGAACCACATTCTATCTGTTCAAGGCCAGTACCCATTCTGTTGGCCAACGGTCATTACTACAGTCAGCCATTACGTATTTTTAATATTACATCCTAACAAGAGTCTCCTAAAATTTCTCAGACCCCTAAAGCTTAATTCATATACCCATTTAAATTTGCTAGAAAAGTTCTCAAAAGGGACTCATAGTTTAAAGAGGGTTCATAAACCATCAGGGACTATTTCCTTTATTCTCTTTATGAATCATATAGCCATTATCTTTCTTTCACATTGTCACTTGGTAGGGATCAACAAAAAACATTGAGTGTTGGATGGTTAAATATCAATGACATAAAAAAATTTACTTGTATAAGATCAAAGAAAGAAGACAGCTTGGCATAGTCATTCGGTATTTCATTTAGGTATTAGTAGTAGTAGTTTATCAATTCGTGCAATGAAAATTTACATTTTAAGCATTGAACTATTCTAAGAATGATCAACATCTGCTGTCATTCATCCTGAGTTGGTGCTATGAAGATGCTAACTCTCTAAGTAGCTCAGTCAAAAAAGGGACTTGATGTCTAACACAGTCAGGTATTAGACAGGCAGCAGCACGACAAGGCATGCCCCTGAACTAAGGCAAGACAAGGTCTCAGGTCTGGAAAATAGTCCCTTTTCTCTCCAAATCTCAGCTGTGTCTTTCTGCAGGTTGTGTCTCTGCTCTCATGCTACTCCACTTGATGGGGACATGGCCACTGACAGCTCTGAAGCCACACCCTTACAGACTATGGCCAAAGAACCAGCGAAGATGGTTCTTTCATAGCTTCAGTTTTCAGGTTCCAAGGAAAGGATGTGAATTGGCCTTAATATTCTCTTATTTCAGGAGTTCCATTTAAGGAGAAATCGGAAGACAGCTTTCCATCTTAACATGGTATTAATCCATTATATCCACCAAGCCTTTGAACTTTGAAAGGTCTGGATTCATTGGCAAATATCAGTGACTTATCATTAAACAAATAGTCAACTATATTGGCTAAGGATGCAATGAAATAGACCTTTCTGGAGATGGATAATACAAGAATTAAGTATATGGCTCCGGGAGCCAGACTTCCTGGTTTGAACCTGGCTTTGCTACTCACTGCACAGGGACTCTGGGACAAGTGCTTAACCTCTCCAAGCCTCAGAGTCTTCAGATGGCAGATAGTGATGCTACTTACCCAAAAAGGGAGGTATAAGTATTGAATTTCAGATCAGTACCTGATATTAAATCAGTGAGTCATAGAAATTTCACAGAGTTTATTCTCCTCTTTTATTATCCAACACAGTGTTACACCATTCATCTAAAGGAGCTAGTCAAAGGCAGTAAGAATATTCCCTTCCAGGATAAAATTTAGCCATTTTTAGCAGGCATATAATTCCCACTGTATTCTGATCCCGTGTCCTCTCACCAGCCAACTCACATGACCACAGTGGATTACAAGGCTTTCTATGAACCAAACCTATGATGACTCCCAGCCCCCAGGGTTTTGCATGGAGGGTTCTTCGACTAGCACTGTCCTCCCATGCCACTTTTCCAAGCACATCTCTATGCACCTTTGAAGTTCTAGCTGCTGTGACTTCCTCCAGCCTCTCCGAAGAAGTGTGGATTTCTTTCCCAGATTTATCTGCCTCAATCACAACAATCATCATCTTGCATTATAATTAAGAAAATTTTTTTTCATTCTACTGTAAAAGGAGGCAGTTTCTCATTTATTTTTTATTTTATTCCCAGAGCCAGTAATGACCAACATATAGTATAATTTAATAAATACTGTTGAATAAAGGGGAAGATTCATGTTCTTTTATCTCTGACTTTGCCGTATTGAAGCATGAAGAATAATGGCATTTTTCTCAGGTAAGAAAAATATCACAAGATTGTTGGACCCATACTTATTCGAACACAGAAGTACTGCTGGGCATTTGATGTCACCGCGCAGTTACCCTCTCAAAGTCACAGCCCTTTCTAGCAGTTCACGTCTACGAGCTTAGTACAGAACCCCACTGGTCCAAAAGGCGATAAACTCTTTCATGTGAGAGGAACTTCTCTTGTTTTAACAAGAACGGCCGGCCCCCTGGAAACCCTGGCAAATCTCAGTCAGAAGGGAGCGTGGTTCGGTACACAGAAAAACTGCCGTGCGCGTGATACCACAGGCAGCACAAAGGGAACGCTATGGGGCTGACCGGCTCGAACATCTCTGCACTAACATCTCCAACAGATACTGGGAGCCTTTCTCCTTTTCATAATGTGATCTGCTATTTCTTAGATTAAAAAGATGTTTTAAACTTTCAGAAGATATATGTATATATTTCTCCTGAGGAAGAAATAGGTTTATGTATAGGCTATCTTGCATACAACAATTTTTACTAAGCAATAAAATGGTCTGATATTTGGACATGCCTACACTTCCTTGCTTTGTTTGCTTTTTGTCTGTCCACACTCATAATCTAGGATTAAAAGTGAGACCTTTCACATAATTGCTCTGAGAATACTTTTTCATTTATTCTAGGCAATTTGAGAAGTTAGCATCTTTATGAGGTAAGCTCCAGATCTTACTACACTTGCCTAATTGATCTGAAGCAGAGAGGAATAAACAGCCCATAGAAGTTCCAGCTTGTTTCAAAATGATTTTCCCCTAACCTCGTAGAGTATACATTATGTAAAAACCCTGAAGAGAAAAAGTTTTCAAAATAAAATATAGCAAAGAGACCATGTGTGATTTTTGTAGTTTGTGATACTGCATGATCATCCATTCTTCTAGACATGTGAGAATAAAACTATTTTCCTCTACAAATAAAGCTTTATTTCTAAAAGTAACATGATGTCATTTCCATGATCAATGAACTAAAATTTTAACTGGTTTTTTTACATATATACAAAAACGGTTTTAACCAAAATGCTTTGAGATACATTCATGTTTCATTCATTCAACTACTTGATTTTGTACAAAAATTACATATAAACTCTCATGACAGATGTTGCAGTTATGGCTAAAATATACAGTCTACTATATACAATCGTGGCACTCAAATATTTACAGTTAAAGAGCAAATATGACACATGCCCAAGAATAATAAGACAAAGGACTTTGTAAGAATCAGAGAAGAGGCACAGACCATACACACTACAGGTGCTCAGAGGAAGCACAGACTGGAACAAGGGAGACTCCGTGATGGGCCTTGCAATGGACACTGAAAGACGGGGTAAGTTTCTGATACCATGAGATGACAACTGAGCATTCTAAGCAAAAAGATGAGCACAGTTAAAGGTACAAAGCTGGAGGAGCACAAGTAAAGTTCAGGAGTCCACAGACACTCTGAGACAAGAAATCTCAAAATGACACTTCATGCACCAGACCCAAACCATGGACATATTTTGTTTATTATCCTTCATGTCATTCTTTTGAAATTAGTCGAAAACATTTAAAAATTGGTAAATTTACATAAAAATCCAAATGCCTAATTTCTTGGTTAAAACGTTAAAGATCCAGCAATAGTTAGCAAACATTTTCCCATGAGTACAAGTAGCTGGAGCTTAGCAGAACTATTTGGACACCTTCCAATTTACCACAGTTCCCAACCCTCTCTAT
Organism: Pteropus alecto; assembly: GCF_000325575.1. NCBI lineage: Eukaryota > Metazoa > Chordata > Mammalia > Chiroptera > Pteropodidae > Pteropus > Pteropus alecto. Next base: position 4,895,848 of record NW_006431920.1, on the reverse strand, counting down.
CGTATCCCAGTAGCCAGGGTACTCATCTCCACTACACAAATGGCCTCATAGGTATAGTGTGAATAGATGACCTCATATATAGACCCATTCACTAGAAGAGAAGATAAATTTCAGGAAATAATGATAGATAGTATCTGAAAGTAAGAAAAAATCCAAATTACATAGAACATCTAATACCATGCTAAAGAATTTAGATTTAATTAACAGAAATCAAAAAGAAATCTTTAGAAGTAAAATGATCAAGATGGTGTTTTAAGGAATTCCATCTGGAGGCAAGGGAAGATGTCTTACAGTATAGAAAGAGGAAGCCGGTAACCACTCCTTACTGAGATCTACTGATGTTTTCAGAAACTATTAAAATTTAATACACATCATCCTCAAGGGTCAAACCCTAGCTCCACCTCTTACTAGCTGTGTGACTTCAGACAAATTATTTAACCTCTCATGACCTCAGTTTGCCAAGAAATAATGCCTAGCAATCAAATGTATATATTTTTTGATCATTAAATGAGTTAACCCACATAAAGTGCTAAGAACAGTACTCGGCCCATAGCAATGGCTCAGCAAATGGTAGGTATGAGTTTTTAAAATTCAATTTTCAAATCTGGAAAATACTAATTTCCCATTTCATGGGAGAAGACGTTGATGTTTAGTAATGTTAAATATTTGCTCAAGGGAACTAGTTATTACATAGAAGAGCCTTAGCCCAAAAGCAGGCTAGAATCTGTACTCCTCACTCTATTATGTTACTTCCTATTGGAGAGACTTTAGGGAAATGTCCTTGGCTTCTCTGAGTCTCGTTTCCAAAAAGGCTAGGTTGAACCAGTTCACTGAATGAGTCCTTCAGAACCCACCCCTTTGTCTGCAGAGCCCACTGCCTGGTTAGAGAAAACCTCCTCTTCTCTCCCTCCTGTCCCCACAACAGGTCAGCCAGGACAGGCTGTATAGCTGAGGCACACACAAATGGCCCCTTACTTGCTCACCACGAGTTCGTGAGTACAGTAACAAAGATCAAGTGCTAGTCATCCCTATTTCTTGAGAACCTTAGTGCGCTTGACTGCACACACCCAGCATGCAATAACCTTGCTAAACTAAGTGACATGATCATGGGAATGCTGGATGCCATTAACCATAGGGTGGAAAAAGGAGTATTTCAGGGGACCAGAAGTGAAAAGACAATTCTCGATTTATAAAGCTTTATCCCACTAACATTTAAGCATATATTTAAATGTGAATAGACCGAATAGACTTTTAATGTCATTAATAATCTATTTTTAACAACAACAAAGGAATAAGACCCAATTTAAAAAAAATCTTGTGATTTGCAAAATCGATTTCATTGTAGTGGAATCGCAACATATCTACATGAGCTGGGGTGTGTGTGGATGTGTGTGTTTGCACAGCGATAGATAAATTTTGTGTTATGGTTCACATGGAGAAGAGTTCATCCATGAGCAAATCGGGTCAGGAACACAGAGAAATATTTTAAAAGGCATTTTCAACCCTGCCCTGAGCATTTATCAGCAGTCATCTAGCCTTCAAAACCAGTCCCAGGGTGGGATCAAGGAAAGAAGAAAAACAACCTTTCAGTAAATAAATGGAAAATTCAAAGTTCAATTTTGATTCCAAAGAGTCAAAATAGAATAAAAGGCCTATAGCATGGTTAAAATTAATCCTCTGGTATTTATAACCACCTCATTTATCCCAGGTCATGTTGCAAAGGGTTATGAGTTTACAAAATGGGTGGTTTCATATATTCAGCCTTAAATCCAAATACTACATAAATCCTAAAAGAGTAAAGCTTTCTTAATGTGTATATGTATTTCAAAGTGGAAAAAACATGCATTTTGACTGATTTTAACAGTGCTCATGTTTCTTATATACGTGGAGCTTATTTTGACATACAAGCAAGGCAGTTGCCAAATCTGTCTTGCCAAAATAGAATCTGTCTAAAATCTAACATGGCAGCGATTAACCCAAACTGCACATCGGATAATGCTGACTGGGAACAGGGAGACAAGAGACTGTAGTAATCCAGGAAAAGCATGATGAAGACCCAAGTTGAAGCAGGGAAAGTTGGTATGAAGAAGAAGGGAGAGGTTCAAGTGGGATTTAAGGAGAATCAGCAGGATTTACTGACTAATTAGAAATAAAGGAAGGGGGTAAAAAGAACGTATCAAAGGAAGAAAAGAGTCAAAGATGACCCCACAGGCGAGACTGGCTACTTAATTTGTGGAGCCCACTGAAAAGTAAAATTGTTCAAAATTATTAAGAATTTTGAGAGAGCAAGAGCTGAGCACAGGACCCTTCTGGAATGGTGCTCATGCAACCGTAAAGGTCATGTGTCCATGAAGCTGGTCCTGTTCCTAGGTTCTGACTAAAATGCTCAAGTGGATGGTGGGGTCATTACTTAGGACCAAGGACATGGGAGAAGGGGAGATGTGTGAGATGTTTGGCCGTTTTGATTTTGAAGTTCCAGGGCCACAGCTGAGTGGGACGTTAGTATAAGGTGGTAATTACAGCAAGCACATTGGCATCAGACAGATCTGGGTTTAGGTCACAGCTGTTCCATTTATAAGCCATGAGATCTTCGATGAGTCACCTAGATTATTTACTGTGCCGTGGTTTCCTCCTCTGTAAGCCTCACACAGAGTTAAGAGAATCAAATGGAATCATGTTTTAAAGTTCTTAGCCTACTTCCTGATATACGGTATGTATAAGCCATTCATAAATCACATCCTTTATTATGATTAAACTATTATTGTTACTATTATTATTATATGCAGTCAACTTGGTTGAGTAGGTCTAGAGCAGTAAATAAGTTTTGGAGACGCACTGGCGCAGAGGTGCCCAAAACAACAGCGGTGCAAGAAAGTTCCTGGTAGTGAGAATAGAGAACCACGGTGTTTACGCCGAACGTGACATGTGTTTGGGGAGGGTGCGAGGGGAGAGAGAATGAGTTCTGGACCCTACGCAAGCACACAAAGCTTAAACAAAGAAATGAATTGCTAACAGTGGGGTTTCACAATAGAGACAGACCTAAGACAAACCCGTGGGGAAATATTTGGGGACGGGATCATCCAGTCAGGCAGTCATTTACTCCATCGAAAGATCTTTCAGACCCTGCTCTCTAGACGTATGCTACAAAGGTTGCAGATGTTTCTTTTACCCCGCAAGTCATTTCTGTGAAATTATCCAGCATGTTTACTAAATTATAAAAATCTGACTCTGTTTCTTAGAGAAAATGGTATCTGATTCGTTTTACAGCACCTCGCAACTCCAACTCTTTAGGGGAAGCTGTCTACCTCTCATTTCATCAAGAGTATCAAGTGACAAATCTTTCATATTACATGGAACAAGTATCAATATTTAAAGATCGTGTCCTTTTGTTGCCAATTTAACTTCTAATATAGTCTTCAAACTGAAAAATACATTTTTAACTTTTTTAATTTTTAATTTTTCTGAGTCACCTTAGTGGCTTATGAATATATTCATTTTTTCCTAAGTAAAAGACAATGGAACGAAAGTCTTGAAATGCTCTGCTAACTCCCTTAAATTTATTTAAGAACATAAGTTGGGACTCTATTCTGTAACTGAAATACCCTTTCTGCTTGAGTTCTTCAACTATGCAAGTTCATAGTCTTCTGGGTCTTTTAGCAATTTAGCATCTGGTTTTCAAGTTATGGGATTTTTTTTTCCACGAATAATAAAAAATTTTAAGTTAGGTGTAAGTTCACAGAATTCATAAACTTAACAGGCAAACTTCGAGAGAATGCTAGTAATATTTTCCACTCAGTGACTGGGTAAGTACGATCAAAAATAATATGCAAATTAAAAGCACAATGCTGGATCTTTAGGGCAGAACAGAAACAGATATTTTAATTGATTTTATTGACAGTAGTGTTCCCATTCTCTAAAGTGAGCTACCTCTCCTTCAAACCCACAGCTCAACCCCACTGCCATAGCCCTCATCCTCAGAACATGGTTTTGCCAAGACAACAAGTATAAAGAGACTCCTTCGATTTCTCTCCCCGCACCCCCACGGTCATCTGATCGCCCCTCATCTCTAGTCCTTCCCCTTCAGCTTCACCTGGTGCCACTCGCACTGCCTGTCCTCCTCCCCGGCTTTATTTTTCTCCCTAGCAGTTATCATTCTGTAACATGCTTTGTATTTTATTTATCGTGTTCATTGTCTGTCTCTACTACCAGAATACAAGTTTCATCAGATCAGTTATTCTATCTGTTCGTTATTAAATTTTTAGCACCTAGAACAGTGCTGAAAACAGAGTAGGAACTCCAATACTCATGCTCTAGGTCCCAGGTTTTCACTCGGCCTCTGGAATGTGCCTTCGTGATGACTTTCATCCCTTCCCGTCTTTAATATTCTCTAGTGGAACTTCTCGTCATCCACAAATACACCACTCTCCTATCCTAAAGCAAAAAGATCCTTCTCTTAGCCCTACCCCTTTGCCATAGTCTAATTTTTTTCTTCCCGTTCCTTCTACTACATATATGTGTGTGTGTGTATAAATGTAGATATACATAATATCTTCACATATATTTTTATGTATGTGAACATACAGCTTCATATATCCTCCATTCACATCTAATTTCTTGTAACGATTTGTGTTTTTTTCTATTACCTACTAGACCTCTTGTGGAAAGTTATCTCCAGGACCCACATCCTAGCACCCTGGCTTCTCTTCTCCTGTCTCTTATTCTTCTATCTCTTCTGAGCCTTTGTCAGTGACTCCTATGTCGTTTCTAAGTCCTTTTTCCCCCACAACTTCTTGATCTGTAATGCCAGAGCTGTCCTACTGAACTTTCTGCTATGATGGAAATTACCTATTTCTGTGCTTTCAAATAAGGTAGCTACACGTGTTAAATGAATGCCTGAACTATGGTTAGTGTGACTGAGCAATAAAATTTTTAATTGTATTTAAGTTTAATTATACTAATTTTGTTTAAATAGCCACACATGCTTAGGGCTACCATACTGATCAGCACAGCGGTACACAATATCACTGGTGATCTCATTGACTCTCACGGCTTCTGTCACCTAAAGTTACCAACTCTTCCTTTTTTCAGCGAGTCTGTGCTGAGCATAAGCGCCATGCCAGTTGATGAGACAACAGACATAAGCAAAGAACTCACAGTTTAGTGGAGCAGGTCACGCAGGTAAGAAAGCAATTATGAGACGTCATATTATTACTGATTGAATGTATGCAGGTAAGACCTGAGAAAGAGCATGGATGTCAGCCCGACAAAAGTAGGGAAGGTATTGGTTATCCAGGTGGACAAGGAAAGAAAAATGTCAGAGATGTAGGGCAGGATAATTCAAAGCACAAACACGAAAGAGCACAGCATATCCAAAGGCCAGAAACCAGTCTCCATCAGCTTCACGCGTTCAATGATCCCCATCTTCAACCACAGTCTTCAAGTCTTCCAATTTATTTCCTTAGTTATCCTTACAGAAACCAGTGTCTGACCTCAATGAAACTCCCAATTTATCAATTCTTCCATTCTCTACCCCTGGCCCCACTTCTGCCTTTCTTCCTCGTCTTGTTCAGATTAAATTCTACGGCCCATCATTATGATCCCCTTAGAACGACTATAATTCCCTTAACTCCCTCACTCCTGCACACACTAGCATAACACACCTTTAACCTTAATTAACCCAATGATTCCCCTTCTCCAATATCTGCATTCTTCAGCAGATTGCTCTCATACATGTATTAGATGGGTGTCAAACAAATTCACAATGGTCAATCAAAAATGGGCACTTAAAAATTATACTAAGTTTCTATATAAAGCGATCTTTCCCTCTTCTCAAAAAGCTTATTTTATGTGTTTTTTTCATTGCCGTATTAGAAAATATCTCTGTTTTTCTCACCTCTCCTTCTCACAATATTCAACTAAGGGATTCCATTGGATAGGGTTCCCTTATCTCCCCTAACCTCTTCTGTTAATGGACTGATTGCATCCATGGCCTCAATTTCTTATCAGCCTCCGCATTCACATTCTTTGCTTCGTAGCTTTGTTTGCCCTACATTCTGACTCAGACTTCAACTACGTGACTTACTTTGCCAATGGGATATGCACCAGTAAATATTATACAAGTGATATGTTTGCACGAATGCCCTATTATTTGCTACCACTATGAGGAGATGCCTGGGCTGGCCTGCTGGAAAATGAGACACATGTTACCTAGCTGTCTCCACAACTTCATTCAAGAGCCAGTCAACCACCAAACATGTGAGCCCCGTCATGAGGAAAAACTGTACCCAGTGGAACCCAGCCTGTGTCTGCTCCCATCTTCTGCTTCCTCCCTCCTGTCTGGAGAGACAAGTGTTCCTTCGACTCCAGCCCTAGCAAGGACCTTGCCCGTTGGCCACCTCTTTTCTCTCTGCGTCAAGCACATCCTTCCTTTTGGATCATATACAAACATGTTTTACTTCCTTCACTATTAAAACAAAACAAAAAATCGTCCTTGAAACAACATACCTGTAGATACACCTTTCTCCATTTCCTTTAAAGTCCACATTTCTTACCTCCTAAAGAGTATGGTCCATACTCTTTACCTCCTTCCAGTCCGATTTCACCCCATCGCTCCTCTAAAACTGCTACTGTTAAGGTCTTCAATGGGTTATTTGTTGCCAAAATCAGAGAGCGCTCTTCTGTCCTCATCTTACTGTAATTCTGAGAAGCACTGGACGACACTGTCTTTCCTAGAACACTTTCCTCTCTGGCTTTTCTCCTACTTCCTAATTGCTGATTGATCTCATTCTCTTTCCTGCTTCTTGCTTTCCCAATTCTGTACACTAACATTACTTCCTTCCTTTATTCATTTATTCAACTAATATTTATTAAATGCCTAGTGTGTTCCAGGCCATTTGACAAGCACTTGGGACAGAACAGTGAACGAGCCAGGCAAAGTTCCCTGAATGGATGCAATGCAAATACTGAGGGGAGACAGGTAATAAATTAATAACAATAATAACAGTAATAATAAAATAATAATAATAATAACAACAACAACAACAACAACGAGTAAATTATACAGTATTATAAAAGGGTATAAGGGCAACAGGAAAAAAAACAAAGCAGATTTAGGAGGGGTCAGGAGTACCAAAGTGGAGAAATGGGGAGAGTTGCTTTTAAATAGGGTGGTTCAGGTAATTTTAAGTAGGACTTGAAGGTGGTGATGGATTAGCTAGACTATCTAAGGAAGCGTGCTCCAGGCAGAAGGGACAGCCAACTCGAACGCACTAAAATGGGAACATGGATTTTGTGTTCAAGGAACCCAGGATGCCAGGGCAGCTAGGACAAAATAACAGATGAGGAGATTAGTAGAAAATGAGTTCTCAGAGGTGAGAGGTCAGGAGGGGACTTTCTAGGGCTTTGCAGGCCCTGGTAAGGGCTTCAGCTTTTATGCTTAATTACGTGAGAAGCCAACAGAAGCTTCACAGCAGAGGAGTGGCATGATCTGATTTACTTTTACAATGTCTATTTACTTGTTTACTTTTGGCTCTTTTATTAGATGATAGCCTTTTAACTCACCATTGAGAATTCAATGATGAACGCTGTACCCGGCACATGAATAAATACTTAAGCAAACAAATAAATGTATGACATTGCCATACAATGTCTGTCATGTTTGGAGAGCACAGAGTATATTTGAGAGAGAGAAGGGAGAAGGTACTGAAAGAGAATTGAGATATTTTAATGAGTATTGTATGTAAAATGAAATTACATAATTAGCATCATGGGTGTGAATATATATATATAACATTATATATGCAACATATGTGGTAACGCAATTAAATATTTACCAAAGTATATTAGTTTGCAACAACCAGATAATATTGAAAAGCACATAAACAACATATATGTATATTTTCCATGTCAGCTAGATAATAGATTTAGTTGGGTAAAGAACACATTTCCTTGAATGCATGCATGTATGTGTATGTGTGTGTGCATGTGAGTGATGTGTGTGTTTGCCTATGTACACAAACATGAACCTTTGTTAAGTGCTTTTTATGTCTAAAAAGTTCTGAGCCACATTACTCCCATTTAAACTTCTTAATAACTCTAAAAATTTGCCATTTTAATGCCCATTTAACATATTAGGAAACTGAAACTTGGATAATTTAAATAACAAGTCTAAGGTCGTACATGTATAAAGAGGTAGAGATCAGATTTTAATCCAGTTTTATCAGACTCTAAATTCCTTTGCTCTATATTTTCAAATTCCTCTCACTCACATATCATTGGACTCTCCTAGTAGCAATGTGAGGCAGGTAAAAAACGAAAAATATTATTTATTCCATCTAAGTGTGTGTACACACACGAACACACACACACAGTCTCCCTTTGTCTGTCTGTCTTTGTCTGTCTCTGTCTCTGTCTCTGTCTCTGTCTCTCTCTCACACACATACACACACACATACACAAGAAGATAATTTTCAGACTTGATAAGCTTAAATACTCCAGACTTGATTTGAACTCAAGTCTTCTTAGTCCAAATGCATTTTGATTTTACTATCTACCTAAGAATTATATTCTTTTATAACAAAACCTATGCTAAGTGAAATCGATATTCATTGGAGCGAATATTTTTTATTCCTTTAGGCCATCTATGAACCAAGCATCTTTCCTATGTCCCAGATATAATCGTCTTTTGGGAAAGTCTACTTCCCAATACAGTATCTGAGAATGCCAGCCTCCCTTGAAGCTAGGTCACTGTTGCAAGATCCGGGATCCTCTGATCAGATGTATCTTCTTTGAACTTTAAATCTTAAGACGGGGAGGCAGGAAGGCAGTGTCCACATAGAAGAAATTAGCGTGAGGGGTAGAGGAGGGTGCAGGCAGCAGAATTAGCATCTACATCCAGTTTACCAGGGAGAAGTGCCCAGCAATGGTGTTGATAGTACTGGCCACTCTGGTTGTCCTGTGGTGACAGTTTATGGACAGTACTGGGGCTCAATTTGAGGTACTGTCCCTGGCTGCATTTCCCCAAGTCAGTTCTCTGATCTCCTCTGGAGACCCTATGCCTAATACATTTTTTTACTACATAAATTAGTTTATTTCTGTTGCTTACAATTAATTACACTATTTAATGAACCCACCATTGGTCTAAGTGACAGATGTTTTTTTCTGGGGATCATATTTGACTATTTAAACAGATGTATTTCCTGAAGCTAGATTTACTTTAGAGCATTTTTTTTTTTTTCAAAGAAAATACTTGTGTCACAAAGAAGTCCAGCAGGAGAAAGGAATAAACATACCATAAAGCAACCAAGGCTTTTAATCTCACAGATCTTCTGCGGATTTTTAATAGAACTTCTCTTCATTCCTTTTCTAATATTGTCCTGAAAAACATGTTATTTCAATGGGGAAAAATTTAGGCACGAAATGATTGGAACGACTGCAGGATTTCATGACATCTTGAAAAACATAATTGAAACCAAGAGTATTTTAAAGTCAGCAGTAACATTCAGTCACCCTTGGGGATATCTGTTTCCTTAATCTTCCACCTTCAAGAATGTGACATTCTGATGGTCTGTTTTCTATATGAGGGTATGTGTTCCTTTGATATTAGTATTTAATCAGCTTCAGGGATGCACTTCAATTGGAAATCTGGAATTTTCTCTCTTGAAGGCTTTTAGGCTTTTTATTGGATCTATTTTCAGGATGTCTAGGCCTAGAAAAACATCATTACAATAATTTGGCAGTAAAATTTAAATATTTCATGAGGGGCATTAACCTTTATTTTGTTAATAAAGTTATGTACACATACTGTTTTCCTTTAATGAATGAATTAGGAGGCTCCTGGAAATTTCACTCACTATAAATGACCTTCATTGTCTTGAATATTTTAACTCAAATCTTGGAAGATTAGATTTATTTGCTTTGTTTTTGTTCTGTTCTATTTTGTTTTATGTAGTAAAAGCGAAGAAAAAAATGACGAAAGAAAAAGAAAAAGAAATAAATACAACCTGCCAGTCAGAGTAAACTTTCTCATAAAGGTGCTACCAGAGGTCCTGGGAAAGTCCCCGTTTACCTTTTTGCTGGACTCTGATACCCACAAGCTCTTCTCTGTTCCAACATCCTCCATATCTGTATCTTACTTACCTCTTCCTGTTCCCCACAGGATCTCTAATTTTGTTCTACTAATTTCTTTTTATTTTTGCCATGGCTTTTCAATCAAATTGATCTCCCAGTACCTAACACTCAGACTTGGCCTAGGGACCCACATTCTCCTCAACTTGTTTACCAAGAGGGACAGCTGTGTATTCATTCTTTGTTCAACAAAAGTTTCTCATCCATCCACGACGAGCCAGGCACTGTGCTAGCTGTTCTGTATGCAATGGTGAACAAAACAGACATGGTCTTTGCTTTCCCAGAAATTACAATTCGGTGAAGACAACTTTAAGTAAATATGTAAACAATTATACAAATATTGATAGTTTCTATGAAGGAAAAGAACAGGGAACAGAAAAAACAAAAAAAAAGTTGAAAAAGATAGAGTAACAGAAATAGCTCATTTCATGTTGAAAGATTAGTAAGGCCGAGCAAAATGAGTCAAATTGAAGCTAAAATCTGAAAGATGAGGAAGAGCCAGACGAGTTGTTGTGGAGGTCTGTGCAGAGCCAAGAATCTGATGCTTGGGAATTAAAATAAAGCCAGTCGCTAGAACATCAAAAGAAAGGGGAGTTCACATTAAAGTTTTAGTGTAAAGCAAGAAACATACCACTTAGGGTCTGGGAGGCCAAAGGTAAGAGTATAAAATAATGCACAGTATAACAGTGAGCTACAGAAGGAATCTGAACAAGCAAGTGATATTATCTAATTATTATTTTAAAAACTATAATGTGGAGAATGTGTTTTGAAAGAAGCTGGCTTATCTATGAACTCAAAATTTGATAAGTATTATGTAAAATTCTGCTGTCTGGGAGGATATCTCTTTTCCACTGTCCCTCGGGGCCACCCATACAATATTGTAATGCTGGAGCCAGCATATCATGTACAGCCATCTTAAACTAAGTTCTTTCTCTCTCCACTGTCACTTGTTCATAGCAAACTGCTCTTGAAGCTATAATAATATTTTGAGAGTAAAATGGCCATGTGGCAGAAGTAGGCATTTTGGGGATATTAACCATTTTGTGACATGGTTTGGGTCTTATCCTGTGAAATTAACTTCCACTTGATGAGGGTGTGCCTATGAGAATACTCGATTTCACGGCTCAATCAGAAGACTCTGAATTGATGTTAAAGATAGCTTACATGGCACAGAAACCCTGTATTTAGGTAACCCTGAGATCCCAGTAACAAGCTGGGGTCTCCTCCTCAAAATAAAAATTAAAAAAAAAAAAAAAACTTACTGAGAAAACATGGCTTTGCTCTAAAGTCCTAATGGAGGAGTTTGCCACCGGCTCACAATGAAGACACCGTCCACAGATACTGTATTAGATAGGTAAGTCCACTGTTATGATTAACAACCTCCAATTCTCACTAGCTTAACACAATAAAGATTTATTTTTATGTCCCACTGTAATATGGGTCAGTTGGGGACATAAGGAGAGAGAGGCTCTGCACTTTGTTTCTCTAATC
>NW_006431920.1:4879707-4884002 GCF_000325575.1 Pteropus alecto | reverse complement strand
GAGTCATAAGGGATTGGTGAGAACCCTTAAGGATAGGTGACAACCCTTAATAATTGGGTTCTAATTAAATTAACCCGTATATACAACTTTGAGGTTTCAGTGTCAAAAGACATTATTTACCAAAGTTTTACTTGTAATAATAAGCAAAGGCTACAGATTTCTGATCAGGCCACATACAGAATAAGGTCTTTCCTTGGATCCAGTGTTCCACTGGCACAAAAGCAATTTTACATCAGAGCTTTGTTTCAAACCCTTAGACAATTCAGTGCCACTACCTTTCCCTCATCCCTGCATTTTTGGCTTCTATCCAAACCACAAATCCTTTTATATTCCATTCCCTCCCAAACTCTCATTTGAACTCCATTTTTTCTAACCCATCATCCCCTCGAGGCCGTCCTTTGCCAATTCTTTGAAAGGTGCCCTCTGAAATGGATGTTCGAGTGTAAACTCTATTTCTATTACCCTCAGTATTTCACAAAATGTTCCCTCCACCTAAAATTGTCCCTTACTTCACATTTCCCTCTATTTCTCGAGATGATCAATTTTTCTCCTTAAGAGTTTTCCCATTTTTCTTTCAGTTCACTCAGGTAGAAGCTGCACATTCTCTTATTCCACATTCCTGAAGGCTAAGAGGTAGGAATGGGGGTGAAGAAGAATCTGTAGAAATTATCCAATAATTTCTTGTTGCCCATTGCTATTTGTATAGCATTACTAATCCTACTCCCTGGAGTAACTATATATCTTTGGGACTCCTGGTATCTCCCCTCTTCACTGTCGTGGTCTTGTATTCTAGTTCCTTCTCCACGTTCACTCATGATTTTTTAGCAATAGACTTATAGTTTTCAATAAGGATAGAAAGGATAGAGCCATGGTTCTTCCATCATCTTAGATGGCATCCATGTCTATTTTGGTAATTCTATTACCTTGGACGAACTGCTTCTTGACCTCCTCCATTTCAGTAATTTTTGCCTTCATTCCATCGGTTCTCATAAACGTTGATGGTATTTCATAAAGTTCCATGTATTGTTAAATTCCAATATTCCAATCTGCCACCACAAACTTATCATTCCAACTCTCTCTACTTTTTACTGTCATAGAGACTGTCTAGCTGTTACATCCATCAATGCTTTCTAATCACCTGCACTTCCCAGGTCTCTCTTTACCTCTTTCCTAGCCCATTTGCTTAGGCATGTCACATACACTTTCTTGTCCTTTCCCTAAACTCTTCTTTTCTCACCATCTTGTTTTCTTCTGCCTTGCCTGTCCTGAAATACTTTAGACCTGGATAAATCTAATTGCCTAACTTCTCTGTTCTTTCTTCTAGATGACTAAACCCTGATGGAAAATATCACCCAGAGATCTTGAGGATGAGAGCCACGTTAATTAATAATTTCCAAGATCATGCACTAATAATCCCTGTAGCCCTTCTGTATATCCTTAGCCCACTCGTCTTCCCTATGCTCTCAGCAGATGCTGTAAACTTCTCTACTTTCCTCAAAATCTCCAACCCATTATCTGATAGCTCACTCATGGAAGCGTGAAACGTAGCTAGCCAGGAAAGGTGAAGGAAATCCACTGTCCACACAGAGACATCATTCACGTCCTTACTGAGAATGTGGGGACTATCAAGCCAAAGGGAAAACTTCTACCTCTCTATGTAAAACTTTATTTATCATTTCCTTCTGTCTCTGAAGGAAACATTGTAAATTAAAACTCCAACTCTACCTCTCTAAGGGATGTTTCTCAAATATATTTAAATACAAGCTTTTTTTTATACAAGCAGTTTTACAAGTCAGCGCATGCACAGTCTTTATCATGTGCCAGGCACTGTTCTTAGTACTTTATGTGTATCAACTCCTTTCACCCTCGCAATGACACCGTGAGAACGCATGATTACTATTCCTGTTTTACCGAAAAAGAAACGAAGGCGTAGAATAGCTAAATTATGGATTCAAAACCACTCGCCTAATAGAGTTAGAATTGAGAATTTCTCCTTTTTAAAAATATTGTCCCTAAATTCACATTTCCTTCTATTCCCTTTCTTCTTCTCATACAAAGCAACACATATTCTTAAAACGAGAGTACATAGTCATGCCCTCCACTACTCTCTCTCCCTCTCATTCATTAACACACTGTTGTTAGTTTTTGCCCTTCATACATTAATAAAACTGTCTCCGCTAAGGTCGCTAATAACACTCATATTATTAGATGAGTCAGCATAACCTGTCCTTAGCTCTCCTGCTTTCTCTTTGGTAGCTGGCACCGCTGACCGCTCCTTCCTTCTTAAACACCTCCTGTCCAATGGCTTCTATGTCATCACTCTCACTTACCATCATTTTACTTAATCCTTCTCAGTTGCTCTGGTGAATCCCTCTTTCTCCACTTACCTTCATGTTAATGTTCCTCAGGGTTTAGCTATAAACTTTTGCTCCCCTCATTCAATATTCTATCCCTCAGAAACCTCAGACAATTGTCACCTTCAAGTGTGTGTGTGACTGCTTGCTTAACATACACACATACCTATTTTTATGGGTATCTTTCTCTGTCTATGACTTTCACGAATGTATGCAAGTGTGTTCTTTTGGCTAAACTGAGCAGAAGGCCTCTTATCCAGGGAAACCAGTACAAACCAAACACCTTTATCCTAAAGGAAAGGATGAGGACTACCAACTGAGACATGATAAGTAACATGATTACATGTCATATACAAACCCTTGTCAGTTTAACTTACAATTGGGTTCAGTAAATGCCAAGACCAAATTAGATGTACAAGAGATTTACTAAGAGAAGTGCCTAAGAAGAGTACAAACGAGGAAAGCAAGAGTAAACAGGAAGCACTTTCAGACCACAGTGCAGGTCAGACATTTGTGCAAAAAGAATGGAAAAAGAATTGGGTAGAAAGAGCCTCAGACCAAAGTGAAGTTTTGAAAGCCTTGGTTAGGCTAATAGAAAGAAAGCTCCTGACCAAAGGATGTCTGTGACTTGACTCACATTTATGTTAGGACTGGCCCAGATCTAGCACGAATGCCATGCTCAGCCATCGACTGTGACCAGCCAGAAGGAAGGGTGGTCTTGGTGTGAATGCCACAATGGAGCCCAAAGCTGTGATAGCAAGAGGCTGTTAGGCAACTCAGTTCCCCACAGAAATTCTCTTAAAGGGAGAACTGAGACATGCAACAGCATGGCCACCACATGGATCTTTCCAAATTTTGGTATTTTCTCTTCTTGTCTATAATAATGATCAACACAAAATCCTGCTTCTACCTTATGCCTACCCCACATTAATTATGTCACATCTAAACTGCTTCTGATTCTATTCATGGTACCAGCTAAGACCAAAGACCAAAGTCTCTTACCTGACACCCTCTCTAAGGTTGGCCAGTGAGGCATATCTCCACAAGTACCAGATCAGTCTTTTAGAATTAGAGAACAGTCGCCTTGATTGGTAGTTGTTTTGATTCTATCCTCGGAGGAGAATAGAGCTGATACTGAACACACCAGAGAGATCAGAATTGTGACTCAAGGGCACTGTCCATTTGAGGCTAAAGGAAAACAAGAAAGGAACAGTGAATTTAATGGGACATCTTCTCCTTGTCTAACTAAAGGTTAGTTGAATACGCTGTGAGACACTCTCAAAGCTGTATCTAAATCGTAAACTACCACCTTGAATTCTAGACAGAAATATCTAAATCTTTCTGAGCGAGCCCACTTCTCTCTTCTTGTATTCCTTATCCTAATGATCCCACCATCCATTCCCAGGGAACCATTCAAGACTATTTTCCATCAAACAGTAACCAAATCAAATGCATTTCATTTTTCACATATCTTCTATCCATCCTCCTCTCAAACTCATCAAAATTCACCTGGATTAGCATAAAAGGCTTCTCTCCACCCTTACCTTCAGGATAGGTGGCTTTCCTTTATTGTACTGTCGGAGTGATATTTTCAAATTGCATATCTGGTCATGTGACTGCTATAAATCCTTAAATGGTTCCTCAGTTTTTAGGATCAAGTTCTAACAGCCTAGGTGAGTGCCCAAGGCTCTAAATGATCTAGACCTGCCTATACCTCTAATCTTGTTTCTTCCTGTTCCCTCTTAAGAATCCCTCATTCCAGGCATACTAAATACTTCGGTTCCTTAAACACAACATGATGGTTCTTGTCTTCATTCCACTGTACATACTAAGTCTTTCAACAGGACATCTTTCCACACCACCACTGCTGTGCTGTCTTACTCTTCTCTGAATCTCAAATCGAGTCTCACCTCCTCTCTGGGAAGCCTGGTGAAGATTCCT
>NW_006431920.1:4841713-4879690 GCF_000325575.1 Pteropus alecto | reverse complement strand
TATGTATGGCGCCCACCTACCATAACACTTGAATGTTATAAAAACCTCAAATGTCCATCTGTAAGCATGCTTAACTCTTGAGGGAATTGTTTTATTCATCATTGTGTCACAATACTTACAAAAAAAAGGTCAGGTAGACATCCAATACCAAATAAATGTTTGAATAAGATTCTTTGTTTGAGCTGCCAGCACAACCCCTTCTGGTAAAATTGTCAGTGGTAAATTTTCCAAAATTTCTAAAGTTATCAAATATATAACAATAAGATATTTCATAAGTAGAAATGGATCTGATCAATTATTTTAGACAGGGCAAAAAGCCAAAATATTTATTATGGTCTAGTTGCTTTTAGAAAAGACAAGTTTAATAATTACTTGGCGGTTCCTGAGTATCTCCGAGTTCTTTAAACCATTCCATCTTCACTTGGACATAGGGTTCTTAATGACCTCTACCATCAACAACAGCAGAAACAAGAAAGAAATGGACCTTTTAAGTGCAGCAGAAACAGGATGCTAATGCCTTGTGTTTTGTGATAACTTTCGTGTCACAAAAGTTTCTTTGCATATTACAAATACTTAACCTTATGTCATCTTACTGAATCTTTAAAATCACCTTATGAAGAATATTATCATTATTTCTATTTTATAGATGAAGACACAAGACCAGAGAAATCAGATATGCACAAAGTGACAGAGCTCTTAAGTGTAAGGTGGTACTGGTCATGTTTACCTCCTTTGACTTTTCCATTAATCATGATTCTATATATAATTTTCTGTCACTCGTTAACTTTTCCTCAAATACACAGCTAATTTTGTAGAAGGATTAATCTGACCGGATACCTAATTATTAAAAACAACAGAGTTTAGTAGTTACTATTGCTAACTCTCCAGAGAGCTGAGGTTGAAAGCCCCTTACTAGCTATATGGCCTGAACCTCAACAACTTCATGTCTAACTTTCCTGGGCTCCAGCGTCCTTATCTACAAAACAGGATGATTCATAGTACTTGTCTCATAGGGTTGTTCTGATTATCAAATAAGGTGATATATATAAAACATTTAGAATGATGCCTATACAAAGTAAACATAAACTATTATTGTTATATCAAAATTAGCAATTCTATGAATATGAGGACCTATGAAATTAAGTTACATCCCACAAAGAATTTTGCTCACAAGGTAATTTAATGCTTTTCCAACTAAACAACCCCACATAATACAACTATGCATCCCAAACTAATCAGTCTCATGTAATCATGTTTAAATATAAATTGCTTAAATACCCCATCTTAAATGTTATTGATATCTACTAGTTTTACAAACATAAAGACTTTTAAAATCTTTATGCTTATATTTTGAGAAAGTTTCCTTTTTTTCTTTTCCTGGCTAAATTGGCAGTTAATATGGTGGCCGTATTCTGTTTCAAATAATTTAGGTCTGTGTAAGAAAAGTGAAAATACAAATGTTCCATTTATGGAAATAATTAATGATTTCAATGTTTGTGTTTAGATGTGGCAAATATAAGTAAAAAAATTAAAAGGCTCTGTAGAATAGTGTTTTTTTCTTTCCAATACCTATTTGTAAATATACACTCAAATCTATGTGTAAAGATTAATGATGTTATAACAATTCATAAAGATGGGATAAATCAAATGTGATATTATAAAATAACAGAAAATACTTATCATAAAAACTAGGAAGCATTATTACTTGCACACAATAAATTACTTCTATGATAACCTTAAAACACAAATAATCATACATTTAAAGTATTAAGCCAGAATAATGAGATTTGGAATATTTAATTTTATAGTATACAATATTGAGTAAATGATAAGGATTAAGGAAAACGAATGTCAAGATCACGGGGTAAACAAGTGTTAATTCCTTTTACAGAGATGGGAAGAAGGTAATGAGAAAAGGGTGAAGGCAGCGAAGAAAGGAGGCAAGAGGTCAGAAGGAGTGAAGGGAGCAAACAAATATCTGTTTCAAAAGAATATATGAGCTGTCCTAACTGTACAAATATTTCTACCAAGCAACCGTTGAATTCCCACGAAGTCATGGCCAAAACACCCAGGAGGTAGAATGAAAAAAGTGAGAGATATTAATCAAGACATTCCATCACCAGTAATGGGGAAACAGCAGCACTTCACCCATAAGGAAACCGATCATTATGAATAGCTATCCTGGAAATGCTTGCATAACGTTTAGGCTATTTAACTGGCCAGTGAGTGAACACATTTCTTCACCATAGTGATTCAAACAAATGATTCCCATCGAAAATATTTCTCCCTGACACTCTGGTGTTAGTCATCTAAATTTGGTTGAGTTGAGTTGGGCTAAGCATAAAAAGCAGGTAAATAATTGTTAAAAGAAAATTTAATATTAGCATTCAGGAAAATGGCCTAACAAGCTTTCTCATGAACCAAGCAAAACTTACACATTTTTTGATTTATTCTTTTTCATCTTGATAGCTTTCAAAAAGCCATTCCCTTTTGTTCGATATTTTCTTTCCATGTCCTACTAAAAAAGGCTCCTTATTCTTTAAAACACAGTTCAAATGTCACTCTCTGACAAAAGCTTTGCCTAAATTCTGTAGACAGAGTTAACCAAATTCTTCTCGGTACGTTGTTCACGCTTTTATTAGGAGATTTGTCATAGCACTGTAATTATTTCCAGGTTGGTCTATCTGGAAGATGATGGGTCCCTGGAATGAATGAACGAACAAGCGAGAAAACAGATGAGATGTGTTTCAGAAGGGGAAATTATTGCTTTTGGCTCATTTAACTCCAAAAAAAATAGCTTTCTATTATCTGGAATTCCTAACACTTTGGGTTTCTTCTTCTAAAAATAAAATAATTGGGAATAACAGGTGGTTTCAGTTTAACGAACTTTAAATTCACTCTTGCAAGTCCATCTATTCGTTTTTCTTCCTTGTTGGTGTCAAAAGCATGCTTTGGATCAGTGACCCTTTCCTCTAAGAAGGAAAGGTCATTCAGATTTTTATTAAGTCCTGGCAATTTGCACTTTAGCTCTCTTTGTTGTTCTGCTTCTAGAATCTTGTGAATAGCAGACGCCCTGTTCTTCTGGGAAAAAAAAAAAAAAAAAACGCTTCACAGAGCTCCCCCCGTCCTGCGTGAAATGTGAACAGTCTTTAATTTGATTTACTGGGAAGAAAAGGAAGCTGCTCACTACTCTCTTCCTCCTGAGTCTAGTTAAAGATGAGAAGGGGAAGGGGTGCTTGGCACTCAAAAAGTTCAAATTATTCTGAAAGAAAACCCCCCTGAAATTTATGGAAATTTTAAATCACGCAAAGACCAAACCATTTCCTCCTACTTCATAGGCAAGATACGAAGACGTATGGTGATCAAGAAAATAGGGAAAATGCTTTTCTTCTTCTTTAACGAAGATCTAAAAACACAGTAATCCTTTTATAGGAGATCATTAAACTATATTCCCATGGAAGCATAATTAAAAAAAAAAATGCTCCCTTTCTTATTCATCAGAATCATAAGGTTGACTTTTGGCATCCAAGATAATTTAAGTATCTTCTTATAGATTTTTTTCTTAATTCTTATTCCAAAAGAAAAATTGTAGTGTTTAACATATACAGTGTGTACTAAACAGTGACAAAATTGAGCTCTAAAACAGTGACTGCTTTTTTAAAGGATTTTTTGTTGTTGTTGAAATGCAGTTTTGCTCACACATTCCCACACAATGGGAAATCAGAAGCAAGTCCTGGCCCTGTGTTTCTGGCAACAGTTTAAATTTTTTAATCTAGAAATCATGTATGTTCATTTATTCATTCAACAAATATATTTTATGTTTTTATTATGTGACAGTCACATAGTAGACACATGGGGAACAAAACAGACTAAAATGGAAAAGATATCTGATATGAAACTTAAATCATTGCCAAGGAGAAAATTAAAATGAGAAGGGAATAAGAAGGGCCAGGTTCCTTATGCTATTTTTAATATAATTATTAAAATAATTTATATATGAATTTGCATATAAAATATAGTTTGATCAAAAAGCAGGTGGTAAAAAAAAAAAAAGCCAATTGTTGTCATCTACTTTGTCACTTGAAATTGAATTGTGTAAGAAACAAAGAGTAGATACTGATGAGTACTTTCAAAGATCGCTAATCACAGACTGAACAGAAGATTCGGTGGCATCTAGTGAGCTTAACTAAGCCATGTTTGCTCAGGTCCTGACAACATACAGCCAGAGGTAAGTGTCCTCTTACACAGATCTTTCTTTTACACCATGATGCGAAGTCAAAGTTCTAACAGAAAGAGAGCATCCACTAGAGGAAAAATATACATCAGGACAATTTTCTCTCAAAATCAAAGGAAAACAACAACTTAGCTAAAACATAATTACCAATATCTATTAAAGCAGTGACACAATCCAATGCAATGGGCTTTCTTGGCGTAAACAATACTAATTAAGTAAAATTTTCAAAGTTAAAGCTCTAACACTTCTCAACCTTAACACCGCCTTTAAGTCATGATGCTCAACTCAATATTTTACAAAGGTAGAAATAAGACGAATGGGGTTAAATAATATATTCAAGATTATACATACGGAAAGATGCAGGGGAAAACCTTTTTCTAACTCCCATTTCATTTACTTATCGAATTTATTCAAACATTTATTGGGTGTCTATTACATACTGAGTCCTGGAGGGCTCCAAGTTCTCTGCCCTCACAGGCATTTCCTTCCACTAAGTAGATACAGACAATAATAAAGAAAAGAGAAAACTAAGAAGATTTTAGACATTGACATAAAACAAAGTAATATGATAGAGAAGAACGGTGGGATGACTTCAGAAAGCACTGGAAGGGCTTGTTTGAGGAAATGACATTTGATGTGAACTATGAATGACAGGAAGGACCCTTGCAAGTAAAGACTTAAGACAAAGCATTCAGGGAGAGTTCTTAAAACAAAGAAGGGTGGTAACATAACTTTTAAAAGCGGTAGTTAGTGTGCTAACTTTTTAATTATTGAATAAAAGAAAATGAACTATATTGCCAAGATTTCAAAAAAACAGCAGTCTCTAAGTTAGGTGATTCCAATTCAAAATGACACCAAAGAGTTTTTTTGAAAGGTGAGGAAAGTGGTCAAGCACTATAAATTTGAAGCTCACCTACTTTCTAGTAACCCCTGTATCAAATGATATTTCTGGACTGTATTTCTTTTAAGAGAAATGATATGCATCTAAGCATAGCATCAAGATTTCCTAATAAGGAAGCACAAAGAATACAAAAAAGAAAAAAAAAAAAAAGCTTAAAGATTAGCAGATCTGGAGTCTTAGGTATCCAGACATGATTTATGTTACAAACAAAAGCAGTAAGCCTGGGCCACAATATGGAAGTGGAAGCCTGATGAACTCAGAGCATTGTAACTTTTCCCAATAAATCACAATTACCAAAACACCAATGATAAATAGCTAGAATCTCAGAGTCTTTAATAGCTCTCACCATTTGTTAGTTTGTTGACCATTTGATTCTTTTCTCTAGAAAATGGTGTTTGGTAGTTCAACACCAATGCATGAATATTTAATTGTGAACCCTTGAAACATCAGTTACGAAATTTTTAAAGAATTTACTATTTTAAATTAGAGCACTGGGGAAAATTTTCTTTCCTGAATCTATCTTATAGCGAAAAGACAAAAAGGGTTCCAAGATAGCTGTAGCTCAAAGAAGAGATGTTTAAAAACTGAAAGAACTTACCTAAATAAAGGAACACTATTTGTTCAAATTTCAATCACAATGCCTCGAGAAAAGTAGATAAGTAAACTATTCATATGTCAAAGGAACATAACCCACAAGAACAGGTAAAAATTAGTCCAATAAATAATCTTTTAGCATAGAAATGTTTTTCCTAAAATTTTAATATTTTACTGTTGCAGAATGACTGGAATAACATTTTTTAAGTGGTTTCTTCTAATATCATCATAAAACAGCATCGGTCTCCCATTTCCGAGATAAGATTTCAGGCAATGAGGTTGTAAAGGATGGAAATAAAATGAAGAAAATTCCAGAATCAGGATTAAACTTTTGTTTTTAACATTTTCTTTATAATTACTCAACTAAGGCATTTGTTTTCACAGTGTGAAAACATTTTGGTTGACCATAACCTTAGCATTGCTTTGGCACAGTAACAACTGAATATGAATCTATGCCCCCCATAGAATTTCCAATTCTTCCAAAAGTTAAACCCAACACTTATTTTTTAGTCAGTGTCACATCCACAACTTGAAGAAATCGTTTCTTCAGTCATCCTGAATGAGATTTCATTCACAGTGAGAGTCTGCACACCATGAGTTTAAAACCGCCTTTCAATTTTGTCCCCAATGACTGCGATCAGAGCTACGGGCAGGAGAAAGGTTTATAATGGATTATGAATTGGTATCATAAGCTGTGATTTAATATATAAGTGTTTCAGGCAAACCTAGTCCTGGGCACAACTGTGAAGTACAAGTGTTCTTCATTATCACCATCATCTCTGTCTCCCTTTTCTGGTTTGTTTTGTTGGATTTAGTTGAGTTTGTGGGTTGATTAGTTTGCGTTTTTAAACCAAAACCTTGCTATCACCAAATAGGGGGGTGGGGGGAACCCACCTGCAATTAGGAAGAGCTCTACCACAAAGCCACTGCCACACGGAATAGACTTCACAGTTTCATACACCAGGAGTTTTTTCATCCCTTAGGTTTGTCCCAGAATTTTAACTATGCTGCTAAAGATAGCAAAAGAGAGTTGAAGATCCACTCAGCCCCCAAAGTGGGTGGTTTTGATTGATTTCTATTCTCCAAGGAAATGTGTCTTTAATCTAGACTCATTTCACACATTTGATCTGATTAAGGTTTTTAACTCACACATTAAACACAAATTATGGGTGATGTATATCAGAAACAACTTGTTAAAACTAAATGCTACCTTTCATCAACTGAGATGACTGCTCACCTCATTTTCCATCCTTTCTCAGAGTATAACCTCCTTTACTCTCGTATGAGATCCCCAAACGGCACACTCTCTTTAAAATGTACATCTTTAAGTTTTCCATAGGTCATATAATAATTGATAGGCATAAGTTAAAGTCTTCTTTACCCTCTATTTCTTTTTGCCCAGTTCCTCACCATCACCATTACCAATAATCAAGCAACCACTATTACAGAATCTTGTGGATTCTTCCAGAAGTTCTAAGGTAGGTAGGTAGGTAGGTAGGTAGGTAGGTAGATAGATAGATAAATAGACAGAAAGATACCCAAGCACCTTTTATTTACACAATTGCTAGCATACTATTCCAAGTGCTCTGTATTTCGTTTGTTTTGCTCTGTGTGATCATTCCGTATGCATACACGAAGAGCTTACTCATTCTTTTATATAGAATCAAGGTAACCCAACCTGACGACTGGCTCTTCTAACAAGAACCTGAGTGAAAACACTGAGTTCTCTCACATACCAAGGTCTTTCTTCCTGGCATTCTTCCTACTTATATGCTGAGTTCTTATAATTTCCCCAGCCATTGGCCAAAGTTCCAGGCTTTTTTTTTTTTTTCCCTCTCTCTCATGGTACAAACTACCACATTGGATCTTGGCCACCGTCTGTTCTTGTCTCTGATGATTGCCTAAGTATCCAGTCACTGGGCCTTTTGATCTATGCCTGGATTTGATCTTCATCAACTATAGTGTTCTCTCAAATTACATGTTAGCTATCAGTGAGTTGGTGTCCTTTCTCCATCACCAGTTTTTCCTGTTTTCCGAAATATTAACCTGATATTAACTATATTTTAGCACTTACCTCAGTCATGTCTCCTGCACCCATTACCAGCTCCCTTCAGTGACTTCAGAACAAAAGCTAAGATACATATACACATATCTCCCTCCATGAGCTTAGATTCACCACTTCCTCCTTTCCTTCTTCTTTTTATTATTATTTTTTTGGAAATTTTTCTATTTTTTTTCAATCACAGTTGACATTTAATATTATTTTACATTAGTTTCAGGTCTAAAGTATAGAATATAATTTATAAAGTGCCTCCTCCCGGCACCATACATAGTTACCATGTTATTGACTATATCCTTTCCCTATGCAGCACTTTACATCCCTGTGACCGTTTCGTAACCACCAATTTGTACTTCTTAATCCCTTTATCATGTTCACCTAGTCTCCCAACTGCTCTCTCACCTGGCAACCATCAGTTTGTTCTCTGTATCTATGAGTCCGTTTCTGTTTTGTTTATTCATTTACTTTGTTCTTTAGACTTCACATATAAGTAAAATGATATGGTATTTATATTTCTCTGTCTGACTTATTTCACCATAATATCCTCTAGGTCCATCCATGCTGTCACATATGGTAAGATTTCATTCTTTTTTACAGCCAAGTAATATTTCATTGTATATATGTACCACATTTTCTTTACCAATCACCTGTTGATGGGTACTTAGGCTGCTTCCATTTCTTGGTTATTGTAAATAAGGCTGCAGTGAGCATAGGGGTGCATATATCTCTTCGTATTAGTGTTTGGGATTTCTTTGGATAAATACATAAGAGCAGAACTGCTGGGTCATATGGTAGTTCTATTTTTAATGTTTTTGAGGAACCTCCATATTGTTTTTTATAGTAGCTGCAACAATTTGCAATCTCACCAACAACACATGAGGAGTCCTTCCTCTCCACATCCTCACCAACATTTGTTGTTTGTTATTGCAATGCTATAGTAATCAAAATGGCATGACACTAGCATAAAAACAGATACACAGGTCAATGAAACAGAACAGAAAGCCCAGACGTGAACCCGCACCTATGTGGTCAGTTCACCTGTGACCAAGGAGCAAGAATATACAATGGGGTAAAGACAGTCTATTCAATAAATGGCAATGGGAAAACTGGACAGATACATCCAAAAAAATAAGTGAAACTAGACTGCTTTCTCTCACTATACAAAGATAAACTCAAAATTGATTAAAGACTTAAATGTAAGACCTGAACCTATGAAACTCCTAGAAGAAAACACAGGCAGTAAACTCCCTGCCACTGCTCTTATTAGTTTGTTTTTTGTTTTTTTTTTTTTGTTCTTGTTTTTTGTTTTTTGTTTTTGATATATCTCCTCAGGTAAGGGAAACAAAAAAATTAAATTAAATTAAATGAATGAGTGAATGAATGGGACTACAACAAACCAAAAAAGTTTTTGCACGGCAAAGGAAACCATTAACAAAACAAAAAGACATCCTACCGATTGGGAGAAGATATTCACCAATGATACATTCTTTATCTTTTTAAAATATGATTGTTGGCTATAAAGATGAGTCTCTTCTTTTTTCCCCATGTACTTAAAAACAATTCCCAGAGCCAAGGTTCTCTGAGAGTAATTTCTGACTGATGTCTTTCAAAAAAATTTTTTGACATAATTCTTCCAAAAGCTTTAAGCATCCCTTATAGATTTTTCTGAGGTCCTCTGAGACACACAAAGGATGCCAAACAAGCAGCCATTTGTTCCAGGACTCCGAGTCTACTTCCTTCCTGAAGAATTCTACCTTCTGGTTTTTTATCTCTCTAAGAAAAGAGAAAGGGTGATTTTCATCCCTCCCTTTTTCTTAACACTGTAGTATGACTTGTTAATTAACTTACAGCTCTGCTTAGCTTGGAGGTAGCCTTAGGATACCAGCAGATTTTTTTAAGTCTACACTAAAACTGCAAAAGAACAGAAATCACGATGAGTTCTTCACTGCTTATCTCAGTAAATGGTGGCAGCGCCATCCCCCCAGTCGCTGGAGATGGGAATCTAATCATTATCGTCAACATTATTAAACCTCATCCCAATATCAGATCAGATTCTTCAATTTATTTTTTTTCATTTTATTTGTAACATTTTATTTCCGTTTTTTTTTTAAATTTACTTGTTTATTTTAAGCAGTTTTAAGTATACATTGGTTAGACATCTATATAGTTCATAAAACGGTCCCAATTGCTCCCTCCTTCCCCTGGCCCTCCACGTTGTGGGGCTGGGAGAATGGGGTGAACGGTTAAAGAAGTACAAATTAGTAGCTGATAGACAGTCCCGGGGATGGGGAACACGGCACAGGGAATGCAGTTAGCATTAATATGTTGGCTAGGTGGAGATTCTTCAATTCCTTTGAAATCAAACCTTTTCAGTCCTATGAACACTGACCTAGCTCAAATTCTGTCTACCTCCAAAAGTTCTCCTCTTTAAGCCATCTTCCAGGTAGCTCTCTGAAAAGACAAACATCTACTTTCCCCTGTGCTTTCTCTTTTCTTTCTCTCTAGGAGGAGGGACACTCACTTAATGAGTCAGATTCCAAGCATGTGCCTGGGCTGCATTTACTAATGAGAAGGGTCACTGTGGATTAATAACCACACCCATAAGTATGACTCTTTCTTTTGCTTTCT
Organism: Pteropus alecto; assembly: GCF_000325575.1. Classification (NCBI taxonomy): domain Eukaryota; kingdom Metazoa; phylum Chordata; class Mammalia; order Chiroptera; family Pteropodidae; genus Pteropus; species Pteropus alecto. The sequence continues at coordinate 4,869,274 of NW_006431920.1, read as the reverse complement.
CCTTTTATGGACCAGGAATGGCAAAGCGGCCCAGGACCTCTCCCACACAGGGAAGACTGAGTCATCCAGTTGTCTTGCCCATCAATTCTCTTTCATGTATATTTCAGTCCTCTAATCTCCAAAGCGCCCGTGGCTCCGTGAGGCTAGCAGCAGCACAGTGCCCAGGTTCGGGTCTAGGATTAGGAACAGCGAAGAGGTTCCTTACGCTCCGAGTCTGCATGCCACATTCCAAGTCCATCTTACCAGAGTTCTTGGGAGGTGAGAACAGAAGACTCAACTAATAATAAAATCTCGTTCTGCTGTTCTTTGTGTTTGACTCCCAACATGGTCATTTTCCTTGGCGATCTTACAAGAGTGTCTGTAGTCCTGATAATATTTGAACACCAGACCACTAGTCCTAACATTCTCCAAATTCATAAGAGGCGCAGTTCTATAGTTCATATCCAATCATCCTGAATTCTTCTTTGAACTATCTGATGCTCTGCTTGTCTCCACCGGGTACCACAATAAACAAATCTGTAGACTGTCATTCAAGACCATCTGATATCTAGGATTCAACTTATCTTTGTAACCCATGAATCCACCAGCCATGAACTTCCTAAACGAATCCTTGTCATGCCTCCATGTATGGTTTATCGTATTTCCCCTTCCAGGAAACTTTGCCTGAATACTAGACCTCCACCTGCCATACTCAGTCAACCTACATATATCCACTGAGCACCTTCTATGCAGCAGCCTCTGAGCCCGGCTCTGTGGAGATTTAAGGCAAACGACATAGCCCCACCACTTCTAGAAATCTTATCAGCCCCTTCCAGCTGTTAAGAATGCCTCTTCCCTTTGTGCTCTCACCTTACATGATTATGCCCTGGACTACAGACATGTGCATGCATTTTCTGTCTCTCCCGCTGACTGATAAGCTGCTGGTTTCTATTCATCCCTCATTCTTCCAGGTCCTTAAAAAGAGGTGTATTTATAGATAATTTTAATAAAATCAATTATCCTGTTGTCATATCAGAAAGCCAAGCTTGCACTCTAGAGTCGAAGGCAAATTTGTAATATTAACCAACATTTTCACTCCACTTATTTCGTTTCAAACACAGTTTGTTCCAAACACCTGCCACACACTAACTCAATTTTCACTCACAACAGCCCTTCAAGGTAGGGACTATTATTTCCATTTATACAGACAACGACACTAAGACCTACAGATGTTAAGTCACTTGCCTCACAGTTGGTGAGTGGGAGAGCCGGGCCCTCCGCACTTACAGTGGACGGATGAGTAGGAACGTCCTGCATCCGGCTCCAGCCTGAGTTTCCCCCTCGCAGTTTTCTTAGAAGGGTGGACATCCAGAGTCATTCTAGACACATCGGCCACACTGTCAGAAGACGAAATGCATTTGGAAAAAGAAAAAAGAATGAGTGCATTAAACTTATTGAGCTACAAGGACTAAGAGCCCTTAACTAGAATTCAAAAAACTGGCTTTCGCTCTGGTGTTGACACACACAGAGGAGGTAATTCTGCATAGGTCACCCCATGATTCTCACCATTCTTACCAGAAAATGGGGATGATAATATCTGATTTACAGGATCTTTGAGAAGATCCAATGAGATACTAAACCAGAAAGCATTTGCCATTAGCAGATTATTGTGTAAGTTGAAGGAACTATTGTTGTTTCAGGGGTTAGCACAGGACTGTCTCTGGCTGGCAGGGTAATGACAGAGTGTTTGTTGAGTCTTCCCTGTGAGAAAGCTGTAAGGGTAAAGGTTTGGTGCGAGGCCTGAAGTCGCTTCAATGATCCGTGGGGATTTAGTTTTTGCTATGTTGAGACAGTAGAGGGGAGTGTGAACAGGGCTTATTTTAACTCCAGAAGTTTTGAGTGAAAATGTTACTCCTTCTTTCAGTACTGCTTGAGAACCTGTTCCAGTGAATAAAATGATTTTCAGCTAAGTTTAAAATCCAAGTCGATATTTTGGTCTTTTTTTAACTTGCAAGACTTGGAAATCACAGGCCAGAGCCAACAACATTCACCATTCTGAGCAAGGATCTTCAGAAATCTCCCTAGCAACTTCTTCCAGCTCCTCATATTAAACCCGAATCCTCGAGCTGCAGCCCGCTCCCCTGGCTTCCTTTAGAAGAGAACAGCTGGCCTGCAATCTCCATATAATATCCATTCATGGATTTATTAAATCATAATGCATATTAACTGTGTTACGTATTCCAAAAGTAGCAGGCTTTTAACATTACCAACAGGCATTTTTCAGTCCTGTGCAAAATATACCCCTGGGGGCTCTTAGCAGATGTTCGGTAAAATTATTGAAAAAAAAGAAAAGAAACAAGACTTTCCCTGGTTTTGAATCCACAGTGAGTAAATCGTTCAGAAACAGCCACAGGCATCTCAAAGGCTAAAAATTAGAAAAGATGCTTTTTCTGTGAATATCCTTGTGATATCTTATCACAGCAGCCATAGATTATGCGTGTTAAAACTAACATTTTATATATGCTTACTCCTAAAGAAACAAGTAGGATCAGACTTTATGGAACAACCCAAATCATGAAGCAGAGATAGAGAGACTGAGAGAATGAGAACAAGAGAGGAAGGAGGAAAGGGAGGGATGGAGGAACAGAGGGAAGAAAAAAGAAATGTTTTCCTGTATTTCCTGTATTCTTAGAAAACATATGGCAATTTTACAGCATTTTATTTGTTGTCATTTATGTTCTATATCACACTCTGTAAAGCCGGTGCTGGGAGAAATCTTAGAAGGGGTGAATCAAAGCAAAAGCAATATATAGAACCAGATGAAAAAAACATTTTCCTTGGAGAAATACTAATCATTGCAACCTTGCATTCCATTCGGCACTGCCTGAGTTTCGGTTCATACATAGTTCCTAATAACTTCTTTTCTAATGCAGTAGATACAGAAACCAGGAACTCGCTATTGTTGTTTTTCTAGAAGTGGACATTTTCTCCTTCCCAGTGATGCTTAAATTCTTTTGTTACCAATATCCTCCAGGGTGTAAGTCAAAGTTCATGCCGCAGTAGTTGAGAAAGGCTACAAGCCACAAAATTCTGTGGTTGTCTTAAAGCTTAACATGTTTGCTGTTTCTGAGAAAGAAGTTTCCAAATCATGGATAGTTAGGAATGAAGCATTTAAGTAAGTGATTATCAAACAATAACAAGAGAGATCGATTCCCATTGGCACCCTACAAAGGAAGAAATTGAGCTTTAATACTGTGCCCATAATATAAGCATGGCAAAAAAAAAAAAAAAAAAGGCTGAGACTTTGAGGAAGACAGAAGATGGTGGGCACTTAGAGGAAATGAACCTCAGATCTGTCCACCCCTGCATTGCACTATGTGCATATGGAATGCTTTCTTCCTCACCACATGAAGACACCAGTGTTGTCACCAGAGACAGACATCCCTTGTATGAGAATACTTCTATTGTTCTTTCATAATTATAAGTAATACACTGCCAATGCAGAAAATTTTGAAAGTACAGAAATTATAAGGAAAAATTAAAACTCCCCTTAAATCTGCTTTCCCAAGAAAAACATTTTTCATACTTCGATGTATTTTCCTCTTGGAATAATTTTTTCCTTAAACAACAGAAATTTATTGTATTATAGCTCTAGAGACCAGAAGTCCAAGGTCAAGGTGTTGGAAGGGTTGGTTCATCCTGGAATTTTTTACACCAACATGGTTATTCCCTTCTTATAAAATCCAGATTATTCTGTGTATACAGTACTTATTTAATACAATGTCATAAGCATCTTCTATGTCATTAAATGTTCAAAATTTTGAATTGATGCACATTATTTCATAGTACAACCATGATATCATTTATTTATCCCTCTATTGCCAGACATTGGGTTGGTTCTAAAATTTTGTTATTATAAATAATATTCAGTAAGCATTCTTGTATATAAATCTTTGTCTCATCTCTGGTAATTTCCTCTAGGATAAATCCCTGAATATGGAACCAAGTATTTTGAGACTCTTGTCTCAAATTATCGAATTTCCTTTCTGAAAGAGGCAGCCAATTTATAGCCCTGCGAGGTAAGTAAAAAATGTCCAGTTTTTGAGCCCACAGAAATCATTGTATTTATCTTTGACAATTTAAGAGTCATGACATGGTGCATCATTGTTAGTTTATGTGCATTTTCTTAATAATTACCATAAATGAATATGGTTTTCTATTGATCAAGTTATCTCTTCTAGTGATAAAGCCAAACCCTTGTTACCTTAAATCATCTTGGCACTTGTCTTACTCATCTCACGGACAAATAGAAGGGAAGGAGAACCTGGATCCTGAATTTGGTTTGCTTTCTCTCCATAGTCACCCTTTATTTCATAATGTCAGCTTCATTCATGAAATCTCATTAATTAACCAGAAAGTGAGGTATTTACTTACAAATGTGGACTACAGTGAATCACTGAAGTGTGTGAACATTATACATTCTTGTGACCACTAAGAAAGATGTCTATATATCAAAATGTCAAAATATCAAAGGGAACCTAAGTTGGCCGACCGCGAGGAGAGGACTGTGAACTCCCACCGGTATGGTTGATATGGTCAACAGTGAGTTTCAAGCATCTAATGTTAATATTTATATTTCGAATTATGCATTTCATTATCTTCTGTGCTGGCTAGAATTAACAATTTCAATAACAAGGACAATGATAACATCACACAATTTTTAACACCCAACGCACAGAACAGTATATTAGCTCTTAGATTTTTAAAAAAAAGAGAGATTGATGCTTTAACAGAATTTTGGAGGGTAAATGGATATCCACCACAATAAAGTGCTAGATGTAGTAGGATTATGTTTTTGAAAAAATCATATTAACTGATATTTTATGGATATTTACAAATATTTGCTTCCATCACCCATCTTTACTCTGTCCAATTCAACCATCGAAGCCTTCTTCATTCACTGCCTTAAGGGAGGGCTGCAATCAAACAAAACCAAATGTGTTGAAGACCACCATTGTTTCCTGTTTCAAAAGACTGTATCCTTACATAAGGAGAAAGGCTGACTTTAGTTACTCTGAGGGTGTGAGAAGTGATTTCTTCAACTAACACCCTTCCCCCAAGAGTTGAAATCTTCTCCCTGTACAAAAGGAGAGAAGGGAGCAGACAGGAAGTGGTGAGCAGAGAAACATGCATTGGGACTCCACATAGGGGCCAACTGGCCTTCCAAGAAGAGACTTCAGTATTAGAACAACTAAAAGCTGAGGCAGGCAGCAAAACCAAAGAAAGAGAGAGAGGATGAGAATGGCTGCACAGAGAACTCAGGCAGACCGGGTAAGAGACAGCTCTATGGGTTCCCACGTCCTGGAATGACACAGAAACAGCAGAATGACTCTCACGTGCTCTCACAGGACATCCCCAAACTTAAGGGTCCATGCAGAAGGGTGTAAGTGCATTTTCATGGTTATGTTAAGGGGGCTGTAACTGTGAACCAGACGAGATGATGCATGTCTGCTGATAGATGACATCAACCACTTAATGGCTTTATACATCCTTCAGTGAATGTATTTTGGAACATCTAAGGTCAGATTCTCTGGCAAAGGCAAATAAACTCTGAGAGGGATATTGATGCAATAACCGTATTGAGAAGAATATTTTCCCAATCGAAAAATGAGGGAAGCAGAACTGAATGGAGGGAGAAATTTTAAGTGTGATATAATTATAATAGAAGCCTTAGTCAATCGAGGCAAAAAGGCCAGGTCTTGGAAACTTCTCATCATTCAGTCTCAGGAAATGGACTGCCTCTGAGGTGGGGAGGGGTATTAGCGGCCAGTAGCAAATATTCCCGGTAACTTGGAGAATGAATGATTCCATCCCCTTCGTGATTGTGAAAAATACAATGGAATTCACGACAGCCCACCCCTTCTGTCACACCAACCCATCTATTTCTTATAGTAAAGGCATTACTTCTGAGAAAACCTCTGAGATTCTGATTAGTCTTGCTCTTTAGGGAAACAGGTTAAGAGGGGGCTTAGTGAAATAAGCTTCTGAAGGCACGATTAAACATGCTGGTTTCCCTCCTCCGCTATCCGTTTTAGATTCCTCTCATCCTTGGTTAGTAACTTTGCTGGTCCAGGAGGCTCATCTGGAAGAGTGGTACTGAGCCTATTACCTGAGGGATCTGAGCATCTTTTGTCATTTCCAGGCAGTGGCTCATGCACTTGTCCATTTAACACCAAACTGGGAAAGAGAGTACACCAAAACTCACCCAAATGGATTACCTATGGTGTAACGGTAGCCTTGCTCCATCTTCATGATCAAGGTCAATTACCCCTGCCTAACCTTTCCTTATTTTCTGGTTTCTTAAACAAGTACAGTTTAATAAGACTTTAATAACTTAAAGTTTAATAAGACTCTAAATGTGGTCCCTGGTAAAAGCATTTTCCCTCTGGAAATCAGGACCTCTTGACATCCAAATTCTAAAGTTTTAGAAAAGAGAAGCATACAAACTCCCAGAATGGGCCACTGAATGTGACAGTTCGTGAGGCCATCCTTAAAACCAGCCATTGGTTCCCAGACCCATCCATCCTACCTACTAGGGGAAAGCATCATGTAGTGGTTGTAGATTCAGAGTGTACGACACATCCTGGAGAATGAAGTTACATTTCCACAAAGTATCATCTCCAAGAGGGCGCCTCAGCTGTGCTTCAAAAGCCCGATACGTCTGTCAGGATGACAGCTTCCTGGAGATGTGGAATGTGACATGCCTAGCAGATTCCACAGCCACGGGACCACTACTGTACCCCATGTGCTGTTACGTACATTCCTCGTTCTAAGGCGACACTATGCAGGATCCTTTGTCAGCAGATGGAACGCTCTGTTAGCCCTCAGGGGTGGTACTGGGGGAGGTGCTCTGGGTAGGAAAGGCAACTTACTGCCAGAATGTGTTGCGAACACGGTCAAGAGGAACTGCGACCCTTTCGGGGTGGAACAGTCCCACCGCATCGACTTGCACCCGAGTGGCAGGTCAGTCTCCCTGAGGGAGGGTGCAGATTCTGAAGCGCGTCTCTGGTCTCAGTGGCAGGATCAGCCTTGCTAAGTGGGAGCCCATGATGTCGAGCCCACGAACAGCCTCTGTCTTTACCACGGCCGCAACTGTGAGTCCACTGTGCCAAGACTAGAGCGCCTGATATGAGAGCTTGGCTGACATCAGCTGGATAAGTCATTCTGTTGCGTAGCTTAGGCTCTCTGGTGCCAACATGCAATATAAAGATATTCACACTTTGTGATCAGTTTCATAGTCCTCTTTCTTCTTGAGGCTTCAGTCTTTTTCCTGCCAGGCCCTTCAAAAACTAGTCATATCATTGTGCTCATAAAACCATGTATGTTTCTAACTCGACCCATTTTTCTTTCTTTACCATTGGGAGAGCTGACCCTCCCTAGTGTCTTCCAGGATCACCCGAGCAGGGCTGTCATATAGCCTTCTACTTTCAACTTGTACCCAAAACCAAGTTGACCCACCTGTAAATCAAACATAATTTACAGATGACATCAGCTATCATAAGGGACTTCTCATGCATTCACAGGTGTGCGGAGAGGGAGAGGCAGCAGTGTAACCATGAAGGTAAAAGGGGAATTGTGGTAACAAGCTTACTTCTGTCCTCTGCCCCACCCTCATACAATCTTATAGGTGGCACTACGATTTTATGATGAGCGCTGCTGGGTTCGCCCAATCTTTTCACCTGCAAGTTCTAAAACAGCCTAGATCTTGATGCATTCTGGCTACATAGTCATATGATATCCCAGTAATATGAGCTCAGCAGCAGGACAGGGTCTGCTGCAACAAACAGAATACAGTCTTCTGCTGCAGACTTCATAGTCAGACTCTATGGGTCTATGTTGAGGTCCTGTGGGAAACTTCACAGTGTGTTTTTTCCCTCTGGTGCCATGGGGTCTGCTGGGTTATATGGCTCAGGTGGCAGAGATGCTTGCATGGCAATCTGAACTTGCTGCAGGACTGTTCCCCTCTCTGGGCCCCACTCGGAGCTGCCAGTCTTCCATGTCACCCAGTAAATAGATCAGAACAGCATCTCCAAATGTGGTATATGCCAGAACCAGTTAATTATCTCATCAGTACACTGGACCCAGTTTCTACACAATGTCCAAATGGTCCAGTCTCTTTGAACTATATTATGACAAGGTGGGAGAATTAATTAGCTCAAAGAAAACAAAATAAACATCTACTGTTTTTTTTCCCATATGCATGCAAATTTGCTTCTTATCCTACTTCCTAATAAGGATGAATATATATATTCCTTAGATTGATCACTGAACATCACGTACTGAGGCTGTTAATCTACTCTAGTAAAGTAACTGACCTGCCCCAGCAACTTGCAATCGGCACTATGACTTGGTTAAGTTTGCAGTAGCCTACTCTTATCCACCAGGAACTCCCTGGTTTCTGTAGGGGCCAAACTGGAAGATAAAGTCTAGATATAATGCATGCTTTAAGTCTTTGAAAGTGACATTAGTACCTTCCATTCCTCCTGATATGTGACACTTTTTTATTTACCTCTTGACTGGGGTAGTGGTGTGGGGCACTTTCAATAATTTCCACTTGGCCTTATATACTAAGACAGTTCTCATCTCCACCAGAAGAGGAACCAATATGAGGATTACAGTCAAAAAACCGACTCAGGTCCAGAAATGGGTGAGGGATCATGCCTCTCATTGATGTAGCTGCTTTCAGCCTCCTGATCATTCATCCTAAACTTTTTTTATTTTTTTGGATATATAGATTCAGTGGTATCCTTGTTGGCCATTCATCTACCTTGCTCTTAGGAATGTTACGTCCTATTAACCACCCAGCTCTCTGCATGTCAGGCTCCTTTGCTGCTACCCAAGTTTGACACTCATTACAAAAACTGAGCCCTCCTTCATTCAGATGGCTAATCCTCACTACTTGGTCATTATTATTTTGGAATCCTATAATCCCTATTGCTGTTAGAAAGCCAAGTCCTGTAACTTCTACCATTTGCCCCAGCCAACAGAGAACAACTACTACTAACGTTGCCAACAATGTGAGTTCTTTTACACCATCATATTTCTTATCATTTTTGTAAATAAAGTATCTTCCAGATCAACCACAGAGCAGAGCTAGCTGGTGGATTCTCTAGCCTTCCTTTTAATATCCATGATACATCTAGTAAACCAATTTCTCTATGCCTTTGTTCTATTACTTGGAAATTAATTGTCTTCCATGGAAATTCTGATATTTATACTTCATTGTGCATGACCATTTTTTTTTCTTCTAAACTAATAAAAGCCACCCTAGCAATATATTAGCACTGCTGCCCAGGATTCTTGCCAGGAGGTAAATTCTGTATCATATAAGGACTATGAGTCCATAGTCCTTATAAATATGATTCCTCCTACATTGATCAGTTTTTCTTTGTCCAACTTTATAATCCAGTGCTCCAAGAAATTATCCTATATTTACTCTCACAGACCCTCAGGTACATGTCAGCTGGGCCCTGTAGCAACTTCAACATGTAGTCTCTTTCCTTCCTTAGCAAGACTAATATTCCCTAAGTGGATTATATTATACCTTGACCTCAATCTGGTCATCAGGTGGGAAGGTGACATGGCTCTTAAGGCAGATGAAGTGCACGAAGTCTTATAAGTTAGAGGTTACTGAAATGTCTTTAAGTAAGACGGGGCACTAGCCACTAACAGAAATGAGAAGGCTAATTCGACAGGCCCGAACATCTTAGGAAGATCTGGGTTTGAAGATTCTTGAGTGCATCAACTTAGATGTCTCCATCCCTAGTCTCAACATTTTATGCATTCCATTCCTAGTCAGAACTTTGACCTTAGTACCGTAGTACATTTGCCAGAGCTGAGAATCTGACCTTCTCTAAAGCTCTGCTACACTTATAATTAAGACCTGGTCCCGATCATCAGGTTTTTCTGTCTTCTGAATGCTAGAAATGAATGTCTCATTATATGGAGCCCTCTGAGTTTCACACATCACCTTCAGTTCGTGATTAATTGCTCTCAGCAGCAATCTGATTCCATAGTCCTTATAAATATGATTCCTCCTGTATTTCTCAAATGCCTGAGAAATAGTACCAGCCAGTACATTCCCTTCCACAGATATCACATTTTAGTTTAATCCCCAGTGAAAATGCTAACACTTGCATAGTCACAGCATGTCAGTGACTATTAATTCTCCCAGCTATGACTGAGTCCTCGTGGCAAGTAACCTAGTTCCTACATCCATTTAGAGTCAGCTTCCTAGCACTACTGCTGGTACCTACTGCCCTAGGTCAAGACCCCTGAAAAAGAGAATTGTGTGCAGGAAGTTTATTGGAAAATGAATGTTTTGGGGAACAGTTGCAAGGAAGTGGATGAAGCAGACTTGGTCAGAGGAAGAACTGCAAGGCAACTATAATGGAGGTCCCAAACAATGTTTTAGGGAGCTGAGAGAGACTGAGAGGGACCCTTGGAATTGTCTCATATTGAAGCTAGGAGGCCAAGGCTTTGTACCCTCACTTCAACGGTCATCAGGTACGCACAGCCCCAGGAAGGGGATACTACCCTGGACACCTCCTTTCAGCCAATGGCAAGTCCCAGGGTAGACATCTGTGAGCTGTCAATAGACAACATTCTTGGCAACTGAGGGAATGGTCATCTGAAAGGAATCTGGGGATTGCAGCCCAGCGTTCATTTTCCCTAGTCAGGATCTTCAACTCATCCTCAAATATGGCTACAATGTATGAGAAAAACACAGAAAAACCTATATTGGCTAAGATTGTTTTCTCACTTCTCTGGCAGGATGCAGACTACAAAGATAAGTAGAAAAATACTGATAACTATTCTGATATTGCTTTAAACTTCTTACACATGGCGAAATACAAAAACACTACCAAATTTATTTACACTTTTAAATACCCTACTAATTTATTCAATAAAATTACTGAATGCCTTGCCTTCTGTGTCCAAGCTAACTATAGTTTAAAATACAGAGAGAGTAACACACACAGCCTGACTTCATAAATGTTAGTCCTACAAAGGAGATTCGGCAAAGAGGGAAGCATGAGATACACAATTGTCCAGTCAGAACTGTCAAGTTGGAACAACTGTCTTGTCTGGACCATGGCGAACCTAACATTCAACTATGTGACATGATGTCGGATCACTTTTAATCACATAGCGTGGGTCCCGGAGTATCAGAGTGCCTCAGCTGAAATCTGAACTTCATCATAAGTACTTATGAAGTTATTTAACCTTTCTGGGCTAATTTCTACATGTATCAGTTGGAGACTATTATGGTATCTAAATCATAGTGTTGTTGTGAGGATCAACATCGGAAAGTTCATACAAAGTACTCAGCATTGTGCCTGGCAGATAGTAATCACTAAATAAATGTTAACCTTTATACATTTGTTTTGGCCCTCACAGAGTTAAATACATTTTTAGCTATCAACATACACACAGTTTTCTATTGTATAAAGCATATGAAATGACGGGCATCGGGCATACACTAGACCGGGGTGCAATCATGCAGAAATATGAGACAGGGTTAATTTTGATATCAAATCCACTATTGGTTACAAATTATTAATGTAATTTACATATTGAATCCATAATTACTAAGTTAGAACATTTGCTCAGCTACTCACTGATATAAATTTCATGCCACTTGTAATAGTCAGGCTCTCCAGAATTTAGAAATCATGCATATGAACTGACTTCCCAAATATTTCTTTTTCACCTCTAACATAAGGACTAACTGCTAACCCATTCAATTACCTATGTACCTGAACGGGCTTAGCACGTTTCTTCATCCAGAATGCCTCCTAGCACTGTGCTTTTCCTACCACAGCTATATGGGGAAAGAAATCAGATGAAGAAAATGGGACTTGCCCCAGCTCACCAGAGACAAGAGAAACTATTTATGCTACATCCTCGGGGACCACTTGGCCACTAAGCAACACCACCCTGCCCAGGCCGTGCTTCCTGCTTCTCTTGCTATCACTGGGACAGGCTTAGCAAGGGAGACCAAGCAGAAGCAGATCATCAGCATTTCGCATTAACGTGATAGTCTTGCAATGAGCAAGACCCAGCGAGGAGGGCTGAGTGAGAGCTGCAGTCAGGCTCCTTGATCCTCTGAGGATGACAAAATGCCATCACACACCTAAAGCCAACACGCAGTGTGCAGAGTCCCCAGCTCACACATTTAGCGCCTGGCTGCGCTGTGAGCTTGTCCAGGCACTTACCATATTCTGTGCTGCAAAATCACAGGAAGGGCTGTTTATAAACCTGCGAAAGGAGGAAGCTTCATTCAAAAGAAAAGGCTTTACAGGAAATCCAGCTGCCTGGCACATAATCTGTTTTCCCTGCCTTCGTCTTCCTGGGGACTGTGCAGTAAGTAACGCAAAAACGACCATGATAGGCAGAAAACACTACAGGGTGAGAGAGAGCATTCTTAAGAGGCAAGGTGCTTTCCCCAGTTTACCTGCAGCGTGGTTTGGGGAGTGGTGGATACATTTACTCCAGAATTGCTGAATATCTAGACTTTATGTGAAAGCGATCGGATAAATATCCTTAACCCCATTTTATGTGCAGTCCTCGGGCACTCTGCAGTGCTTAGTAAAACACGCCAGTTAAGGCAAAAGGAAAAGTCTACGCTGAATTTTCTACGAAGGTCTAAGTCAAACAGTTACTGCAAATTCAGATAGATAATGCAGAACTCGATCATAGCGCCAACTCGCAACCTCAAATACCTTGTCGATTCCATGTAATTTACCAAGATGATAAAGATGTGACACACTGCAGGATAACTCTTAACCATACAGAAAATCTAGTGAAACCACTGGGGAAATTCATTTGAATAATTACAGTTAGTAGCACCTAACTGTAAATTTTTCCATGGTGGGTCACAAATTTAATCTTTGGCTACATTCTGGTTTCTAGGTTTTTCTGTTGTTGTCTTTGTTTTGCCTTATAAAGCTTAAGATGTTGCTGTATTATTATCAGAATTGATCATGGTTTTAAATTAAACTATATCCACACACACACACACACACACACACACAATTTCATTTGAAGCAAATAAGACAATTAGAATTTTCTCCAGGAAACGGGGCGGGGGAGAGAGAAGCAGAGAGAGAGAGAGACGGAGGAGGGAGGGAGGGGGAGAGAGAGAGAGAGAGAAACAGAGAGGGAGAGAGAGAGAGAGAGAGAGAAGCAGAGAGAAGCAGAGCACACAGAGCAGCTCCTGACAATCTGAGTTTCAATATGTTTTTCTCCCTACCCCCTTGTCTAAAGGGTTAAGATTATTATTTTGGAATGCTCTGGCAGGACTCGAAAAATTATCACTGCCATATTTCAGAATCGCACACAGAATTATAATTTTCATCCAAACTGAGTGCCAGCCCCTTCCCACTATTCCGGAAACTTCTATTGTGGACGTAGTTGCAGGTCTGAAAGAATCAAACACCATGCTGCACTGGCTTTCTCCTTTTAAATCCCTCCTTAAGAGTCATCTGGATCCAACTGGCTTTACCCACCTCAGCATCCTCCAGACAGCTTAATCCCAACCTATAATATTGAACATTCCTGACTCTTACATTCCACTGACCCCCTAATCCTTTAAACCCTCCCACTCCCCTTTTCCACATTCCTTGGATTTATCAAACTTTTGTAATTCAGGATTAGTTTGCCTATTTACCTTGGGTCACTCTGGGATACACAAAACTATTCTAGTACTAAGTGAGTTCGCACACCCTGAAGAAATAGGAGGTAGGTGACCTATAAACCCAGATATAGGACATTCTCAAGTGCCCTAAATGCTGAATTTAGGGTGCCCAACTTAGCGAATAAAAATATAGGGTATCCAATTAAATTTTAATTTCAGATAAACAATATCTTTTGTATGAGTAGAACCTTTGCAGTACTGGGGATATACTTACCCAAAAATACGTTTGTTGTTTACCTGACATTCAGAGGTATCTGCGTTTCCTGTATTTTTTCTGGCAACTTTAGCTGAATCAGGACATGGCAAGGAGGAAGTCAAAGTTTAATTAATCAATAATATCCCAGAAGCATACCTTGGCAAAGTGACAGAGGACCTATGTCCTGCCCCAAGAGTTTGGAAGACAACCCGCAGGAGGAAGGCATGCAGCTGCCCTGCCACTGCCATTGCCATGGCCAACGTTCTCAACCAATCAAGACACCCCTTTCCGGCATCGACACGGCCCCCACAGGCATCCATCACAAGTCAATCAAACTTCTCTTGTGAGGTGAGACTTTTAGCCATCCCTGGCCTAAACAGGGCTGAGAGAGTATGGAAATATGTAGAATTATTAAGGCTTAGTTCCCAGGCAAACCTCAATGGGTTTCCTATATTCTCCAAAAAAATAAAATAATAAAAGTAAAATTCAAAAAAAAAAAGACCTTAAAAAGCCATGAAAGTCCAGAGTTGTCACTGGATAGCTCAGTTGGGACCTTGATATTGAATGACTCTCTAATAGTAGTTCTGAAAATATAGATTATAATCCACATTGGGCCTCCTGATAATGCATATCCTTTCTTTGGTTCTTACAGCTAATGATGCATAATTCATATACTGTCATTTTTATATGCATTCAAAGATGACATATTGGCCACCTACGAAATGAATGAGTTCAAGTTCTTAAAATGGTGTATTCATAAAACCAGATTCTTGTTGTAGCAGTGCTTACTGGTGATTCCTATTCAGGGTCCTATGCTGCCATATAATGCTGGCATGACTGCCTAACTCAAACCGAGCACAACTTGTGGAAGGCCAGCAGTTTTCAGGAAGCGTACTTGGTTATCGGTGTGGTCTTAACTTGCTCAGGGTTACTAGATACCTTCTACTTATGAATTACTTTCGACTTAGCTTCTTCATTTACACTGGACTTTGTTGTGGATTTTTTGGTTAACCCCAGAGTGTACAACGATATATGCTTCCATTAACGGTATTTGAGGACCATAATTTTGCAATCACTAGGCTTTAAGTCATATATACATTGTGATTCAAACACAAGTCATCTGTACCAGTATGCTAATGCAAACCACAAAAATTTGCTTATACAGTGACACGTTCCCTCTTATTACTCTATTTTTTTTTTCCTTTGTATAGTGGGAATGGACAGAATAAGTGAATTGCAGGGTCTTTTGTCCCACCAAGCCACACTATGGTCAAAACTAGTTTGAAAAATACTTTTCTGACTCTTAATTGTAATCAGGTGGTATTATATATTACTACATGTAATATTGGATGGCCAAATCTTTTTCATATCAAGAAAACGTTACAGCAAAAAACATCAATTTTATGATACATAAAATTTCAAACAAAACCACATTGCTAATATTTTTTTTTAAATAATTGACTCTTTCCAATTCTTTTCCCATGAATATTTGTTTCCTCTTCCTTTATTCTTTACGATATTTACTGACACTCAGTGACTAGCGATCAAGTAATGACAAAAACCAGATATTTTTAATATACAGGAAAAAAGATCCTTAAATTGACAAATAGTTTTCCATTTATTTTTCCTGCAAACTGGGAAAATATTTCCAATATTCTATTTTAAGGCTATGCTACTTTGGTTTCTTTAGGAGCACAAACCAAATATATCACAAATTTTAGTAAATTATGAAATCGATGGAGCAGGCATTGACCAGTATATATTTTTAGCATTGAATTGAATAGCATAGCATAGCATAGCATAGATCACATTTGTGCATGCAAGTGCCTATCTTCTAGGCCACAACGTGAAATGAATTTCTTGCTACGTGGGAGGATCTTGGTTCAAAGGTTTGAAAAATATTGCTCTAGGGTAGTGTTTCTCAAACTTTAATGTGTAAAACTTACCTGGGGTTCTTGTTAAAATGAGATTTCTGATTCTGTAGGTCTAGGATAGGGTGTTACATTTTACATTTTCATAAAACTCCAAAGTGATTCTGATGCTGCTAGTTCAAGGGATCAGTTTGACTAGCAACAGCCCAGAGAAAGCCTCACAAATGATGTGCCGAATACGGGCAGATGGAACTCCACATCCCTGTAAATCCCACTCAGGATGCCCAAGTAGCAGGAGGAGCCACCAGCCATAGACCCTGGCTACAGTGATTCTTTCTGCCTTCCCTTCCCTTCTGTCTCCTCTCCTTTGTTCTCTTCTCCTCCTCATGTGTGTCAATAAGAAGTGGAAAAATATTATTGGCCACAAGTCACTGACATGAAATAGCTCCAAACAAGTATAGGAATCAGAGCTATACAATTGATGAGAACTCCTGACTAAAATCTCCCCAATATCTATTTTCCACCCTGCCATTCGTGTAATTCATTCAAAATGAATCTGACTATGTCTCCTTCCTCCTTAAACTCTTCAGTGGGTCCTCACTGTCTGCAGATTAAGTCCCATCTCTAGTTCCGTAGCCTTAGGACATACTCTGCTTCCCTCCAGCCTTATTTTCTTCTACTCCAGTTCCCAAAATCCAGAGTATCTTTTTGGAACATCTTTTGTTCTGGATGTTACAGTGTGAGTTCTCCATGTGGGTAACTCCTATTCAGCCCACATTCAGCTCCTTTAAAAACCTTCCTATTTTCTTCCTCTACATGCACTTGTATGCACACACACACACACACACACACACACAGCCTGATTAGATTAGAGCAGTGGTTCCCAACCCTGGCTGCATAGTAGCAATAGCAGTGCAACTTTTAAAAAGTATTTTGCCTGAGCCCTACTCTTATAGATTTACTGTGAGAAAGGGATGGCTCTGTCCCTGGGTGATTCAGAATTCCAAGTTCCCACATTAATCATTAACTACCTCCATAGGGTTGACTCACGTCCTGGTTCTCTAAATATACTTGCTACTCTAAGAGTTTCAGTTGAGGTCAAATTTTGGTCAATTATATTTCTATTATATTTCTTCCATCTTAGGATATATTTGATCTTCAAAAAATTTTCCAGCTAAAGATCAATGCCCTTTTCAGTGATTTGCCATAAGTAGAGTGTTATATATCCCCTTTAACTACTGTCCAAAGACATCTGGCCTCTAAGTATAATGTTATTGGTGCTTTTAAAGTCGTTCTTGAGTGCTTGGCTATATTTGGGTCAAGTGCAAAGATAGTCTTTGAGACATTTCAATTTTTTACATTAAATAATTTTATAGTAAATATTTCCAAATCATAAGACATATTTCGTTTTATTAAATGAGAAATTCTAAACTTAACTGACGTTTCTCCATTGTGTGAGCATTATAACTGCCAATTTCTGTAATAAAAATGTAGCGTTTTGTTTGCTGTTGGCTTATTATTTTTTCTGCCATCTTTCCTTCCTCCATTAGCTCCTCTTGTCAATGCATTTTCATATCTAGCAAAATGACACAGCCCTTAGAAGTGATAAGAGTGCAAGGCAGCAACGGGCTGGGAGTCACGAAGTCTAGGTTCTAGTCCTGATCAATGATTAACCGACCGTATGAGCTTGGACAATCCCTCTCTTCTGGCTTCAGTTACCTGATGTAAAAGGTTTGTGGATGACATGATTTTAAAGGTCCCTTTCGGCTTTAGAAGTTCCTTTCTCTTTCCTTTCCCCATGAACAGCCATTCTGCACTCTGTTCCCACATTTCCAATTTTCATACTCAACCCTGAGCCTGGAAAGTGCTTCCCCAGGACACTCAATATCTTGTCCCATTTTATTTTGTTGATCTGGTCTCAAGGGAGACAGCAACACCTCCTGGGTGCCTTCTTTGAATCTCTAAATTTGGGATTACATGCCTCTCCTGGGTACTCTCATAATATCCCTACCCTTTTTTTATATGATGTATGGAATTGTTTATCTCCCTTCACCACACTGGGTAGAGCTGAAGGAAAGAGACTTGTCTTCATGTCCCATAGTCCTAGCACAGATGCTGATATGCAAAATGGGATGGGGTACAGGGAAGAGGACTCAGTGAAAGAATCAGCACTTTCCACTATTCAGGAATCAGTAAACTCTACTGATCATTACGGAACTCCGTTAAAGCACGATGCAAAAACTCAAAACACCAGCTTCCCTTCTAGCTTTGTTCTATCGGGACTATAATTGCTAGAAATATTCTCTGGATAAACTTCTTGCCTGAATAAGTTACTATAGTTAATGAAAACTTTCATTTTGTTGTAATACTTCCAAAAGCACAGGGTGAGGTTGATAGGTTTCTCTCCTTTCATTTCTATGCCTGAACTTTTTAAGGTGGAGTGTTCTGATTCATTGAGAGGTATGAATAGAAGTGACTTTACCATGGGTGGGATAAATCTTAACCTTAATACTCCTGCTAGACCCCGCCCTGACCCATCCCTTGATGCTTCTTCTCCCAGGCCAAAAGCCCTTCTCTACCCCTTTCCCCTTTAAAAGTAAAAGGAAAGGAAAACACCAAAAAAGTTCCCAATTTTCAGAACTCTGCCAATAACTCCAGAGCACTGGACTGAGCAGTATGGTCTTTTATGAGGATTCCTCATTTTACATTTACACCTTATTCAGATGTAGAAAAATGACTGGATTCATCTGCACAGAATGAGGTGCATCCAGATCAGTTTCACTGCATGACAGACAAGTTATTCCTAGAGTGATTCTTTTAAGTTTTGTTTTTAGGCAGAGAGTATTTTTCTGGAAATTGGTAGTTTGAATACTGTTTCTCTTTCCTTAAAGTGCTTAGAGGTAGCTAAATGGTAAATTGTTATTAAGAGAACCTATATTCCATTAATTGACATTTTTTTAAAACATGCCACCTGAAATCTACCTTTTAATAATAGATGTGAGATTACCACACTTCCTCTTTGTCTACTAGCGTGCTTTGTTTTCTTTTTCCTTGGATTCTGGAGCTCACCAACTCTAAAATATTTTGCCTTAGGACGAGCTTAACTGCCAAGTAGAAGCTGCTCATTGTTTTTATGTCAAAGCTACATTTAGTTGTGATGAAAATCCTATCAATCAGTTTCCCTTATTATTCTATAAATATATATGAGAGAGTTTGATTTTGCCAAATTCTCAGTAATCATAGAATAGGATTTGTCATAAAAGCAAAAAATGGCTTAGGAAAGATTCCTCAGAGACCCACTAAATTCTCGTTGGGCGCCTCTGAGTTCTTGCTTTCACAACCAAAAGAGCTCGGAGGACTAAAATTGAAGAGAAAGAAAAATGAGGTTACAAAAAAAAAAAAAGAAAGAAAGAAAATCCCTTCAAATTTTACTTTTAAGACAGATCAGGAACAACAAACATTGGAAAGACTCAGCTTTGTAGTCATTTGTTTTGTAAAATAAAACTATAAGAACTGGTTTATTATTAGGTTTTGTTGCTATTGTCATCATTTTGTAAATAATGTTTCCACATATATGGAGACAAGTAGCTTTCTGTATTAAAATTGTGCAATTGTTCCTTCACTCCAGAAGCTTCACTGTTTATATATGCATGCTAATTAATATAGCCCAGAATTGTTATTAATGTCTGATTTACATATCTAGCCTGGGGAAATATTTAGCCCCATTCTTTTTGATACTCAATTGCGTATTTGTCCTTGTATCATAGGGAAGAAATGCAAAAGGAATTTGGGACTTCTGCCAAATTTTCTGAATTCTTGAATTCAAACATTTTCAGCAAGATGAAACAGAAAACTAAAGAGGAGTATCCTCTGAGCAGGAAAACACCTGCTAATCAAAGAAAGGCAATAAAATGCATCCTTACTTCAGGGCACATGATTGGGCTATGAGGAAGGCGGCATGCTGGACTGTTACAGAAAATTTCCTTGCAGAGCAACATGAGATGACTTTGAATATCAGTTTCCATCACATGGCTCAGCCAGGATGTTAGTTTGTCCAGAGAGTAGAACTAAGATGACCTTCTACCGAGGGACCTAGGTCAGCGCTATTCAAAGTTCGTTCTGAGACTGGTGCTGGTCTTCACTGCTTATTACTGATCCGTGGTGACATAAGAATGGAAATTGAGAGCATTTAAAAATGCTTTAGCGAACTGCCTTGGCTGATCAGCAGACTCATGTCTGTAGGTCTCTTCTTCCCTTGGAAATGAAGAATAAAACATAGTCTTCACCATATATAGTGTGAGAAGCCCTGATGTAGGTATTCCTTGAGGCGCTTCTAGACTGCAGCCATTAAGAGTGTCTCGGGTAAGAGACATGGCTCTGGAAAAGGGCTATTCAAACACAAAAGAGGTGGCTTCCTAAGGAGCCCCCACTGTCCCCACTGTTTGATGCTTTCCTTTCCAGAAGAGTCAGCCTTTAGGAAGGAGGGTTAAACACCACTCCTGCCCAGGAAACATCAGAGGAAACGTTGGAGATTTTTTTTTTTACAACTTTGTGAAAAAGAGAAAATAATTTCTAACTAGAAAACAGTACCGGACCCCTCCAAATTAGACAGGGGTTCAAGACAACTTTTAAAAAACTCTAACTTGGTGGCTGGCCCTTAGAGTTTCAGCTGAAAGGCAGTAGCACAGTAACAGTGCTTCGATTTACAGGTTCATTATTCAAAAGAGTTATATGTAGAATTACGGAGATAATGGGTTAGAGTATTTGTTACTTCATCAAAAAGTTAGATGAATTTAGACTAAAGAATTTTCACAGATAATCACCCTCAGAGGATCTGGGGACTACCACAAAAAATTACTGCTTAGGAATATTCCTTCAAGACCCTGGACCCTTCTTGGTGATATAAGAGAAAACCCACAAAATAGAGTACGTATGAGCTAGAGGCATCCAAATCCACTAAGTTAGGCCATATCAGCACGGTCTGGGACTGCAGAGTCTGGACTGTTTGCTGAAAGCCAAGCAGTTTTCAATATTAACCTAATAGTGACTATTACAAGACATTGTCAGAGAAAACTAAGAAATGTTTCCATCTGGCGCCTTGGGACAATTTCTAATTTGGAATGACACTCCAAGTGACTTTAAGTATATTGCAAAGTACATCTTATATCCATGAAAGTACAGATTATGATGGTTTATTTTGATTCTCAGAATTAGTCAGTGTGACCCAAAGATAAACATTTTATACTTGGGGGTTCCTGTGGTATCTTTAAGCATCTGAGAAGGAAAATGATACTGAATGTCATTTCTGCTCAGACTTATTGGCCTTCATTGCCTGGAAATATCAAAACTAACCATGGATAGAACTATCGAGAAGTCTGATGGGCACAGACTTTCTATTTCTCAAAGTAGAGAACATCAATAAATGAGCTATGTTTTAATGATTTTATTTGGATGTATACTTGAGATGTCCATGAATATGTTGCCGGGGTCTATGAGGAAAATACGTATTCTGTAACTTCCCACCCAGGTGGGACTTTTAAGAGACAATTTAGAGACCAAAGGGATGATTTCCAGAGGGAGTAGGGAGAAGGAATGTGTGAAAAAGGTGAAGGGGGATATGGTTAATAATATTGTGCTAAGTTTGCATGGTGACGGATGATTACTAGAATTAGTGGGGTGATCACACTGTAAGGTACGTAAACGTTAAATTACTATGTTTGCACATCTGAAATTAATATAACTAACATAATATTGTATATCAACTATGCTTAAATTTTAAAAAATGAATTTGAAAAAAAAAGAGATACTATGAAACACCGATTCACTATTCGCATTGGATCCTCATTACGGCAGTTAAATAACACTACATAATATTTGCCAGAAGCATAACTATAACACCACCCAAAATAACATTTCAGAACTTACTCCCAATTTTTGACGTTTGACTGAGAACCTAGAGTGAGCACTGATGTGTGTTTTGGCATTAGCTGTGAAGGGCGGGATGGAGGCTGAGGAAATAAAGCACTACTTCTCCTTCTTGTCTTTGTCTATACACATGGCCAGTGCTGAATAGAAAGAGCCACATAATGAAATGAGGGTCCACTGGCCAGAATGTTACAGAGGCATCTGTTAGCTTCATAAACTGGACACAGTTATAAAGCCTCAAATAGAAAACGAGTGGAAAGCTACTCTCTACCAAGTGATAGGAAAGAAACCCTGAGCCCCTGATAAACAACTGACAGTAACTTTTATCAGTCAAGAAACTGGTGAGACAAGTAACCAAAAAATGTCTAGCTTTATAGATGGGTTAATAAATTGGGCACTGGTAAAATTTTAGCCTACAAGAGGACAATTTCCTTTATCACAAATTCAAAAGCCCTGTGATATATGGCAGTGCAGGGACATCAATGAAAAAGAAGTCATCTTTGCTTAGATGACCTTACTACTGTCCACTAATATTGGAGAACCTCTCTCCACCCCAGGTCAAAGCAGGTCACCTTCCATTATTGTGTTTATTTGTAAATGTAATTCAGTTTCGGTTTACCATTCGATTTACCATTATACAAATGCCCAGGTTTCCAAATGCATAAATGTTTTTGTATCCTAGAGGAAAAATGATAATAGAAAGGAACAAATGTCATGTTTCAATTTTACCAGATGTGTGTTCCTTCAGCAATAATTTAGGGAAAAGAAGATTTGTTTTCTCTTCGTCTTCTTCCTGCTCCTCTCT
Source organism: Pteropus alecto (assembly GCF_000325575.1). Classification (NCBI taxonomy): domain Eukaryota; kingdom Metazoa; phylum Chordata; class Mammalia; order Chiroptera; family Pteropodidae; genus Pteropus; species Pteropus alecto. Next base: position 4,846,739 of record NW_006431920.1, on the reverse strand, counting down.
CTCCCCTCCCCCCGCACCGCCTTCTCCTTCTTTTTGTTCTTCTATGTCATTCCTTCCTTAAGAGATGTCAGAGCCAGCAACAGCAGCCCTAGAAACCTCCAGGTGAGGGAGGGTCCTGCTGACAATATTACTTTTAGAAATAAAAGTGAATGTTCAATGTCCGTTGTGAATCGTTCCCCCTCCAACACCAAGCTTCCAGAATCCCCCCGGCTGGACCGCCAGTGCTGATCACTGGTTCCAAGAAAAGTCTTTACAGCTCTCTCTATGCCAATGACTTTACGAACAATCATGGTGACTGACAGCCACAGACCATGGCAAGACTCTTCCTTTCTTCTCTTCCTTTCCCTCTGTTTAGTAAGAAAAACCCGTCTCCCAAAAAGATGAGGAAATCAGACAAATATTGTACTTGAACGTCATTTCCTTCGAGATATAGCAGATTTATATGCCAGAGAATGCATCAGATTCCAAAGAGGGCTAAGAGGCAGGCAGTAAGGGGAAGAAGGCAATGAAGGCTTAGGTCCTAAATTCTGAACTTGAATAAGTTCACTTAACCTCCCTGCTTGCATTTTACCGCCCAGATCGGAGCGACTAATTCAAAACAGAACTAATGTGAGAACCCCACTGAGGTTAGTGTTTCTAAAATGCCTCACACTGTATAAAAGGGGGATCGAGGTGCCAAATGCTATTCCTGTCTACTCCTGCCATGTTTCAAATTGACCTCTAACCTTTGATACAACGGAGTGTGAAACCAGCGTTAAGATCTATGTAACGCCATACTGGCTACAAGGGAAAATAGAAAAAGCAAGCCTGGCTGAGTTGAGCTCCAGCATGCCACAATTTCACAGTCGAACCAAAAGTAGTACAAATGCAAATTGTAGGGTTTAGAGAACCTAACCTTTGAAGTCGATGCCCTGGAAAGTGGAATGGGCAGCTTATTAACCCTTAGGTAGGGCGATACTGGGCAGCAGAACTCCAGCTCCTGCTCTAGGCATGTCTCTCGAGTTATTGGGTTCAGCTAACTATAATAATTGTAGCTCACTTTTAATGATCCCTACTACATATCCTGAAGTGTGCTGATAATGTTTGGGACATATAACCTCAAATATGCTCAACACTACACAATAATGGAGACTGTATTATTATTCCCACTTTACACAGAAAATATAGAGAGGCTAAATACATTGTTTAGGGTCACTTGGAGCATTATTACATAAGCCAGGATCCAAATTCATGCTGCCTGACCCCATAGAGCACAAACCACAACCAAACGTTTATTCTGGGGCAAAAAAATGTTTGGCTGGCAATCATCAGATGGCCAGCAGGAGGCTGCAGATACAGGGCTTCAGTCAACACGTGACTGGCTCTTGGAGACCATTTACCTTTCAACATTGTGACTGGGGCTGCAAGGTTTCTACAGGAATGTACGAGTTGAAGATGAATCTCTTGCTCTTGGTTTATCCTCTCTGTAAAATGCTAAGAAGTCTATCATCTTCTCAGCCAGGCCCCCTTCATAGTGTTAAAGGTTTCTGACATCTGAGGCCCCCAGACCATATTTTCACTGTCTCTTCTCATCCCTGCTCTTGTCTTAAAGGCAAAGGAGAGAGAGGATTTTTCTCCTGGGGAGAAGGGCTGGCTTCAGAGTAACTGTGGCTACTGAGCTTCCAACAATCCCACCACGGGCACGGTGTTCCTCATTTCCTCTGGAAGACACGGTCGCCATACCTCCCTCTGTGTCCCCAAACTGCCCTTAACACTGTCGACGGTTTAGAAAATATACCAAAGAAACACAACACTTCACCTTAGCTTTTCTTTGGGCTTTCAGCTACTTTTCCTTCAGAGGGTTCATTTTGTTTCCAAAACGTCCTGGAGAACACTACTCCGAGGTAATCAGAAATCTGGGAAAGGTTTTCATCTACAAGCCAAAGCCCCCCCAAAAACATTGATTAAAAAAATAACAACCTGTCAGATTAAAGACATTTTTCTATACAGTGACTCAAATTTCTGTAGCCAAAATCTTCTTTCTCAACGATGACAAAATCCCTACTCAGTGAAAAGTATTTAAGGTTCCTTTCTTTTTCACAGCTCTGCTCTAGACGTGAAAATATGAGGGAATGGCTCTCCCTCCTCTCGACTTCTTACAAAGTGCTGCTGAGAAATTACATGTATTGTGCTCTATCAGAAGTGGCCTTGTTCCTCCTCTTGTAAACTCTTCTTCTACATTAATGAGTCTTACCATTGTCTAAACGTCTGCTCAAATATGCGACAACGGAAGCAGAGGGCGGTGTGCTACAATGTGGGAAAGACCCAAAACCCCGTAGCTGGCTTTGAAAATTGAAGGGAGTCATAGGCAAGAAATGCCAGCAGGCTCCAGAAGCTGGACAAGACGAGGAAAATGATTCTCCCCTATCACTTCCGGAAAGAAACACAGACCTGCCAAGACCTTGATTTTAGCCTAGTGAGATCCACATCAGACTTCTAGTCTGTAAAACTATAACATAATAAATCTATGTGATATTAAACCACTAATTTGTTAAACTTCCATAGAAAACGAATATGAAGAACTTCCAAAAGGCACCAAATGGTCCTGAGCCACTAACCAAGCATTGAGACGCAGGGCACGAGGGATCTGCTATGCGGGGGGAACTTCCCATATTGAAGAGATCGCAATTGGTATCTTACCACATGTAAGGTGATAAGGCCAGAAATGCCCTTCCCAGTCTAAGGAGCATGTTGCTACGTAATATAATGGTGAAGAATGTAGGCTGAGAAGTCATAAAATTGTAGTGAACAAGCACTGCCAAAACATAATTATGCAAAAATGTTTATACGTGCTCTTTATTCTGGGGTGTGGATTGCTGGAGGAATGCAGCTTTTCTAGTCCTCCTTCCTGTTCACCTCTCAGCTATCGGAAGCGGGGAAAGGGGTCAAATTTTTTCAACTCAGTAATTACACCTGTAAGCCTGTTAAGGAACAAAGAGGTCTAGCTGGAAAATGACGTCGTTTGCTGCTCCTTAAATTCACTCATTTCTTTGGCTCAAAGAGTCAGGTAACCCAAACCCTCCGAAACAGAGAAGAGTCATAATCCCAATCACTACATGCCACTTTTAATATTGGAGAGTACAACTTCTCATGCTCAAATATCTCCTCTTATAGATGTCACTGTTTCATTTGTCAGTTCTGCAGATGGAAAGGGAAGAGGAGGTGGAGAAAGTCATTTCGAATCGGCTATGAGGGGGCCCACTGCCCTCTGCATGCTTCCTACCTATGGCATAAATTATTTGCAAGATATTTTCTCTTGGTGACCATTAATCAATTCTACCGAACCAAAGTTCTCTTTACATCAAAGTATTAAACCTCTTTCTTCCTAAGAAATGCGCAGCAAAAGAGGTAGAAATATATTCCACAAGAAAGCTGCGAAAAGAGAAGAAGAACATTCGTAGAGAAGCAGGATCACGGTGCCACACAGGCTGCAGAAGGCCCTTCTGTATCCCAGGGGCATCTGAGGAAGCCGCATATGTATGTTGTAATGTAACTGCATCATCATTTCTCTGAATCTGAGGGGAGGGATTTGCTCTGCATAAATTGTGGTCGCAGAAGCCAACTGAGCTCACTTCTTTCACATTTGTGGCCAGAAGAAGAATTGCATGTAATTATGCATCTTTGTTGGCCATGCATGGAAACAAATCCTGGAAATAAAACCAACTAGTTTATCGAGTTCTCCAAGCACATAAATTTATGAGACCTCAAGAGTGTGAATTTGGAAACTCAAGAACGGTGCTTCTCCTTAAGTGATGCCCCGAGGCGTGTGGGTCAACAGAGAATGGACTCCTTCACAGTGTGACAGGGAGCCAGGAGAGAGTACCCGGGTATCCAATCATAAGTGAAGGCCTGATTTAGTCACCTAATACATCCACAACAACTGTTCTGGCACCCAGTGATTGAGTCCACAAAGATTTAATTTAATAGTGCACATACACAACATGGTGTGTGTATCTGTGTATGTATTTAATGACCTACACACAAGCTACTATTTTATAGAGGCTTCCAGCAGAGAGAGGAAAAAACACGATTCAACTATAGAAGCTGTCTATATTTAATATTTCTGTTAGTTTTCTGTCTGCCAGTCTGGCAGATTGGCCCAATTGGAAAAACAACATCTATGATTGCTGAAACAGTTCCTGGCTACATTTGGCAGCCTTAATCACTGAACGACACTGAAATCCCTGTCTGCAAATCTAAGGCAAAAAAAAAAAAAAAAGGCCAGCCTTTGTGTAGCACCAAGACTTATCTGTTTGTCTTTATTTCAAAGTCCAAATTCTAATGTCATTACTCAATTCAATAGCATAGCAGTCTGCAACATTTCACAAAAACAATGCAAACTCTATGTAAATCCTTGGGTTAACTGGATGTCATCAGTCACATGTCACCATAAAAAATAAATCTGTCTCCTGTTTTCTGTTTTGTTTTGTTTTTCTAGGTCAAAGGAAAAAAAAAAACATCTAAACCTACATTCACTTCACTCGAACTCTTTAAACAGTAATAGGATTAAAACATTTTTTTCTATATATTGACATACAACAAATGTGAAAACTAAAATTGACATTGTGTGCTTTTGATTACTGTTTTGCAATAAAACTCTTAAATGTGGTAAAAAAAATTTTTAAAGTACCGAACCTACAACTGGAAATACGAACTCTGAAACTTGGTCCTGACTCTTAGCAGCTGTGTGAGATGTGACAACTCACTCAGGCTTCTGAGTCAGTCAGACTTACAGTATTAGAAGATCAAACAGGATTCCATGTGAAGAAGCTGCCTGTCAAACACAAAGTGCTATTCAAGTGTAGCAAATTCTACTAGACAGATAACACATGAGTGCAGGTACTATTTAAATCAAAGCTTAATGTTGAATAAGTCTGTAATTCTTAAAAAGAAAAGCGACCGAAAATCCTATTCCCAGGCTTCATCCATGTTCTTGTTGAGTGAAGAAACTGTAAAGTTTGGTCCCACTTCTAATTAGGTCCTGAAA
>NW_006431920.1:4811423-4841691 GCF_000325575.1 Pteropus alecto | reverse complement strand
ATGTGAATGGAAGTTTTGTTTCTGTGCAAGAAATCCTGGCAACTCCGACATCTTTTTCTGTCCGCACGTCAACATTCCATCGCAGAAATAACTGGCATAGCCCGCCTGCAGAATCGGCGCCCTCGCCCTCGCCCTTTGGCTGCCAGTGATGGGAAGCACACAGTATCAGCAGAGGTGGGCCGGACTGGGGGCCGGGCCAGGGGAAGACCCACAACACCTTGAGCGAGGCTTGGAACTGGTTATCGGAATAAAGCATGCTCCTTGAAGTCAGACTGTGGTCCTTCCAGTCTTGGATACACTGCTTCCCTCTTCCCTCCTGTAGCTTGGCATAACGATGATCTACAGGATGCCCACTTGGCCGTAAAGTTGAACGAGTTAATTTACGGAAAATGCCCCAGTGCCTAGTGCGCAGAAAACACCCAACAAATGGTTGCTATTCTTATTATCAACTGTGAGCTAACGGTTTAATGCTCACCCAAATTTTCTAGGCCTGAAAAACTGTTATGAAAAAAGAGAACACAAAAAGATATAATATTATTTTATTAATAGCATATTTTATGTTTCAGAATAAATATATTTTTGCAATAGAAAAGAACTTTACTCCTCCCCCTCACACATACACTGGCTCAAGTGGGAAAACTAACTCATCCTAACCTCATTCTCACCCCCTGTATGCAATCAGACTTCAAATCCCCACAGTCGAATCCCCAAAGCCCCTCCCCGCTCAGAGCCCCGATCTTCTCCCTGCCTCCTGCCTCCGCTCCGCTTGCGACTTCGTCACCACTTCCTTACAATAGCTTCTTGGTCTCTTGATGCGTCTCCATTCCTCCAAAGTCCTTCTCCTTCAATCCATGATTTACACTGCCCCTGTCTCTGGGTTAGAACGGTGATCTGCCCCACGAGTGCCGTGGAGACTAACCTACCGATAGCATCGTATTAACCACGAAATTCACATTCCTCACTGTGGCACGCACTGACTCCGTTCCAGTCTCGCAGCCGGGCACTCGCACTATACACCATTCTGCACCAAAGCATGTACGGCCGTGTATATCCCACTGGGCATTTCTCCTGCCGCAGCAGACACCGGGTGCCACAGTGAGCACGTGGCTGATGTGGGTTAGCAGAGAAAGGCAAAGGAAGTAACCAGCCTAAGCTTCGAAAACCACTTCCTCCACTTTGAGTAAAGAAAAACGGGCCTGACTGTGGAGACAAGGGATCTGTGGAATATTTGTACTGGAGAGAGCTGCTGCCACGTAGCCTTACCCCTATCTTTTGGGAAAGGGGTGTGGGGGTCCTACCTTCTAAACCATCCCATCAAGGAAGTACATGTTACCCTAGGTACTAGGAGGGCTGGTGGCACATTGCTTTCAGGTGTCAGCCCCCACAGACATTCTCTCAGGTCAGCAAAAGCCTATGTCAAAATCACTTCCTTGTCAGGGTGGCCCACATCCAGGGAAGGATGCAGGGGCATAGAAGGCCAAGCTGCTTCAGCCTATCAGGTCAACTCCAATGGGCCTTGTTAGTGCCAGAGACCTCCTGCCGAGCCCATCTGCTCCTTCCGTCCGACCCTGTATCATTCCCTTCTCTTCAACAGGTGTTGATCCCAAGGACATTTTCCACTAAACATCTCACACATTAAACTTCGCCTCAGAGCCATCTGCCATGGGAATCAAACCTGCAATAGTGTGTTCTAGTTGTGTTCTAGCTGCTTGCTTTCAAATATAGCTGCCTCCCAGGTTGTAAGTCCCTCGAGGGCAGAGATGGAGCTTAACACACTTTTGCATTGCTGACACCCGGCACCTAAGAAAAGGCACAGGACTTTCATGTAAGACGTCAAAACTAGAATGAGAAAGCAAAAGGCAAGATTTCAAATCAGCACAGGAAGGATTTTCTCTGCCAGGGGCTCTTTAACACGGGAGTTTCTCATTGTAAAAGAGAAAGTTACTGTTTTACTACTCTTACTTCCATGAGAAGAAATTTTTACTAAATACTCCTGGCCTATGGCTCCAACCTCACTGCTAATTGTAGAAGTGGAGTTACTTACCTGGTTAACAGGTAACCACGTGACTCAAGGATGTTCACCTATTTTCATTTGCATATATTGGTTTTGGAGTCACAGTCCTGGCTCCTCTCAACCCTCGCTCTTCCCCAGTGGAGGAGAAACTCACTTATCAGCAGTTTAATTTGGTAAAAATAACTGGTCTTTCCTCTTCCTCAATTAAGTTGGAAACCACCTGCCTAACAAAAGCATATTGTCTTCTCTCTTCTACAAGCTACACAGGGCAGACCCCCGAGGAATGCGGTATGTAGTTGCTCAGCACCATCAGAGAGTAAGTGGATGGATCTGTCTACTTTAGGGGTAGGATATTAGCAAGTCCACTCAGCAAACACACCTGTATTAGTTATCTATTGCTTAGGAAAATATTACCCCAAACTTAGCAGATTAGAGCAGATTAGAGCAAATTTCTGTGGGTCAGAAATTTTGACATGGCTTAGCTGGGTCTCTGTTTCAGGGCCTCTCATAAGGCTGCAACTAAGCTGTCATCCAGAGCTGAGGTTTCATCTGGAGGCTTAAGTGGAGAAATATCTGTTTCTAAGCTCACATGGTTGTTGACAGGATCAGTTTCTTGCAGGATATTGGACTGAGGGCCTCTGCTCCTCTCTGGCTATTGTCCAGAGGCCGCCCTCAGTTCCTTGCCATTTGAGCATCTCCCACATGCTCCATCGAAGTCAGTAAGGGAGAGTTGTAGAGAGGATCTGCTAGCAAGGTGGACATTTCAATCTTACGTATATAATCATCGCCGTTGTCATATTGGTTAGAGCAAGTTACCAGGTCTTGCCCACACTCAAGAGGAGAGTTACACATGAATGTGAATCCAGGAGGTAATATCATTGCGGTCAAGTCAGAAGTTGTCTTCGACAACCCCTAAGGCCCACTGTCTGGCAGCTTTATCAAAAATTATAAAAGTCATATTTTTATCTCCATCTGTATGACCCTAGTGCCCGTTTATCCACTGGTTCCAATCTCAGGAGGGGAAGAAGTCATCAATAACCATTCTTGAGATTACTCAACTCACAGCCGAACAACCTGTCAGTGGCAAGGAGGCACTGGTTGATCTCCAAGTCCCTTTCCTGATTATGCATTTATCACAGTGTGAGGCAGAATCTTGCTGAGGATATTAACCTTCACCTGAAGCCAATACGCACTGCACTATCCTTACAGAAACTTGAGAGAATTGACCCCATGTCCTCATCCGGACCAGTGATCTCACATAACCACATGTTGAGGCCAAATGCATACTCGTCATGCCAGCTCTCAGGAGACAGAAATACTAAAGACTCTTATGACCGGAGGAATGGCACCGGAGACCGTGTGACGCCAAAATCCAAACCATGTCTCGGTTACAGAGAAGCATTAAGAAGTGTGCCACACACTTATCAGCACAAAGGTCCTGTCCATATTGAAGCAGATCCAAAAGATAAGATTGACTAAATTATACAAGTCCTCCTGTGCTCAGAAAGCATTCCCAAGTGCCACGTGTAAGGTAATGACATTTACATGCCGGAAAAGGGCTCCAGAGCTAAATTGAAAGCACCTAAGCATCACTTGGGACGTTTGTATAAAATGCTCCTCTAAGATATTAAAAGTAATAGGCTTTAATAAAACAAGAGCTAATTGTGTGTAGAGTCAAAGCTACATAAGCCCACCATGAGAGCAGAGACTGAGTTATTCCCATATCACCAGGGCCTAGATAGCTATGCACAGAGGATGGTTTTGAGGTGTGTGTTCAGTTGTTTGATTGTTAAGTGTCTGTTGTTTGGCTCTTTACAGCCATTTTCAGTTCTTGGTTTTTATTTCTGGTACAATACATGTGATTGTCACCTAAGAATTCTATATAGATAAAGAGGTACTCTACAGTTTTTAAATTATTTAATTAAAAATATGCATCAAGAGTACCATGATGAGAACTACAGCCAACAACTGAACCAAAGAGCCAAACTGTAAAACTGTACACATGGTCTTGATGAGGTGCTGGGCATTTCGTGTACGAACAGGGAAAGAAGGTCTCGAGAGAGATCTCACACAGTTTGGATTTCCCCACAGCTTGGTAAATGGTAGACCTTTTGGTTATGTACCTTCTGAAAATACAGACCATTTCTCTAGGAAATAGTGCTACCTTGACATCTCAAGGAAAAGCCATGTCTTCTGTACAGCACTGTAGTCATTCTATAGTTGGACTACCTATATTCTAGAGCAAGGCTGTCCAATAGGTGTTTCAGAGATTATGGAAGTGTTCTATTCTGTGCTGCCCAATACAACGGCTACGTGTGGCTATTGAGCCTTTAAAATGTGGCTACTGAGATTAGGACTGATTTTTCAAATTTCACGTAATTTAAATTTAAATAGCCACATGTGGCTACCGGCTACTGTAACAGACAGCACAGTACTGGAGATTTGCTATTAAAAGTTTGATCTGGGGGACCAGCAGCTTTGGCATCCCTGTTGAAGCATCACCTGCCACATTTCTAATAAAAATCAGGATACAAACAGAAATAGACCTACAAACCGAAACTGCGTTTTTAGCAAGATTGCCAGGTGATTTGCATACACATCAGAATTTTTGAAATGCTACTCTAAAATATCGTTTTATAAAGCTGATTCATTCCTGACTCCATAAGGAGTAAAACCTCAGAGTTTATTTTTTCAAATCAGAAACTAGAGAATATTATTCCAGTATGCTTTTTAGAGAGAAACCAAGGTAGAGAGATGAGTCCAGAATTAAATTTTCTGGAGTCCTCTAAAATGTGATCTGTAAGTCAACCTTATTCAACCAAGACCCTTTCTTTCATATTAAGGCTGGCTTTATGTGTCATAAGTATATTTGTTAAAAGATTTTTACTGACCTTAGGAAAAGGCCTCTGTCCTTCACATAAAGTGCCAGTAGACTTCTTGCCGTTGGATTTTTTTCCCTAATAGCGATCAATCTTCAAAAGTTTACGTCCTAAAAAGCTTATAGAAAATTTGCAGTAGCCTCATAGAAACCACAATGTTAGGCATCTGAGTACAGGATGTGATAAGTAAGGGGTGAGAAAGGGTACTCCTCTAGAAACTTCAAACGGAAAGGAAGGGAGAGAGCAGAGGTGAAGGAAGAAGGAAGAAGGAGGAAGGAGGCTGCTGTTTTGTGGGGCGTGCTCTGCAGGTATAATTCCAGTCTCAGACAGCCATCGTGGCCCGGAATCATGTCTACAGAGTGTCAGCAGTCACTCTGGCAAACTAAATTCTAGGAATATTAGGTATGCACTGGAAGGCCTGCATGCCTCCCAGGGCACCTGAACATCAACACTCTTCAGGACGGTGATTCGTACCACAGCCTACACCGTCACTGGCGGAAACACTCACCTCCCCTTCTGCGGTGGACATTTTTGTGCTTGTTTGTTTGTTTTCAGGTTCTGCATGCACTTCTCCTTTTTTCCCAACATTAGGATTTACCTTCCAGTCACTTTTAGCCAACTATTATCACTACTTCCAGTCAAAATGCAAACCACTAGCCTGGTGACGCCTAGTGCTTCAGAGAAGTGAATGAAGTCGATCAAAACTAAGCAGAAACATGGACTGGGGCTGGAACTTCTGGGAAGAAGACTCTTGTTCTATGGACTTGAAACTATAAAGCATCCAGCTAGGCAGCCGTTTTGATACTACAAGGAGGGAACCTGGATGAGAGCGGACTTAAGTGGAACCCAAGTCTAGACACTGAGAAGGGAGATGCCACCTTCCGAGTGCCTGCCTCAAGCCTCACTGGAAGCCAGTCCTGCAGACTGTGCATTGCTTAAGTCGATAAATTGCTCCATTTTCCTGAGGGCTTATGTTCAACGAGGTATCTATTGGAACCAAATGAGTCCTAGCAGATAAATCTACTCTCAAAAGAGTATTCCAAGAGGAAAAAGAAAAAAAAGTTGCCTGGAAGCACAATAAAGGAACAAATGGTGAATGCAGTGCTGAGTCTAATGCGGCATACGAGGGCTCTTGCGAATACCGAGCCTGCCCGCTTCCTTCCTTCTCTACTGCGCACAGATTTCTGCAAATAAAAATACAGCCTAGAAATAAACCTCAGTAACAAGGTCTATAGTAAACACTTAAAAATTAACTCGTGAACATGAAACTCTTAGTTATTCCCATTCATTTAGGACAAGAATAACATTATCCATCACTTTGGTCGAAAAGTCGCAAGATTTCCAAAGATACGGTTTAACTACTTATTATCTCTATTTTACAGATTCAGCAAAATTTAATTTAAATATACAAAGACCAACAGAAGTTAGAGTATACTCTCCCAGCTATCTTGTCCTATTATTAAAATCTAACTTCTATAGGGAAAGCTATGAGAACAGAAGAAATAAAGAAAAATTTAAGTGGGGTTCTCTAAAATATTGGAAACATAAATTAATTATGCTGAATACAGTCAGTGTATGTCTGGGTTGTTTCTTATTAATGAAACAATGTTTGGAATTGAGTTAAAGATATTAGATGGTGTAAAACACATAAGTAACAATAATAAATCAGTGTCAGAGCTTCTGACTGTGCATAATGTAATACCAGGCATAGAGTGGCATTCTATCTTGAGCCACTTGAGCCACTTACACCCCTGAAGGAAATGCCAGTCACGTGTTCTAACTAACAAGTTTCCACAACACCAGAGGCTTCCAGCATGCCATTGCTTTTTGGAGACTATATGCAAAAAATGCATCTGTATATGGATTCATTTTAACATGGATTTTCTTAGAGGAAGCTAAGTGTTCTGTATCAAATCAGGAATGAGAATTGCAGCCAATGAAAAAAATAAAATAAAAAATAAAATAAAATAAAAAAGATAGCTTATCCCTTACTGCTGGCAAAGCCAATTAGGCATATCTTTGTTTCATGACAGCTATTTAAAGAATTGGGCATTTGATATGGATGTGCAAACTAATTCTTTCTGTTGGCTCACATAAACATTTAGTAGAATATCCAGAAGACGTTTTTTGGCCTCACTTCTCCAAATTATGTAAGGCAACGTAATTTAATACAGGCAGTGGTTTTCTTGCTCCTATCCAAAAAAAATAAATAAACATATATAAGAGCTTCTTCAAATAGAATATTTCAGATGTGTGGAGATATCAATCCTGATTCAATGGTTTACTCAATTTGAAACTAAAATCAAACTTACATCTGCATTGTTTTTGAAGACTGACTTTCTGTATTTCTGCCATGTACTAAGCAATACAGTAATTGTTCAGTATGCAAATTTGGCACCAACATGAATTTGGTAATTGCAATTTAATTTATTGTTTGGGCCTTTACAATTTATTTATTGGTCTGTCTCTTCTACTACATTGTGAGCGTCTGGAAAACAAGGGCTTCATTTGTGTCTGCTTTGCCAGCATTATATACACACTGGGAACTCGAGTGAAATAAATTTAGTATTGGTTTCTACAGAGAAGTATAGTAAGCATTTTGGTTAATATTTCATTAATGAAGTCCCACAAGTAAAGTTAAGTAGGATTCATCTGGCCAGCACTCATTTTCACTTAACAAACACATATTTTTTGAAGTTCTTTTGAGCACAAGCCCTATGGCTATAACAGCCAGCATTTCTTGACTGCTTGCTATGAGTCAGGTAAAATGCTAAGTACTCTCAATCTATTATATCTTCTTTCTTCACAACTATCCTACATGGCAATAATATTACAATCTAAATATCACAAATAAGGAGAGTGATGCTTTCTTGCTAATTAGAAGACTTCGTTCATACCCAAGGTCATACATTCTGACACTTGAGTCCTCATTCTTCACCATACTGTGTCCAACCCAATAGCTTCTGTATTTTGATGACCATAAGAAGTAGTAGGGCAATGCCAAGTCTGTGAGAACAGGTAGATGTGTAATTAACATTACTGTAAACTCTTCGTTTCTTAGTTTCAGAAATGAGGTCAACCACACGAATTCTTTCAGCCCCAAGGATATATATGGAAATAGTTCATATGAGATTTTAAATCAGGAAATCATTTGGCTCTAGGTGGTGGACCTTCACCAATACCACTGAAAAGCACAGTCTGCTATGTGCTCAAAAAAACAGGTGTGCAGAGGAGGCCGTGAATCACGCAGCTGCCTGGGACTGGTTGGTCTGAAAAGGTAGGTTACCATGAGTCATCAGCAGCCCCTGTTATGTCAGCCACTCCTCCTACATGTCTCCAGAGACGTAAAAACAACAAAGGGAAAAACATAAGCATTTTCTTTGACAACTGGAGATGTTTGGCTGGAGAGCTGATACCCTAAACAGGCAAATAATTAATAGTAACTAATGTGGGTTTGGACACAAAATGTTATTGACTTGATATTCTCCTATAAATAATAGCTTTATTAATATTAAATAATTTTTTTGTAATGTAAAAGAGGAAAATGATTCCTCTAAACTGACACTAGGAAAAAACAACTTTTATGTAAGGATAAATCCATTTTATTTCTTTTACAAAGAATCTATACTAAATTCAAGAGTTAGCAAAAAGCATGTGAGACTAATAGGGGAATAACAAGAGGCCTGCATTATTGAAATATTTCACAAATTTCAGTCTATTTCCCTCAGGCCTCTTCAATATATCCAGGAAGGGAATAAATGAATATGTGAAACTATCTGTCAGAGCAGAAAGAAAATTGAGGTCAGTTTTCAAAAAGCCAACAGTAGGAGGCACCTCATCAAAATAACTCATTACTTAATTCGTTCTTGTAGGGTATGCAAGCCTTGTCTTCATGTTATAGAGCAAGAAACTGAGACAGAAAAGTTCAATAATTGCTACTGTCACACAGATAACATATAGGAGAGCCACAAGTCAAACCTTTCCATAATTGTTCACTCAGTTAGGCGATTTCTCAAACATGTTAACATGAAAATGCTCAGATATTTCTAAATTCTTTGGAATGTTTATGTTATGTGTATTCCATATTATTTTTCCTGTGTAAGCAATCCATACAGATAATTATTTCCCTTCTACACTTTCAAAATATTCTGGTGCCATTGTCAGGCGATCAAATCGGAACATGATTCACATTTTCGAACTGGTCAAAATACTTGAATTAATAAATATGTTTAAAATGTAAGTATATTACATAATAGTTAGCAAACACTGGAAGTGCTACACTTGGACCCTAAAAAAATTATAGGCTTTAAACAGGTTGTATTTCACATTAGGTGACCTAAGGCAAATCCTTGTGCTGCAAATATAAAAAGGAAAGTGATTGGTCTAGTCTACACCAGCCTGAAAGTCTCATTTATTTATTGTTGTTGCTCTTGTTATTTGTCATGGCTTTTCAAAGTAGTATAGACATTTGCAGATGATTACAAATCAAATTGTAAATAAAGGTTTATAATAAAAGGTATATTAGTCATAGTAGGCGGCCATAACAAAATACCACAGACTATGTGGCTTAAACAACAAAAATTTATTTTCTTACCTTTATTAAGGCCCCACCCTTATGACCTCATTTAGCCTTAATTACCTCCTGAAGACACTATCTCCAGATACAGTCACATTGGAGGTTAAAGCTTTAACATACGAATTTGAGGAGAGACACAATTCAGTCCATTAAAAAAGGTAATAACTCCCTAACTCTGACACATTTATAAAAGCCAACTACTTTAAAAAGTGGCTTTATTCTTGGGACAGTCTCTCAAATGTACTGCATGTATGCTGTGGGATCTTTGGCTTGCAGGCTCTTTGCCTCTTTGAGGCAAGTGGCTCCATTCTGAGGGCTCAAATGACAAGATGTAGAAACTATGCTCTGGAGCATCAACCTCACTCATGCCACCTGCCATAAGATTGATGCTGATTAAATTTCTTTGACAAAAATCAGTTTTGGGGGAGTGAGTTGCCCAACTGAATAAGAACAACTTACCTTTTTTTTTTTTTTTGATGGGGGGAGGTCAGGGAACAGGTATCATTAGAGCTGATTGATCTACGTACAGACTTGAAATCAGCCCCTCCATTTTCAACCCCCTTCTCATTCCCATGCTTCATCATCCCTGCAGCCTCTGAGACCTGCATTCCTTGTCGGCTACATGCTTCTCTTAAGAGTGTTCAAGCCTATGACTGCTCTGCTAGTCGATGTCCTATATTTTCATTCAAGAATTGTTTTGAAATACTTTATCTGCCTATGTTTGCCCCAGCTACATTTTTTTCTAGGATTATACTTGATTATTATTCTTTTACTATCATTCTTATCCAGTGTGGAGACAGAAGAAATAAAGCCATGTGTTCAGTTCACCGTTTCAACGGGAAGCCTGTTTATACTTAATAATTGAGGATTTATTTAATCAGCCATTCATTCCACGTTCAATGAACATTTATTGAATATTTTCTAACTAACAAGCACTGTGCTAATAAAAGCCTAATAAAGACACTATGCATTCATTTAATGCTGTTTTAAATCAGGCTTCGTCTATGTGCCAGGTGCTGTAAAGAACTCCAGGGTTTAGTGTCTCAAGATAACATAGTAGACATGAGAAGCTCTAAATTCTGTTCTCAAAAAGCTAAATATTAAGATAGATATTTGTCTTTCTCGGAGACCTGAGTGTAATAGCTTCTAGAATCTCTTTTAACTCAAGAATTCTGAAAAATGCAATATAAATGGATGCCAATGGATTACCAGTAAGGAGGTGAAGATTGCTGCCTCTTTTTATCAACTCTCTTCTTCTTCCTTGTGGTAAGAGAGCTTCCTCCTTTAGTTTTGGCTGGAATCATGGGCAACCTGCTAGAAACTATATTTCCAGCCTCCTTTGCAATGGAATACGAGTGAAAACCATCTGTGTACAACTCTGAAGTTATCTATTTAAGAGAAAGCACCATGCCCCAGATCACTTCTCTTCCCCCTCAATATGAGTTCTACTGAGCTGTACATATAAAATTAATGCCCAACCTTGATCATCCAGAAAAGTACTATGACCCAGTCGGTGGAAGAATCAGATGGATGGAAATCAAGTCCCTTAATGACTTCAGGGAGCAGGGCTTCCCCACCAGGCTAGATCAGAGGGATGGTTACATAAGGAATCAAAACTCCTCCATTTTAAAATTACTGTATTTAGGGGTATCTATAGAACATCTGAAACACTGTCCTAATAAAATAGCTTTATTTCACCAAATAACTGTCAACTCACTATTAATTTCCACATGTATTTTAAATTATAAAAGAATGGAGCCAACCATGGTTTCCAAATATTCGAATTATACCTAAATAAAATTTCAGGTGCCACATTTCTAAATAACAATTTAGAAAGCAGATGCCAAAGTAGCAATTACTCTAATATTGGGCAAAGAGAAAGAAAGAGCAGTGGAAGAACAATACAATGTCTCCTGGAGTTTCTGTTCATATACAGTGACTTCTACTGACATTCCACTAGCTTAAGTGAGCCAATGACAAGTCAATGATGAAGCCTGACACAGGGGATGGGAACGCATTTCCTTCCCACAGAGAAGTACTCTGGTTCTTATTGCAATGGGGAGCAATGTACAGTCCTCTTACAAAGAGGGTGAAAAATAACTAGGAGCAATAACAGAATCTCTACCACAACCAAATAAAACAAACTTGAAATATCTCAGCTACAAACTAATTAATTTAAATGTGCTTAAATGTCATTTACATATTTTCCCCTTTTTTTAGTATTGGGGTCTCATAATAGAAGACAAGGACTATATTTATTTAAGACAGACTTTCAAAAACCTTTTGACAATAATGTCCTGGCCTTGTGAACTCCTATAAGCAGAATCTATGGTCAGATATTCAAACATTCATTGCCTTATTCCCTAATATTCTTACTTCCTTATATCTAAATTCTATGGAGCAAATAAAAAACTATTTGCTGTGGAAAGGATTCCTATCATTGTTTTAAATAAAATTTATCTTTGGCTATAACAAACGCAATCTTAACTAATTCACGAATTCTGTCTACAATAATTTAAAATGGTAATTTCAATTCTATCATAAAATGAAGTTTAAGTATAGGATTTGAAAAAATAGTTCCATGCTATCCTAAGGAACTCTTTATCCTCCTGTTTTATTTTGATTAATATGCAGTTAATACAGCTTGTACTCAGAACTTTTCCTATCGGGAAAAGGTATACTATCGTTTCTCGTTTTCAACATTAACTATATTAGCAAAGTAGTATAAAATTTATCAGATTATTTTTATGAAATCATATATCTTGATTGACTTTATACTTAGACAGCTACAAATGAAAATTCTACTTAAAACATAGAAAGACAAAAGGAAGTTCTATGTGAGTGAATGTAGGGCTTGTATCTTAAAAGAGCCCTCAAATTTGTACTTTTAAGAAACAGATAAATAGAAGAGTTCTGCTTTTGGTCCGAACATAAAAAGTTGCAAGAAACCATTGCCCTTACCCTAATAACCAAAACAAGCCATGTCAATAATAAAATCATAGTATTCTGAACCCACCAGTGATGAGGATGCAAAGATATCAAAGAGAACTCAATTCCAAAAAGCTATCGGCATTTTATAGAAGATCAGAGGACTGTGGCTGTTCTCAACCCTGGTAGACAAGCAATAAAGGAATCTACCATTTATGGTGGTAAAGAGAAAGCAACTAAAACTTCAACAACTTATAGCAACTGTGTGTGGACTAGCAGGGAAAATTAGAATCCCAAAAAGCCTAAGCCACAGAGCAAGTTTACAGCCACACGTCAAACCTTTCCTGTGATTCTTCATTATCAAGTACTCAGGGATTCAAAGATTGGGGGCAAGGCAGAAGAGCGAAGACAAATCTCTAGATACATTTTGGGTGAAAGGATATGTCCCTAGGTGCAATTTTGAAATCCAGCAGGTTGGCTATTAAGCAAAAAGAAGAATCGCACCAATGCTCAGATCGAAATTCCTAGAGAAGGAAAAAGTCTGACACTGTGTTCCAAATATCTGAGGCAAGTAATAAATTGAATCAAACTAAAGCTGCAATAAATACCAGACCAAGCTCAGCTACAGATGAGGTTGACTCAGACTCCAAATCTACCAATTTGCACATGAAGGGACATGTCTTTTTCTGGAGAAAAATATAACTTACTTCAGACTCTACTGTTATTATGTACAAAATGTTCTGTATAAAATCAAAAATTATAAAGCACACCAAGAATCATTGAAATGTGATTCATAATGAAGAGAAGTAGCAGCAAAATAGAGACTCAGAGATGGCATAGATGTTATAATTATCAGACTTAAAAATAACTATAATAAAAATTTTAAAGAATCTAGAGGAAAAGGTGTATCACATGCATGTATACATATGGAATTTGAGCAGATGCACAGAAATTGTGGTAAAAGAATTACATGGAAATGGTAGAAATAAAAATTAAAGATTAAAAATGAAGAATTAGCTTAATGGCAAACTGGATCTCCAGAAGAAAGAATCAGCCATTAAAAAATATACAAATGTGAACAGAGAAAACACAAGAAGTCAAAAGAAAAGGGAAGAGAGAGGAGTAAGAAGAGAGGGAAGAAGAGAGTGTTCAAGATTTATAAGACAATATTAAATGTAGGTAATTATCTATGTTGCCTACCATACTAATTAGAGTGCCAGAAGGAAAGAAGAGATTAAACCGAAAGAATATTTGAAGACATGGTGGCTGAGACCGTTCTAAAACTGATAAAAGTTAATCCAACATCCAAGAAGCTCAGTAAACCCAAGCGGGATAAACATAAAGCAAACTACACCTGGAAACTTACAGTTCAACTCCTAGCGATTTCCTGCACTGCAAACTAGAGGCAGTAAACTTGGGCTAGTTGCCGTCAGACAAGGCAGGTGGGTATTGACCAGAAAGAGGCACAGGTGGCCTTTCACTGATGATAATAATCTTGTTTACAGTGACAGTTATTCAACCATAAAAAATTGTCAAAATTCCTCAACATGAACATTTAAGATCCACACATTGTATTGTATGTAATTATATCTCAATATTTTAAAAGGGCCATCAAAAGTAAGTTACTCTTTATACCACCCTTCACATTTAATTTCCTCAATTATTTACACATTGCTTTTGCAGGTTGAGTATATTTTCCATATATATAAAAACAAGCTTTAAACATAATTATGATATCTCCAATACTACAGGGAAAATATTAAGACATGTAATTTTTTCTTTAAAGGACCTCATATACAATAAATACCAGGACAAGCAAGTAAAGAAACAAACAAAAACAAGACAAACTTAAATCGAGTGATTCCCTAAAATAAAAACCCTCTCCAAGTTTGGCTTAGTTTTCTTCACGCTCGGAAAATTTTCTTAATTTCAGTTAATCTTGAGAAACTATACATTAATATGGATTTTTATAGCTATTTGAAAACAAATGTTCTGCACCTGTGTTCTGAGGGTGCCATCGTCCCATTCAGCCAATTTAAACTCACCTTGTAGTTTCTGTGTTTTGGTGGTCATGAGACTATAAAATACACTTAAAAGGCAGGATTTTAAAATTATGAAAATTAAAGCCCCACTTTCCTTGCCAGTTCTAGGTCGTCATCAAACACTAGTCATAAACTTCCAAGAGCCATGCTCTCCAGCAGGTAATGCCATGCCCACAGAGGGGCGCTCATGGGGGTCACAGGATACACATGGCCTCACTGAAGGGATGGACCCAGTGCCATCCTGTCTGCTCCCTCAACTTCTCTTGTCTTCCACTGGAGCTACACTGAAAGTGAGTAACGTTGGGCATTTACAAATCTGTTTTAATGGGTGACGGTGTTTGGTCAAAAGATATATACAGCTAGGTGAAAAAAAGAGAGGAAAGGAAAGAGAGGGCAAGACTGAAAAAAATGGCAGGGGAACAGATTTAATCCTTGTGAGCTGCTGTTTCTTCAGTTTCTAAAATGAGATAACCTCGTAGGATTGTTTGGTAGACTTTTTTGATTAAATAGCAAATATCAAAAAAGTGCAGCCCTTGCTTTTGTTTAATCTTTATCGGGAGAGATTTGTGATATTCTTTGAACTCTGAGAACTCTAATGATTCTACACATCAGAACTAATTCTCATTTGGGCACGGGGGATGTATGTATTGGGGTGGGGCGATATGACTGCACTTTTTCTCTTTACCCCAAGGGAGAGATAACACCCACAATTTTAAGCAGGCCAAGGCATCTTCTTTTTAGGAAAGAAATAATTTGAGCATATGTAAAGCCTACATACTTGTGGGCTTAGAATTGAAGAAGTAAGTTTATTCCTATGTGTCAATGAAGCTAACAAACCATTCTCCTTCCGAGGTACCAGATGTGGATGGCACTCCCTGGACATGTACAAGGCCCAACCTGCACAACCTCGCTTCCGGCCCTGCAGCCCCACCCCCAACCCTGTTCATTCATTAAAACATCCAGATTTGAATCTCATGATTCAGACTTTACGACCCAGCTCCCCTTCCTATGGCAGCCACCCCACTTCAGTTCCCAATGACTTTAGCGCCTGGACCTGCTGTTCCTCTCTGACATTTTCTAACTTCAAAGAGATAATTCTTCCAATATTCTGGCTTCTTAGGTTCTTGGATACATTTATTCCAATCATGTTCTTCCACCTACTCTAGTTATTTACTTAGCATGCTCATACGCCAGACTAGTGGTTCTCACAGGTTAGCCTTCCTATCACCCGGGAACTTGCTAGAAATGGAAATCTCACTCTGGCCCTATTGCATCAGGAAATGTGGTGTGGGGCCCAGCAATTCCCACTTAACCAGCCCTCTATGTGATTCTGGCACTTGCTCCAATTTGCTATTACCAAAAACTAAAACACCTCTATCATCCATTTCCAATAATCTCACACTCAATTTAATTATAGCTAACAACCCTTCAACCCTAACAGGGCCTCATCTCTCCCTTGAAAATCCCTTAAACACCCTACTTCATATTACTCATATTCAGATTACTGCCATTTTACTCATTTGTCAAAAAAACTCAACCCCAAGTTCAGACCAAACTTCAACCCATGTCTGGCCTCTATTAGAAGAACTAGGTATGGCTAAAGAATATCTAATATCGCTTTACAACGGGGGCCACTATTGCAGCGGCCCCTCCCTGCGGCAAGACAACTTGATTCTTTACTCTACCGTTCCTCCCACCCGCCTGAGTGACTATTAGGAAATTCCTCACTTCTTCCCTTGTCTTCACCCGTACCTATGACTTTGCTTCCTAGGCTAACAAGAAATAGCAACAACAGAACAGAACTTCCCCTCTCACTTCCATCTGCCTATCGGCACCCGCACCCTTCCACGCTGCCTGCCCTCTGGCTTCCCCAGCTTGTGTGGACTTGTAAGATCAACCTCTTCTGCTTGTGCACAAGTCTTTACCCTCTCCTGCCTACTCGAGGGTGTTTCCTACTAACGAGCCACTCTTTTCTGCTTCATTGGCTTTTCCCTCTCTACTAGATCATTCATCTGCGTAAAGCACGCTGTTATTCCTCCCATTAAAAAAAAAAAACAAACCCTCTCAATACTAATATAACCTTCCCCTCCAGTGACTGCCCCATATCTCCCATTTACACAATTTCTCATGCCCCATTTTCTCTTAAACCCACTCCTTCGGTTTCACTCCCACTGTCCCTGTAAAGGTCACCTCTGACGTTTTCCACTTGCTTGACCCGTCAGCAGTACCTGACATGCTCTTCCCTCCCTGCCAGCCCTTCCTTCCCATGCCTCTCCCCCCGTTCCTGACACCTGACCAGTCCCTCCCTCCATGTCTCCATTCGCATCGACCTGGGCACTACACACTGCAATTCCATAGTTCTCAGTCCTAACTCCTATTTTCTTCTCATTCTTCACTCACTCCCTTGGTAATTTCGTCAGTCTCAAGGCTTTAAATAACTCCTATCCTAATCATCTCTAATTTATAATTGCTGCCCAGGTCACTCGGCAAACTCCACACTGGTATATTCAAAAGCATATTCATCATCTCCACTGGTCTAACAGATGTTGAAAACTCAATGTGACAAAAATCGAATTTCTCTTCTTCCTTGGGGAACCAGCTCTAAATAGTTTTCTATCTCTGGTAAGGGTAATCACATGCTTCCAGATGTCAAGGTCAAAAACTTCCAAACCTCCTCTGCCTGATCTCTTTTTTCTCTCCCACATCTACTTCTAAAATGCTATGCAATTTGCAAGATTATGAGTTTTCTTCAGGTAGAATGGCCTGCTTTGTTTGTCTGTTTGTTTTGTTGTTGGATCTCAATTACGTGGAATGGAGTACTGGAAGAGAGAGTAAGTAAACCGCTTTCAAATGAATGAATGAGCTGATCTCTAAAGGTGGACAATAAGCCAGATACCATGCTTTCTGCAGACCAGAATGGGTCACGAAAGCTCCTGTTGTGCATCATTACTCATGCCTTTTCCAGAGCATTTTAAAGCAAATTTAAACCAATAATTGTTCCTTTAGCATGGGAGAGAGAATGAAAATTGTCTCACCTGGACCTGTTCTAAAATCAAAGATGTACAAAATAGATCACTTTTAACCTAGCAAATACAAAATAGTTTTCCCTAAATAGCACTGCAGAGGGTACCAACAGAGTGAACTACAGTAACAATTTCTCAAAACTTCAATGTATCTTCCCCGTGCCTTAGCATCTGAGATGGCTCTCACCTACCCTCAAGATAAACATTAGTCTCCTTATCCTTTATATGAAAAAATTTAACTTCTAAAATTTAACTTGTCTCTGTTTTATCATTACATCACATACACACAAACTATTTCCTAAAAAAGACAGATATTTGGGTCATGAATCCAAGGCCATATGAGAGTAGCTGAGTAGAACTAGGACAAAAAGCCAGATTTCTTTGATACCCTGTGTCAGGAACCTACAAACTTTTTCTGTAAAGGGCCAGATAATAAATATCGTAAGCTCTGTGAGCCATATGGTGTCTGCCACAACTACTAAAGTCTGCTACTGTAAGGCAAAAGCAACCATAGATAATACGTAAATGAATGAGTATGGCTGCATTCCAATAAAACTTTATTTACAAAAACAAGTGGTGGGCCAGATTGAGCAACTGGGCTGTTGTTTGCCAACTCCTGCCCTATGTCTTCTTTGTGTAGTTAATCATTGCTTTAAGGGTTTACATTGCTTCTTGAGTAAAAAAAAAACATATACATGTTTTATAATCACAATAATTTGTTGACAGTTACAATAATACCGTTCCGGAGTTTATGAGTTCTGAGTTGTACTTATATCATTTAATTCGCCTTCCCAAAGAAAGCACTGGAGAACATTAAGGCATAGCAAGTGAGAAAACAGAGAGAATTCTATTGAACAGCTTTTTAAAAAAATATATAATGAGTATACTTACACAAATATCCGCTATTCATATAAAGTTGGCTTTTTTTTTTTTTTTTTGCATTTGTAAAGTGGAGTGTTCAGGAATGTGTTTGCATGTCCTCATGTAATTTTCTATAAATACAATTATTGAGACTTGGCAGTTAGAAACACAAGGATCAAATTTACAACCATTATAAAGTTACAGAAAAAAATCACTGTCCTGGGTAGAAAGAAACAGTTAATGATTGCCTTTGGACATCAGAAGTGAGAATGAGTTAAAATAGATTTGAGAAATACGTAACACTTTTACATTCATTAACCTTTACCTCTTTAAGTTTCTCCAGAATAAGTGCCACGATACAAAGTGGCATGAAAGAAAATGTATCAGAACCAGACATGGAGAATATTCTGTCAGTTCAATGTAGTGGTTTCAAAAAATAACCTTTTTGTTGTTGTTGTTGATAGTGAGATAAGAATAAAAGAGAAAAAACACACTGATAAATTGAGGACTGATAACAATGTTAGATAACACTTACTCAACACTTACTCTGTGCCAGACAACATTCTAAGTATGTTATATATATTAACTCAATCTTTCAACAACTCTATGAGGCAAATACAACTATCATGGCCCAAATTTCCAAATGAAAACAACTGAAGAACAGATGTGGAAAGTAATTTGCCCAATGTATCCAGCTGATAAGTAGGCAAGAAGGGATTTGAACTTGTAGGATGTGGTTCTATAGCTCGTGCATTTATTGACGATTATATTACCTCTAAAAATTAGAGGTTATTAGGATTTTTTTTGTTTTGTTTTGAAAATGTTAACCCACTAGTAAGCCAAACAGACAGGCTAGTGGAAAAAGTCAAGAGAGGAGATTAAACAAAATCTCGAGAAAAGGTAAGAAAAAAAACTAAGGTGTAACCTTGGAAGACAGAAGACGCATTTTTCCTTAAAATACAAAGAAAGACATGTTGGAATGAAGATCAGCCAATTGCAGTTGCTCACACCCAAATAAACATGAGGAAATCATTGACTGGCCAATAGACATAAGGGCAGGAGCCTGGAGGATGTGAATAGCTCAAAATATCTCCTGTGAAAAACTCAACAGGGTCCCCACAGAGCTAAATGGGAGGATAAGCTCAGGGCCCAGCTGAGGCCAGGTAGCGAGGATGTGTAATGTGCCCAAACAATTATCATAGTCTGACTCCTGTAAAACACGCCAATTATAAATGAATTTTCTATTCATTAAGGCAATTGCTCTAGGGACCCATTAATCCATTTCAGTTCTTGTAACTCAAAAGTTTTATATCTCTTCTTAAAAGATTCTACAGGTCTGAGTCATCACTAATTCAGACTGGCCTACTCTCTAGTCTATACAAATATTTAGCATTTTCGCTACCTATATTTAATCCATTCTAAGACAGAGTTATTTCAGATTTTATCATCTCATGAATCAGGTTATGTCTTATACCTGATGATAAAATTGAGAGTATTTTTTCAGTGGTACATAAAATAATGCTGTATTTGACAATCTATGACCCACTGGATTAGATGAACCCCATTATTTACTTTGCCTTCAATTAACATTAACACTTCCAAGCCCAGAAAAGTCTGGAAACTTAACCTCAACACCACTCAAGATTTCTGGAGCTTCTTATCCTAACAGATATCCACATGTGCTATTTTATAGTCACACGACACCTATGAGATAGGTATGTCCAGGCTCCTTAATTAACTGCCGCGGTTCAGAGAAGGTGAGTGTCCTGCACAAGGTTACTAACGTATGGAACCAGGAGTTGAATGCACATCTTCAGGCACCAGCTCTGCTCCTTCGACCACCCCAGATTTTTGCTCTGGATAAAAGTTCTAGCGTCCTACATTTTAACTAAGATGTAAACACTACCTGTACAACTTCCGGTGTACCTGACAACCTCTCACTCATCAGGGTAGAGGAAAGGCATACACAGTCATATTCCTTATCCACAGGAGGATACATTCCAACACCTCAGTGGGTGCATGAAACTGAGATGTTACAAAACCCTATATATACTGTGATTTTTCCTATACATGCATATCTATCATAAAATTTAATTTCTAAAGTAGGCACGATGAGAGATTAACAACTAATAAAATAATTACAACAATATACTGTTGTAATAAAAGTTATGTGAATGTCATCTCTCTCAAAATACCTTATTGTACTATACTCACCTTTTCACTTAAAAGAAGCACTCCACAGCCTCTCTTTGGAATATCCGAATTCACTACCCTTGCACTTTGGGGCCGTTATTAAGTAAAATAAGGGTGCTTGAACACAAGCACTGTGAAACCACGACAGTCGATCTGATAACTGAGACGGCCACGAAGGGACTAATGGCTGGGGAGCTTAGACAGCGTGGAGACGCTGGACAAAGGGATGATTTACCTAACGGTCGGCCTGAGATTTCATCAAACCACTTAGAGAAACACGCAATTTGATACTGATGAATTGTTTATTTGTGGAATTTTTCATTTAATATTTTGCACTGCTGTTGATCTCGGGTTACTGAAACCGTGGAAAGAGAAAATGTGGTTAAGCGGGAGACTTCTCTACGAGAACCTTACATAACATCGTTCTGTACTTGTGAACAGTAAGAGGCAGAGAAGCTGCCTGTGAAAGAGTTTCCCATCCTTTTTTGAGCTCTTCTAATTTCACAGGCCACAGTTACTGAAATCTCAATGTCTTTGTGCTAATAAACAGCTTTTTCTTTTTGTGTATGCAAGAAATAAATTTTTAAAAAGAGAGCATGAGAAAAACTACTCTGCAGAATTAGAGCAAAACTTTTGAGTTGATGAAATGGGTAAAGACAGCCAATGTCATTAAACAGCCAGTGGAAAAATGACCCTCAACTCCAGATTTATTTGAAGACTACCAGAAAGACAGAGTGAAACTTAACACGACACTGACACAAGTCTGTTACTTACAGAGAACTCAATTAAATATGTCAATTGGCAATAAAAGTGTAATAGTCGACCCTTCTTTTCAGGCATCTCAAGATACTGTTTACCTTACATTACCCACAAAACAGGCTCCTTGCAGATGATGGTGAGCTACCCTCAGATTACCAGGCAGCCAAGCCAATTTGGACGTTCATGCAAACAAAACAGTCAAACTTCCAAATTACCAGTCTGGCTGAAGAACCAGATTTATTTTGAGAGTTTGGTGACTAAAATAAATAGACTTGAAGCCTGAGGATGGGCAGGGTCTACTTGGGATCAGGGGTGGATTGTAGCCAGAGGGAGGGAAAAGGCCAGGGGAGACACTACAGAGAGGACAATAAATGAGTTTCTGAATAAACTATGCCACGTGGAGACTTACCCTACCTAGCACTACATGTGGTCTCACGCTCTTAGGTACTAAAATGTATTGCTAAGGGGTGGTAAATAAAACAGTGTGGCACCGAGGCAGGAAAAGACTCAACAATGGACAGAATATGGTAATTTAACCAAATCGGCAGGGGAAAGATGCATTAGTGAATAATAGGTTTTGGAACAATGGACCAGAAGTTTGGAAAATCAGGTAAAATTGGATCACTACTTCTTGAAAAATAATAATAAAATTCAAATAAAACAAATCGAAATGTAAAAAATGAAACTTTATAAAGAATACTAGGAAAATATATAGCAAAATATTTTTGTAATTTTGGAAAAAAGGCTAATAATCTCAAAAAGTTGTTCAAATCCATAATAGAAAAAAGCAAAACATTTATCTCCATAAAACTGTATAGTTTCTACATAGCAAAACCACAAACCAGACTGAAGGATAAATGACAACCTAAAAAAATATTTTTAAGTCTATGTCCAAAAAGATTAAAATGCTTATTTTTTGTTCCTACGAATCAATATTTTAAGAAATAGAAAGCAATAGACATTAAAAACCACTTTACAGAATAAAAACAAAAACAAATGACTCTACATGAGGGATGTTACTTGGGTGATGAAAAAATGTTCTAAAACTGATTTATGGTGATGGTGACACAACTTGGTAAACATACAAAAGAAGAAAAATATCACTGAATTGTACAGTCGATGTGAGTGAATTACATGTTAAACAAGCCTCAGTAAAGTTGTTCAGAAATGAATAAACATTAAAATAGATGTTTTTATTAGTATTCAAAGATATGCTAACAAAACAACACCTCCTGCAATGATCTTGCTAAACTTCCACAACATCGCATTGTCCCGTTGTTTTTTTTTTCCCCCTTCCTTTCCCTCCGCAGTCTCCTTTGTTCATTCCTCCACTTTCATTCCTTCCGGTTCTCTGCTGAACTTTCTTTCTGCCACATTCCCTCCCTAGGAGTCAGAACTTGTCTGTATCAACAGTAGCAACAATGTAAAGCAGCACTGTAGACCTCTTTTCTAAACTCCGGGATCATGTATCCAGCTGTCTGCTCAGTGTCTCCCCCGAGGTTGAATCACCCATGTATCAAACTGAACACATCCAGAAGGCAACTCTTTAATCCCACAGCTCTCTCCCCTGCACAAAATTTCCCCTCTCCGGCACTCCCCTCCTCTGTACATGGTATTTCTATCCTGCCGGCCAAACTCTGAGATTCATCCTTGGTGTCTTTCTCTCCTTTACTTCCTTCATCCAATCCTATTCCTGTGTCAAAAATATCTTCGGATTCCATTTACTTCTCTGCCGTCCTGCAGTCCCCCTACAGTTTAAACTACCATCATCTTCCGTTTAACAATCCCAAGGGCACCTGCCTGGTTTCCCACTCAGACTCTTGCTCCTCTCTAACCTATTCTCCAACAAGGGCCAGCATGATTTTTTAAAATGCAAATAGAGTTATTTGTGGTGGACACTGAGCTGCATCACTCAGATTCTGCATCAATGAAGGACTTGTTATCCAGAGGTTGAGAATGATATCGGACCCTTCGGGGTCGCCTTGGCTGCAAAGAACTGCCTTGCCCCAGGTCACACCACATCCAATGATGATTCAATGAATTCAGAGGTCTCTGTGCCCAACCATCTCAGCATCACTGGGACCACTCTGAACACTGCTCCCCGTAAGGTCAGCCAGGGCTGTCGTTGGGCCCAAACCCCAAATTGCCTTCTCACTCTGCCTCATCCTTTATCTTTCCCTTCTTCCACAGATGCTAATCCTAAGAGCACTCCTTAAGAAACAATCTTTCCACTCAACTCTGTCTCAGACTGTATCCTCAGGAATACGGTCTGTAGCAGCCTTGTTTCCATGCTAGAAACCCGACGACGGTATTTTTGGGGTCCTACTGATCCAGACAGATTCCTCTCTTGACATTCACCTGCTCCAGTCACACTGAGTCTGTCTTCAAATACACCAAACTGTGGCAAGCTTCAGGATTTTTTTCAGGTTTCATTCTGTTAATGACGTCCAAACTACTACAGACTATAGGATGCAGATCACTCACAGATAACACATTTCATCAATTTATAAGCTTCTTACACAGAATAGCTTGTCTTCAATGTGATATTCTCTATAATAGCTGACACAGAGCTCTGCTCACAGAAGACACCCAATAAATAAAAACGTGTGTGGAACTGAATTACATGACTTAGCAACAAATACTAAATTGCAGGACCAAGCCACTACCCACAAGAGCATCCTCAAACAGTTCTACTAGATTAGGCAAACTCCAGTGAAAAAGGCAATGGAGAGACAGGAGACAATTGATATGTACAATGTACAACTGTCTTATAAAGTTGGGATCAGAAATTCTTTCATGACAAACTAATGCATAACCTCAGCAATGACTCATACCCAAGGTATTTAAGGCAGCAAGAAGTACATGGGGCTGTGCTTTTACAACTCCTGTTTATCACGTCTCAGAAACTCCCTTCAGGAAAATTTCTTCTTGAATAATTTCATACTAAGACCTTCTTTCTTCTCCCATTGAATCTTTGTAGGACCGGATCCAAAGCTAAGAACATTCTACCTATTTGCAGTATATTCTCTCTAATTCCAAAGACTGTTACTAAATGGCACCATTTTTCCCGTTCAGGATCCCTATCAGCAAACTCCTATCATGTCTCCTTATTTGAAAGTGTGTAGCTAATTAAGATGAACTACGCACTCTTGAATCTAACAAGTGTGGCACCTTTAAAAAGAACCTCCTTCTTAGAAGGCATTAAAATAAGTAGAATGATTTAAATAACTAAAAATTTCCAGAAAAATAAATAATCTATTTGCATTCAAAGAATCTCCAGTAAAAGACTACCATGACTATACTGGCAAAATAATTCCTCCTTAATCATGAGTAATATATTTGTCTTTGAATTTCAGAATTGGTTGATAAACAGATAGCTTATAATATCCTTGGAAAACAGCTCTTTAAAGACATGAAGAAACTGAACAAAACAAGGGTAATATAAATCGATGGAAGAAAAGGAATAACAGATTCCCCCTAAACGAGCCAGAAACTTAATTATCACCTTTACTGAAACCCAAACACCCAGGTTCTTGTTTCAAGGAGACCTACTCACAGAATATTTTCATGACTACCCTGTGTTTGCAACTGAAGATTAAAAACTAAATATTATTTGACAAGTTTTTATATGACGACATAAAGAGTGGCTAGAGCCTGGCTGTTGACTCAGACATTTCTGCCAACCTCCTTTGCCTGCCAAAATATAGCTTCAATAAGCACACATAAATTTTATTTTTAATAAATAACCACAAAACGGTTTCATAAACAGACTAAACTGTGGATAATTGTAGCTTACAATGAATATGTGTTACAGTTTCAGTAAACAGAAGCTACTCAGTCTGAAACTGGCACACCCTATCTCCATCTTATGGATTGATGGCAAACCCGCTCATGTTGGAACAGCTCAGTGATTTTCTTGGTCAGAGGCCTACATCCCAACTACTTAGGCTTCTGCCTTCCTGCAGGAGCCCTCCTGGTCGTCTCTGCAGACATCAGGGTTTAGAGTTCTGAGAATTTAAAAGGATAGCTGAGGTCTCCACTTGGTGTCCCAAAAGGGTCTTTGTGGTTCAGAACAGTTCTTTATGACTGACCAACATGTAGACACCTATGATGGTTTAGAATGAATAAATAAAGGGCATTTGGGGGGAATAAATACTGATCTGATGAGAAGGAGCCAGTGAGAATAAACTGTTCTTTCTAACTAACTTTTCTTGGAATTTACGTGTTCCTTCTACTCAAAGGGTCCTTTTGGAAGAGTGCGTTGCCTTTTTTGGTAAGTAAATCGACTGATTCCTTAAGAAAAAAGCAGCTTATTGAAAGCTTCATGGATGTTTTTTTCTTTTTTGTCCTTTAGAAATCAGCTTTATTTTTAAGCCTCCCTGACCACATGTGTGCTCTGATGAACTTTCGTTCAAGTCAAGGAAAAGAGGCTCACATTTACCACGGCGCCTCCAAATTCTCCCGCACCTCACACTGGCCCCGGGAAACCCAGAAAGAGAAAAGGCAAAGGAGGAAATAGTTTTAAACATTTAGAGCTTCCTTTTGAAGGTGAAGAAAGAGAGTTTTATCTCTAGCAAACACACACACACACACACACACACACACACACACACACACACACACAAGCCCCTTTGTGGAGAAAAAGCAGTGATGACTGATCAAACGGCTTTCGGAATTCCAGGCATGCCAAGATATCTCTGGGTTAAATGGTGGCGAAGACCCCAAAGACCCCCATGCTGTTTAAAAATAAATAAAATAACTCCAGCAACATGATCCACATTCCATTTGTACTAGACCATCTTACATGTTTTACATTCTACCTGTGGTGACCTTTCATTTCTTAGCTCATGGTTGGATGTATTCAGCCACAATTTACATCTTACCAGATGTACGAACCTAGGATGGACAGGGCAGAGCCTGTGGTCAGGAGGGGAGATAGGGTAAGACAGTGGCACTGACACCAAGAAGCGCCCAGCCCGAGGACACAGAATAGAACAGAGCTATGGATTAAGTGCCATATGAGCTCAGGGAGAGAGTGACTCACGCTGCCTGAGGTTGGTCTCCACTAGGAGGAATGCCTTGTGGTGTTTTGTGACCTATGAAACATTGGCAGCCTGCGATGCCGCCTCACTATTCTGTTATGCTCCTCAGCTCTGCCAAGGTTAGATTTCTCATCTTAACCTCAGTCCTCCTCCCGTCTGCATCCTTTACAACCCTACACAACCCCCGGTGATTTTTTTTCTAAGCAAATCCTCACTTGACTCCAGTTAGCCAGTTTTTCTATTCCTTATTCCAAATGAAATTTAACTCGCTCTATATATTTCTTATTAAGAAGCTATAAGTAGCTAACTATTGAGGATACAGAGATGCAGGGTCTCATTTTCTTCAAAAAGTTTATAACTCAGCAAGAGAGTTAGATGTAAAAACGTAATGGGAAAAATGTTTTAATAGAGGTGTAAGTAAAATGCTGTGAGCTCTTAAAAAAGGAAGTTTGTTTGATGGGATTACAGATGTTTTCACAAAGGTTCTGTCGTAAATTGAACCAAGAGGCACAGACATTTTTCATGGTGCTCAAGGGACAGTGTGAGCAAAGGACTTTAGATGCTTGGGTAAGTGGCTGAGTGCCACCAGAGCACAGACTATATAGAGGAAGAGAGTAAGATCTGCTGTTGTCCAACAGGTTGAACCCATCCCAAGAAGAAAAGGTACTCTGTGAATAAGGAGAAACATTCAAAGTTCTCTTAGAAGAAAAAAAAAAAGAAAAAGAAACTTAAGACTGACCTGTGATTTAGAATGGCAGGTCCCGAAGCAGTGAGAAAGATGAACTGGAGAGACTCAAGGCGAGAGCTGGAATGGACCCCTGTCAGCAAGAATAGAAGACAGTACGATAAAAGGCCTGTAGAGGCTAAAATAAATGTTTTCTCAGTGTGGACGAGGCTCCACTGTCACATTTCAACCTCCCTGCCACGCTTCATTTTCAACAATCAGACGAGTGACCAACGAAATCAGATATTAACCAAATAAAATGTTCTCTATTGAGAAAAGTGCTGTCTAATAGAAACTTCGCAGTAATGGATACTGAGCACTTGAAATGTGGCCACTATGACTCAAGAACTGAATTTTTACTTTATTTAGTTTTAATTAATTATAATTTACATGGCTCCATGTGGTTAGTGCCACCATACTGGACACTGGCAACTCAAGAGAATAAAATTTTCCTGAGTCAAGGGATTCAAAGCATTTCTAAAATTTTTGCATTAGTCTACTAATCATCAGACTTCAGTGGCTCTGCTAGATTTCAGACTGTGTCTGCCAACCTATCAAAAGATCCACATTAATGAATAATAAGATATGGTACTTATATTTAGCTCGGGCATGACAAAACTCCAAATATATTTTCAGTTCCAGAAAGGATCCCTTTTAGTTACTCAGAAGGACCATCTAACCTCCAGGTCTGCTTGCACAGCCTATCAATGATGGATAAGATCGTGGAAGTCAGAAGAGGTTGACAGGTTCTCTGACTTAACAAAGAGAAGGATCTGCATCCTGATGACACACACACTTTCCAGTGAAAGCTGCCCAGCGAGTCACTGCCCCGTTGTGGCCGAAGTGCGGCAAGATGGCTGGGGTGTGGAGTTAAACGTTTTCTAAGTTGATTTGTGGTGTTAACTTTCCAGATCATAGAAATGATTTAGTTCAATATGTTTTCTCTTTTGGCTTTGGAGTCAAGAATTATAATCGGTTCCTAAGACTTTAACTTTGAGTTTTCCATGCAGTTATCTCAAAAACATCCTTTTGCAGTTTTCTTGGAAACTGGTTTCTTGTTCCATGAATTCAAATACGCTATATGTCATGGCTACTGGTCAGCTATCAGGATACATGGCCATTTTGGCACTTCGCTCTTTAGAACCTCTTATGAAACACTAGAAGACTAAGTAAAACCATATTAGATAACTTTTCACTTGCTAATTTCTCTAGCAAAATATATTAGAGAAGCATAGGAAGAAATTAAGTAATAAGATTTTGAAACAACATTTAATTTACATGTTAATTATCTCCAGTGGAACAAGTATTTAGAACATGTCTATAATAATATGAATCTCTGATAACTTTTAAAAACCTTTAAACAGATTAATCTTTTAAAGCAGATTGCCTTGAAACCATAATGAAAGATATAAATGTGCCTAAAGTCACAATGAAATTGTGCTTTTCAAACTGTGGATCACAACCAAGTAGGTCAGGAAATCAATTCAGTGGATTAATCTAGGATAAATCAATTGATTTAGAATAAAGTTAATAACAGAATAGAAATAGGAATAGAAAATAGTGTATATCAGACATAGAAGGAAAGGAAACTGCTATATCGTAAAACTCTCTATCAATCCTGTTTGTGTTCTGCGTCATGGTGAAAGTATTTTTTACAGAGAATTACTGTACAGAGAGCTGGAAAACTGCTGGTTATCCGATGGCAGGACAGAGAGAAAGGCATTCCAAGGAGACCACCTTACACAAAAGTAGAGATGTGATGTCTGCTGTGCTTATTGTCTGAGTTGGCACTCAAATTGCGGTGCAGGGTTTAATCATTTAATATGGCCTTCAAACCTAGAGGTACAGTGAAAGTTGAGATATTTTATTTTCATTACTTTTGAATTGTTAATAACACAGTGGTGCTTGATTTAGATCTTAAAACCGTAAGAGCAAAGTTTTTCAGAAGGAAGAGCTCATCTCAGATGGGTCAAATTTTCTTTCTGAGGAAGAAAACGAAAATTACTTGTATAATGACAGGATTTAGAAAGTCATACATAGCTTAA
This sequence comes from Pteropus alecto, assembly GCF_000325575.1. Classification (NCBI taxonomy): domain Eukaryota; kingdom Metazoa; phylum Chordata; class Mammalia; order Chiroptera; family Pteropodidae; genus Pteropus; species Pteropus alecto. The sequence continues at coordinate 4,812,605 of NW_006431920.1, read as the reverse complement.
ACCACCCCCTCCTTTTGGCGGTTTAAAAAAAAACAACGAATATTTATTAGAAAACAAAATACTACATTATAAGAAAATCAAGAAAATTAGGTCATGCTTTTGCATACTTATAACTATTATAGGATATACATCATTTAACTTAATCTTACACTTATAAAATTTACATTATATTGGAGGTTGGGTAGAAATTGGGGTCCATAACCAGGCACATGTGCCATGAACAATCACAAAAGGCTTTTGGGGCCAATTTAGACAATATGGGAGTGCCTTTTAAGCATAAAATGATAATGAGTTGAAAGCACTAGTTCAAAATAAAGCTTTTGTTAATGTGTTTTGTTCTTGCTATCATTTACATTTAAGTGTGAATATATTTGGTATTCCTTTCTTCTTCCTTTGATTTTCCAGAATATAACAGAGAGCTTTTCAAACAGCATCTCAACTCACAGGCATCGAATGATGCGGCAGAATCTAAATGGAACTTTACACATTTATCAAGGCAACTGCTAAAGAGAGATAATCAATACATTGTAACAGACTAGGTAAATCACATCTTAATCATTCTAAATAGTGTGTGTGTGTATTCTTTCTTTAAGATGGAAAAAAAAACTTTCAGTTATTTTTCAAATAATCTCAAACAATGAAAATGACCCTGGTATTTTAGATTTCATAAATTCTATGGGAATTACCATTGTAAAGATTTCGACACAGCCTTGAAACTTACTCTCCAAAAAATTACTGTTTTCAAATAATGAATTTGACTTGAAATGAGAAAATAAATAATAACATTACCAAGATTTTCCATAGCAGTTTTCAAACAAAATTAAACCTTCTCATTTAGGTACCCATTAGATTTTTCAGGTCTTGGAAGGGAGAGGCACAGTAATTACAATTGCAATCTCTACCAAAGACTTAAAAGTCAAACCCCAAAGAATCGTAACTTTTTAAAGCAGTTCATAAGGGTTTTCCAGAATAAGAAAAGTGATTATGAGTTAGCTTGTGTTATTTTTGGTTTCGATCCTGTGGGAGTGAACACTAAACCAAATACATATATACATACATATGTGCTATATATATATATACATCTTGGAATGAAAGTTGCAGCTCCCTTCTCTGATTGCCTGACTGCTGTAATGTCAGATTTTTCAAATTCTTCTCTACTTTGGAGGAATCATATTTCCAGGA
>NW_006431920.1:4803781-4811378 GCF_000325575.1 Pteropus alecto | reverse complement strand
CTGTTCACATAGCAGAAGCTCTGTAATTTAATCCCCACCACAAAAGACAATCACTGTGATTAAATCAGGTGCTGGTTTAACAAGATACACCTAATAAGCAGTTCTGCTCATCAGACCTTGCACAAACAACATTCTTTCACTATGCGGCATGTAAAATCATTCAACTTTTGCATTCTGTTGCAGACTCTGGCACTAGGCACAACGTGCTCTCTCTTAACTGATTTTTCAATGGAAAGCAGGAGAGACACCACTCTGTCCCACAGACTGTGATGTCAGGGACACTAGCCTATATGAAAGCAGGAAAGGAGAACATTTTTTTCCACTGTTTATACTGCAGGTTTTCGGTATACCACGTGACTAAGGACATGTCTCTTAAAGCATGTAAAAAGAATGTGCCTCAGAGAACATAACTTTTTCCAAACTTGACTGGGTCCCCCAATTTTTAAATTGCGTCCCCCCTTATCTTCTTTTGCAGACTGACACATGAAAATACTCGCTTGTTCACACGTGCCTGCACATGCATGCACATACACAACACACAGTTTAAAGAAAGCAAGAGAAAACCAGACAGGTCTTATAAAACACAAATGAAAATAAGACAAAGCTTTAAAAAGAGAGAAACACTTTAAGAAAGAAGCCTGGAGAAAAGGAAAACAACATATTTCTTAGCTCTGTAAAAAGGGAAATACTTCAAAAGAGTGAAAAAAACACCCAGCAGAATTGCAGTGCATGAGCAGATTTATGAACTAACATTTCAAGCCCAAAGGGAAAACATGTGGATCAGCTTCTATCTCTATCCAGTGTCTTGGCTGTTTCTGGAATTTTGTCACCGTTTCTCATATTTTTTTTTTCTTTTTATATTTTTCTCTCTCTCTCCTTCTCAGGAGGTGAATAGAAGGTAGCCCTCCATAAATGACTATTATATCTGCTCGGCTGAGGAATGAATGTATAAGAATATTTCAAGAATCCTAAGCAGGGGTGAAGCAGCATTCGGCATGGGCAGGGCTGTCACTTGTAGGAGAGAACATGAGTGAGCCTGGCCACAGGAACGATGGAGCTAATGTCCTCAAATCATCGCAGTTTATGTTTTCCATGTAGGGGCAGCTCACACTTAAAAAACACACCAACAGAGTCATGAAGACACAATAAGAGTTTCTAGTCTGTTGCTTATGTACAGAACTTTTGATGCATTTCTTCCACCCATTTCAGGCTTTGGGACAGGAGAAGCAGACCTCTCCCTGAGTTTTGTTTTTCTCACATCCTGCCTTTTGCAGCCAATCTCACAGCTGCAGCCACCCCTTACTAGATACTCATACAGTAGCTCACAGTAGAAAGAAATTATGTATAAAGATATAGCAGAGATCCCTCAAATTTACATTAGAAAAGAGAAACCAGAACAAAGCTGCATATATATGAATAGATATATAGAGATGGTATATGTATGCTGATATATGTATGTATATATATTACAGGTCTAATTATAAGTATAATCTAATTATAATTATACATCTAATTATATCTAATTATAATTAGATATATAATATATATTATTAACCTTCTTGTTTCCCCATCTTGCCTTTTTAAAGCTTTGTGGCTATTTTTGTAGGCATTTGTCTTCTCACATAAAGGTAATATTTATGATTCGCCATCAAATAATTACACATAAAAAGTTACAGGTTTTCATCCATCAATACATAGTCTAACTTTTAGCCTGATCACTAGGACCACATCTAGGTGGCCACTCATCAAGGAGAAGCACATACATCCACAGAAAACGAGATCCTCACCTCATTTGCATGCAGTCTCCAACTTTCAGAGATCATTTACACTCACATGAGATCTCCTCTTATTCCTTCCTCCAATTCCAAAACTCCCTCCTCTGGCCCAATTATCAGAACATCTGTCCTGCATGAGATAATCGTAATGCTGATGCTGATAATAATGGAGATGACGGTGGTGGTAATGACGGCAATGATGAGAACCCACAACTACTGAGAGTTACGATTTGGCAAGCAGTAAGCTAAGCATTTTTCATGGATTATCTTATTCGATCTTTACAACTTCATGAAGACGTATCCCCATTTAACAAGTGAGGAAACTGAAGCACAGAAGTGTTAGGCAAATATTCTACCCAAGGCCACATGCTAGTAAGTGACAGAACCTGAGCTTGAACCCAGATAACTGAGCTCCAGAATTTGTGCTATTAACCCCTACACCCTCCTGTTTCCCAAGATGTCCGTGCAGGGTGCCCAAGCCAGGCACAGCGGGGACGGGGTTACAAGTGCCTAAGTGCGCCTATGTATTCGGCTGACTACATTTGGTCAAATTTAGAGCCAATTGCTACACAATTGATTGGGCTTTGGAGTGATCCAAAAAATGTAAGGAGCCAAAACAAGCAAACTGTTTCACAGTCTGGCTATTCTCTTCACACAGACAAAGCCAAGAACAAGAACAGCTCCACAACAATGCGGAGAACACAGGCACCTCCTGGGTGTATTCTTCACCACCCCCTGAAACCAAGGCACCCAAAACACTGCAAGCAAAGACGCTTCGGTTCCAATGCTCCACCTGAGATCTGAAAGAAGACGTAGATACAATACACAAACCCATGATCGCACAGGAAACGGAGGAAAGAGGAAGAAATATTTTGATATTAAAGAGTTCTAGAAGATACAAAGTTAACAGTACTCCAAGTCCCCCACTTACGCCACACACACACACACACACACACATTCACACATCCTATAATGAGCCATCCAACGGCAGCAAAAACAGAAAGCAGTCGGCAAAATTAGTAGGAAGCACTTCAAATGAGAAATGAAAATAAGAGGAGAAAATGTCATTCATTCCATACTGTAATCATTCATTCAATAAATATTGAGAATCAAGTCTTTTGGATATAAGTTAAGGAGCTGCCAGTCTAGCGCAACAGATAAACATGAAAACGAAGGAGTAGAGAAAATCCACCATCATTTTAAAGCAGTCTTTTTAGCAAATGACTGTGTGTATCAACATGTAAGTTTTGAATGGGTTTGAAACAAAGCCTATCTTATACAGGGATTAGCTGTTGTTCAGGTGTTCTACATACGTCTATTCCCCTTTATTAGTGGATGGGCAACTATTAATTAGGGCTGATTTCAAGTATCAATAAATCTTGGCTTCACATTTAATCTCTTTACCTAATTTCAGGGCTCACTTCCTGAATTTCAGATATCCGTAACCTGGCTTCACACATGCTTTCAGGTAACTTCAAATGATGTATTCTGATGTGGGAGGAGAAGACTCTGTTACAAAATGCACAACGCCTGTCCTTCCTCAAAAGCATCTTAAAATTAGTTATGGTGATGAGAAAGACAGAAAAAATAAGTCTTCCCCAAAAAGTGATCCAAATTACTAAGAGAGTTAGAAAGATACAACAGGTTACATTTAGTTGAATGAATTCAGAAAGATAGTTTTTCTTTTAATGTTATTTAAAATCTTTACAATGATTGTTTTTAAAAAATAAAAACAAAAATCAAATTCATGAGAGTTAACAAATCTTTAAAAAGATAGTATTTACTATCCTTTACGTCTGAAAAACCTCTGCATTTGCTGGTGTTTAAGTTGAAGCAGCTGACTGGCCTAACCACAACCTTTTTGGTGGACACGTTTGTCATCGGCATCGCCCACACTTGCGGCACGTGTGGGGATGAGTTCTAGTCTCGGGTATGGTTTGATTCAGAGACTCAAATGATGACCTGAGAACCAAAATTTCTTCATCTCTTGACTCTACTTCCTACTGTATCTTCATTTTCAGATTCCATGTGTTGACTCCCAACACCTCTAGGCTCATATGCTCCCACGTTCAGTCCAGTAGAAAAGAGAAAATGTTGTTTTTCTTTTTCCTGCAGCTCCTGCACATTCTCTGGATTCACTCATTCCCATCACTGAAACAAATCACAGAGACTTTGGTGCTCTGACGACACACGTGGGTCACAGACTCCACTTCTGGTGTCAGACATGACGGCCGACCTGAATCACACGGACAGAGAGTAGAAGGGGATGGTCCACAAAAAAGGAAGGAGGATCTGATGCTGCATATTCCAAACACATATCCTCCACACACCCCTTATTCTTCTGAGGAAAAGCCCATCCACGAACCTTACATTCCAGTTACACACGCAGCAGCATCAATGAAGAACACAGGAAAACAGAAACGTAACTTCAGTTTTTGAACTAAAATCTTTGTATAAACAATTAATTCTAAAATCTGTGTTTCATTTTCAGAGAGTGGCTCCCCCACCCCTTGAATGCGTGTTCTTCTCTGACGTTGACTCTGGATCTGTAATCCCACAGATTACACAAACCCATGAGGAGGAAGGACCTTAATGAATTTATCCCAGGGCACATCATGCTGCTTGCTAATGACATCATAGTAAACCATGACCAACACTCTGCAACCACAACCACTACACATACTCAAACGCCCTGCTGAAACCTACTTCTCCTCATCTGTCTTTTCAGATAATTTATGCTTTTAGAACAAGTTTGTTTGTCTAAGCTTTTTATTTTAGGTTGCTTCAAATGCTCTTCAGAAGTGGGGTTATACATACACCAAAGCTTATTGTCTGAAAATATATGAGGTCCTTAATGTTTTATTGGGTGAATTAATAATAATGGCTAATGGGGTGCATGTTGCTCCACTTGAGTGGGGCACATCGTCATTTTAACAGGCCTTGTAGGAGCCTTTGTGGAGACAATGCCGTGACTCAAAGGAATGACTATTAGGAATTCCAGACATTACGGTAGATGCCAAGGGGAAAACTGTCATAGCTTAAGTTCTATTCAAGGACTTCCCGATTTCACCATTTATCTTGCCAACAAGTAGAATAGGTTTCAGCTACATTAAATCTACTTACACTAAAGTAACAACCTCTGAAATAAGTCTCATCAAATTCACTAGCCTCGTCCAAATTAGATTTATTTTCTAAGTACAATCGGTTTTCTGGCAAAACGATTTCACTCATAAAAAAAGTGATACGTAAGAAATCATATGTGAGTAAAAGGTTTTAAAATAATCTTAAAACACGCCTGATGAAGTTACACATTTATACGATGACAGCTCTGACATATTCTAATACCAGCACTACTTTGGAACAACTCCAGGGTGTTCCCGTTCGCCTTGTCCGTCAGGTGAATAGTGGCCCCTGGAGAGGTACAATGCAACGGCCCAGTATGTGTGCCATTCCTTAAAATGTAGCACATATGTGTGTGTGTGTGTGTGTGTGTGTGTACACACAATCTACAGCTGTATTTGCATCTATATATCTGAAATTTAGTTTAGTCTTTCAGAAAATTTTCCTCTACTCAACAGACAGTAAATTGGCTTAGAATCTCCCAATGCATTAGTAATGTGAAAGATACCTTAAGCCATTAATATAACCCATCATCATTCTAATTTTAATGAGTTATAAATTATGACTGATTTTTCCAGATATATATGCCTTTTTCATAATTTTAAGTAATACTAAGGCTTGGGGTGGGCAAGGGCGGGGGGGAGCACACACAAACTAGGTGAAAGCATCTTTTTTATGACCTAGTGCTATGGTCTGAATATGGTCAAGCATCCATTTATCTCAAAACCATGGCAATAATGAACAAAATTCTTCATAAATCAGGAGAAGTGTCCTGTCCATATCAGGAACTAACTGTGTAAGCCTATGAAAATCACTTCCACTTTCCAAGTCTTACCATAATTTTTAAATTGCACACTTAATTTTATTAAACAGGGTGAGAATTTATTAGATGGTGACGATCCAGAGTAGGTTCAGAAAGACACAGAATCTGTCCTCAGTGGATTCAATAGCAAAACAAGGTATATACTACTGTCAAAACTAAAAGGTCTCAAGCTTGAGAGAAAATTGGGAAATCTGACAGTTGGTGTAATATTTTTTCTTAGCTGAAGTGAATGGCAATTAATTGTATAAAACTACTCGATTCCAAAAAAGAAAACCAAGCTGGATTGTAACTGGAATAACACTTAGCTAATCTATTCAAACTGGATTGCAACCAAGTTTCCAGAGTAGAAAAGACTTATGACTGGTCACTAGTTCCCAGTACAAATCTCAGTTTTCAAAATATTTCCTTTAAAAGAAAAAAATAAAAGGGCAGAACACCAGTATTGAACTTTAAAAGAAAGAAACCTTTGCCGCATATATTCCTGGAATCCTGCTTAGTGCTGTCTCATTTTTTCCCCTTACCTTAACATTTTTGTAAAAAGGGACATTGTCTAAGATGGTCCTTTCTTTGTTGCAGGGCCACCCTGGAGAAATAAGACTGAGCATCCGTAACAATGTAACCTTTCACGTATTAATTTTTACCACTGAAGAAATCCATTTGTTCTTCCCTTATTTCCTCTTATATAGATTTTCCTATAAATGTATATTCACACTCTCTGATTTATATTTACGGGAAATCAATGTCTTTCTTAATGCTTCAGAGACTTAAAAGAACCCATTCTCAGCAGCAACAAGGTTTAGTCACAGAGATGACCTGCCTGTGAAATATTACCTAGCGGTCTTTTCAACCTGTTACCATCACTTTGCTCTGTGATGCTTTTTGTCTTTCCTAATTAGACAGTGTTTGTAAATAAAATATTTCAACTAGCAAACGAGACAAGGAAGCAATCTGGCTACTTGCTAAGACAGTGACAACCAGAAACAGACCATGCGTTTGTGTCAAATTCGACTCCTTCCTACCGCTCTGAAAATCTTTGTAGATGTGCAAGTTGATGTCTAACGCCAAGTCAGCCGGGAGCCTTGTCCCTGTTCTTAGGGTCTCAGAGATCACTGCATGGGGGACATTAAGCCTGGAAGTTCCCACCAAATATAACCTGGTATGGATACCAACACTGGCATCCAAAGTGGTTAAGGGACGTATCCAGACACAGTCAACATCTCACAAGTGATTCGCGTCAATATTAGAACAATAATCCTCTTAAGTCTTAGGCCAGTGTTCTTGGTTTTCAAATTATCCAGTAACGTATTGGCATGCAAATAATTTCAAAATGGCTATGTTGCTCATTTTTCTATACACTCAGGATAAAATTTCGTTTTAGCAGAAGTCTGATAAAGTCAGCAGCTTACCCTCTGCCCTGGAACATTATCTCCTGCACATAACCTCGCAGAGCGGGCTATCTCATCGCATGGAGCAAGCGGGGAGCTGCTCTGTACCTATCAGCAGTACTTTACTCCAAGTCTTTCTCAGCAGGGCCACCTCGGAGAGGAGGCAGTCCCCTCTGTGTGGCTCTTCTACAAGGACAGCAGGGAAACCGTCAGAGGTGCTCCGAGAAGAGCTCCCCTAAAAGCCATCCTGAGGCCCCTTCCAATCCTACGAACCAAATCATCCTGGCCCATAAAGCTGGCTCTTTTGCCACACCCTCCACCCCTCCCAAGAAAGGGCCCAGGAAGAAGCTACTGCCTCTCTCCCTGCTGCCCATTCCTTCATCTCAAATGGGAAGGAAGATGATGAGAACCCCTCCCGGAGTGGGCATAGAGGGTGGATAGGCATTGCGTCCTCAGCCATCAATCTCTCTGGAAGCAACCTGCCTTTGAGGCAA
>NW_006431920.1:4781958-4803741 GCF_000325575.1 Pteropus alecto | reverse complement strand
CCTAACTGTGCAGCCTGGAGTGGGGTAGGCAGACAGTCAGAACTGAATTTTGGCATTGACTCCCAGTCACATTCTTTCTTATATCCATAAATAAAACTCATTCCTCTCTCCTGGCCCCCAGAGATGATTTCTGGATTGGTTCGGGGTCTGGTGGGGAGAAACATGGAGATGGGATCAATTGGCCCCTTTAAAGCTAACATGGGGAGCAGAAGGCCATGCGACACATCTTACAGAAGCTCAGCATCAATCTGGCATGTTAATAAGAGAAGTTAAACCAGGGCCAGTCTTGATCTTATTTGTCTCGGGCCAAGACTATACGGACATTTCATTAAATTTCAGCAGGGAGGAAATGGTGTTATTGGCCCGTGTGATTAAGCCATGAATAGATTCATGGAAGAGGTAAAAATGGTTAGTTACTTGGAGAGAAGCCAAGAGAGATTGTTACGGAGTTGGTGAGGGGAAGCCGGGCTTGAGGCAAAGTGGGGTGGTGCACGGAGCCCCAGAAGCAGGGACATACGTCTGGCTTCTAACCTTGGCATTGCCTCTTACTTGCTCTGTGCCCTTGAGAAATTGTTTTTTCTGTGAGGTGGGGATCATTTTTGCATAAGATTATTTCTAAGAAAATGTATGGGAAAGCCCTCAGAAAACAGTGAAGAATAATAAAAAATCTAAAAGGATTATGTGAATAAACAACAACTGAGAAACGATGAAAAGATCTAGGTAACTGAGCACCCTACTCTTTTGGGGCTGAAGAGTCTGAGGTGAACCCTGCAAGGACCTTGACGTGGGCAGGAAAGCGGAAGAAATGGGAGAGCACCGAGAGACCCACGTTCAGCTCAAGTCCATGCTGGCCTTTACATCTGTCCCCTGCAAACTAGGAAAGGACTCCCCTGCCTCTAGGCAGACACGCCCTAGCAAGCTGCGTGGCGTGGTGACGTGAACAGGGTTTGCTCTCAGCCCCCATTTGTCCTCTCAGCCGGCAGCCCCTGCACTGCACACCCTGCACAACCACACATGGCAGGCAGCCTTGGGACAACCCCTGGCTGTGTGTGAGCGTGGGTACCCGAGTTCCTCTGCTTTCTGGTTTCTGTCCCTGGAAAGCTGGCATGGTAACCATGCTCACCTTTCTCATCTTGTTTTAAAGATTGTGTGATACACGTGAAAGCACTTAGGGAAGAGATCATCACACAGCAGCCTACCCCAGATCTCTTCGGTTGGGCAGGAGGGAGCGGGGAGACCACAAGACGCAGTTGATCCTGACTTAGCTTGATGACACACTGCATTTACACAGAGGAACAGTGGGTAACAGGAGAAACGTGCTCACTAGCAGCGTGTGAAATGCAGTGGCTTTCCTCTCGTTATTCTTCTAGCTGTGGGAGTTCACTGTTTGTATTCATGTTTTGTACAATTGCCCAGAGGCTATGGTGACAATTCTGCATATTTAATCAATCTAATAACCAAAACCTGAGACTGTGTGCACATCACCTATATTAAATCTCTCTTCTCACGTCGATTCACTTATCCTCCCTATCACAAGTCTCTCATGCCTTCATTTCTCACACATTCCTGTAATTTATTCATATCAAGATGCAATTCTGTCTCATTTAATCGTTTAAACAGACCTTTGGTGCCTATTAATTGATTCTTCCTGGGTTTTAATTTGCATCTTTGACTTTGCCATCCTGCTTTCTTTGAGTATCCTCTCTCTGTGTGACACATGTTTATGCTTTAACAGGTTTCCAATATTCTGGAAGACTTCAGAGGCCAAGGTTGAAAAAAAATGCTATCTTAAACAGAATCCTATTTCATTGGTCAGGCGACTGAGCAAAACCAAGAATAAACATTCTGGCTGCAGAAAACACACAACCAAGGTCTTTCTTTTATGCCCAGCTGTCCAGAGCCAACATGACTAGCTCCTAGGCTGGCCAAGGACTGACAGAATGGTGAGTGGGGTCTACTGATGAGAAAAAAATCAAGGTTCCCTATGAGATGTTTCAATTTGATTTTGCCTCTACATGAATTTAGGAACTGTTTGTTTCCCCCCGTCTTTGGATTTGCTTTTTGTTGGGGGTGCGGTGTTAGAATGGGGAAAGCACAAATGAATTAATCTGCTGGTATGTTTAGGAAACCAAGGAACAGCCAAGTGGTTCAGCAACAGAGTATTCTATATTGCCCCCTGGGAACAAGATTTGCGTTTTTAATTCTGTGTAGATTAAGTATAAATGAAATTACATACAAGATTCTAAAAACTAATACCATCTATGGAAGGTTCATATGATAGGAAGAAGGAGAGGGAAGCAAGGTGCTGTGATTCTGACTTCATGAGCCCATGTGGCAGACGATTCAATAAGGTCTCCCCAGGGGTCTCTCACAGGGGTCCAACCCTGGGCTTGGGTTACATGAATGCCTGAATCTTTACTGGGATTCTGTCACTGACCTGATAGAATCATTCTGCTTCATCTTCTCATTGATAGAATGGGAGTCATAGGTAGAAATTATTCCTGAATGGCATTATGCAAAGGAGTTAATATTTTTAAGCACTCAGAAATTCTACCATATGACAGAGTAGTACTGAATATGATGGATGCCACATGCATTTATTATGTTTTTCAAAGGAAAAAAAATTATTACTCAAGTTTTAATCACAGCATAGAATCATTAAGCTTGCAATGTGGATGTGTAATTTCTGCCAAAAAAAAAAAAAAAATCAAGAAAATATTCCAATTCTTCCATTTGTTTTAATCAATTTTAGATTTAAAACCAGCTATTGTCACCCAATTTCTTAATGCTGTATTAACTCCTTTATGAAAAGTGGTCAATTTACTTCAAATGTACACTTAAGGAAAATAAACCAAGACCTTGTTATAACGGATAGACCGCCTTAATGTTTTCTCTTGGGTCAATTATAAGACCCAGATTCTGACCATGCACACGTAATGCTATGAGAAATGTCAGTACCTCCTTTATGGTTTTATGAAATCTCAATCACTTGTGGGTGTTAAAATAGTAAATGTGAACTGAACTCAATCTTTCAAGAGATCCATATATTTTTTGCACTTTTGGTCTCAGGCATAAAATTTCCCATTCATGATTCTGGGATTTCCAATTGCCAAATCCCCAACCCCCACAGCCCCAAACAAAACTAAATGGCTATTACAGTTTCTCTATGATTGTTCCTGAATCCATCACTGTGGTTAAGTTGGTGGCATAGTGGGCCAGAGCTAAGAAGCCTGGATCTGGATGTTCAAGAGATAAAACTCTATGGAAATTTTTTAAAAATTAAAAAGGCCACTAAAGGAGGTCAAGAATCATGCACCTAGAAGAGGGAAGAGGCCCAGGCACAGGGCCGTCCCTTTCTGCAGTTTTTCACTGCACAAAGGTGCTAGGGAGAGCTCCTGGGCACAGGAACCTCTTCCTACTCACCGCGGAATACACCCCGGATCATGACCACACCCTCCTACAAGGTGTCTCTCTGTCCCAGGGAGGCTTCTTAACCCACATTTAGAAGGAGGTAGGCAGGTGCCAGTGGAACCCTGAGGCTCATGGGGAGGATTTTATTCTGGGGCTGTTGACTCCAGGTGAGGGACTAGTTCAAAGGCACAGTAAGTGTAATGCTCCAAGGGTGCTAATGGCTGCTGTGCCCAGAGCTTGTATAATGAAATTAGAGGGAAAAGAGAAAATGGAGAATAGTTAGAGCAGTACTTCTGGTTGAACAGAACTAGAGGCAATGATAAAATATGAAGATGTATTCTGTATCTTAATATATGTTTTTTCAGTTATTTTAAATCAAATAACCACTCTAATTTTAGTGGTTTTACTTTGCCTAGACATTCTCATTTAGCACTTAGAAACATCACCATATATGTTTTATATTTAATGTGCTTGTTAAGTTATATCTATTTAGCATTTTACAATTTCCCTGGAGGGCAAATGCCATATTATGCATCTCTGTATTTCTAGCACTGTGCACTCAAAGAAGTATTCATAAAAATTCATTAATAATGATATGCTCAAAAATAGACAAGCACAAATAGACATGAGAGAGCCATTAACATATCCACGCATGGAAGAACGTACTTGTATATATTCAAGACACACGCTAAACCATACACCATTCCTTTCTCCAAAGATTAACAGAAAAGAATAGTAATTGAGTGTTAGGCCATGTTCCATTTGACAGTCTAAGATTTAGCGTACATTACCTCAATGTATACTCTCAACAACCCTTTGAATTAAATACTATAATTACAGATGAGGAAATTGAGGTTCCAAAGATTTTAATTAACTTACCCAAGATAACGTAACTACCAACACTCAAAGCCCAGTGGTGCTGTGTATTAATTGGAAGGTAGAAAAAAATAGTGTGCATTTCCCCCTTTTCTGCCTTCTCCACTGGATACAGCTTAGAGAGCAAAGCTGCTGTCCATTCCCAATCTCCTCCATGTGACTCAAACTAGACAAATCAGATTCTGTCTGCCTGAAAGTTGATCCTAGGGCAAAGGGCACAAACAATGGATACAACCCAGGGTGGCATTCTTCCTTTTTAACTTCCTAGACTCCCAAACTTAACTTGGTTTCTTCAGCATTCTCCCGATTCTATAAACGACACCCTTTTAAATCTTTCCATTAAATTCCTTTTCTGCTTAAATAGGCAAAATTGGTTCCTATGGTTGCAGATCAAGTATCCTCACCGAGTCATTATGAAACATCTTAAAGTGACAAGAACATGACCCAGAGCAGCCCGGCGACTTGCTGAAGCTTCTTCGTGCAGAGTAGGCACATGTATCTGATGCCCCACTGAAACTCATTTCTCCACTCCATGTTCTTTGCCAAATGACAGTTTTTGTCACTGCGTTGCCAAAGCATAACTGTAGTTGCATAAAGGGTCCCCTTTACGACACCTCAGTTTTTTTTCAGGCTTTTCTTCAGCTGCAGCTGACTATGCCAAGCACGATGATCAATTGGCCATCGTGTCACAAATGCAATTTCCACGGCATTTTGACAGTTTAACACTGGTGGCTCTGCACTGTTCTTTGTTTCATGCATCATCTCTCCCATTTGTTTGTTTGTTCCTTAGTCTTTACACCCCTCATGCTGCTCAGCATAAAGTTAGCACTCAGGTCGATCTAAAACCACAAATAGAGGATAACTGCCTCCTGTCATCCAATATTTTAATTTCAGTAGCCACTATGCTAAGGAGAATGGACTCTTTGTTGATAATTAGTATGGAGCTAAAGTATTCTCCAATCTTTTCTCTACCCGCTTTATGAATGTACCCATTTCATAAAGATACAGAGCAAAGGAATTCTACCTGGCTTTCCTAAATGCCAGCTACTAAGTAACTCGATTAGTTCCATTCAGCATTCCAAAGCCACCCTAAAATGTCTCTCTTCAAAACTATATTAAACACGTTCACTCCTCTATCTGATTTTTATCCCCACTGTTAGCCCTTAGGTTTAATATTCTGGAGGATAATTGCAATCAGGAAGAAAATCCATTTATATTTGCAGTTTTGAACTTTATAACAAAAATTTATATCACTGACTAGAACCCAAGTAGCATTCTAACAGTCTGCTTTATCTGCGAGGAATCTTTCAAACTCTATCAGACACTCAAAAACGAGCATGCAGCCACCCAAGGGTTTGAATAACAAAGTTGGAAAAGGACAGCCAAAAACAATAAATTGGCCTCCGTGGTCTGAGCCAGACTCAGCCATGTATAACTACTGAGCTGGAATAAATAAGACCTCTGTTGAAAACTGTAAGAATCTTTTTTAAAACTTGAAGAATAAAGTCAATAAAAATCGCAAAATTCAGCTCTGCTATTTCTAAAATACGAAATTTCTAAAACACCAAATCATCAACTTAAGAAATGGTATCGACTCACACAGAACAAATTAAATGCCATTGTAGATAAGGAAAATATCATTGTGATTCAGCCTGAGAGGTCCTGACATAGAGATAGAATATCTCCATAGAAAAGTGCTTTCTGAAACTTTCCCTGGAAGCACCACTGTAAAAACACAGGGATGAGTGGTAGGCTGGGGACACAGCAAAAAGTAGCCCACCTCAAGCATTAAATGTCTTTTAAGTTTTGTGTTTGTCCTAAAATATCACGGTAGTTTTGCATTATCCTTTAAAATATAACTATATGAATATTTAAATTTAATCATCTTTGGGACACTTTTGAAATTCACTTTATTATTAAACTTTGAGTAAACTCAATATTCAGAGAAGATCTATCATATTGATCCTAAGGCTCCTTGAACCCTAGAACACCACCACTTACCTACCCATCAGGGCATAAATAGCCCAGGTTAACAAGCATAGTTTTAGAAGAATTTATATACTTTCCAACCTATTGACAAGCAGCTACTAACTGCTTATATTAGAAAAAAATCCTAAGATATGCATATTTCTAGAGGATTGGTTAAGGAATTGTTTTGACTACTGTAAAAAGAAGACCCCAAAATAATAATGTCTTAAATAAAAGACATTTCTCTCCCATGGCAAAGTGTTGGCTGAGTACGTGGCCTGTGTTGGAAACCAGACTCCATCTGTCTTGTTCTGCCATCCTCAACATGGTCAAAGGTCATTCCTCTAGCTCCTGCCATCACGTTCACATTAATCGGCAGGCAGCTGTCCTTCTCTAGAGGTTGCATACCACCTTGTTTCTATTCACATTGCAAATACCCAGAATTTAGTCACAGAGCCACACCCAGCTGCAAAGTAGGATGGGAAATGTAGTGTTAAAGAATCCTATGCGCTCAAAAAAAAAAAAAAAGTGGAAGGTGGAGTGAGAGAAACCATAACTAAATCATAAAGAGGAAATGGATATTGGAGAAAAAACAGCAATTTCTGTCGCACTCAGCTAAAGTTATCAACATTACAGAACCACTTTTTCAATATTCAGTAAAAGAATAACAGAAACTGCCTTCTAGATATTGTGGCTAAATAGGGACATGTATTGATTACTAATCTACAGAGGTCTCAGGCAACTATAAATTTAATAACATGAAGCTTAAATAAAATTTAAAATAGGAGTGTTGATAACGACAATCAGTAAAGCAAAACATTACACACACACATTCTTAACGAGATGGCATTACCAGGGGACCATGAAGAACTTTAAACCATGGGCACTGAAGGAAAACGCCTTCCTAACAAGAAATAAAACGTATTAACAACTTACAGGCATACCACGGAGAGGTTCAAGTTTTCGGTTTCAGGCCACCACTGCAGCAAAGCACCCGCGAGAACACGCGCATCGCGTGAATGCAGCATCGCGAGAATGCGAGCACCGCGAGCATCATGAGAAATCGCGAGAATGCGAGCAGACATCTTTTTGGTGGTGGAAGGTGTTGCCTTCCATTTGTAAGAAAAGACACAACACCTGTGAAGTCCAATAAAGCAATGCAAACTAAAAATGCCTGCGTTTATTTCCAGGAAAGTCAAATTCAACAAGGGAACTTTATTGGAGTACTTTGTTGAGGTAAAAATTACTGGTAAAAAATAAAACCTGGTTTAGCAAGTTGTCCGAGGTTATGTTTCATGAGCAACAGATTTCCAGATGGAGCTGAGCATGCAGAACATGGATCAAGAGGCGCCCTCGGACTGGAGAAGAGACAGGACAGAAGGAGAACTGGGCAGAAGTTGAGCAGCAATGTAGCCCTAAGGAAGGCTTCTGCCAGTGCCATGGGGAGCTTTGGGTATAGAATGGCCTCTCAGAATTGTCCCAAATTGGAGTGACAGTGATGGACCTTTCTGTCACCACATTGATTAGTCATTGAATGGGTACTGGTCCTGGAAGAAGACATGACTTTATAAGTTTTCTTGGGCTGAGACAAAGTATAAAAGGTCTAACATTCAATGGCTGTCTTCCAGCAGCACTCACAGCAGCTGCGAGAACAAGTCTTCAAATGTCGCAGTTTTGCTTTCCTGAGAAGTGGACTTTGCATCATTGATTAGCATAAAGATGTTCATGAGTGTTCTCGAACACACGTTAGACAGGAGGAAAGCAGGAAAGGCGACACATCTCAGTGAAGAACTCAGCGAACCCCGTTAGCGGCTCTAGAGTTTGGATGGAACATCCAGTTGGTTCTCTGCTGAGGACTGCAGATGGAGTCTTTTTCTCCTATATCGATCAGTTGCTGGATGTGGGCCATCCGGAAGGGGACATGACCTTGGGTTAGGCATTTTTCTTGAGCCAAGGCAATTTTCAGAGTGGGGGTGACAGCTAAAGAGTGTTGTCTGGCGGCCCTCCCAGCAGTTGGGGAAATGGATCCTTCCATCTAGTGTGAGGCTCTGGGTACATATCACAGTGTCCACCATAAAAAAAATATATTTCATATTTTCATTTCATGGCTACGGAAAAATTTTAAAATAAATCATTCTTTATACGAAGAACAAATTCAATAATTTTAACCATGTGAAACTGAAGGCACTTGTTTCTTTGCCTCTTTTTTTTTCAAAGCATATTTGGTAATAGTCACATAAATTAAATGTGGGACTGATATATGAGACTCTACTATATAAATATTTCTATTTCTCTCAATCCTCCATTCAATTCTTGCCAGCAAATTCCTGCCTTATTTTTCTGCAAAACAACCAAGACGATCAGCCCTTCGTTCCCAACCAACCCTCCTTTAGACTCTGTTCCCAGTGACTTAAAAACAATGCCATCCCTTTTTAAGGTAAAGAACTAAAGAGCTCTCCACCTGTCTCCTCAACTCCTGTCTTTGCACAATTTACACACTCACTCTGTCACTCCCCAGCCGTCTTCAACAGATCCTTCCACTGTTGAAATCTCTACATCTTACATATTTCAGGTTTACCCATGTTGAAGATGTCTTTTTTTCTTATTAAATTGGGGTGGCATTGGTTAATAACATTATATAAACTTCAGGTGTACATCTTTATAATACGACATCTGAATGTATATTCTATTGCGTGCTCACCACCTCAAGCCCAGTTTCTTTCCATTACCATGTGTTTGATCCCTTTTACCCTCCTTGTCTTCCTTCCACCCCGCCTTGACCTCTGGCAATTACCATTCTGTTGTCTGTACCTGTGAGTTTGGTTTACTTGTTTGTTTGTTTTCTTTGTTCATTTGTGGCTTTTTGTTTTATATCTCATGTATGAATGAAATCATATGGTTCTTATCCTTTTTTATCTGACTTATTTTGCTTACCATAATACTCTCAAGATCTATCCATGTTGGCATAAATGGCAATATTTCATCTTTTTTATGGCTGAGTAGTATTTGATTATATATATGTACCACATCTTTATCTAATCATCCATCGAAGGATACAGGTTATTCCCATGTCATGGCTCTTGTAAATAATGTTGCAATGAACATGCTTTCTCTAATTACAGCCATGCTTCCATCCATTCTCTTTCCAAATTTCTTACACTAACAACATACAATTATGAACTCATTTCTACAACCCCAATTCTTTCCCCAATGCCCTGAAAATCAGCCTTACTTCTGTTCACACTCTTCCACGTACATATGTCCCACAAAAAAAAAAAAAAAAGTCTAAATCATTCTCTTCTGGCAAGTTAAAGATTTTTTCACAATCCTCAGACTTGACCTTTAAGCACAGGGAGGCAGTGAACATCCATTTTTTTCGCACACTGTACTTGACTGACACTGTTTATTTCCTGTCTCTCACCACTTATTTTTCCTTTTTCTCCCTCCCTCCAGCCACTAACTGGGGAAATTCACCAAAGCTATCTTTCACCCTCTATCCAAAGCATTAGAACATTATTGTTATAGTTTCTCATTCTTTTAATCACTGTTTCTATGGTGACGATTCACATATGGTTCTCCATTCTGTCTTCTTGAGTAATTCTAGCCTGGCTCTCCAGTTGCTTCAGGGACATTTCTATTTGCACAACAAAACTTCACCCCCAAATCAACATGACCAAAACCAAATTCATCATTCGTGAAAAAGTCTTCCACATCAACTTCTCTAGCAGTTTCATTTGAGTTGCTCCATGAAAAATAATAATAATAATGAATGAAGATATCTAAGAACATAAGGTATGAAGGAAAAGGAAGTAAGAAAGGCCACCTCCTAAACTTAGTATTGTCACTTCTTGAATACCACCTGTAGTCTTTCTGCCTTTACTTCCTCTGTATTCCTATTGATCTTGTATGTCGTTTCCAAATTTAAATAAATTTTAATATTTCTCTGTCCTTTTAAAAAATTTTCATTCTTATAGTCTAAAAAGTAGGCTCCGAAGTCATGAGCCTGGTCCTCGAGACCCTCCTGAAATTAGTCTCACCCTGCATAGCCACTCAAGCTTTCTGCCCTGTGCCCACTCTCAACTCAAAATCTTTCCTCATACTGTTTTCCAAGAGGAAATGACCTTCCCCATTCATTTATTTTATTTAAATCTACTTTTCTCAGGATCCATAACAGGTTTAAACTATAAGGCCTACTCAGTCTCTTCTAGCCCACTGATATATTTCTCTCTTCTACATTTTGACAGCACATCTAAACTATAATGGCTTATCTATAGTTAACTATAATAGCTTATCACATGCTACTTTGTAGGACACGTAATAATTATCCACATGAATATATTTTGTCTTGTCATTTATGTTGTAATGTCCTTAGCATTCTTTAGCAACATATTAGGCACATAAGGAAACTTGAATACATGCTCTCTGAATTCAGATTAATTTTTATCTCATGTACCTATATACTAATATCTTAAGAATAATGCTATGAGAATGCAGAATTTCTTGTCCAGAGTTTCAAAAAAGACAAAAGTAGAAATGAATTCATACCTGCGTATTGTTAAATGGTGATATATTTGATTATAAATTATATTATTCATAAAAATTAATAGTATTTCCTTTTTATTGTGTGATTTTCACTTTTCTGATGAAATAAGGCAAGGTTATAATCAAATAGCTGGCACCGTGGATGATAGAGAGAAATATTCTCACATGTTCTCTCTTAGAACTCACCTAACTTTCATGGATTATTCTTAATTTCAAGTAAGCCGTATATATATTCATTCCTCTGAACTAACCCTACTTAGTTTTTAATATAATTTTTATTAAACAAGACCACACAAATGGGTAGGAAAAAAACATTTTGTCAGCCTTATGCTCGGACACTTACGCTAAAATATTTTTGCCAAGAAGAAATAGACTAAACATACATCAAGCCAAACGGAGATGCTTACTTTAGTGACTAGAGGTACTCCTTATGATTTAAGACATTAGACCATAATTTGAGAATGTTTGGAAGGAACGTGAAATTGCTTTATGTTTCTGACAATCACTGTTTAAAACTCTGTATATCCAAAAGATGGGCAAACACATATGGGTGGTTAATACTATTATTTTATATTTTATTTGAGTTGTTCTAAACTAACTTTACAAACATTTTTGAGGGTAGACTCATTTTTTATTGCCTTTTTTTTTTTTTTTTTTTACCTTTGTAGTGAAATATAAAATCAATTGTGATTTTTCTCTTTGGTCATCTCTGTTTTAGCATTACCCATCCCAGAATTCGAACACAAAAACACATTTCTTTGATACATGTAGTATTGCCATGATTCCTATATCTGGTCAGAGTTTTCCAAAAGGACTAGATTATACTACACATTACAGTTTCATCTGAGGCAGGAATATCTTTTTGGGCGTGGCATGGGAGTGGGTTGGGATAGTGGTAACCTTTATTCATTTGATATATTTTGAACATTTACTATGTGCATGGATCTATGCAAGATGCTGCAGATATAGCAATGAAAGAGACACAGTCCTGATCCTCATCAAATTTGCACTAAAAGGAGTGGTAGGACATTAAACAACTCATTATGCAATAATTTAATTATAATTGTACTATGAGCATAGAAATTGTGTCCATTCAAACAAAAAGTTCTCTACAGCAATGAAAATACACAAACTACTATTTCCCAGGACAACAGGAATGAATCTCACATAATAAACTTAAGGAGAAAAAAAGGAAACAAAGGATATATATTATATGATTCGATCTATATAAAATCCACAATAAATGAAACTTACGCATGAGAGAAGAGACACATGGACACAGCCTGAAATTCTGAAAATGTTGTTTATTGATCAGGGCTGTAGTTACAAGGATGCATTCACTTTATGAAAATTTATTGAACTATATGCTTAGGATTTATGTACTTCCCTATATGTAAATACATATGTTAAAAACCTGAACCATTATTTCTTCTTAGCCTCTTTTCCTTGCCCAGGCAACGAATGGGCAAGTGTTCTACAAGAAAAAGCAGCAGAGGACATGCTTCTTTCCTCTCTGAGATCTTGACACATCAACTCTGACTGGGAGGATGAGTCTGGTACTGTTGAATTAAAGACAGTGGCAGAAGTCATATAGGTTCTTTGGTTGGCTTGCTTGCTTAGAACCAAATGAGATGACACACATCAAATACTTAGCACAGGGTCAGGGACATAGATATTTGCCAAATTAAGTTGACTTCATAATTTACCACCCAAAACAGGACATTCTGAGAGTCAAAGAGATTCTTATTTATAAACACATTAGACCACAAATATATGTTAAGATTTTCGCAGACAAATGAAGACTATGGTCCATGAAGAGCTAAATAAATGATGGCATGTATAATTATTGTGCCTGAGCTAGCCTTGCCATTAGCATGTACATTAATAGGCCATATTTTTGAAAAATTACAAAAGTGGGGGGGTAATATATTTGAGCAAAGCAATTATAAGTCAGTAACAAAATATTTATCTCTGTAAACAATGCGCAGCTGCTCTTGCACTCAAAAAAAGAATGTTCTGTTGAAGAGAGCACGAGACTGTAGCACAAATTGGGAGATGACTCTGGATGCCAGCATCTCTCTTAGTTCTGTAGACCAAATTGGAGAACTGAATTCAGATGACCAGAAATCAAAGCTCCCTCATTTCTCCTGTAGAACATAATCTGTATCACTTTCTATATTTCTTCATATTAAGTATCTTCACATGTAATGTAGATTTTATTTATAAATGGGAAGCCCAATAGTTTTAGTAGCATGGTTTTAAATAGTGTGTTGTTATCAATTCCATTGCATATTTCAGAGAAATGCCTGGAATCTATTAGCTGTGATTTAGCACATTTAACAAAAATCTCATGTTTATGCCTAACTGCAATTGTATTTTTTCTTGCTGACACCAAGATCCCCTGGGTGGGCCTCAAAAGTCGATGAGGTTGGGTGGCCGAGAGTGGCAAAATAGCAAACAATTGCGAAAGAAGACAAAGGAAAGTTCGAGATCCGCATGTCATGCTCACTTCCTGTGTACACAGTGGACAGACTTGGTCTTCTTTTCTCTGATGTGTATAAACGTGATTTTTTTCTTTGGTAGTCAAAGATGACATCACAAACAAACAACAGGAAAAAACCTTTTCTTTTTCAAATTAAGAACAAGTTTCTTAATTCTGTTGATCCACACCACTCTCTCCTCAGTTTCCTGTTATTGTGTAAAGTTGCTCTTTCTATAAGAAACTCTTGTATTAAGTCAAATGTAAAGATGACTGGACAAGGCCATTGTTGTTCAATGTTCTTTCTCTTATCATTCATGATGTCTGGTAGCTAAAGACATTCGGAAAGTCCCAGTCTCCTATAGAGTCTATCCCAAAATATCATTTCGTTTTCCATTTTTGCCAAGCTCTATTTTCCCATGTTCAACTTCTAAAACAGGTTTGATGTGAAAAATACCGGTTTTATTCACTATTCATTTTCTTCCTTTCTTGAAGCGTGTTTACTTCTCAGACAGTAAACCTCTTGAGGGAAATACATGGAACATTTTTACAATACCACCACTTAGCCCCATCAGTGCATATTTATTGATGGAAGGAATAAGTGGACAAGGAATCAGCAGCCCTAGACCGATGACTGGCCCAGGCCATGAGTTAGGTCTGTG
Source organism: Pteropus alecto (assembly GCF_000325575.1). Classification (NCBI taxonomy): domain Eukaryota; kingdom Metazoa; phylum Chordata; class Mammalia; order Chiroptera; family Pteropodidae; genus Pteropus; species Pteropus alecto. Next base: position 4,789,803 of record NW_006431920.1, on the reverse strand, counting down.
AGCACACAGCGAGCGCATCTTTGCAGTGCAGCTCATCCCTGGGGCCTCATTAACAGACAGACTTCCCAAAGCTGGACAAAGGGCAGATTTGGGGGAGACAGTAGCCTGAAAGTACATCCCTGGCTCTTCGTCCTCCCCATCTATTTCTGGAGTAGCCCAATAAACGAAGAGCATCTAGAAGAGTCCATCAGTGAAGGGTGAGCATGCAGAGGTCGTGGCATTAGGATATAGTCTAGGGACCGGCAGCGAAGAGAAGCACCCCTCTTCTTGGAGCCTGCTAAAAATAGCATATGCGTGTGAATATGTCATTGCATATTAAAATCCCTGTATTCCAGAGGACCTGATTTACTTACACTATACCCAAATGTGCAATGACAACAGAAAATGTACTCTATAACCGAGAAATAGAATCCAGCTATAATCTGATCATCTATGACACCTTATCTGATAGGTAGCATGGAAAAAAACTACACTTCAGTCCAATTGATTAACTTCATTTGAAGCAATAGTCTGAATCGTCCCTTGATATAAACACTCAGTTCCCCAGATCCTCTCCTCTAGGACAGCTTCCAGCTACATGAGGTAGGGTCATGGCTGACAGCACCTTACGACAAACAGGAAGGATGGAGTTCTTGAATCCACATGGTACCCATGAGCACTGCAGCCGAATGGCTGCCAAGGGAACCTCCCCCCTGAGCCTGCTACTCTGTTCTTGTCTCCATCCCTGGGCTTCTGCCTGTTGCTGGAGCCCATGATGGTGGAGCTCGCAGCCTGTCTCTTCCAGCTCACTCTCAACCAGGTTATGCATTTACTGATTTGACTTGTCTTTACCTCTTGGTCATGCTGAAGTCCTCTTTAAGTCTCTCTCATGTCCTCAGGCCTGAAGCCCTTGGCCCTTCAACCTCACCACAGAGAGGCCCCCGGTCCCACATCTAGATAAACAGTTAGGTCTATACCTGCCTCCTTTTTTACCTATCAGCTGAGACTTTAATGTATCTAATAAGAAAACCCCTCACCTGCCCCACTGAAACCAATATGTCTTCACTTTCTCTCCCCACTGCTCATGTTTTGGCATTAAGATGAAAGCATGTTACACACACACCAATTGCCTTCCTTCTTGCTTTTCTGAGTAAGCTTTTCTAAAATCAGTGTTCCAGGAAAAAAGCCTTTTTCATTTCTTTCCAACCTTTGCATTTCTAATAATAACAACTGAGTATTTTTTTTTTAATTCAAGATGGTTACTTATCTGGTGTGTAATAAGGGCTTTCATTCTTCTTGATACATTTGTGAATTCACGAGGTTAACTGCATCCCTCAAAGTAGATCAAAATAAGACAAGAAGGAATAAATTTAGGGCAAGTCATCGTGTGTTACTCACTCATGATAAGTACTGAAAAATATTCCAGCCTCGTGCACACACACTTTGAGGCCTACCTGCTTTTGCATTGTAAAGTCTTGGCTGAAAAAACAAAAAGTGTAGATAAAGGGAAACAAATGATTTTCTTCACCAGGGCCTTAAACACTTGTACTAAGTATTTTTCGTTTTAAGATAAGACCGAACAAGAATTTACAATTTCCCTTTCAAAACAATCAAATACCTGTGATACCAGATGTGGCCACAACATCACTTCTTAGATCAATAGCCAGAGGCACCTGAAGCCATGCTTGCTAAGACCTAAGCTAAATTTTCTGTATGCCTGCTCAGATACTGGCCATCACAGCCGAAGCAAGAAGCTGGACATCTCCAAATGTTATTTTGGTCACCAAAATGCCCATCTCCCCATGCCTTTCTCAAGATTCCCAGGCCTGTGCACTACCTGTGGAGATTTCTGGTGGAAAGGATACAGAGCAAAATACCAACTTCAATGATGGCATGGCCAGGTTGGAGATAGAGGTCTGGATTCAAGGCCCAACGAGTTTCCTCTGCCTTCCTTCTTGATATAAACAACCGCCGAGTCATGGGCAGACCAGCCATCAGGGAAAAAGCTTGCTCTGGTGAGAGCTCCCCTTGAAAGAGAGGAGAGTGGATGGGACTGCACAGCTCCCAAAAAGCCGATGGCCATTCTCACCTGTTTAGTTGTCCAAGGCTTTCATAACAAAGTGCCACAAACTAGGTGGCTTAAAACAACAAGAAATGTTTTCTAGAGTCTAGAAGTCTGAAATCACGTTGTTGGTAGGACCATGCTCCCCCCTGAGCCTCTGAGGGAGGATTTTTCCTTATCTCCTCCAGCTTCTGGTAGCCCCAGGAGTTCCTTGGCTTGTGGCTCCTAACTCTAATCTCTGTCTCTATCTTCATATGGCCATTTTCCCACTGTCTCTCTCTGCCTTCTCCGCTTCTTACAAGGACACCAGTCATATTGGAGAAGGCCCCACACTAAGGACCTCATCTCGATTAAATCTGTAAAAAGACTATGTCCAAATGCAGTCACATTCACAGCTACTGGACATTAGTACCTCGCCATATCTTTTATGGGGACACAATTCTACACTCAGCAATGCCTATGACCTGTAACACACTTGTCCCACCACATAGAAAGGCCAGGATAAAGGGATGTCAGAATTTTGCCTTCTGGTAAGTCAGATAAAGCATGCCTCCAGTGAGGGGGAAAAGAAGAGCAGAAACTTTCAAGAAAGACACTTTCTTCTGTTACAGACAAGAGTCAAAGGAAGCAAAATCAGGAAAGAAACATGGTTTATTTCACCATTACGATGGATGAATGGGACTTGCAGGGACTGTTTCAGTAGCATCTATATTTAATCTACACTTTACACATCAATCTAACTATGGATATAAGTCATTTAATGCACTAAAACGAAATTTGCATGTTTTTATCATTTATAAAATTAGGTTAGCCTGAAGGAAATAACTGATTTATGAGTAAATGTTAAACAAGTATAAAAGAGATCAGTCTCAATAATAACCAAAAGATGCAAACTCAAAACAGTAGCTAGTTTCTGTCTATCAAAGTGGCAAAGATTTTTAAAAAAGCTCCATAGGACATTTTGTGAGCAAAGGTTATGGATAAAGAAGCCGTCCTTTTCATCACTGATGAGAATGGAAATTAAAACTCGTGGCAATACACGTCAAGCAATTTATAAAGTCTTCCCATTTGACTCAGAAATTCTTAAGGACAATCCCATGTATGTGTACCAAGTTTTAGTTATAAGAACTTTCATCACAATATTGTTATCAAATAGACTTTAACTAATGATATAGTCACTAAAAAAAAAAAGATTCCATAGAACAAGGATCAGCAAACTATAGTTCACAGGCTAAATCTGCCCCACTGCCTGTTTTGTAAATAAAGTTTTATTACAACACAAGTGCATCCATTCACTTATGCATTGTCCACGGCTGCAGTCTCAGAGTTGAGTAGCTGAGACAAAGACAGTGTGTCTCGCAAGTCATAAAATACTTACCATTTGGCCCTTTACAGAGTCTAATACCTGCTATATAGAAAAATGCATATTATATGGAAGACATTGCCAATTACGTTTTTTCAAAAAAATTAAAAAATAATGTGCTCAGTATTAGTCTATGGTTTTAAATGTGGATGTATTCATTTAAATACTTATGTATATGTGTGTATGTAAGTTCATACACCAAAACATTAAGATATTATTTCAGGAAAATGGCATTTTGAGTATATTTTTTCTTTTTTTTTTATTTCCTATCTTTTCCAAAATGTCTGCCATAAACATGTGTGTGCATATTTTTAAAATAAATACAGTTAATCTAAAAATTGAATTACTTAACTTTAAGTCAGTTGCTTAACCCCCTCTGAGCTTCAGTTTTGGCCTCTATTAATCACACTACCTGTCTCTTGGGCCTCCAGTGAGCGTTAGCTAAGAGATAATATATGTAAAGTGCTCATGAGTGTCTGACACCATCTATTTACTGGCAAAGCATCAGTGGAGAGCCCTGATAAAGCTGCTTAATGCACTAGAAACATCTGCAAAATCAACTCCAGAAAAAGTATAAAGAAATATCCACATCTGGCAGAGTAGCATCAAAGTGGACTTCAGTTTTTATTTTAGCAACTGATACAATTTAAGGTACATTGGGGGATTTTCTGCAGGAATGGAGCTGTGCCTAATTGGGGTGGAAAATTTTAGGTATTGTGTTTAGACACACGTCCCATAACTCTTACACTATAAGTAGGAAATAGCCAACGATTATAATAAGAATCCTAAAATCACAATTTGTCTATCTTTCAAAATTAACTACATTTGCATCAAGATAATACTGTATTCTCTATTGATTTGTTATTTCTTTAAAATCAAAGAACAATATCGCCTTAGTGAGAAAGCAACACCCATTTCTGACTTGTGTGCTAAGCAGGCCCCGTGAAAACATGATAAAAGAGTGAGGTATGCGATGTTATTCCCAAATTCTTCAGTTGTTTTCTGTCACATTTAAAGTAATAAACTTTGTTTTGTCTATTTTGAGGTTTGAGTTCTCTCCTAGAAAATATTTCATTAAACCAGGATGTGTTCATGGTTTCTTTTCACCTCTTTTTAAATGTCCTCCCATCATCAGATTACCCAGAAGCTTTTCCAGATAAGATGCAAAGGATATCTGAAAATAATATAAAACCAGACCAAATTCCTATGGACTGAAAAACCTAGGAATGCGTAAATTATATAAATTGTGTGTTCTTGTTACACGCAGTTAAAATGACTGTCAGTGCCAGCTGTCTTTACATCAAAGAGGATATTTTGAGCTCTGCTGGGAACTAGCTATATAATTATTTAACAGTGTTCTTTAACTCTCTCAACATCCATTCATTGCAAGCAACATCTAGGATTCCTTCTAGAAGAAAGTAAAACAATCCATTTTGTTCCTCTGATTTATGTATTAATGCTTATGTTAATGCTCAAATGTCGTATACCGTACACAAAACTATTTTTAGATCAATCGTTAATAGCAACTGGAAACAAAAAGAATCCAAACTGAGGAAGTGTACAAATAGGACGATGATGTGTATGATTTAGACTAAAGCTGATTCTGTGGGAAACCAAAACATCCAGTCGATTTAATTAAAGAAAAGAGAAACTCAGTCAATCCAGATGTCTGGCGTCACAAACACCGAACAGGAATGATTGATTGAATCTTTGACGTGATTCACCAGATGTTTCGGCTTCTTGGAGACAGACTAAAAGCAAAGGATTCGGATGGGTTTCAAATTCCTTTATTTCTCCCTGGATATTCAGTGTGAATCTTCCTCGTTTCCGCTTTAGTTACCTTCTCCAGCTAATCCCTGCCCCATTTGGTAACATTATCTCACATTTCCTTTCAGACTGAATCTTGGAATATCTCGATCAAGTGACAAATTGAGAACCAAGTGGTAATGTATAAACAATTTCATTTCCTTTCCTCCTAAATACATGGCTTCATGCAGCCTTTTTTTTTCTGGGAAATCCACAGTGCATTCAGGATCCAGGGGCAGACTGGTAAGAAACACTGAGGATACCCATACACAGAAAATCTAACAAGATCAGCTGAAATGATAGACATATTCTCAAAAGGTATTATTAGTTTGATTGCTCTGGAGCGAGAACATTCCCTGTTCAGATTGCCTATAATCAGCTTACCCTGTATTAAACCACTAATGAGTTGATAGTGAGATAGGCTCTTTCTCAAAGGAAATAAATTAAAGACTGACAATTACTTAAATAAAGAGAGAATATAGGTGGATTTCTTCATTGTGCCACTTGTGAGGATCTATAGGTGTGCCTGAATTCCGAATTTTGAAAACCCCACTGTGATTTTAGACCAAACTGAATGGCAGAGATCATCCTGGGTGTATGCAAAAGAGGTTCCATCCTGTTTGGTATGATTTAAGAGAAAATAGATCATTTCATTCCGGCTTCACCTTGGGCCTGAATTTCCCATCCCTGTGAATGATGTGATAATAATATTCATCATGTACCTCTGAATACAGCTTCACATGTATGGTCTCAGTTGCTTGGCTTAACAATTTTTTTTTAAAAATGTATTATATTCATTTTTCTTCAAGAGGCTAGAGGGTTTTGCTAAAGACATAGTGAGCGATGATCCAGAACCCAGATATTCTAACTCCCAGCCTTACTCAGCACCACAGTTGCCTCTCAGAACGAGTTAGAAAAGAAAAATGAGACCACTGAGTTCAGAAAGATATGTGGCAAAGTGAGCCACAAGAACTTTATCTGTCAGATTAGTCTGTTGATGCTTTGAAGGTCAAAGAGGGTGAGGAACAAGACGACCCCACTTGGGGCCCAGCAACTGCTATACAGTCTTATGTATTTAAAGGCATACTTCAGAGAGCCAGACTTACTAATTGCTACTTAAATATTCTGGAAAAGAACATTTTAAACACTTATACCCCAAAAAATGATATAATTAAAGGAAAAGTCTATAGTGTCTCTTCTTTCTTTGAGTTTCTAAAAGTCTGGTTACCTAGTTATGCTTCCATGTTCCAATACAACTTCTATTCTTAGAGGCTATGTCATCTGATGATATCTTTTGGTATCCAAAATCACATTACAAAGAGGAACAGCAGTGTAGGAGGTACCAACATGCAGCCTGCAGGCTCTATTCTGCCCAAGAGGGTTCCCAGTCCACCATTGTACTGCTAATTTCATCTGCTTTCTCTGTCAATATCTTTCTTAACTTCCATATTCTCCGCTGACACCAAATTTCTCAACTTGTTCGCCCACAATCAACTCATCTCAATAGTCATCACATTCACTGAAGCTCAGAGAAGGAAAATGAACACTTTCATTTCTCAGCATCATTCCTTTTCACATCTGTTGCTCTCCCACAGCTGGGCTGTTGATGATTTCCCTTCCTGGTTATCTGCTCAAACAGGCACCATTGCTCTTCGATAAGACCCACTGAAATTTAGTTGAACTTCTAGTTCATCCAGGGAGAGTGAATCATATCTCCTAGCTAGTCAGACATGAGTGACGAGGGGAACAAAGGAATAGGGCCCCAGCCTAGAGACCTTCCCAAAGAACACGCAATGGTAGTAGAATTCTAGGTATGCACATGTGCACTAGACAGAGTTATATAGCAGCCAGGTGTCAATCAAAATGACTTCACTTGCCAATCACCTAGGAATGCATTTGGAACCAACTCATCACGGCCCAAATATAAAGCAGACATTCCCCCTTCTGGATCCTTTTTGCTCTTCTGAGTTTTCTTTTATGTGGCCTTTTTGTTGGTAACAGCGCTAGGACCATGTGTTCCTTGGGGCATATTTTGTCTTTTTCCATGTGCCTCCTTGAGGCATTATTTCTCTTTCTAATGTTTAATAAAACTATTAAATCTCAATGACCTATGATTCTTCACTGCCATCATTTGAGGAAGAACCGAGGGAAAATGTTAACTACACTTCTGCACTGTGTTATCCCTCTCGCTCCCCACAGCTGTTGGGGCGACACCAAACTCCAACGGGCCCCATCGGTGACAATTTGACTTGACCTACTTCTTCTGGCATAAGACTAAGCCCATGGCTAAAGTTGACCAATCAGAAAAGAATGTCTTTCAAGTCAAGCAATTGGTTGTGACAAGGAATTTGTCAGCCCAAACAGTAGCCAGAGTATCAGTATTTGCCCTAGTTATCCAAGGCCTCCACATCCCACAGGATGATTTTAAGAAGGCTAGGTGACATCCCTACACACAATAGGTGGGGAGAACTATTTTTGTTTTGTGTTTTATGTTTGAGGATTTGTTTTGTCGTCATTGTTGTTAATCGTTTGAAGAGTTTCCTCAAGCTTAGAAAACTTAAGTCTTTTATAATAAGCATTAAGCCTGCCTGACCTTTACCTCAGAGGAGACATTGTTTTCATTATACTGAGCAGT
>NW_006431920.1:4764367-4781910 GCF_000325575.1 Pteropus alecto | reverse complement strand
CCAACATCCTTGGAAAGTGTGAATCAAGAGCAGTCAGTGCCTCCCCTTGCAAGATATGCAGAAGTGGAAGAGATTCATGTGTGTCCCAGGATGTCTCATGCAATAAAATTCTTGCACATCTAATCTCATCTTGGCCTCTATCTCTAGGAAATCCAGACTAACACAAATAGTGTTACTACTATTTAGATTGTGTGGTGTTTAAGAGTAAAAACGATGCTTTGCCTCTATTTGCATCCTCCACAGCACTTAGCAAGGTACTTAGCAAATATGTGTTGATGGACTGAGCTATGGAATTGAGATTAATAGTCTAGCCAGTAAACAGAAGACTTGGGCTTTAAAAAAGGGCAAGGCATTTTTAAAATATGTCTCTTGATAGAAATGCTGTGTTTCTTTGTTCATATTGTCTGAACTGAGACGGTTGCAGGAACTGATATTGTTTAGCTATTTCTTTGTCTCTGTCTGCTCCAAACAGCCCTAATTTCCTAAGGTGATGACTGTCACGTATAAGCTTGACCCATTCAGTGGTAAACCAAGAGAGATTCGTTAAAATAGTTTAACTATTAGAAAGTAGAATCTAAGAAGATAGACCTTGTCCCCTGCATACTCGCTGCATGAATAAGATCATGTTTCTCAAAAAGTACCCAAAGGATTTTAATTTACGAAGGGGACTGAGTGATGATATAGAAAGGCCCATGCTGGTGAAAGAAGAATTTTATTATTTACATTTCATAAAAAAAGGGAGCATGCCACATCATGCAGGGCCATGTAGAAAGCACCAGTTCTGCTCAGGAGGCAGAAGGAGAGAGGAAAATCCAAATCAGAGACTACTGTGGCCTTTTGTGGGAAAGGCAAGTCTGGACAGGCTAAAGAGCTCAGGACTGGCTAGTTTGAATAACTCCAGCAAGCTTTGGGCATCGTTGTCTGGTACCTGACTGACCCTGAGTTGGCTTAGGACAGGAGAGCCGGCTTGGTGTATGAGAGTTTAATAAAGGAGACGGTTGGGGGTGTGGGCTCTGGATTGGTTAGTTTGCATATGAGAGATCTGTTTCCAGATGAGCCTTTTGCTATCTCTAAAAAGTTGTTAACCTTGGGAGGGGTTGAATCCCCGGTCAGTGGGGCCATAAGTGCCAGAGCATCAAGAATAAAGAAAATTAAAAATAGAGTTAATGTAATAGGCATCATGATAAGTGGATGCCAAATAGACGAATAGAGAGTCTAAGAAAACAGACCATGGTGCCTCCCTGTCTTTCTAAGCCACAGAAGCTCCTGCTGCTCACTGCAGCTAGAGAATCCACCCTTGACCTCCAGTCTGCTGGATTATGGAAGAAGGATATCTTTCCAGCTCTTCTTTCCTCAGAGGTGGACTTAGTTTCTGGTCTCCTTCACTTCACCTTGACTTTCACCTTCACTTTCTCGGTTACCTGCTCAAACAGGCACCATTGCTCCTTGATAAGACCCACTGAAATCTGTTTGGACTTCTGGTTGAGCCAGAGGGAATGAATCATATCTCCTGTCACAGCCAGTCTTCTCCAAACTTGCTCCACACCTGCCTTACCTTGATTTTATCCCCTACTCATCGAAACCAACATGTTCTATCATCCTAGTTTAAGACAGTCAGGCACGGCCAACTTGATAATTCTGTTTATAGCCAAAACAAGGATTGTTATTTAAAATGACAAAGAACAGCCCAGAATGGCTGGTCTTTCAGGTTTTCATAAATATGTTCACTAAACATATAATAAACGATACATTTGTTGTCATAAATAAGACATCTATTATGAATTACTAGTGAATTACCATTGAGTTAAAACTAACATTTGACTTCACAAGCTTGGGAGTTTCAGGGAAGGGATGATATAGAGAAAGGGGTGGGAGACCCCATACAAAATACTTATTTCACTGTAATCTGCTTGAAAACTGTAAACACAGAAAAATATCCATGCCTTAAAAACACTTCTAAGACTCCAGCTATGGACTAATAAAACCACAATAAAAACTCACAAAGAATTCAAGCTTTCAAAATGGCCTCTAATTTGGCATCAATAAAAAACACATCTGGGAGAATTAAAGTCGACGCTTGAGTTACGTGGGCTCTGGTTGGCTTCATGTTCCTGAAAGGGCTTGTCTTTAACCATGCCCCCAAAATGCACTCACGCAATGTGATAGTACTAGAATGCAGCAAAATACACCGTGTAAAGTAACAGATTTTTACAAGGGCAAGGCAAATATGTGACAAACCATTTAGCTCCTAAATTGTTTGCGAGCCCCACTGCCCTGTGGATGAGCTACTTTATAATTATTCTCGTTAGTTAGAAACTTTATTGCCAGGCAATGCCAACTGAGCTCCAATTTTTGTTTATGGGAGTCAACAATTCACAGGGTGCACTGAGCAATCTTTTACCAATTAGGTACAAAAAATCATATTCCCATCTTGAGTTGTATGGGCCCTAGGTGAAAGCCACATTTGCCGAGCACTACAGTTCATCATGACATGCTATCTATTTTTTTTTACAACCATGTTCAATTCTAACTTCATTTCCTAAAACAAAGTACTACTGTAAGTGGAATTCCAGAAAACAAGGTGGTTCTAACATACAGTAGATTCTACTGGGGAAAATAAATCCTGTGATCTGTTGCTACGTTAAGATCAAACATCAAGACTAAGGAAAAATATACAATGTGTCTAGTTGGAATCCATAGCTGCCACAAACTGATAAAATATTACTCAAAGTAAATACCCTTTATTTGGGTTGTATGTATGGAATGTTGGCTTTACTACATGAAGCCTTTTAACTTTTAGCCGGTTGTCAATAGGAATACACAGGTATAAACATGGTAAAACTAGCATCATGTACAATTAATTTCACATCGATGGAAATATCACCAAACCTGCCGGGGTGTGACATTTATGCCATATTTCGGGATTGCTTTTAATGTAACTCTATTTACTAAGCTTGATTTTCAAAATGACAAACTGTTTCCAAAACTAGCCATTTTTCTTTTTCTCACTAATTGGTGTTCGCAATAACACACTCTCCTTTGTGTATGGAAATGATGCTACAGATTCGTCATTTTCCAGGCCTAAGTAAGTAGATGGTGAATTTGTCTGTCCCTATCAGGGATACATCTGCACTTATCTTGCCTAATTTCCCCTCCTCTTCAAACTTGTGAACATCAGCACACACCTTTAGACACTTGGTTGGGAACCGGGGTGCAGATGGTGGCTCTGTCCTCAGGGTTGACCTATGATCTTGACCTTATGAAACCCAACTAAGACAACTTCCATAGATAATGCAGAGCTAAACCAAACAGCCATTTTCTGAGAGCTTTGCCTCTTACATAGGCAATTCGAAACACAACATTTTCATACAGTTCCTGCTTTCCGCAAGGTTCATTTTTTTAAGAAAGTACCCAGATGGCCAGTCACCCTGCCGTCACCTCAGACAGAGAAAAACGTCAATTACCCATTCAGACACCTTATACTATTTTCAGGAATACTGAGGCAGCTATGTAAAGAAAGCAGGGGAACGAAAACACCAAGTCACTCTGCAATAATCCATTCATTTGTGGTTACCAAAAGCATACTATCAAAATATATATAAATACATATCGATTTCCTCGGATACTGGACTCTAGAAAATAAATATGAAAATAACTACTTTCGAATCCTTGCTAAAATGTAATGGAACCAGTGCAAATGGCCTCTGAGACTAACATTATTGCAGGGCAGTAAATTTATTGCTAATGAAAAAATAAATGAATGGGACTATATCAAACTAAAAAAGCTTCTGCACAGCCAGAGAAATCATCAACAAGGCAAAGAAGGAACCATTCGAATGGGAGAAGATATTTGCAAACAACACCTCTGATAAGGGTTTAATATCCAAAATATATGAAGAACATGTGCAACTCAACAACAAAAAATAAAACAACAATCCAATTTAAAAATGGGCAGAGGACCTGAACAGACACTTCTCTCAAGAAGACATTTGAATGGTCAACAGACATATGAAAAGATGCTCAACTCCACTAGCTGTTAGGGAAATGCAAAAACCACAGTGAGATACCACTTCACAGCTGTTGGAATGGCTGTCATCAACAAGACAAGTAATTACGAGTGTTGGAGAGCTCGTGGGGATAAAGAAACCTTCATACACTGCTGATGGGACTGCAAACTAGTACAACCACTATGAGAAACAGTATGGAGTTTTCTCAAAAAAATAAGAATAGAATTACCATAGGATCCAGCAATCTCTCTTCTGGGTATTTACCCCCCAAAACCTGAAAACATTTATCCACAAAGATATATGCACCCTGATGTTCATAGCAGCATTGTTCACAGTGGCCAAGACATGGAAACAACCAAAATGTCCATTAATAGATGACTAGATAAAGAAGATGTGGTACATATATATAATGGACTATTACTCAGCCATAAGAAAAGATGAAATGCAGCCATGTGCAACAACATAGATGCATCCTGAGATTATCACGCTAAGAGAAATAAGTAAGACAGAAAAAGTTAAAAACCATATAACTTCATTCATCTGTGCAGATATAAAATTGAAAGCAACAAACTAACATGACAAACAGAGACTCATGAACACAGACAGTGGATTAATGGTTACCAGTGGGAAGGGAGGGAGGAGGGATGTAGACAATGGTAAAGAGGTTAAATATTTGTGATGGAAGGAAGTCTAGTTTGGGTGATGAACACACAATGCACATATATATGACATATGTTGAATTGTACATTTGAAACTTACTTGATTCCATTCATAAGTCACCCCAATAATTCTTAATAAAAAATTATCACTAATAAAACAGACATCAAAAATCAGTACTCCTTCAGTGAGAAGTTCCCAAAATATTGGTTTATATTTAGGACTTCGTATGCATTGATTTTTAAAAATACTTTTAATTGTAAAAAGTATATTATAAGAGCGAGAAACAGTCTAGTTATACATTAACAGCGATTTTTACTTTTGTGTATACCCTTCAAATCATACACATCATTGTCTAAATGTCATTTTATGATCCTATTATGAACATGAGCATCTTGGTTTTATTCTTTTGTGAGTTGGAGACTACTAGTTTGAAAAAAAGAAAAACTCTAATAGACTAAATATAAAAGAAGAACCAATCGTTGAGTAAGATGTAAGTACTGTAAAATATAAAATTTTATTACAATAAAAATGTGCTTATAAGGAAAATACTTTGAACCCTTGGACACGGCTAAATGAGCCTTGTCCAGGAAAGCATCAAATACTGAAGCCTTTTTTTAATGTTCTAGAAAAAGCTATTTCCAATAAAAATTATAAAATTTATTACAAAACAGGTATAAATTTGGGGGGAAACTTTAAGAAAAAGAATGTAAAATACAAAATTTTGGGGGAAACTTTAAGAAAAAGAATGTAAAATACAAAATTAAGTATAAAAGTGCATATTTATAATAAAACAGATCACAGGAAATTACAAAGTTTTCAAAGGTGACAAATAACAGAATCTGAAAGAACATTAAGTTTTCATTAATTAAACACTTTTTATCAATTAAACATCTTTATAAGACTTTTTCTTACATTTTTGACTATATATTCTTTGATGGCCTCATCATATGAAAACTATGTTGTAATATCATTTTCTATAGAGAAAAGAGAAAATTTTCTCTTTCCTCTAGCATGGTTGGATGAAATCTATTTGTTATTATTGACAGTTTGTAAAACTTCTTTTCCGCTCCATGGCTTGTTTTTTGTAACATCATGTAAATTTCTGAGTTGTCACATTCAGGAAAACCTCTCTTAAGCCTCTTTCCTGTGTGAACTCTCAAGGACATGCTCACTGCTTGTCACACTAATAACTGTATCCCCTCATTGTCAAGCATATTGCTGACAGGATGGATGGATCATAGAATATAACAAAGAATCTCTATCCCACTTTGCCGCACGCCAACACATGCCTGTGCATCTTAATAAACACCATGAAATTATTAAGAGAAAAATCGCGTTTAGTTCACGTTGACGCGCTTTCCAATTCCCTGAAATGCTTTGCAGGTGATCAAACGAATTACAAACGAACACACTTCTGAAGAGTTGGAGGGTGGTCTCTGCTTCCCTTTTGATCTTTCCCATTCCTCTTGAATGACCTATTGAACACACTGTCTCGTGTCTATTTATAAGTTAATAAAATGATCTACTTCTATAATAAAGTCATCAAGAAGTTAACTACTTAAGAAACTAAAAATTCTTAACCTTGCAAAATAAAAATTATGATGTATTTTCATGGAAACGCGTGAAATTTTGAATGAAACGGCATGCGGTCTGACAAGTTTGAACCAGGGACAGTTGAAAAGTGAGGAGGACAATAACAAATTTCTAATGTTAAAAATAACCCAGTTAACCTCTCGCTTATTTGAAGAATACGTCCCATTTCATTTTCTTCTGAGGCAATCGAAACCAATCTGAAAGCAAACATAATTTATTAAATGTGATTATAATGATAAAAGTCATAAAAATACTTTTACTGTTTTGTAAATGACTGGACCGATTCTTATTGTCTTGTGATGTTTTGCAAAAGACGTCATTATTTCGTTGCATTGAGTTTGAAATCTGAAGATTTTTTTTTTTTTTGGCCTATTAATCCAGGTCAACTATGCATTCTCATCCAAAACTCAGAGCTCTTTAACCTCCTGTGGGTAAAAGTCATGGCTGATAAATATTTACAAAACTCCACAGCAAAGCTTCTGTTTGTTAGAAAAACCTCCAAGAGCGACATGACCTCCGAAGTTTTTGGAATCTTGTCCTTGTTGTGATCTGTAGAGTCCAGAGTGTCTTTCCTCCTTTAAATATAAAGCCTAAGAGAGGTCCTTTATAAAGCAAATCAATTTTTTATGTTCGATATTCACTTCGCATCGGAGCCACATTTTTTTTTATGTTTTGGTTTTCCTTTTTTTAAATTCTGATGAGATAAAATTTTAAGTGTGAGAAAATATATTATGGGATACAAATATTAGAGTGATCAAGACTGACAATTATAATGACATCAAAAAAGTTGCTTATCTTTGGATTCTAGTTTAATACTCTCCTCTAGGTTCCTCTCCAGGTTCCTGCAAGCACCCCCTTTCTCGCCTATGTACATCTATACACACTCTTCCCTCTTTCCACTTAGTTTTGAAGGAAAAATTCACCTTCCACTTGTTTAAAGTTAACTTAAGACCTATCGATGGACCCCATGCCCTCCGGGCCTTGTCAGGGCCTTGCTCCATAATTTAGCCCTTTGCTACCTAATTTTCAACTTCTTCTCTACTGGTTTATTTTCCTTTGTCACTAAGTATGTTCAAATGCTTCCCATTCTCAAGCGCCTGCCCACTATCCTGTAGACATCTATTTACTCCCCCTCACACCCTCCACGTTCCCTCTAGTACCAAACATCTAGAAGACGTCATCTTCAGTCGTCTTCTCTGATGACTTCTCCTTTAGCCTCGACACACTCTGATGAGGCTTTGGCTCCTACCAATCCACTATAAAGGCTTTCACAATCATAACAAAAGCATTCCATATTGTCAGACCCATAGATACCTCTGAGGCTTTCTCTTATTTCTGCTTTCCAGAGTATATCCTGATCACTTCTTTCTTCCTGAAATTTCTGCCTCGATTCCAAACACCACTCTCGCCTGGCTCTCCCTCTGTGATTCTCTGGCCATTCCTTCATCGGCTCCTTCGCTGTCCAATACTGAGATGCTCCCATTTCACAACCTTTGCCTCTTCTCATTTGTCATCTTTCTCAGCCACCTCATTTGTTTTTATGCTGTCACTTCTCACCTATATTTTGATGGCTTTCAAAACTGTCTTCTTCCTAAGCCTCTCCTGTATATCTAGCTATACCTCCTCTTTCATAACAGACATCATACCTGTAGTTATTGTGTAAAAGGCTTCCTTTCCCACCGACAGTAATCTCCACAAAGACAAGGACCATACTTGCCTTGTTCATTGCTGAATCCCCAGTATCTGGCCCAGGGTGGGCATCTGAAAAGAGGCTCAGGTGAATGGATTGATGTCCCAGAGACACCTCTAACTCAATATGTTGAACATCAAATTTCTAATCTTGAGACAACGGCCTCCTCTAAAATGAGTCGTACTTCTATATTTCCTCTCTTGACTTTAGCATGATTTTCTTAATCCCAAAACTTGAGAACAAATTTCTGACTTTTCTCTCTCTTACCTCTCATGAGGAAAGACTCATCAACTTCAGCTGATTCAACTTCTTAAATATCTCTTCGATCTCAATCTGGTTTTTCATTTGTTGTTGTAGAATCTTAACTTTACTCAGTTAATTTAACTGGGTATTTCCATCTACTTTCTGTTCCCTTCCATCTCCCCATTACTACCTAAGGGCTCTTTATAAAATGCAAATTAGGTCACATCACTTCCCTGCTAAAAGTTTTTCAGTGGTTTCCCAACAAGTTTAAATATCTTAATTTTTTATAACATATATTCATGTGCTTGTGTATGTGTGTATATGTGTCTATATGTACATATGTGTACATATACTTGTGCATGAATATATGTCTGTCAGCCATCCTGATGTACCTGGCCCTTCCTTACCTACTTGTCCAGTTGTGTTCCAGCAATGCCAGTTGATTTACAGTTCCCCGCCAATGGCAATATACCAGAATGTCAATATGCTGGACTGCATCTACCTGAGAGGTTTATCTTGATCCTCACAATGCAGTTCAGATATCCAACTTCACAAAGGTCTTCCCTGATTCTTCTCTTTCCATAGTTAATTGTTATCCCATTTCTTAATATTTACTTCTTCTATTGCCCTGATGACTTTGAACTCTATTGAATGTTTCAACATCAGTCTCATTCATTAGACTCTTAGTGTCCTCCAGGGAGCATCAGTAACCTTTTTTTTTTTTTTAAATAGACTTTACTGGTTAGAACATTTTTAGGTTCATGGCAAAACTGAACAGAAAGTGTAGAGAGCTGCCAGATACCCACTACTCCCAACATGCACACACACACACACACATACACACACACACACAACCCCTTCCACTATCAACACCTCCCAGCACAAAGATACATTTGTTATAGTCAATGAACCCACATTGACACTTTGTTATCACCGAAAGCCCATTGTTTCCATTAGGGTTCACTGTTGGTGGTGTACGTTCTATGGGTTTTGACAAATGTATAATGACATATATTCACCATCAGAGTGTCATACAGAGTAGATTCACTGCCCTAAAAACCCTCTGTGCTCCACCTACTTATCTCTCCTGACTAGCCCCTGGAAGCCACTCATCTTTTTACTGTCTCCAGAGTTTTGTCTTCTGCAAAATGTCACATAGTTGGAGTTATAACATGTAGCCTTTTCAAAGTGGCTTCTTTTACTTAAAGCTTTTCCACGGAGTCAGTGGCTTTTTATCTTTAATTTCCTGGGACCTAAGATAGTTCTGGTCACAGAATGGATACTAAACAAGTTTAAGTTGCATTAAATTTATAATTTGTTTTAATTATATAATAATTTGCATTTGCCCTTCCTTGAAAATCGATTATTCTATAATTCTCTGACTTCTGTCTCTTATTTTTAAAGAAAAAAGAGTATCAAGGAATAGATCTTAAAAATATACTTTATCTGTTTTAGTCTTTTACGCATAATTTTAAAAGATGATGAGTAGAATTTTCTAAATGCAATCCTGAGTTTTAGAAATACACATTCGTATTTTCCTTTGAAGAAGAAACAATACGTGTCCATTAACAATGAATTCTTTGTTTCCTTAAAACTGTACCTTCAATTTTATTTACTTCCCTCCATTCTGACCTCCTCCCCATGCTTACCTTTGCCATTCAGAACTAAAGATACCTTTAAGGCTGAGGTGACACCTTCAGTTCAAACAGATTTTATCCACAGCAGTTATCTTGCCATCCTTGATTGAATTCTCTGAACCCGTTTCAATGGTAACAAACCAAATGGCCATTCTATCCTATTTATGTCAAAACTGATAGTAATTTGACCTTATATAAACAGGAATGCTTGGCTAATGCTATTTATTGACATTGATTATTTGTATCACCATAATTCATTGTCATGTGAATCCATCTTGATTGCCTGAAAGCATACTCACTAACCAATCATATCTCAGATGTTGGTGTACATCACGATCACTGAGGGTGTTCCTTAACATTAATAATCCCTGGTCACACTCAGGAGACATCCATGAGAACCAGCTACAAGCGTCTTTAATGAGCATCCCAGGTGATTCTAAGGCAGATGGTGTGGGGATCTGCTTTCAGAAATGGAAGTGTGGCACTTCGTATTAAAATGCTTGCAAGCAGGTGGCTACTAGCTACAAAAAACCTCTCAGTGAAAGTAATGAAATTGATCATCTGTTAAATTTAATGCTCTATTCTAAATGAAAATTACAGGAGCAAACCTAATTGATTTCTATGTGTTAATTAACAGGGGGAAAATAACCAAAATGTTTCTAGTACCACAATCTGTAGGGTGATTTGTACTTAAAGACAAAATGGCTCTTTTATTAGTATGGTTACATTCTTTGGGTGAGAAAATTTTTTGAGTCTGAAACTTGAGCAAATTGCTTCCTATAAAAGAAGGCTGGAAATCTTGAGAATTTATCAAACCTACAAGGTTCTGATATATAATTTTCCCATGAGACTAGAAATATACTTACTTTGCCAGAAAATCAGCAATTGCATTTAAAACTCTTCATTAGTACCTGAAAAGTTCACATGGTTGGGCTTGATTAACCGAAAGCCAAATAACAAAGCTTTTTTTCTTACTTCTTCTGCCAATCCCTACTCCCTTTCTATTGCAAACTCAGGCACATATAAGTGACTTCATTCTTACTATCTCATGTTCTTTTACCAATTATTTGAACTAGTGAGATAATCTTGATATTCTTAATCCGTACTCTTATTTAAACTGATAGGTAATAACAAAAGCATGTTCTGGATTAAAGAGAAATAATTGGTGCTTTATTAGCTCATAATGGGAATAGTTAAAGCATACTGTGAGTTTTTAATGGTAACACGTTATTACCAAGTTTCTTCTTAATAATAAGAACCATAGAAAAGCAAATGGTCTCAGGGCTTTCCAAAAGTATGATTATGTTTACTTTTTTTTTATTGAATATAAAAATACTGTAGAATCTTTGAAAATGTGTAATCAAGGAGAAGTCAAAAATTTTTTTAAAGCCCCAGGATACAGTAATGAAGCAGAAACTAACTCAAACCAACGTCAGAGCTGGGCAAATATGCAAGAAAGTGATTGCATTAAACATCGATCTGCCAAGCAGAGAAATTTCATTTTAATGAAAGTTAAAGATTTAAAATAACCTATGACTAATAGGAAAGTCAGGAATATTTTTAGCAGATGGACTTCAGACACTTGTGTCGTGGTTGGAAACACTTCTGTCTTCAAGCACATGCCAACCAGTCATGTTGCAAGGTCAACGTCAAACCTTTCCCATAGGAAGGGCCTTTTGCCTATCGCCAGGCCCTCTCTCTAAACTTCTAAACTTCCCAAGGACAGAGGACAATCCATAAAGAAAGATGAAAACACAATACATTGTTTTCCAAATGCATAGTTTTAAGGGAAATATTTTAGAGTGAGACTTAAGAGAAGAAAGACTAGGGAGTTGAGAAGCATTTATAAGAAAATTTTACATTTCAGTAGTCCCCAGTCCATTGTGAGTAACCCCTCTTTCGTCACTGGGATTGACGTATGCAGGCTTACCCTACAGAAGGGTCACAACTCTTATTAGATCGGGCTCCACGAAAACATCTTGTCACCTCTGGTCTTCACACAGTGGGCAGCAGAGAGTTCACGAGCACCTAATATCTATAAGTAACTGCACCAACCCTGTTTAGATTTCAGAAATAGACAAGAATAATCCCTGTCTTTATGGAACTTAGAAATTCTAGTAAAGAGAGAAGACAAATGTATAGAGTCCCACCAAAGTAAAAAGAAAGTGCTGGGTTGGTTACCAGGAGACAGACCCCACATTTCTTTAGAAGGAGATAAGAGAAGATTTCTTTGAGGAGATGGCAGAAAAGTTTGGTACATGGAACAGAAAATATTCAGACCAACAGAGATAACGGGGAGAGTAATGCGGAAGGAGACACCTGCTTGAGGAAAGCAGGGTAACGGGAGGATGCGGTAAGATTGGCGATCAGATTTTCTGGAGGGCAGGATATGCAAAAACGAAAGAGGAAGAAGAAACTGCTATGTTAGAGAGCAGTTAAATAGATGAAGCATCCATCTTCAAAACCGGGCTCAGGAGTTTGGAAGTAAGGAAAGAATTTTTTTTAAAGCAATTCCTGAGCATTTACGATGTGCCAGGTATTGAGCTGGAGGCTGTGCAAAACGCAAACACAAACAAAAACAAAACAAAAACATTACTAAACATCAACACAGAATGAGAATTTTCCTTGAAAAATGCGAGACGTTTGAGAGCTAAGAACTCAATTGCAGAGATACTGAACAAAAAGCCATTTCAGAAATAAAGGTCTTAATCTAAGCTGTATCTGTGAGCAGAGGAAAATGGAGGACGATTTTTTCATATTGTTTTTACCATGCCGTTTGGATACAGTAGATTTTTCACACCAACACGTTCGCCTTGAGGACATTCCAAATATGAGTATTATCAGAATATATAGCAACTGGAAAATTTCTGAAGGGTAAGAGTTCTCCATAGATACTTCTTTAAGCCACTTGATTCCTTAATCAACATTATAAACAGTGAAGATAAACTATTCCTAATTTTTCCACTTCTTTTATTATTATTTCACTAAAATTACCTTAATTAAGGTAAATTCTTTTTCCCCAGAGAGAGTTACAAATCAATAACGGATTTATCAATCACTAGTGTTTTTGGTATGTCTGTTTGGGTTTTTTGTTTTGTTTTATTTTCAATAACAAATTTTACCCTTTTAGATTCTGTTAATGTGACTTTTCTTTTGTGGCCAGTAATTCTACCAAGTTCAAATTACTCAAATCAGAGTTTTACGGCTCAAAAACTTATGTCAAGAAGTTTTGATTTTTCCATCGATTTATTAGAAATATCAAAGTTTACTACTTGCCATCTTAGCAATGGCTCATTTTATGTTCCATTAATTACTTGACTGACTGAGAATGTTCATTATGATTTCTAATGGATAGATGATGGTTTGTATGATTTTTCTGGTGATCAATTAGAAATTTGTAAGGAAACAAATCACAGATATTGCAGCATTATAGAATTGTCATACTCTTTTAAAGGCTCAGAAATCTTATTTCAGAAGTGTCTGTGGGTACTTTTTCCGTAGAATGTAATGCTGTTGGTCCAATGCTTGTGACGGCTTACAGATTAGGCAAAAACAGTAGGATCTAAATGGGGGGTTTAAAACAGAAGGCTCAATATGCTCCATTCTAATCTATGGAAACAAACAAACTACAAAAAAAAAAACAAAACAAAACACTGAAATAGCAGTGCTCAGAGGATTTGCAGCTGTTGGGAAGGAGAAAAATGAATAAAAAATGAATTCTTGGTTTTGTGTCTGGGTGACATGTGGGCTATTCATGGCATTAAAAATCAGGAATTCCTTCTGATAAAATCTTGAATCACTTGAATGATAAAACCGTGTGCTTTGTTCCAACACATTATATTCCTAGTGTCAGAAGAACACCTTAGAGAAACGAAACTGGAACTCAGGTCAGCGATCAAGTTTGGAAATAACATGGGAATTACTGACCCAGAGTTGGCTATAGAGAATTGCTAGCGAATGGAACAGTCAAGAAAGAGGCTGTAGCAAGAGAAGGCAGCAAGGGATGAGCACAGAACTTTAAAGTCAGAGGGAAGGAATAAAAGCAACACCAAAAAAAAAAAAATGGCAGGAGAGCTGGGGGTGTACGTCATGATGGAACTGAATGGGAGAGGAGACTTCAAAAAGAGAGCAATGAGCAACGGTTAAGAAATGCAGAGTTTGTCTTTTATTCATTCAAGAGCAGGGAATCGCAGCTCCGACCTGGGAATTTTGATAGGTGCTGGGAAGAAACAGTTTCTGCCCTCAAGGAATTCAAAGAACAGCTAATTAAATATAGGAAGATGAGTATCATTATATACAGGAACATGCAGAGAAATTACAGAGTATTAAACAATTTCTTTACAAATCTGCAGACTGTAAAATGCTATACATGGAAGACATTATTATTATTAAGAATCAAAGCTGAGAAAAGTCTTAATTTCATGTCCAGGAGTCCATCGCTGGATTTGAAATAATAACATTTCAATTGCATGGTGTCTTGTTTCATGCCTGTTTAGCTTTTAGTAGCCCACAGAAAATTTATAACTTTATAAGTATAAATTAAATTTTGAACTGAAGCCAGTGTTTCCTGCATTGCACCACGCCAAAAGAACAAAGGATGACTGATTCTCTCAGAACTCAGCTATACTGAAGATCTTCATCCTAAAGACTAAGAATCGTGATACCCAGTCATGTGACCAACTAAATGCTTGATTCCACAATCACTGGTTTTCACATAGCTTCCAAACTTAAGTTTTTCCCCCGTGACATTGTTCTAGCCCTTTAATATTCTTTTTCTAGGAAATGCTACAGAAAACTAATGATTACTAATTGAAAGAAACAGTAAAAGCTCTATTGAAACTTTTCTCAAAGGCAAATATCTAATGGGTACATTTATAAAAATAGACTTTGAGTGTTTACGTAAAATATCTCTTGCATTTTGTAAAATGAATTTTACATTAATATATCGATCGGCATGTCATTCTGCATGTCACTAAATAGTTTTAGTGACTTCAATTTTTGAGCTTTGACTGATGAAAGACATGCAGGATTCAGTTTGGGACAATTGTTCTGGACCAGTTAGGATGAGTAGAGGAGCAGGTGGGGGAATAACTAGAGTGATGAGTGGAATACTAGCAGAATCCACAGATTAATAAAAAGGATCATAGCTGAAGAAAAGAGTCTAGTGCAGGTCAGTAGCTCATTAGGTCAGACAAGCTAGGTTCACGGTTCTGAGAAAGCAGAAGAGACCCAAGCAGAGGAAAGTTCCACGTGAGCCACTGTTTTTCTCCAGCTTATTGAAAACTTTAATCTTGGGCACCTAGGTGCTCTCTTATCTAGAATTATACTAAAGGAGAATTTCTCAGCCAAAAACTAAACTATTCACCATTTAAATGTCAAGCTTCTAGATTATTCCATCTCTTCGACAAAGAACTCTTCATTTAGTCCTTGCATAAATAGGGCAAGACTGCTTATGAGACAGTGGAGAGAGGCATTGGAGATGGAGGTCAGTGAAGAGCCCAAACCTCAAGCCTAAGAAAGTACAGAGAAGATCCTATTAACATAAAAAGTTGGACATTTGAATTGACCTGCGGCAAGATTTGAGGGTGGGTTTGATTTGAAGTGTCAGAATGGCGTTACATGGAAAGATTCTGGCTGTCTGGCTGCAAACAGAGATGGAGAATTAGAATAGTCAAAGCTGTTTAATCCTTTTGGTCATATACGTGGAGGTAGATGGATGGATGTCAGGGTTCCATGACTTGGACACTGCTAACATGTGGGATCAGATAGTTGTTGCGAGGAGCTGTCCTGTGCATTGTAGGAGGTGTATCAACATCCTTGACCTCGACCACCAGGTGCCTTAGCAACTCCTCTCCTCTGGTCATTACTATCAAAAATAGCTTCAGATATTGCCAACTGTCCCCTGAGGGCAAAATCACCACCAAGGGAGAACCATCTATATATGTGAACTTTAAAGAAAAAGAAGGAGAAACGATGAAAGAGAAAGGAAGTATAGGGGGCAGCATTTGGGAGGGGGAGAGGGTGTATCAAGTTGAAGCAGAGAACACAGAGGAAAATACAATGGGAGATGTCAGGTCTCGGGCTTCCCAATAAGGACAAACGCGACTTACTAAGAGTAAGCTGACAGTCAAAGGACAAGGACGTATGAGGCCTAAAGAAGAGCTGGAAAGAGGGCTACAGGGATGTGTCCAAATCAAGGCTGGGCAAGGAATTAAGCACAGCCAGAGGGAGGCAGGGGAAGATATTTCCTAAACAGTGTCAAAGGTTAGCTTGTCCAAAAGTCTATGACAGCTGGTAATTAACAGCTGTGCTTTAGTTTCTGCGATGAAAGGCCAAAAATGCATCCATTCCTGACCTGCCTCCTCTCCCTGCACCAACTATGTCACGCTTTATCACAGCATCAAATACTAGTGCCTTTATGATGCAGGAAGGAATCACTAGTACATTTATTAAGCATACGATTGAGAGATGTCGCAAAAGAGGAAATTTATCAGGATAGTAATACTTTCCATTTAGGCTTAGAAGGTATCCTACACATACATACATTCCTTAACTGTCTGCATCCCAAATTCCAAACTGTCTTTGATCCCCTTAAAATGAGAAGTATTCTACCCCGAATTAGAACAAGTAAACAGCAGAGCAAGACATCAAGACTCCTGAGCACAACCCCAGAAGATGTGGTAAACTCTCCTCTTCCCATACAACACAACCTGGAACTGGTGACGTCAAAGTCAATTTTCACTTCAGTACTCAGCAAGTTACAATTACACAGGTAAACCAATTATCACATTACCACCTGGTAAACATCACCACCTCTGTTATAGTTCACTCTGGCCTTATTTTCCTACAAGGGCAATAAGCGTTAGCAAACCCAGTACTCAGACCTACTAATTGTTAAATAATTAAATTCGATGTTGTCATTTACCTTTTAAAAGAACGCTTTTAAAATGACACATTTATCAAAAATATTAAAATTGTAAAAAATCCAATGGCAGGCTGCTTTTGAGGAATTATATCTACTAGAGAAAATAAGGTAATGCATTTAAAAGATTAAAGTAGAAAGATCCCCATGACAGCTTACACTTGTCCCTCTCTCTACTTCCTTAAATCCGATCATCTGCCTTTGTAAAAAGAACCATAAAATAACATCCATGTCTGAGTATCGGTGAGAAGATTTATCCATTCCTTGGGCATAATCCACCTCCTCCAATTGAGTTAGCATCTGGCAAGCTGGCTGGAGGGATTTGGTGTGAGGACACATCCCCAGGCAAGGTTTCTTAATTCTCAATTGCTGTTTCCCCCAGATGACTCAGGGTCAGCACGTCACTCCCCACGGCGAGGCCCCAGGCACCCGGTCTGAGCTCCAAAGCAAACGCATGTATTTTTTCATTCCTGCCTTTCATTTATCCTCACCGAAAAAACAATGCTCGATTTCCTAGAGCCTCTATGTTCTGTTCAGAGTTAGGGCACCCTTTTCCAAAATTCATACAAAGATTTTGTTTTGATGCTTTCTAAGAAATGGAATATTTCAAAGAAGGATGCCTGCTGGTTTGTGTTTCTGTCTGTCTGTCTGTTTTGATCTCAATTTAATAGGTACATGTTGAACTTTTGTTAGACCGAGTTTTAATCTAAACGTAGCTATTTAGAAAAACTGCTTCCTTGCACATGGGCAGCAAAGCAAGAACAGGTCTGTCAAAGTACAGGGTGTGGAAT
>NW_006431920.1:4744387-4764297 GCF_000325575.1 Pteropus alecto | reverse complement strand
CCTGCTGCCTGCTCAGGGTCCAGCTCCATCAGCATGTCTCTCCCATCAAACCTCCTCACTCTTTGCTGCGAGCGAGGATTTGGACGAGTCAAGACTATTTCTGCAGGTATGATCGCCTGTCTAGAACCTCAAAAGCAAAACTATTTGTGATGTAAACATTTTTCAGACAAGGCAGTGCCGATCCCCCCCACCCCCTTTTGACTCAGAAGACATGCTAAGGCTTCTCACTGTTTTTGATGTTTTATGACATGTGCCATAAAGAGCAAAACATTTTTTTAATGGCTGATGATACGCAGGAGTGTGGTTTCTGAGCATGAGCCAGCTGTAGTTGAAATGCTTATTCTTTTCTTTCCCGTTATAGCACATCTAATACCCAAACTGAAACTAAAGGTAAGATTCCTGAGAATCATCTTGTCAAAAGCTCAGAAGTGCCCCGTCATACACAACTCCTAACTTTTTAAAATACTTCCATATAGTTAAAAACTTATGTAATGCTGTTTCTACTTACTTGTGAACAGTTTACAAACACTGGTCAGAAACTAACTTCCTGGAACCTCCTGATATTTGATGATTCTAGGAAATATTTTTTTTTTCTGATTTTTATCACTGTTCTTGGAAACTGCAAAGAGAGAACAGGCTTGTGAAGTTTAAGATGTATCCCACTGGTCTCTGAGGTGCAGCGTTTCTCCACTGAAGCCAAGCAGACAAACACAGGAGTTGTTCGCTCAGGGGCAATTTAGTGTAGAAGTTAAGAGAAAGGGCTTTGGAAATAACCCGACCCAAGACCCTTGTCGTTTCTGTGTAAACTCGTACTATTTATCCTCTCCAAACCACAGGTGTCCTAATTATAAAATGGTGATTCAAAATAGTGCCTGATTCTTATTGTTATGGGAGGACTTGTTAACACGTAAATAAAACACTTAGTGCCTGGCACACAGTAAACTTCCTCCATAAATGTAGTTTGTCGTTATTAAACCAGAGCTCCAGAGAGTTACCATGAGAGGTTGTTTTTATAATTATCCCACGCTGACTATAAATAAATACGGTATAAAAGTGACGCTAATGACAAAAGTACATCTAGTCAGACACTAAATTAAAATCCTTAAGTAGGGAGACTTAAGGAATGTACATAGACAACAACAACAAGAAAAACCCGAATTTAGAAAAACTTAAAACAGCCGAAGAGATTGATTTCAAAGTAAGCAGTACACTGATGATGTCGCTGGGTGAAAAAAAATAATAATAATAATATTCAGAAGAAATGAGATAGTGTGCAAAAAGGCTTGGTAAAAAAACACATCTCAAAATATGCTTTGTGAGATACTTACAAACCATGGTTACATGTCTGGTTTTCTCCAAAAGTGAAATGCTCAATTACTGACATGGAATACATGGCCTAGGATTGGCCACCAAAACCATGGAGGTTTCGTTAGAATGAGATGCGGCCTTACAGCAAAGACGTCAGGATGGTTTTTTGAGAGAGCTGCACCACATTCTATGTCATGGAATGGAACGAAGCATAAAAGAGCAAAGGAAGGGCTGAAGACCGAAAATCAACAACTAGAAAATCTAAACCAGGACACTCGACATCCCCCATCACTTCAAAACTTTAGCCATCTTCTAGACACCTAAATGTGTCTAATTCTCCCAGGAGGATAACGCAGGAGCTGGCTGTTTGATGCCACAGTCATGTTCAGTGTGAATGTATGAGACTGGGGAGTGGTACTTCACCACAGAAGTGGTTGGAAGAAATTAATTCCTTCACTGCAATAGTTGGGGACGATTGATGTAGGAAATGGGAATGACAGGAATGGGACAGAACTGAGTACCTATTTTGACTCAGACTTCCTTGGTTCTTCTTTCTTCCTACTCACATTTTTAGGACCTTTCCTTTTGCAAAGGAAAATCAAAGTACTGGAATCATCGGAGTGACCAGGAGGAGGGTAAAAGCAATGCTTCCTCCCATGAACCCCTAGAAGGGAATGTCATCACCTGCCTGGACATCAAGAAAAATTTGAGTCCAGGTAATAGAAAAGTGGTAGGGTTAGAAGAGACGTCTTCCATTGTACAGCCTGTTGCTGCCATCTGTAATAGATGCGTAATTATAATATATAGCTATATTTTATGTCTATTTTAAATGACCATTTCTTTTTAAACTTATACTTTGTTCAACTAGAAAGGCAAGCTCATTATATGAAATTTTTTAAACTAGAGAAACATAGAAAAAAAGAAGTCACCACAGTTTAAAGAAAACACAAATATATTGCTATGTATTTCCTGTTTAACATGATATCAATATACTGAAATATATCATGAAACATGTCATATATCTATAGATCATGTTTCACGATGTTACCCAGGGTGTACATTCATCTCTTATTAGCAGCAGGTGTGCCAGCAGCGCTAAGGACCTTAAATGTGTGGACTCATTTAGCCGTACAAAAATTCCACACAGGAAAGTCTACAATAGTTCCATTTTACAGGTGAGAAAATGGAGTCCCCTAGAGATTAAGTGATTTGCCCAAG
This sequence comes from Pteropus alecto, assembly GCF_000325575.1. Taxonomy (NCBI): domain Eukaryota; kingdom Metazoa; phylum Chordata; class Mammalia; order Chiroptera; family Pteropodidae; genus Pteropus; species Pteropus alecto. The sequence continues at coordinate 4,761,771 of NW_006431920.1, read as the reverse complement.
AAGGTGCGAGGAGCAATTGAAGGGCCAGGATGTAAAATTCAGTCAGTCTGCCTCTAAAATAGATCTTCTTAACCACTCAGCTGTGCTGGCTCCTGTTGATAATAAAAGAGTTCTTTAATAGTACTTATCATTATCTATATATATCTACATATATAGGTATATATCAATCTGTATATCTATATATCTATCTACCTGTCTTTCTATATTTCTCAGATTAGTGGTAAATTTCACCTGAAAAATAGGACAAACTTTCTCAAGTGAACTGCTCTGGCTCATTAAAAAGCTATTCCCACAATAATGAGCAATAACTTATAATAAAAGTATTTGCTTTCAGGCTTCATCCAGATGACAGTACAGAGAGAGGCAGTGATCCTTCAAATTTTGTAGCTTTATTAATACAGCCAGTTTAAACACATTTGCTGGGATTATGTTTGCCTCTGGACTCGGGAAGTAAACTGTGTCCTTGACCCTCTCTAGTGCCACTGGGCACTGTAGCAGCCATGTAGTACCCTGGTTTAACTATTCTTGAATTTCATACATTAAAATGTGTCTCTACATTTTTTTTCCAGAATATGTTTAGCATATTAGCAAATGCCTTATTTTTATATTAAGAGATAATTTTTAAGGCTTGGCTAAATATAAAATAGTCATGTAACAACTTTTTTCTTCAAAATTCTGTAGACATAGCTCCTCTGTGTCCAGGGGAAAAATCATTCTAAGGCCAGCTTAGCTTTGTTCTTTTGTCTTTACCTTTTTTTTCCTGCATGAATGCTTGTAGTCTTTTTCTCCATCCCTGTAATTCAAATGTAACAAAGTTCTCTTTTCATTTAATTTACTTTGAACACGCTGAGGCCTTTTGATCTGCTTTTGCATTCTTTTTCAACTCAGGAAACTTTTATTTAATTATATCTTTGAATAATTGCTTCTGTTCTACTTGTTATTTACTTTTTTCTTGGAACACCTATAATTCTCGGGGTGGCTCTCCATTCTCTCTCCTCCATTCATATCATTTTTTTTTCTCACTGTTTTCAACCCCTGCTTTTTTCCTCTATATCCTGGTAAGGCTTCTCAAGTTTGTTTTTCGATTGCTTTATAACTCTTACTTGACTGGTTTTAACACCACTTCTGCTTTTTGCTGCTTTAATTCTCTTAGTGCATCTTTGTTTTTCTCCAATATGTTTCTGTTTTACACAACTACAATTTGATCTAATATGGATCCTGTTCCTGTTTTATATGGATCCTGTTCCTTTTTTTATAATCCCATTGATGATGCCAGTTTTCTACATTTTTTTCATTCCTATAGTAAATCTTTTCAGCAGTCTGCTCTTCCCTTGTTTCTTCTGAATGATGTTCCATTTCTTCTCTCATTCTCATATTTATATGTATATAGATATGTATGTATGTGTATATATGCATCTACATATGTATACGTATGTGTGTGTGCGTATTCTGTTTCAATAAAAGATCTGTCTAGACCAGCGTCCAAAAAACAGGAAATGTCTATTAACTTTGGCTCTCTTCTCTGTCCAGTTGGATCCTGGTCAAATTTCTTTCTTAGATCTGCATGTGGATGGCAGATGGATGTGCTTCTAAGCTAATTTTCCTTCACTAACACACATAACTCTCTTGAATGAGATGGATCTTCTCAACCCCATTGTTTTGCTTTCTCCTTTTGAACAAATGGATCACGTAAGAAAATGCATGACGCAGGACCCCTCCTATTTCTTTCATCTGCCTTCATCTTCTCCCACCTGTCTCACCTCCCATTTCCTTTATACTGAGTTTCTCTGTAGGAGTTTTAGTCTGGGAATAGGAGAAATGGAAGGATTGGGGCACCCTTGTAACACCAGGGCGGCTGTTGCACTTCTGATAAAGACTTTAATTCTAGGTCGGTAGCAGGTGGTGGGAAATGGTTAAAAAAGCGAGGAGAAATGGAAGGATTGGGGCACCCTTGTAACACTAGGGCAGCTGTTGCACTTTCTGATAAAGACTTTAATTCTAGGTCAGTAGCAGGTGGTGGGAAATGGTTAAAAAAGCATTGTGCCAGCTCTCAGTACCACTGATAGTGTTTCCAGACTCATTCCACCAGCCAACAATACTAGTTCTTATTGTCCTAGCTTCTGGCAACAGGTAAATGGTTTAGTTTTAGGTTTGGATCACAGTATAATTTTTTACCTTTTTCTGTAGAAGAGTTTGTTTTGGGTACCACTAACTAGATGTCATTTTAAAACTGGAAGTTCTGAAGTGGCTACTGAGGAAGGAGGTCTTCTCTGTCCTTGTTACGTTACTACTGGTGACAACGTGGACGTGGCAATACATCAGACAGAGCCATGAGACACCTACATTCCTCTCTGACACTGTCACGAAGAATGATAAAAACTCAGACACGTGAATTATTCTAGCCGCATGTGGAGCTAACAATGAATGAGATGTGGCTTTTTGTGACAGTCTGGAGCAGCGTGATATGACTGTGTTTCAAGTGTCAGATGGGACCTGGGAACAGCTTTCAGCACTGGCCCAGGTTGATACAATTCTTTTTCAGCAGATAATTCAAAAGAAAAACAGTTGTTTTTAATCTCCAAGATTAAAAGATTTCAACTCAACATTATATATTAAAAAATTAATTTAGGAAGCAAGACCAAGTACTTAGAAAGTTGGTTCTATAAATACCAACTGACATTGAATGTTCAGTTTTGTGACTGGCTGTGACAGTCTACAATTCCCTTCGGAGACTTCAGAGCTCTTCAGTTTTGTATATATGTTAAAGTATTTAGGTCAGTATAGGAAAGATGGTTGCTATAGTTTATAGCTTATATTTCAGTAATTTATATGACTGCTAAGTACCAACAAAAGCATGATTCTAAATATTTCAGGAATATATTTCTAGATAGAAAAAAGTACTGTTATTTCAAATGGAAACTGATACATTTGGAGAAAGGAGGTAATTTCTGTAGAAATTGAAATGAAATACACACACACACACACACACACACACACACATATTCATCTCCATATTAAGGTAACGGTTTGGTCAGCCACCTAAGTAGACTTGAACTTGGCTTCCCTTCCTTATTTAATTTTAATTTCTAGTATCAACAAAGCTGAGCATAAGCTGTAATTAAGAGAATAATGCAGGAACTGAGGAGACAAAATAAAAATCGAAAATTAATTAAGATTAAGTGAAATTAGTTTCACTTAATAGACACACACAGAAGCCTAGTGAGCATAAGCTTATTAGTTCTATTGATGTGAATTCATGAGTTTAAAAGGTCTATATTAAAATTCTGTCTTTGAAAATGTTTCTCATTATCAATCCAACTGCTTGACTTTAGAGTCTTATAATGCCGTGATCATCTCCCAACATCCGAAATGGAAGGGTCCCACAAAAGGATGAACCATCACATATGCACAGAATGACAGTTAACATTGTGTCATCTCCCCATTCCCAAGGACATCCTAGGCCATGACAATTTCTACGTGATTAAAGTATAAAGTCCTTGTGAAACTTAAACTTGAAAGAATCAGGTCTGCTATGTCATAGAAATAGCCTGTTATCTTTCCCATAATGAATGATTAGTTTTCTTCTCAAGGCTGACATAGATGCGTAGTCTATGGGGCATTCCAATACGGTTTACATTCTCATCTAAAATAAACATTTTTGTTCTTCACAAGATCTGAAATAAAAAATCCAATTGTGCATCTGAGTAATGTAATCATCCTATACTCCAATAAATTGGTTTTTAAGTGTTTGTTCACTATTCATGCTTTAAAATGTGTGAAAATTCTATAAAGATTTACATTCATTGACACATAAAAGCAAGAATATTTTCTAGAAATAATCAAAATTAAAAAAAAGAACAGCATCCTTTCTTTATAAATCAGTTCTTTGAAAAAGAGAAACAGGTTTGTCAGCTTATATTTTAGCTGTAAGTCATTTTTACAGTGATTTGAACTATAAATCACTTTTCTTTATGTCTAATTGGTACCAGGTGTCTAAAAAGCAATCTAATGCGAGATACTGTGAACTGAGCATTCATTCGCTTGATTTTGAAACATTCGGTATTAATGTTAGACATGACTTTCTCAATAGCGGCATACCCACATTTTAAGCTAGTTAATTCTTCGGTGTAAAGGGCTGTCCTTTGAATTGTAGGATATTTAGCAGCATCCTTGGTCTCAGCTCACTAGATACAGAATCACCACCCACCCATTGGGATCACCAAAAATGTCTCCAGACATTGCCAAATGTCCCTTGTGGTGGCAGTCAGGGAGGGGGAGGGGAGCATCACCCCTGGTTGAGAACCACTGTCCTATGGCCTTTGCCAAATTTCAGTTGCTCTGGAAATGAGCAGAGCTCTTTCTTGGTTGGAGAAACATTAACATGCTTGGAAGCCTGAAGGTATGGTTCTCTCACCCAGATGTCTTCTTGGGGCTCACTGAATTCTCATATTTTCAGTTTGTCAGTTTCAACTGGTATATGGTTCTTCGTGGCTGGAAACACCATCCTGTGGGCTTTGGGGTAGAGAGTGCTCAGCTGGTAAGATCTGTTCAACTACAGACAAGCATTTCTCTAGGGAAAAAAAATAGGTTTGACATAAATAGAATCGTAAGTATACCTTCTGATTTGTGTGCTTTTCTTGGTTTCTCTCTTTATCCCTCGACCCATCAATAACACACAATACCCAATCCTTCTCCAGCTACTAAATGTCTCCTATTTAGGTCATTAATCTCATTGTAATTCTCTGACACCACACACGCCAGCCTTGCTTCAAAATACAAACACGCTCGTGCATTATGCTGACATGTAGTTGTAGCAGTCACGAACCATAGGTCCAAATTCAGATGTACAGAAAACAAACATTTTCCATTTTTAAAGTAAACTCATTTTTTTAAATTTGGAGTTCTCATTTTACTGGGCAAAGATAAAGAAGAGAGAAACAATCTCATAAAACTCAGGGTCATCTCCAGAGATGGCATTTGGGTCCTGGAGCATGTGTACACCAAGATCTAGAGGGCAGAAGCACCGACTCTCCATGTACCTGAGACATCTTCAGGGTCTCAGCTCTTCAGTGGCTGAGATACAGAGACATTTGCTGTGAACACACAGAAAATCTATAACTAGGGATAAGGAAACTCTGTGAGGATATTTCAGCCCATGTGTCCAAATCCTTCTACCCCGTGCCATGGAGAGTGTCTTGTAGACTAAGAAACTAATCTTTTCGAAAAGCTGTACCAGGGAAGCAAGAAATTGTTCTCCTCAACTCGCGGATAACCTAACCCACCTGAGTTTTCAATTGTATCTTCCCCACTCCTTGCCCAAGCTAGCTCTGGGCAGATACTCAAAACTCTACCTGTATCTAAACTTTTGTCTTCAAATTTGACTTTCGTCTCATGCTAAGTCCATAGAACATTTATCTAGAAAGGGCAAAATAAGTAGAGAAAGAGAATTTGCTTTCCCTTATTTCATCGGTGTTGCGTGGGCAGACCTTCACCTTTAAAGCTCAGAAAGACAAGTCAAGAATGCAGGTCTTTCATTCTAACAATTCCCACAAGGCGTCTTTTGACATCTATGGGTTAAACTGTCTCCCTACTGCATAATTAAATGGCAAGAGTGGCTGCCGTCAAGGGTGGGTTAGCTCGAGCAAAGGGTGTGCGGCCAGTTATCCTGTTTTCATTTATATTTCAGACTTTCCCATTTAAGGCGGCTGAGCCATTCTGAAATGTGGATGAATATAATACATGTAGTTCCCTTCAGGCTCTTTATGCATCCACATGATGATAGTTATATATTCATAAGTGCTCCTGTTAATTAGGTTGACTATTTCTTAATTACCTAGATCTTCCAATAGAGGCTCGGCTACCATGCTCTCAGAAAAGATTCTAAGCTTCTGCAGTCTCCTTAATTACAGGGCAATAAAGCCACTAAAGCTTGGGATATATTATTTCCAATAAATAAGAGGATAGCTAATAATATGCAACTATATGTACGAATGGTAGAAATAAAAACAATGGACTCACTTTTGAATACTCTGACTTTGAAACCACTAATCCATAGTGTATTAGACTGCTAGGACTGTCATAACAAAGTACCACAGACTAGGTGGCTTAAACCATAGACTCTTTTTCGCCTCACAGTTCTGGGGGCTGAAAATCCAAGATCAAGGTTTCCACAGGCCTGGGGCCTTTCTCCTAAGCCTCCTTCTCACTGTCCTCACTGGCCTTTTCTCTGATGGTACATCTCTGATGTCTGTTCCTCTCCTTATAGGGACACCACTCCTATTGGATTAGGGCCTCATCCTTATGACCTCATTTAACCTTAATCAAATCTTAAAATTCCTTATTTCCAAATACAGTTACCATGAGGGATGGGGTTTTAACATGTGAATTTGGGTGGAGGGACACAATTCAATTCATAATAAATAACAGAGTATAAATCAATGAGTATATAATAAAACCTTAAATCTAAATAATATAGTGTTCTTCTCTTAAAACACAGCACAAGAAATAAATTTTTTGTTTTTCCAGTCAAAGGTTAACAAAGTGAGTTGCAACCCTTTCACTAATCTAGAGCCTGACTCAGTGCCCAGTTGGATGAGACACTAATTTATAGAACAGCCTTGGAGAGGATGGGACAGATACAAGTCAGCTGGGGACATGGGTGTGTCTGAAGATGATTCACAAGGTGAGAGATTGAATATGTGTCCAAATCACTACCATGTACCTCCTCCCACTTACCAACAATGGTTCCTCCTTCCAACAAGGAGAAGCCCCTGTTTATTTTCCCTGAACACTACTGCAGTCATGCATTAAAGGCTTACATTTGCTCCAACACTCTTATCTGTTGTGAATCCTATTTACCACTTTTTTCAACCGTATTTGGTAATTTAGAGTGCGCACAGTTGTATTTTACCCATTATAGACAGCAAATGCATAAGCAACCCGAACAGAGAGGTGAAAGACATTCTCTAAAAAAAATCCTCTTGGAAAATAACACGTCAAATTTAAAATGATAGGACCCTTGTCTGGCAGAATTGAACACAGAGTAGAGCTAGAAAAAATTATTTGATCTGGAGGGAATTTAAATAAACTAAACTGAAAAAGTTGTTGCTGTAATTTAGATGTCTTTCCTCTTTTTTCTGGAGTCTTTATACACTGCAGCCATAAAAAATTAAAGTGAAATAAATACCCCAATCAAAATCAACTGTTGATGCAACTAAGAAGCAATAATTATGGAGTAAAGTCATTAACACAACTCCCACAATTTCCTATACATTTATCTTTTAGGAATTTGTGAACTTTTTTGTGTGTGGTTTCATGAGAGCCTAAGATACCATACACACATGGACACTCATGTACACACACACATACACGCAAACACATTATGGAGACGATACTAAAGGTAAAGATTGTGTGAATCTTTATATGAAGAGCATGTTAATTTACAACGTAAGTACACAGACAATTGCTTGACTTTCTAGCAAATTTAATATCTACCATGAGTTTTTACCCTAAGGCTAGCCAACTTCACCTTTCAAAATTAGGTGCTTGGAATTTATTTCCTCTGTGGATAAAGAACAAAGAAATTGCAGTTAAAGGGTTTTGTTGTTGTTATTCAGTTGTATGTATTTTTAATGTTATTTGTGGTAACATAATTATGATTTTTTTGGCTGTGCAGCTTTATCAATTGAAAGAAATTACTTCTTGGGTAGAAAAGGTGACAAAATGCAGAAGAAAATGTTCTAAGTTATAGAAAAAATATACATACAGAAAAGAGACTTGGAAAGAATATAAGTATCATTTTATGACATTGTCTTGTAAAATACGGAGAGAAAAATGATTGACATTTACACATTAGTCTAGAATTATTTCTGGTGCCCAAACAAGAGAAAAATTCTCACGTGCCCTCAAAAAAAAAAGTGAAAATTCTACCTCAGCTTCCCTGTATCTATTCCTGATGTTAAATAAATAAATATGTGTGTGTATATGTAAATATGTATATGCATAGAGAGAATAGCAAAGTCCTGCATTAGGAATGAAAATAATTTCTTCCTCCTGCTACTATATTTGAGGCCCCCACTCAAATTAAAAATATAGTTCATATAAAGAAAAATGTGTGCTTTATGTTAAAAATTGTATCTATGGGTGAATGCATCTTAGACTCAGATGCAAAGAGCAAACATACAGTTCTAGAATTATTGAGAGGTTATCGCACACCAAGTACTTTATATGCATTATCTTTATTGCCTTATAATAAGACGGGCTCTTATTATTATTTCCATATTGCAGCAGAGAAACTGAGGCTGAGAGAGTCTGAAAAGCTGGTATATGTGTGAAATAGGACATCACCCAAACACGGACTCCAGGGCCTTTTACATAATTTTCCTGTTTATTCTACTGCTATTCTCTACTTCTTGATAACATTTCCTAGAACAAGGAATTATTAAAATACTATACAATTTAAAGAAAACTAAAAGTGCTAAAATATGATAAATTAGTAAAGTATGTGATAAAATATTATGCCCTTGGCAAAAATAATTGTGTTGAGTTTGTAACAACCTAGAAAACAGATGATTACGTGAAAAGAGCAAGCGGTGGCATATATCCTGTATTATCACAACTCTAATAGTGTTAATGTCAGCTACCATATTAATATCAGCTAAAACATAAGTAACTTTCACACATAAGCTCATTTAATTCTTACAATCACCGTATAATTGGGTACTTTTATATTCATTTCATGTAAGAGAAAACAGACTCAGCAAAGCTGTTACTTATCCAGCTTCACATAACTGGTAGGTAGGAGAAGAGGTACTTGCAATGCATCTGACTCCAAAGATTTTATAGTCTTGACACTGAACTCTATACGTATATATGTGAAAAACAACAAAGACTGAAAAAAGAGATACATGGACTGTATACTTGACACTAATAATAAAATAAAATAAAATAAATAAAATGATTTTTAAAAGAGAGAGACATAGACGTTAACAAAGGCTTTCTTTGGATAATGGAAATATGAGAATTCTTTGTTTCCTATATTTCCATATTTTTCATATTTTCCATAATGTGGAGAGAGAGAGAGAGAGAGACAGAGAGAGAGAGACAGAGAGAGAGAGACAGAAAGAGAGAAAGAAAGAAAGAAAAGGATTTTTAAAAGTCACCAAATAGTAATTACAGTACTGTTCCACAAAACTAGAGTTAAGGGCAAGATCGTCTGATCAAATCCTCCTGAGAGCTCAAATATGATCCAATGTGTACAAGCACAAATATAAACAAACTTATGCTAGGAATACAAGAAATAATATGCAAAACCATTACGTAAACCAGTTGCTTCCTCCTCTATCCCGTTCCCAACCCCATAGCCCATCACACTTCCTGGATCTCTATCCTTGTTCCTCTTAAATTTCTTTTCTGAGAAACTCAACAGAAAGGAAGGCAAAGGGGACATCACAATGACAATAGTTCCCTTCATTAGATAAATTCATATGTAGATCCTGCCAAATGGTGGGCTTTTGATGAACTCTTGTTTTTCCAGAATTCCACTTTTCTCACTTTTCATACACACAATTCCTTAACACGTTATGTTTCTACTTCTCACTAAACAACAGACCATTTATAAATGCCTATTCAGCTCATGACTGCATAACTGCAGAGATGTCTGAGAAGGAGCTCCAAGGCAGGCATTGGAGAATGATGCTCCTTAAAATCTAAAGAGGAACCCAACCTGGAGACTCAGATTCAGATCACTGACTCCAATCAAACCTTGTTAAGACTACAAGAGAAGTTTCCTCCACTCTCTTGAGGGAGATGGGGAGATATGGCTTCACCCAAACAACCGTGATAGAGACATGTGGCTGCCTCTGCTGAAATGAATTTTCAAGGATTGCGATACCGTCTCTTGAGGGAGGCTGCCCGGTTTCTATCTCCCAGGGCCCTGACTAGACAATCGCCATAATTCTCGTGGTGCACACACCTTGTTCAAGCGTGACCAGCTTCCAAGTGGTATATGAAGCAGTTTTTCTCAAAAGCAAAAATTTAATTAATAAACTGTCTTTAAACAGTAGTCAAAAGATATTACATGTAAACAGCAAAATTTTAGCACATCAAAGTGGACTATTGAAGAAATATTTCTTTGGAAACATGACCATCTTTCTGTTGTTTTTGTCTCTGTGTGTGTGTGAGTTTTGTTTTGTTTTGCTTTTCCTTTTCAGTCAGGAGCACCACCAGCGAAATTCCCCATATTTTCACACTGTTCTGTTTAGAGGAGGGTGGGTGATGGTTTTGATCCATTGCCTTTAATTCCTATCATTGAATGAGATATGGTCTGATAAGAGTACACAGAGACACTGGACAGATTGCATTTCACATCAGATTCCCAAATAATCTAACCATAACATTCTTTGAAAGAATTCAAATGATCAATTTAGGTTTACAGTGAAAAATGATTTAGGGGACAATAGATGTATTTATTATAATGAGGTCCTTGATGGCATACAAATGGACATTTGAATATTTCAAATGCTTTCCACAAAATAGGATCTACTTCCAGCAGCTGAGCAATTTGCCCCTTCTTTGTAGACACTCAAAATTAGAGATTTTCAAATTCAGAGATTTTCAGCCTCATTCTCTTCTATGACGGAAGTAGCTATTAATAGGTTAAAAGGGGTTATTATGCTCAGTGAAGAGCACCCAGAAACAATGTGTTCCTGAGGCAGCAGTAGCAACAGGGGTGCTAACCTGACTTACAAACTCAGATCGACGAAGCCCATTCAACCCACTTACTTGATGAATTGTTACCCAAAATACACTCAGGTGGGTGAAGCAAAAAGCTGCAAGTTCGGACTGGACCACAGCTTCTTGAAGTTTAGTGTCTCCTTTTCTTGTGGTTACTGCATGGTTTGCACTTGAACATGAGAGGCGAGTTCCTTTGGAAAACTTCAGTATAATTGTTTTATTCAGAGCAACAAAGGATCCAGGACTCCAATGCTGATGCGGGTATAGTTTAGTAGAAACTCAAACAAATTTAACCCTCTAAAATGCAAATAAAGGAAAAGGGAACCTGTAAATAACCTAAATGTCCAACAATAGGATAATTCATAAATGATGATGTCACTATTTGATGGAACAACACGTTCATGCAAAATCATGTTTTTTAAAACCTTGGCAACACTAAAAATACTAAGGCATAATATTAAATGAAAGAGACAGAATTCAAAATAATAAGCAGCCATGATCAAAATTTTGGAAAATGTACGTGTGTAAAACTGGAAGATCTACCAAAATCTTTGAAAATACCACTTCTGGGAGTATAGAAATTTTTCCTTCTTCTTTATGTATTTTCCAAATTTTCTATGATGAGCATGTATTACCTTTCATAGTAAGAAAAGAACATCCTAAGTATTTTAAGGAAAAATCTGTGTGGAAGAGATCTTCTTTCTCCACTGGCCAGTCCCACGGCTGGTCTCTTTCCCAGAGATTTTTTAGGCAATTCCCTAGTCCGCTATAGGCTTCACGATGCCAGCAGATTTTTCTTTGCAAAATATAAATCTGATTTTATCAGTCTCCTTTTAAACTTTCAGTGTCATTCCATTTCCTAAAGAAAAGAGTTCGGCTCCCTTGCCTAATTTATAAAGTATTCCCACCCTCCAGTTCAGCCAAGGGGGTTGAGTTTACAGCCTCCCTCTCTACTCTGTCCCCTCCCACACTGGCCCTCAACAGACACACATCGGCCATGTGGACACCTCGCTGTGAACTTTCATATTGGGGGTTCTTTCCTCACTGAATATTCTCTGTCCAAAGATCCTGCCCAAACTTCCTATTCGCCGTTCAGTAATTACATTATTTAACCATTTCATGCCCCAGCGTGTAGAGTAAGTATAATAACATGGGCTATCGAGGGGGTTAAATGTGCTGACATGCATTTGAAACCATCCCTGGCACATGGCAATTGCTTCATAAACGTTAGCTGTTCAAATCTGAAACTTTCTGCTGTCACCTTGTAGTTTCTTGAGCCTCCTTCTCTGTGTGCCCACTGCATATGATGCACAATTCATTTTTAGACTTTCCTGCGCTGTCCATATATTAGAGTGATTTATTTCTGTGCCGGTCTTCTCTGAAAAACTGTGACGACATCCAGGCCAGGGACTAAATTGTATTGGTTTTTATTGCCGCTGCTCCTGGCCTGTAATTGGTACTCGGTAATGCTTATCAAATTGAAGGGACTGAAATCAAATGGCAACAAATATTGGATCCTGATTCATGAAACCAAATAAAATTAGGCATTTTTAAATCATGGATTGGGACTAGATGGCATTAGATAATTGCGTTATTTTTATTAGGTGTGATAATGGTATGATGATTCTGGATTTGTTGAAGTCCTCATCTATTCTTGGAAGGATTATGAATGATAAGTATATGGCATTTGAGGTTTGCTTTAAAATATTTTGGCAAACAAAAATCAAAAATAAAACAAGCGGCTGGGAGTAGATGGGATGAAATTGACAAAATGTCGATGGTCGTAGAAAGTGGGTTTTCATATCTGGCAGTCCATATATAGCTCTGTCTGCTTTTGTGAATGGTTAAAAATTTCTGTAGTAAAAGTTCGCCAACAATGCTAGCAACAAATGAACCAAAGGGTTTCCATAACAACAGTGAATGAAAAACGCTGGTGAGTATTTTCACAAAAGAAAACCTATGTAAAAATTCATTCAGCAAGCACAGGAGGAGTACCTACTCCAGGTGAGACAGGCCCTGTTCTCAGACAAGTTTCAAAAGCCCACCTGACTTGGAACTGGCCACACAATCATCAGAAACCTGATCCAGCTGTAAAATGGAGACCACCAAGCCCACCTTTCAGGATTACTAAAAATAATAAATAATTAATGACAGTGAGCTAATATAAATGCAAGTGTATGCATGTATGCTCGATTTACATGCAAATGGTCTTTTTTTTTTTTTTTAAAGAAATCTATCAACAGTGAAAAATCAATAGTGGGGGGAGTGAAGGGAAAGTGATTTCCAAAGTTTTCTTTAATGTAGAAAGAAAAAATTAAAGCTCAGTGTTTATGGTTTTCCATAATCCCTCACCCCAGGCCTGAACTCAGGCAAGGAATCAGCAACTCTGAGTTGGTGCTGATTCACTCTATGACCTGGGGCAACACACCTGTGTCCTCGTTTTCCCAGAGTAAAGAAGTCCAGGGGCAGGGGAAGCCAGAGATCCTCCAGACCTGAGCAGAGGAAGGCCCATTCAGTTGACAAGAGGCTTCCAGGAAAAGGATTTTGCAATCTCCATTGAGGCCTCAGTCACCATCTCATATTCCAAAGTTCTCTTGCTCCCCTGATTCCGTCAGCCTATCCCTTTTGTCCCTGGATAATAGACAATAGCCAAGAGCCACCCACCAACAGGGCCCTTTGTGTGGATTCATCAGTTTATGTTGCTTTATACAAATGAAAAGGGTCAGGTCAGGATACACGCTGGCTGATAGCCGTTAGATACTAAAAGTAGAATTATTAAGCATTAACTGTGTGGTGTGTTCAGTGTTAAGTGATGTCTTTATTGCATGAGGAGTACAAAGCAGCTGTTATAGTTTCACTTCTGTTAAGTATTGCTAAGTGCTAGGCACCCCATAACACCAACAAAAGCCACAGCCATCTTCCAAAGCACTCTTCACTTAAAAGACACCAATACTAAGAATCTCTCGTGACAAAAGAGCTGAAAGTGACTTCATTGTTGGTAAGAAATAATATTGAATTCTGATTTAAGAGAAATATATATATATACACACACATTCACACATAGATATATAAACTGACGCATAATTTAACTCTCAAATTCATTACTGGAAATGAAGACAATTCATAGAACAGAATCTGTAGAGAATCGGTTACTGGGTACAAAAAGGTCAATTTGTATGATAAAATGAAGTTTCTGTTTGAAACTAGGTCACGTGAAACTGATTTGAGTTTTACAAAATGTCAAGAGTATGTTTGCAACTGATTAGAAATTAGCAAGGTACCTCAAATGAAGAGGCAGACGTCATCTCCCATGTCTGCAGAAGACGAGGTCTAGTTTACCTTCCAATGTGAAAGGCAGATTTGAACTGGTCTGTCTTAACATAGAGGCTCTATTCCTCTATGGCACCTACCAGAATCCATCATGAGGGCCCCAATCAAGGAGTTACTTCCAAGAGATGCAGATAGCTCCTTCAAAGCAGCTGCAATGCGATTCTGGGAGGGAGAGGTCACGGGACCACAGGATGTGGCCGCCATCTGTGACGAGTGGAGTGGAGAGGTAGAAATGAATAGTGGGCTTCAGCATGAGACTCTCCCCTTCTCGACCCCTCCCCACCCAATCTAAAGTTAGAAAAGCAGATGCTACTAACTGCACATGTGAGCTGCTTGTCAAAACGGGCCATTCTAGATGACGTAAGTTGCAGCACAGGTGAGAATAAGGTGAAGCAAGGTGTCAAGGGTGCGAATTTTAAGGAGGCACCTGTTCTCGGGGCCAGAGTAGAAGCCTGCTTAAATTTTATGCCCTAGACGCCTCTCTTGCCTAGGTCTGACCTATGCTGCAGGTAGTATTTACTTAACGGTGTCAATGATTCTCCCAAATGCTTCCGGAGAAGCCGGCTAATAGTACACAGGATAACATATGCACTGGACCTACCCCAGAGCCCTGTGAGACAGGCACGCTGCTGGGACTTGGGATGGCAAGCTTTCCTGCAGACATTGGAGGCCTGATGGACCCTGTTTCATACTCCTAAACTGTGACTGTAGGGTGAGAGACTGTTGGAAGAATCCCGACTCCTCTCACCCTCTCCAGATGGGGCACAGACAGAGACTGAGGCGTGCAGTGTCTTAGCACCTACCAAGGCAGGACATTTAAACAAAGCCCTGGTCCCAGCTGATGGAACAGCTCTCGGCCTGCATTCTGCATCCACGGCAGTAAACTGAAACCCTTCTCTATCAGTAGAAAGTCCCTTAGCATCCGCATTTGAGGTCATCCTATTTTTCAAACTCAGCTGCATATTGTAATCACCTACACCACAGCACCACCAATTAAATCAGATTATCAGGGAGAAGGGCCCAGGCAAGAGTAATTTTGAAGTTCCCCAGATAATCTAGAGTGCAGCCAAATTTGAGAACAATTGGTCAGTATGATTAAGATTATATCAACCTCTGTAAGTCCCTAATGGGCCAGCCCACTACCCAGAACACTCAGTGACTTCATTCAGCTTTTGGGAGCCTTGCTCTCATTATTAAACTTAATTATATTAGATTACTCACCATCCCCATGTGAGCATACGCATGCACACACACGCGCGTGCACGCACACACACACACGCACACACTTGTGTGTGCTGCTTTGAGTGATGAATAAACAAAGTAGACACATTGTTGTGGCTAAGAAAATGGATATATTATGAACAGTCACACTTGGAGCTATGCCACCCTCTCTTTGCTTCTCTAGATCTAGAGTGACCAACTGTCCCATTTTGCCTGGAACCGCCCTAGCTTAAACATTGGAAGTTTCCTGGCCCAGGAAATCCCCCAGACCCAGGCAAACCAGAGTGGCTGCTCATCCTCTGTCCCACACGCCACCTATTTCTGCCCTATGCCCAAGAGGCCGACTGACATGGAAAGCATCAAGGGCTTCGTTCTCTCTGGCTTCCAGTTGTGTTTGGCTAATGGGAGGTACTTACATAAGGTTAGAGAATGGGAAAAGATTGGTACGATGGTGTTTACTCCCCTGAATCGCCTTTTGCCCGGCTCCCTGAATCACTGTTCTTCTCAATGCCTCAGCGGCTGACAGGCAGCCCTCTCCATCAACTGTCCTCTTTGGGGCCTGGTAACCACTTCCTGCCCTTGCTTTTTAGGCTTACAAGCAACAATGGAGTCCCACTTTTCCTAGCTCCAAAGTGCTGCATTATCTCTTGTTTGTTTCACTAAATCCTGCCCCCTGACTATGTAAACACTGCCATTATTAAATTGTCCTCACATTATCCAGTTTGAGGGTGCCTCCATCTGTTTCCTGCCAGACAGTAATGGATCCGCTCTGCATTCAGGAGGGCAGTGCCCTCTGCGTGGGAACCCCACCGGAGCATATGGGATGGAGGAGGGGCGGTTTCCCAAAGGGGGAGGTGGTGTTTTTTTTCCCAGGGCAAAGACAACAGACATCGCTACAGACGGCAAAGGGAAAGGGGGAAACCCACGTCAGTGCTCCTCAGAGTATGGCCGACGGGCTGGTGCTGGTGCACGGACCGGGGATGCTGGTCAGTGATCAGATAAGAAGGGAAAGCGAGAGGAAGTTTTTAGAAACTCTTACAGCAATTTCACATTGCTGCAGAATTCAACCATTTTACAAAGTAGTCGGTCCAGTCAGGCACATTAGAAGAACTGTTTACATTAGAATTTAAAAACTATTCCTACTTGACAGTCTGAGAATCTCTGATCAAAACCAAGATGTCATAGGGGATGTTACGAGTAAATTTCAACGTCTTCTATCAAAAAGTTGACTTAGAAGCATGGTTTTAGGTAATACAAACAAAAAATCAGTGTATACTGTGGGCTCACGATGTGCCCGCTGCTGTTTTAAACTCTTTACATGGGCTTCTTCATTTAATCTTCGCAATCAGCCTACGAGGTCAGCACTATTATAATCCCCGTCTTGAGGATGAGGAAACTGAATCACAGAGAATAAGAAACTGGCCCAGACCACAGCTAGTGCACCGCGGACCCAAGATCCCTGTCAGGATTCGATCCCACGGCACACACCCCCAGACTGTCCACAATGCCTGCCCACGCTAAAATTATAATATGTGTTTTCCACAATGTCAACATAGTCACAATAGATATGGCCTTTACATATTTCTATTTTCCACCTTTCTCTGGTCCTAATTTTGAGCTAGATTAGAAGGATTGTTTAAATCTCTTGTTTTCAACCGAATCTCCTGTTGTTTTTCTTCCAACCCTTCCGGACCAGCTAAGTCTTATAGCTTGAATCACTGTGGAATCACTCTGGAATCGGAGTGATTCAAGCTATAGAGGGAAATATAGAGGGAAATATATCTTGTTCTGATAAAAATTACTCAGAGCTTAATGGTATATTATGCAGCCCATTCATTCAACTACCCATATATTCTGCAGAAATTTCATCTGTAGTGTCAGAGCTAAGTGTCTCTTTATTCAGCCTCTAGTTCTGTGCTATAAATCGGGAACTTACCGAGCTATAAACGTCTCTCTGTTTCAAGGTGTTATGGAAAATAGAAGCAGTCACTCTAAATACAAAGACAAGCCCTGGATGTCAACCGACGTTTCAGGTTCTGCTGACGTGTGTGCTCGGGCCCCTTCTACTTTTACCTCCGGAAAGGGCAGCATATGAGAGG
>NW_006431920.1:4681096-4744142 GCF_000325575.1 Pteropus alecto | reverse complement strand
TCCTTGCCAGATTATCACTGTTAATCTGGGTGTAGTGTGGACTCTGGGGGTGGGCCCCTCTCATGGCTTTAAGCTGATTAACTTTCTTGGGCTGTCTTTGCACATTTGGAACGTGGAGAGAGAGGTGTATGAGCAGAGGTTAAGCACAGCCTCTGGAGCCGCTCTGCCCAGGGTGGAATCAAGCTTTCTAATTCCCAGCCATGAAAACTTGGGCATGTTACTTAGCATCTCCATCCCCCCCATAGCCTTGTCTATGAAATGAAAACGAGAAAATAAAACCCACCATAAAGATTGTGGTGAGGACGATTATTTGTAAAATTCTTAGAACAGTGGCTAGCACATAATAAGCTCTAGATAAACGTTAGCTAACCTAAAGCATACTCAAAGTTCCTTCCAGCAGGAGATTTCTGTGCACTTTTCTAAAGTCAAAGCACCAATTTAGTCTCTTCGAAAGACCATTATAGACATACCTCGGAGATATTGCAGGGTTGGCTCCAGACCACCGCCATAAAGCCAATATCGCAATAAAGCAAGCCGTAATCTTTTTTGCTGGTGGAGGGCCTTGCCTTCAATTTGTAAAACATGCACCGTCTGTGCAATGTAATAAAGTGAAATGCAGTAAAATCTGGTATGCCCGTACGTAAGATATTTTAGCCTTCGGTATTTCCTTTAGTGTAGGAGCGTGGAAGAAGCAAGCTGAGCATGCGCAAAGTAGATAATCGCTTAATAATGAGATCCTGTCAGGTGATCATACTCTACACTGAAGAAACCAGTACCCTTGGCCGGTGGAAATGACTCTGTTTATAATTTCAGTGAAATAACACGTATGACCTGGGACTGTCCGAAACCAGCCACCGTGTGTCATTTGTTCTCTCTATTGGGCGTCCGGGTTTCCCACCATCTCTATAAATATTTCACTTGCATATGTGCTGAGGTTGTCTCTTGTCTCATATTGAGTTTGAATCTCCCAGCACCTGAGAATCCCAATATCATCGTCATGGCCTACATTAGAAAAAAAACCCAGATACTTGTTTAAAATTTACATACTTTCTGCCTTATTCGTCTCACTCCTAATCTAATATAAATAAAAGATTCTACTCAATTAAAAAAAGCCACATGAATCTTGACCTATAAGGCTCACAACTTATATAAAAATAAACTCAAAATGGGTCACAGACTAAAATGTACAACGTGAAACTACAAAACTTTTAGAAAAGCATAGAAGAAAATCTTCCAGACTTGAGACTAGGGGAAGAGTTCTTAAAAGCTTGACACCTACAAGGAAAACTGATAACTGGATGTCATTAAAATGTAAAACTTTTGCTCTGTGAGAGATGCTGTTAAAAGAATAAAGAAAAATTATAGACTGGGAGAAATATTTGCAAATCATACATCCAACTAACAAATTGTACTTAGGAGATAAAAATAATTGTCAAAACTCAACATTATCCTTCTATGCAGGAATGAACAAAATGTAGTACATACATACAATGGAATATTAGTCCACCTTAAAAAGGAAAGGAATTCTGACACATGCTACAACACAGACGAACCTTGAGGACATATGCTACATGAATTGAACTAGTCACAAAAAGATATAATACTATATGATTTCACTTAAATAGAGTGGTCAAATTCTCAGAGATGGAAAACAGAATCATGGTTGCCAGGGGCTGGAGGGAGATATTGGAGTTGTTTAATGAGCACAGAATTTCAGTTTTTTAAGAAGAAAAGAGTTCTGGAGATTGGCTTCATGGTTGTACAACAATGTGAATGTATTTAACACTACTAAGGTGTACACTTAAAAATGGTTATGATCAATTTTATGTTATGTATGTTTCCACATAAGAAACTCAACATTCGAAATAAACAGTCCACACAATGCAATATACAGATGATATATTATAGAACTGTACATTTGAAACCTATATAATTTTATTAACCAAGGTCACCCCAAGAAATTTAATAAAATAAAATAAAATAAATAAACAATCCACTTAAAAATAAATAAGAGACATGGCATTTTACTACAGAGGGTCCACAGATGACAAAAAGGCATATGAAAAGATTCGACATTGCTAGCCCATAAGGAAATGCAAGTTAAAACCACAGAGACATAGATCTCTAGTATTGGCAGAGTGTGGCTACTCACATACCTGTGTTATAGTGGAATGACCACATACTGTACTGAGCGGAAGGAGCACTGTTGATCATTTCAATGGAACCACAGGCTTGATGCGAGACGGCCACCAATAAGCTTATTAGAATAAATAAAATAAAATATAGTGATAAGAAAAAAAACCACAAATGCTGAGAAGGATGTGGAGAAACTGGGTTTCTCATCCATTGCTACTGTAAAGTAGTGCAGCCACTCGGCTTCTTGTCCTGTGATCCTTGACTCTGGAACATAATTCGACGGTTTCTTTTAAAATGAAATATAGATTTATCGTATAGCCCAGCAATTGCACTCCAGGGCATTTGTCCTAGAGAAATGAAAATTTATTTTCGTGAAGAGAACTGTTGAACGTGGTACCCCAACCCCATGAAATATTAATCGGTTATCAAACAAGACAGTCTTGATGGGTGTGTAGAAATAGACTTTAAATGATTCTGAAATAATGTTAAGTTTAAAAATGCAGAAATAAAAACTCCGTACTGGAATAAAGACTCCTGAAGAATAACGGAAAATAACTAGTGTGTCAGGTTGGTGGGATGGATTAGGATATTCTTTTCTGTTTTTGTTTTTTTTTTTTCCCCCAGAAGTTTCTTTGCTGTTATTTTTATATCTTACCTTTTTAAAACATGAAACCCAAAGTAGAAAATCATTAACAGAATACAACCATTGCTGAGAAACTCTTCCTGGGAGGGTGGGGCTTGCCTGCCACTCTGGCCCCACCCACCAAGACCTTTCACCAGAATGATCTTTATCAGACTAGCTGGAGTTGGTGCCCAGAGCTTGAGGGTGAGGACACAGAAGAAATAGGTATCAGGGGAGGCAGAGGGAAGCCAGAAACAACGCAGCTGCCTGAGCTGCTTGATTAATTGCGTAGATACAGTCGGGACCTTTAAGAAAAGGGGGTAAAAAGATCAATAGCAAAGAAAAAGAGAAGGACAGAGTTCCAACCAGGAAGGGTGGTCGGTCAGAGCCCTATAACAACAGCTGGTGGAGAAGGAAACTGGAGGCATGAGCCCAGGTAGGAGACCCAAAGGATGCAGCTCCAGGGAGAGAACGAGGAAAAGAGAAAGAGAGGACCAAGTGGGACTGATGAGCAAAACAAGTTCTACTTTCAGCATTAGAGAGTCATCATAGTATACTCTGGTTTCTCTTCGGACCGCATAAATCTTTCGTCTTCTTCCAGATAATCATAGCAAATCTTACATTTGAGTTTCTAACAACATAGATAATTAGAAGAGATAACCATATCCTTTGTAAACACAATTCATTATCCTTTTAGTTATTTTGATTTCCATGTGCAGCCTGTCAGCCTGCAGGGGACCTTTATAAAACCAAACTATTAATTACTTCTTCCAAATGGGGGAAGGGATAGAAGTGCAGATTCAAAAATAAAGCGCATCCTTTCGATGAGATTATCCTTCCAAACACACCACGGGCCCCGATCTCAACTGTGTTCCCATTAACGCTCCAGGTTTACTAGCCGAATGGTGGGGCAGCTTTGTATCTACCCAGATCATCTAAGGAAGAATCGAGTCTCTATTGCTCATTGCAAAGTGAATCTCTCTGAACTCTGGTTTCTTCATGTGAAAGTTGTGAGAATAAAATGATACAGAAATACACACACGCTGAAGCACCCGCAGGCACCCTGTATGTGTTAGACACTCGATAAATGTTAACCCCTTATCCTTTCCCCCACTTCATCTCCACCTGGCGCAGCCCATCTCTCACTGTGGTAGATGCTGCCCTCTGCTCCCTGCACTATGCACATGCACAGCCTCTTACTGCAAGCACATGTGACTCTAGCTGAGTTTTGTTTTGGGGTTCAGGAGCTTTGTTTTTTATGTGCTCTCTGTTTTGGGGTTGTTCATGTGGGCATGGGGAAGGTCAGAGGTGCCTGAACAATCCTCAGTCGATACAGATAAGAGTTGGAGGATAAACAGTTGAGCTTCCTCTCCTCCCCAAAAGTCCAAGGTGTAGTCTATGAGGTCTGCTGGGAGTAGACTCCAGCTGCCATGGCAATAATTTGATAGTAATACCCTGTAGTATTTTTTCCTCTTCTCTGTCTCAAGGCTGCATTTTCCTATTGGTTCCACTTGGCATCGTTTCCTAAATAAACTACTTGTACTCAAATCCTCACCTGAGGCAGCTTTTGGTGGAACTCAGCCCAAGATGCGAAGTCACCCAACCAGGCGCCTCTTGCTCCTGAATGAACGAGAGACGCTCAAGTTCTCGTTTGAGATTGATCTGAGTAGGGTTCCCTCTCTGGCTCCGGCGTGTCAACACTAAGTCACTCTGTAGCTTCTTGCAACGTGGCTTTGGCTCCCATTGCTCTTTGAAACTATTTCTCAGAAGTTTTCAACGATCTCTTAATTGCAAAATTGCAGCCCTGCAATCCTTGTCAACCGCTGTAGCACTCAACGCTAACGTCAACCTTTACCTGAAACTGTCTTCTCCTTGTTTCTGGTGGAATTCATTGCCTGGTTTTTCTATCTCTGTTGTTTCTTTTCATTATCTTCTCTGGATCCTCTTTAAATGCCTCTTCCTTAAATGTAGACTTTCACAAGTTTCTGGATGCAGAATTTGCTTGTGATTTCATACTCTGCTCCTAGATAATCTCATCCACTTTGATATCTCAGAATATCTCTTTTCTACAGATGGCTCCTGAGCCTACATCTTTAAGTCTTTTCTCTCCACTAAACTTCAGATAGAAAGTTCTGCTAAATGTCTCTAACAGAATCTCTCCCATTACCTCAAACCCACAATATTCCAAAATGAACCTTTATCTCTTCTGACAATAATTCTCTATGTCCTATGATCTCTGCCTGACTTAAATCCCATCTACCTCACAGAAACAGTGTTATGCTTCATTGCACTGTCTTCTCTGTCATTCAGTCCCCTATCTAAGCATTTTTTCTCACACATGTTGGCTCCTTTAAATTATCATTAGTTCAGAGTCTCACAGTCTCTCATCAAGAGTAATTTAGTTGCTTCTTAATGGAATTAACATTGCAACTCACCACTCATTACACATTTTTCCTGCACAGAATCACATAGTGAAAACCCCACACGGTAAGTATTGTCATTATCCCCATCTTACAGGTAAAAATGTCAAAGCTCAAAAGGATTAAGAGGCCTATTCAATGTCGCTCCAGCCAGTATGTACCCAGTGCAATCCAAACAGACTAGAAAATAAGCTAAAATAAGCTAAAAATTTTCCACCATGCTAGATAACGCTTTAGGTGGATTATGACATCCTTCACACTTTTATGCATTAGAGGAAAATAAACTCTCTCTTGCTGCAGTAAATGCAATCACAAAGAAGGTGGAATATCAGTTGGAACAAGGACTCGGCGTAGAATCTAGACACAGACAGGCTTACGTTTAGGTCCCAGTTTAGTCATTTACAAGCTCCATAACCTCGGGCAAATTAGCAATCTCTCTGAACCTCCATTTCCCCATCTATAAAATGGGAATAGTAAAATCTTAAATAAAATATTGGAAGAAAAGTATGTATGTATGCCTGGCGTACCACAGGTGCTCTGTAAAGGGCAGTTATCACGATCATTATTCTGTAAAGTTACTCTAAAACAAAAGAGAAAACAGGAGTAAATATAGTGAGATGATGAAAAGCCATGGGAAATGAATTGCTTTTTTAAAACACGATTTTAGGACAAATAAAACACATAAGCAAGATTTCAAACCTGAATACTCGCTTAGCAATCCCATACCGAGGAGTCATTTTCATAAAGACAAAATGTGCTAATGCAATCCTTTATTCAACTGCACATCTATTTACAAATCATCACCATTGTCTTTGATAATTAAGAAATACAGCCTTCATTTGGTTTGGATTTTACATGTCTTTGTAATTTTCACAAAAGTTGCTCTTCCCTTCCACTTATAAAAGGGCATTCTGGGTCACTCACAAAGGACAGTGATAGATCACTGAGACTTTGAGGCTGGTTTCAACACTCATAGGTACTAGTAGGAGGGGGCAAGACTCCATGGTTTTTGAGAAGAAGGGCCATGTTCACATGATGTTCCTGAGTGGAGTCTGTGGCTGCATCTGCTGTATCAGCCAAACCTACATTCCAGAATCCATCAATGACCAACCCATTTTCTGGGTAGCATGTTGTTATAAGAAGGGGCATTCAAACTGGAAAAATGTTGACAAAATAATGTGGCTTAAGAAAGAATTCGACCGAGATATTATGAAGATGTGAGATTCTATTTTGACAGAAAAGTGAGGCTGGAATCACAGAGAGAGAGGTGCCAATCTCAGGTGCATGACAGAGGCCAGCCAGCCACCGTGGTCCACTGGGATGGGTGTGGAGGTGGGGGTTTAATGTTACTGAAGATGATTAACTTGGACCTCGTCTCATGGTGGTAAGGGCATTTGAGGTTATAAAGCAGTTTGGAAAATGAATTCTTTATACAAATACAATGCCCAGCATCTCAAAAAAATATCTGAAGTTAAGGCGGCTGACCTAAAATAGAATTACTATGTTTTGGCAAGTCCAGAAACAAATATAATGCTTCCATAGGGTCTATTTTATTCTTTACTATAAAATATAGGCTTTCTTTTTTGGTAAGTTCTGTAAACTATCCCTCCAAGTCCAAACAGAGTCTCTGCCTTAATGGAGAGGGGCAGGGAGAGACCTCTACATAGTAAAATCCAGACAGGGAAGCCAAGAGAAGATGGCGGCCCTAACAGAGCACGTTCATCTTCAAAACTCTGTATAAGTGTTAATTAATTAATCCTTCCCATGCCCATGTAAAGCAGTAAGAAGAGATCAAAGAGACTCTGGACAGAACTTGGCTTACACAGGCATGTAACTTACATGTGGAAAATCAAAGAGATGGGTTTCCCAGGGTGCAGTTAGAACCCTTCCCCACAGAAACCCTCCTTTCCCCAGAAAAAAATTCACACTGAGGAGATATTCTGGATGAGAGAGAGAAGGTAGTATTAGGAAAGAAGCATATAGTTAGAGAAGAAGACGAATAAGCTTTCGTCCAAATAATCCTTGTTGTTCCTGGTTCATTAATGTCACATCTCTTAATAAGGAGGAAAAACCTAGTATGCCGGAAATCATCGGAAAATCAAGGAGAAAACAAGATTCAACAGAAAAACAGAATCCAGATTGTCAGGGCCAAACTTACATATGAAACTGGTAGTTCATCGCTCTTATGATGATGAAACTGGTAGTTCATTGCTCTTATGATTTTTCTTGTTTATTTGTTTACAATCTGGAAATCAACAGAACATTCAAATATTTTTTAAGAACGTTTAAAAAAATTTTTAAATTTCAAAACTAGATACTATCTTAAAAAATTAACTTATACTGTATATATATGAAGTAAATATACATTATCAAACAACACAAATGTTCAGCAAAGATAGTAAATATGATCTCCGGTTGATAATCTACATATGTATGTATAGTATATAAGTATACGTATATAAATTTTTTTTGTATAAATGAGTTAGAAGAGAACTCAATTCTCAATTAGACAATTTTCCATTACGGTTTGAGAGACTATAAAAAAATCAGATTAATTAATATTGGCCAAGTATAATCATTTTCCCCCTTTTGATAATACCTCCAACCAAATTCCAGTCTTGGCCTGTTGCAGGCATGCTAATGCAAAGGGGATGGAAAAGGGAAATATATTTTAGAAGGACCTTCTTTGCAAAAGATACTAGGGTAGGCAGCTAATAGACATTGCTGGAAATATACACAGTTTTTCAGGGCAGGTCATATTTTTGGAGATTTGAGAATATATGACTTCTTCTCTAATTCCCACAAGTCATTCAAAGGACCAGATGAGTCTTAAAATGCCAACTTCATAAATGGCCTTTACTGCTCTGAACTTTGACCTCAGGATTCACCCCCCTCTCTTCCACTTCCAACATACTCACATGTCTTTTGCCTGCTGGTCTTACCCATCTCCTGTTTCTGGGAACAGCAGATTTTCCTTCGGGGACCACTGTTCTCCCACTCTTTGTCTAAAGTGAGTCTGTAGAGTAAACCATCTCCTCTGTCTCTCCATGTCCAGGATGAGCGCATTTCCCAAATCTGACCAATCACCATATCTCATTCCCTTGGCCATAGTGATTGGTTGAAGAATAGGCATGTTTCTCAAGTCAGTCCAATAAGAGTGAATCCTGGGTCTTGAGAATAAAGTGCTCTTTTCCCTGAGTGTGGAGATGTAAGACGACTCATATATTTGTTACGTACATGTTTCATATCTCGAAAATGAATTTATCGAGAAACTAGGTAATGTGTGAAATAAATATGCATTATCAAATCAACACAAATGTTAACATAATCATCAAGAAGAGGTAGTAAATATGATCACTAGTTGATAATCTACATCTATACTTGATGCTGATGTATTGGTTGCAGGGTATTGATTATTCTTCCCAATTGGGAATCACAGTCATATTTTCTTGGGTTTGAAAAAAATGAAAATAGCTTCCTCCATGTTATTTGTGGTTAAGTATAGCATTTCACATCAATAAAAGAAGTGATGAGAATTTTATTTTTTTCCTAATAGAAAGCCCCATTAAATACTTCAGATCTATGTGCTTAGAACACATGATCAAAAGGAGGGCAGTAGGAAACTGGAGTTTGCCACTGTGTTTCTAAGTGCTTGTTCTTATATCTTTGTTTTAAATAAAAGCTTCAGTGGCATTTGATCCCCAAATCCTCTTTCTTTGGTTACTTAAACACACATGGATGACAAGTAAAATGTAATATATTTACTTATGTATTTTCATCAAAAATACATGTTTATAGGAAACATTAATAATAACTGTGTAATCACGACCTATTCTATTTTGAAGCAGGACTGCATTTTTGCCAAAGATGAGCCAAAATGGAAGGTCAAAAATATGGTCAAAATCACAGATAAGGTTTTGAGTTAAAATAGAGACATTCGATGGGAAAAGCTCATGAGGAAGCCTTCTAGGGTGCTGGAAAAGTCACACAGCTTGGTCTAGGAGGTCATTACACAGCTCTATTTATGTAAGCATTCAAGACTTAAGTGCACTATATATTGCATTTTACACATTTTGACTAAAAAATAAAAAATAAAAACCAGACAATTCTAGTTATCTCTATATAGCAATTCAAACAAAAGCCTCCAAAAAAAAGTTTTAAAAAATCATAAAAACATTGAACATTATTTAAAATAACAGATTTTTTCCTAGACTCTAGATAATATTTCTGGTGAAGTCATGAGAGAACTGAGACACACGATCCATTGCCTACACATGCTCTTCCCTTTGAATGCAGTGGGGCAGCCAGCCAGGAAGTAGATGGGGAGACATTTTAGCCACACTCTCCCCTCCCTTCTGTCCTTAGGTTTGTGATGGGTCTTATACCCCTGGAAAGCTGAGCAGCCAGTCTTTGATTTTGCTAGATGTACTTTCAGAGGCTGAAAGTCATGACAAGCTCCCCAACCTATTTCCAGAATTAAGGAAGAACTGAAGCCTACGTTCTTCACCTAAACGCTTAGGTGTGGATAAGTTGAGTACCAACATCTATGATTCAGAGCTTGATTCTCATACATCCAGTCTTTAAGACCCTGCATGTCACCAAAACAGCTACACAGAGTGGAGACGGCACCTTTATAGAGAACGTGGTTTTGGTTGAAAGAGAGAAGAAAAGGAGAAAAAGAAGTAAATTAAACACACTGGGGATTTTGAAGTTCTTTTCTTTTTTCTAAGTGTCGCTGTATGGTTTCCCACGGTCTTGGAGGCAGTGGGGTGTGATGGAAACGGGTCCAACTTTGTTCCAACAGAGGACGTTTTATTCCAGTGTGACCCTTCCATTAGTTATAAGAGTTCAGGAAAGTTGTTTTAACGTCTCTGAGCTTCGGTTCCTTCATCAGAAAAATTAGGAGTTGCAGAGTACTGTGTGTAAAAGCACTTTACAAAGTCTGAAGCGGTATAAAAATGTAAGTTATCAACACAGTAGCTGACGAAATCCTGTGAAATCATGTCAGCTCTTGTCACATCTGTGCTCAAACCTGTCAGGCATCTTCTCATCTCACTTAGAGAAAAGTTCTGCCTTGACTTCAAACCTCCTCCTTCTAAAGCTCCTCCCCTCACTCTAGACACCCCCCAACTCCTCCCACTAACCACAGCAACCCCTACACTTTCCTAGGCCTGTTCTCAACTCGGGGCCTTTGCAGTGCCGTGCCTTCTGTCTAGAATGTTCTTTCTCCAGGAGCCACATGGCTCACTCCCCTAACTCCCTTCAGGTCTCCACTCAAAATTGAAGTTCTCAGTAAAAACATTCCTGGCCACCCAGCTAAAAGTCCCGCCTTCCCTCAAGACTTCACGGTCCCCTCCCCTGTTTTGTTTTTTCTCCTTGGCACTTAGCATTATCTCTCTCATTCCTCATCATCCCACAAAGTTTCTTGAGGAACATATGCACACACTTGTACCAAAACACTGCTAGAATACGCTAGAACAGTGCCTGGAACGTGGCATACGCTGAATATATATTTGTCGAATGAATAAGCTTATCATCAATCACTTCCTCCCCTCCTCCTCAACCCTCCTTCACTTAATACATTTCTTAGGAAGCCTAAACCTTACTCACACTTCAAGGCTCATGCTTTTCTCTCTTCAGTGAGGTCATCTCCATTTTCCTCCCATTGCCTTCTGTGTAGAATCCATCCACCCCTCTATTTGCCCCGTAGGGCATGGTTTACAGTTCTTGTCCAGCGTTTAGGTTGTATCACGTTGTATCACCAATTGTGTGGTCATCTGTCCTTCCCTCTCATGATGCTGTGTTTGGGGGAGACTGTCCAAAATGATCATTTTAACCTTCACAGTCCCTAATATATAGCAATCTCTCAATAGAAGTTAAATAGGTACATATGTATTTTATTCACGTTAAATGTTATTCCATTGGAAATGAAAAAATACAGTTCTCTGGCAACATCTTCAGTTCTATTTTAGAGAAGATTATAGCAGCCTGCACACTCCCTGCTGCCCCCTCAGCAACTCTGGCTCAGAGCATCTAGGTTGAAAATTACCACTGTTTTCCATGATGATTGTTATTCTCTGTAAACACTCTCCATTTTGCTTTTATTCTTATACTTTCCTTCTTACCAACTCCATTCTGATCACGTACAGAAAATTTGGGATTCTTCTACCTTGCATAGCATGTAGAAATACATAAAATAAAACATGTATAAGAAAAACTATAGAAAAATGTACTTCCGGAAAATAGGTAGAAAAATAAAGATCCTCTTCAAAATAGATATCTTTATTTAAACTTCTCAGAGAATTTGAGGCCCTCAAATATTGCTCTCCTTTTCAACGACATCAATCCTTGAATTCTAGTCTCCTTTTACCCACGTACATAATGATAACTGCTACAAACAAGAGAAACCAATGACTCTTTTTATAGCATCTTCATACAAAATCTTCCAACCATTTGTTCAGATGACTGATCTCAGCAAAGTGGGTGAAGGGCATTGACAGACATTTGGAAGTCCCTGTCCATCCATCATCCTGAAGGACAGCACAGCGCCCACGGTGACACCAGAGGGAGTGAAATGAAATATGCCACTGACTCTCCAGAGGTTAATCGATCATATTTCTGGTGCTACTTGGTTTGACATAACCAAATTTGCCCTGAAAATCAAGTCATCTATCTTTGTTCTGGTCAACTTATAAAATTTAATCCTCTTTGACCTTTCCTGAGGTGCAGTCAAAGGAAAACGTTCTCTTTGGAACTGGACAATCCCCTTTTATCTACATCACAGACACCTGAGCTGCTCAGGCTCTGCTCTAACTCAAGAGCCCTGACTGACCCGTGACAAAATCATTCACTTGCTTTTGGCCTCCAAACGGCAAGAAGATTGGGGGATTTTTATCTGTTTTACTTTGAGATAATAAAGAAAAATTTTAAAGGGAAATTAATGAGAGGGGGTTGAGCAAGAGAGAAAAAATGCCGTGATGCCCTGATTCACCATATATCTGAGGCAAAAATAAATCTAAAGAAATCAGTAGGTTCCCAAATCACCAATTTTTTCTCACAGAAACAGTTGCCAGAGTCCTACTCTCACAATGGCCTCCAGAAAGCAGACGTGGCCCTCTGCTTCGATTTGTTTTTATTAACTTAATTTAGAACTTACTGGAGGGATGCTACTTTTTTTTTTTTTTTTACATAGAGGCTTTCTTCCCAGAAACACAGAGCATTTGAAGTTGCATTTCAATGACTATTCACAAAGGGATTTTTCTTTCTCTTCTCTTTCTTTCTCTCTCTCCCTTTCTTTCATGAACACACTTGCTCATTCTCTCTCTCTTACCAAATATTGCTCTGAATATCCTTTGTTGGCTGTTTAAAACCTCCAGTTTTCATCATTGTCCTGGAGTGTCCTTTGTTATAAGAGAATTTCCCAACGAAGAACACCAGCCTGTTCCTCTGAGGATAATGGGTGAATTTGATATGTGTAGAGCAGGACCAAATTTCTGCAGCAACTATTCAACAGGGAGGCAAGTCAACTGACATCAAAGAACACGTGTATTTATTCATTCTGGGGACCGAAATGCTAACCTAGCAAAGCGATGAGTACCAGGAACCGAAAAGATTACCTATGAAAAAAAGGCCATTTGAATGTGATACTATAATGTGCATCTTATACATCATCTTTGGGGATCTCAGGCTCATCACTCACATGATGTCGGAGTGGATAGTGGTCAAAAAAAGAAAAATACTTTTTTTTTTGAATGTTTGGTTCTCACACTCTGTTCTTCCCCTGTGTATGTATGCAGAGGCTAAATCAAGCTCTGGGTTCTGTTAGCAAATATTTAAAAAGGTTGGTAGATGAGGTTAGAATTTTCTTTCCTTTGCCAATTTTACTTTTCAGTGTTGATTTCTTTTCTTAAATAATAAAAACTATTTATCTGTGTTATTACTAACAAGTACTTTCCTAAGCTTTTACTGAGAAATAATTTAAAATGTCAGCTCGATGCTTAAAACAATAGTAAAACTTTGAGAAGACTTGCAATTCAATCAACTGTCTCTTCCCTAACGTGTAGAGACTTCGGTGGATGGTGAAGTCCACCACATAAGTCCTGCTCCCCAGTATTGTGGCTATAATTATCTGTGGAGAGGAGCAACATAAACGCTGGTGATTTTAAATCCAAACAAACATCTACTTTAGAAAGTTTGGTTCTAATGCATTCTTTAATACATAGGGAACCATGTTTAAATAAGTGTTAGCAAATTCTGTCCTAGACCTTTAAGAGTCTCTTTTCTTGAACCACTCAAGGATACAATAATATAATACATATTATAATACTAATAATTTAATAGATGTGAGTAACATGATATTAACATCTTTAAGATCGTATAATATAAAAATTTGTTTAAATATTTATATTAGGCAAGGGTCTTCTATAGCAGAAATAAACACTAATCAAGCATTTAAAAATAATAATAATATTTGTTTATATTCTCTGAGCACTTACCATGTTCCAGGCGCTGTTGTAAACACCTGAGATGTTTTAACTCATTAACCTTAACAACAACCCTGAGAGGTAGCTACTATTATTTCCCTCATTTTCCAGTTGAGGAAATGAAGGCTGAGAGTTTAAGTAACTTTTTCAAGGTACTGGATTTGAAGAGACACGGTTCTAACAAAGATTGGCCTGTAGGGAGTGTATGCCATGTGGCAACCACTATGGTAAGCAGTTTAACATACATTATCTTTCTTAATCGTAACAAAAATCCTCTAGGGTAGGTACTGCCTTTGAACCTAATCTACAGAAATATAAAGAGCAAGTAGACTAAATGATCCCAAATATTAAGTGCATTTTTAAGTTGACGTGATTCTTTTATACTTGCAGAGATAAAGAACACTGATTTCAAAAAGCTCAAAGGACAGAGGTGGCCACCCTTTTTTTGTCACCTCATTATTGTTGGAAAAGCCTATATGCGGTAGACTTAGCATCAAAGTATCCGGCTCTGCTACAGGCTCTGAGCCAGTCCTTGCATTACTCTCTGATAAAATGGCGTGAAGGTGCTTGCTAAAGACTACATCTAAAGGTCCTTCCAGCACGAAGGATAAATGAGAGAGAATCCACAACGGTACTGAGGCCTGTTAGTGTTCACTGACAATTGTATTAGTCCACAAGCCATCTCAGATAGGAACTGTTGCTACCTAACCAGAATAAACGGTTTGCCTTTCCCCTTAAAGTAGATTTTTTAAAAAAACAAAAAAGAAAAGCCCAGTGAGTCACATTATTAACACCTCACGAG
Source organism: Pteropus alecto (assembly GCF_000325575.1). Classification (NCBI taxonomy): domain Eukaryota; kingdom Metazoa; phylum Chordata; class Mammalia; order Chiroptera; family Pteropodidae; genus Pteropus; species Pteropus alecto. The sequence goes on along the minus strand of NW_006431920.1, from coordinate 4,729,679 downwards.
GACCCTATTTCAGGGCAGCTCAGTTTCAGCAATGACCCAGATGGGTGGCTGCAAGTTAGCATTGACCTCTAGCCCACCCTCCCCCCTGTATGATGACCATGCCTTCATCGGGGTGTTCCTTCAACCCTCTCAGATACAATGGTGTGTGTATAACAGGTCCTCAGTTTCTACATTATGTGCTGTGCTATGAATCACATCCCTATGCTGAATCGAGGCTGCTGGAAAGGATGCTAACCCACTAGAAAACAAGATAAGGCCTCAAAGTAAAATATCCAAAAAGCCACAAGTGTTTGAACAGTTTTACGCCTACAGACACATGAGAATTTTGTAGTGATTCTTAGGCATTTTAATGATTTCGAAAAGTCTAACTCTGAAATTCTAAATGACAGGAAAATATCATATGAAATAATAGCCTTGAATAAAGATATCCTTTCCAAGGTGGAAAATGATTTAGGAGAGATTTAGAGAGATTGGTAAATTATTTCCAATCTATTCAGGGAGCAAATCTAATAAAAACCTAAAATGTATTCATCTTAAGATATTTACAAGTTCACAATTGAATAGACAGCCAATGATTCGCCATGAGGGAGTGGCGATTTGCCTTGTTTCTATGTATGAAATGTGCCCTTTCGATCAAGAAACAGCCTTACGTGTGATTTTGAGATTCAATAACTATTAAACATATCATTCGTTATTTTGGGCAAGAATTGGTTCAATTGTCTTATTAGACCTGATTAGCTGTATGGTGGGAATAAAAGGGACACACACCCACACATTATGTCTCCATTGCTGAGTAAACGATATCCTTTTATCTTTCAACAGTTTAGCAATTGTACTACGAATCCAATCAATATGGATGGCCAACACGAATGCGTCAGACATAACTGATTTTGCCTGAATTCATTAATACGCAATGAGGCTTTTTCCCCGCCTGTTGGCATGAATCCTGCAGATAACGAACTCCATTCTCCATTTCCCTCTTGCGTCTGGAAGCAGCTCAAAACAGTAGCAGAAAGAAAAACATGTGGCAGATAAACTTTGGTCGGTGAACTTTTATTTTGGAGACCCTCAGAGAAATAATTTGGTCTGTGGTATTTCTCACACTACTGTTCAGTGGCTCTACCACTTCTAGCATCTATGTCTCTGGTATTTAAAACCTTAGACTCAGTTCTTCCTGGTTCTGGAATCTTTGAGTATTCATTTGTCGGTCTTTCTCGACATGTGAAGGTTTCTTATATGTATTCACTCTTTCAGACACGAGCAAATGGTTGCACTATTAGGACAAAGTCATAAGATCAAAACAGCCTGGAAATATGCTGAAGTATCTGATCTTGTTCTAGAAATGAATGCTTTTTTGAAATTCAATTCCACGCATTTTACCAGTATATATTTAACGTACATCAATGGAAAGGATTTGAAACAGCAAATTTTAATGCTAATTCATAAGTGCTATTTCCAGATACTGCTTACAGGATTCTTTTTAAACAACCCTAAATTCCCACTACTGTGAACACTACCAACGATAATAGTAATTTCTTAGAACGCTTTGAATTTACAAAGCACTTTTATACGTGGTATAAAAGCCCTGTGAGACAGATAAGACAAGACACTATTTCCAATTAGCAGATTACTATTTCGAAACCAGGAAGGGTAGACTAACTGGCTCACAGTTAGAAAGAAGCAGAAATGGTATCAGACTCCAGGCTCTAGAGCAAACAAACCCAGTGTGCTTTACAGTGAGAGATCCAGATGTAACCTAAAATATAAAAGCAAAATAGCAACAATAATAATGTTGACATTTTTATCATAACTGGGCAAGACCAAAATAGAACGTGGGTAACATTTGGAAGCAGCAATTGGGAAGAGACGAGATGCATTGGGAAACATGAGTAGAGATTTTTCTATCTAAAAAAAGCACAGAGGCTCATCTGTGGACCTCCTGGTCCTCTCAGTTTCCATTAGCTGCAAAGAGCCAGCTACCTGAAAAGTTGCATGTAATAAGCATCTCTTAGCAAGACAAACGAGGTCGATGTCTTCATTCTAAACTCTTCAGCTTTCGCGATCACAATCCCTGAAATATGTACAGCTCTTTACAACTGACCAAGCACTGCCTCATACACTACTGTATTCAGTTCCCACCTCAACCTCACGAACAGGCCAGAGCAGATGCTATTCCGCTCATTTACTCCGGATGATGCTAATTTACAAAAATAAATAAATAAATAAAAAAGTCATGTCACTCACCTGTGCCCTCAGTTAGTCAATCAGGGGTGGTAAAATTAGAATTTGGGATTGCAGATGCTTTGTGCAAAGCTAATCTCTCTATACCAAGCAGAGTCTTATTAACCACTGTATCGGTCACTGACAGATATGGAGACAGTAAGCACAAGTTTACTTGAGCAGAGAGAGTTTAGCATAAAAACAAAGCAGGTAAACAATGACATTAACAGAAAAATAGACGAACGTTGATTTCCTCTGTCTTGCTAAAATGCTTATTGGTAACATTTCAGGTAACTGGCTCCTTTGAAGCTAATGGAAACTGAAAGGGCCAAAAAATTTACATTTGAGTTTCGTTTCTTTTCTCATGTAGAAGATTTCTACTCAGCTTTCCACATGAACCTTATCTCGTAGATGCTACTCATCTACCTAGGTAACTGAAAAACCAGCAAGAGAACACGAAAGTATCACAGAGGTGCCACTGCAGGAAGCAGCTGCTGCTCCTAGGGCTGGCAGAACACAGGTTGAGATTTGTGAATTAAATGATTAAACTTTGCTGAGGAGCCTTGCAGAAGGAACACAGACCTCTGAGCAAAAGGCACCAATCATTAGGTGCTCTTGTCCCTGAGGAGTAAATGACAATAGTTCTGCAATTGCTGGAAAATCTACACATTGACTCGCTTGCTGCTGCTACAGGAAAGCCCTATCGCTTCTGAAATTAAGAAGCATCGCTAGGGTTAATCCCACAGAAACTAGAAGCACAGAGGAAGCAGCATTCTCTTCTTTCTCCTCCAGATTTGCAGCTTGTCTCCAGTGTCCCCCAGTAGCAGAACATACAGGGAGCCAGCTGGCAAAACAAACATACTTTGCATAATGTCAGCCCCAGAATCCCCCACTGGAGTATAAATAGGTGCGTTGGGGGCTAAGAGACAATAGCAAAATAGCACTGTCCGCACCTTTCAATACTCAGTGTCATACCTGCCCTCTGCAGCTGTTTGGACGTCTATACAATAGAAGTAACTCTATGGTTTGGCCTGACAAGATGCAACTATCTTCCTACAAAGACACTCTCATCCTATTCCCCAAATAAGGAGACACGAAGTCCCGAGAATCTTTGCATCCATCTCTACATTATGTCAATTACCCCTAAATTTCTGTCAAGGTCTTTTCTGGATATACTTTCCCCCGAAGATTAATTTGTAAAGTCAACCTCGGACAAGATTTGTATAAAATACTTAGAGGCAGGGGGAGAGAGAAGAAAACAGATAATGCTTATATAACAAGAAGAAAATATTTTCTATGACTATTGCTGATCATGAGGTCATAATGGACTTCGTATAACTGCCTTTCCCATTGCTCATCCCATGTTTTCTTTGTCCGTAGTGAGAGCCTTGCTGGACAAGATTTTTTTCTGTAGAGGTGACCTATACCTTCTTCTTCTAGGGTCTAAATCCTCACTGGGCCAGTCTCTTTGTGGTGACTCCAATTTTTCATTACCTTTTATTACTGGCTTTGAAAGTACTGAGAGGCACCTAAGAGAACCTCCTGGGTCCGGACGCAGTCCTCCTCGCTCCAGCTGGCAGTAGCAACCCAGTTCCCCTTGGCCATCAGGATCGATGCCTCTCGCCAGTAGAGTAACCAACCCCCTTCTTGGCCTCCTCATTCAGCAGCATAAGAAACCCAAAACGGCCAGGTGGCAGTCTCACCTTCTGATTCAATGAAACCCTGTAACAGGTCCTGGTGGAAGCTTTTCTCTCTCGGGGACCAAGACCTCCAAACCAAATAGAAAGCAAAGAATTAAGACTGGGTTACTAGGAAGAGGATCTGCGCCACAGTCCAGACCACGAGTCCAGCCATGGGAGAGGCCATCCTCATGGGTCTCTGATCACGTAGACTCTCAACCACTCAGAATTTTGTCTACCAAGTGACACTGTAGGTGTAATATTAGAGCATGGTAATAGGGTTAATTCTCTTTAAATGACACCATGGAATCAAATATTTGTATGAAAGACATCACTCCTTACATTTTGTTAAACCAATCCCAGGATAAACTCCTCTCCTAAGTTGACTAGACATTGCTCAAAAACAAACATAGATCTACTAGAGACCATAGAACACAGCAGATCATTTTGTACTTTAAATAGGACATTAATCTGATTAAAGGAAAATGAAGAAATCTACAAAAGGATACAACTTCGTGCCGTTCATTTTAAAGACATGGTGGGAAAGTCTGGTCAGATGATAAAGGAGAAGCAAGAAAATGAACAAATTCAAAAGACATAAATACAAACCGGTACTATTCCAATAGTTCTGGAGCTCTTTGGATGGCTGCTTCATCCTTTCATTTCCCCCTTTGATCCCCCCCTACCCCCCACTCACCTCCACGCACCCCTAGTGACTTGTAACCCCTGCCGCTGGAATACACATTTTGATCAATGCCATACTGACTCTTTTACCACATTCCCAGGTTAGCGCTAGTAGAGAGGGAACATTCCCAAAGGCTGCTAAAGGCCGATATTTGCCTCTGTGGTTTGAATGTTTTGAGGTTAGTTTTTGTGTTTAGACATGTATTCTCTGTAATTTGTATGGAAGCATTGAAACTAATTCTTTGGCACCCAGTTCAAATTTTACGTCCCCACAATTCTGCAGAGAGAGATATTCCTAGGGATAAGACATTCAGAGAGAATTATAGGGTCTTATCAGGGAGAGGGCAGGAGCAAGATGGAGAGGTAAACGGAAGCTTCTGTTCCCTCTGAGCTCCAGTGAAGAAGCTCTGGATTCGGAATCTTCACTTCCATCCAGGACTGGCTGCCAGAGACCAAAGACCTCTCCCAAAGCCTCACGAGCACCCACACCTTTCTGCTTACAGATAGATACAGAGAGCCAACTTGGACAGCTGTGAAAGGGTGAGGCCCTAAATTTGGAAAAAAAAAAAATTACCGAAGGGAAGATATCCGAAGGATGATCCCATTTCCTACTTTAAAATCCTACTGCCATCTTTCTAGCTCACTCACTCTGTATCTTTTGCTTGGGTTATTGTTAATAGCATTTTGTAATACCTGGCAAATAGTAAGTGCTGGTTAAACTTTTGTTGAACAGATGGATAAAAGAAAGGATAAATCATTGTAATCTGTGTCTTTGCCTGCAATCTCTCTCCTTTCTAATCCATCTTTCACAATACCATAGAAAGCATCTTAAATATGTACAATATCATATTTTACGTACCAACACACTCTACCCCACAAACAAACAAGGGACCGTCAATGGCTTTCCTTATTTCCAGAATATTAAACTGAACTCCTTAGCCTGGAATTAAAGTCTGACCCCCATTCTGTCTCCCACTACAGATCTCCACTTATATTAAGCTCCAGTCATGTCAGCCACTAGCTAGGTTACCTGGAGAATTAACTTTGTGAGCTTCCATTTCTAATTCATATGTAGAGCTAAAAATATTGACCAAACATTTTCTCTTGCCCATCCCCATTCCCTGCCCACTACTCCACTTTTGCAAACTGCAAAAAACAAATGCTTATTCTTTTTCAGGGGGCTCCCACACAGTACTTTGTGTATGTCATTACCATGTATTCCAGCTTGTTTTATTGTCACTCATTGTCACTTCTTACCTCTTGTACTAGACCGTGAGCTCCTTGAGGGCAGGGACTGTTTTAACCTTTGCATTCTTCAAAGCACCTAGCTTTGTGCTTAAACGTAGCAGACTTCTTTCGATAACTCCTTCAAAGGATCCACTGTGAGGGGCTTAGGCAATCTCTTAACAGGGTGCAATGATAGGGGCATTGAGAAGGCCATGAGTTCTCTTTCTTTCCTCAACTCCAAACTCTTTCACACTGAATCTATTATTTAAGGGGGAAAAAAAAATCTGCCATCACAGAATCATTCCTTTAGCTTAAACTCTTGTCTTCTAAGTAAAATGGACATCCCTCTGGGAGAGTGGCAATACGCCTCTTTTTGAGGTCATGCTTCTAAGTAAGAACACGTGCATCTGATCCTTTCTGGGAAGCAGATTTTCATAGAGAAGATGAGAACCTGGTGCTTCTGAGGCACCAGATTTCAGACACAGAGATGGGAGGTCGGGGCCACCAAGATAAACTCCAACTATGTCATAATCTTGCCCAGACCAATCCTGACTGGTGGTCCCCAAGAGCCTCCTAGGTGGTCTGTAGATGGGTTTCTGAGGAATTCATGTTTATAATATGACTGTGTCTTTGTTTTTGTTTCTGGAATGAATTAATCATTTAGCTAGGATAGTGAATGAGGATCAGAAGTCGCCTTTCAACAAAGCAGTTCCTTTTGTCTCATTAATTCTCAAGAAAATGTTTGGCCCTGTAGAATGTGAGTAGGTGAAATGTGTCAGCTACACAGTCTTTCCCCTGATAAAATGATACTCAAGAAAAAAAAGTGTGAGGTCGCTGTTCTTATTCCTCCTCACTTTACACAGAGTTGCTCTCTAGACCATCACATTAAAACTTTGTCAACATTAGGTTATCAACTCCCTCGAGAATGTCCCATTATTTCGTGCCACCAACTCATCTTTTAGGCTGCTCATTTCATCTAAAAACATTCCTCTTCATCTGCCCAGAAACTCTGGTTCATTCTTCAGAATTCAAGCCAAGCAGCATTTCTCCACTGAAGGCTTTTCTAACTTCTCCAGATAGGTGTTGAAATCCACTTAGGTTCTATCATTTATTTCTTTTATAACCAATATTACTATAAATTGAAACTGTACATTTGTTGATCTTTATGTTTTGGTTACTTATTACTGCATAACATACCACCCCAAACAACAATCTTTAAAATTTTTCTCATAATTTTATAAGCCAGCTGGGTTCAGCTGGGCAGGTCTTTCCTTCCATGAGTATGATCGTAGCCGAGTTCCCTCATGTGGCAGCATTTAGCTAGAAGCCTGCCTACTACAGTTGGAACATCTTAAGATGGCTTCTCATTCTCCAAGGCCTCTCTGCGCATGGCAGTTAATTATCCACAGCCTGTCTTGAACTTCCTTAGAGCATGGCAGCTGCACTCCAAGAGAAGTTGCTAGACTTCTTAAGGGCTAAACCTTGAGCTTTTGCAGCATCATTTGCTTCACTTTTATAGATCAAAGTAGGTCACAAGCCCATCCCAAACTCAAGGGGAAGGAGGTGGACTTCGCTTCTTGAGGGGAGGAGCAGGAAAGAATTATTGGCCGTGTTTAATCCACCACACTTCCCCACCAAAAAGTGAGCTCTTGTTCAGAGATTTACTTTGTGGACAGTAATCTTTGAGAAATCAGGAAGAAGATATAAAAATATGCCATAAGGAATTTAAGATAAAAGGCAACAACAACAACAAAAAGATTCGAGAACTTACATTCTGAAATTTCAAAAAATTCTGGCTTTAACATGACTCAAGGAGTACAATGAGGGGGGTGGGAAATGGCCACCAATTTCATCTGCTTTTTCTCTAGATGCCTAAAAAACAAAGCTTGTTATAGCCAGAATTACTGTGAAAACATGCACTCCTCAGAGCTCCAAAATTCTTCATGTTCCACCTATGAGTCCCATCAACATGAGGTTAACCTGTTATCAGGTCTCAGGCCACTTAGTATATTTCACATGTTTCAATAAATTTTTGAAAATCCTTTTTATCTAACACACCAGTACACATGATCTAGCAGGACCTAACTAACCACCAGATGTTTCCAGATGTTTGGTCTGAGTATGAAACACTTTTAATTCATTTGCTAGAGGTGGAGTACATAGAATGAAAGGAAAGTAGAAAGTTTTATGACTGATTCAGTTGCATCAACTTATCGGGAGAGCTATACAGTCAGGTTCATGGCATAATTGTAAATTGTGAATTTTGAGGTAAATTCTTTCTGGAGCAAAATTGGACAATATATATAACATAGGCATTGAAAATTTTGCATATTCACAGGCAGAGGAAGGTCAGAAATTCTCCAGAAGAAAATTACGGGAGGTGCCAGAATCATGAATGGCATCTCAACTGGTAGACAAGGTCCCTGCCCTCATGGAGCTTACATTCTAGAAAAGGAAAGAGAAAATGAGTATAAGCATTTAAATAAGATAATGCCCAACAGTGTTAAGTACTCTAAAGAAAACACATAGGATGAAGTGAGACTTACTAGTATAATAAATCAGAAGAGATGATCAGGAAAAGCCCATCCCAGGGGGGAAACGTCTCCATATAGGGTTATGTTCCAGTAAGTGTGGCTTTGATTTACGTAATTCTTTAATGAATACGAATAATTTCTTTTCGGGATATTTAGCCCAAGTGTTTCTTAAGCATTGTTCAGTTCATTGCAGATATTTCACGCAGATTTTCAACAGATGCTGGCAAATCTAAATATTTGTTCGTTTCTTAAGGTTGTTTGCTGAGGGCAGTATTTTGTATTTTTAGATAATTGCATTTGTTTGCGAGTGACCTTGGTTTTTTTGCAACGAATTGTCTGATCATCCCGAATTTGTCTGAGATCAGTGCAGTCAGAACACTTTTATTGTCTTTTCCATTTTAATTATTTCCTTCATCTGATAATTACCATTGTCTAAAGAATTACAAAAGGAACCGCGGTAAGAAAAGACACATGCAGATATTTTCTAAAAACTAATTTGGGCAACTAACTTCATTATCCCATCGAATAAGTGCCCCCCCCTGAGCTGGGAGCAGCATCTTTCCAAAGCACACTCTAAGCACGGGCACAGCCGCATCTTGGGAGGAGGCAGGCATTTCAGCATCAGGAGTCAGCTGAGCTTTTTCACAGGTCATCCAAGGACCATATGGAAAACAGCTCACAAGTGTTTACACCTCAATTCCAGAGAAAAGCCCTAGGCAATTATGACTCTCTGACAGCCAATGGAAACTGAGGCACACACCAGCAACTAATTTGCTTTAGGGAGAGTTGGCAAACGGGATTGAAAAAGAAATGACCTCTGTTGATCTCTGGACTTTGGTGAGCCTGTTTCCTGGTGGCAATTGCGTAGCTCGCAGCTATATTCCCAGTACCTAGCAGAGTTCCTGGGACAAACTAGATACTTGTGTTAGTTTTCTATTGCCATGGTAACAAATTCCCACAAATTTAGCAGTTTAAAACCACACGTATTATCTCACAGTTCTGTAGGTCCATGGTCCAAGAACACCGTGACTCAGCTGGAAGCCTCGGCTTAGAGTTTCACAGGCTGAAATCAAGGTGTAAGGAGCACTGTGTTCCTTTCAGGATGCTATGAGGATGAAGCCACTTTCAAGTTCACTCAGGTTGTTGGCCAAATTCAGTACCTTGTGATTATAACCGTAGTCCCTGTTTGTTTGCTGGCTGCAAGCTGAGGGCCATTTCCAGCCTTCGGAAGCCATCTACAGTTCCTGGTTCATGACCTACTTCATCTTCAAAGCCAGTGAGTATGGGTGGGTCCCTCTCATACTTCTAATCTCTCCTGCCTCTTCCTCCACTTCATTTCTCCTAGACTCTGTTTTCCTCTTCTACCTTTAAGGGTCCATGTGCTTTATTGGGCCAACCAGAACTAATCCAGGACCATCTCCTCACTTTAAGATCAGTCATGTTTAGCCATATTTCTTCCATCAGCAAAGTCCCTTTTGCCATGGAACATTAATCAATTCACAGGTTCTGCGGGCTACACCATGGACATCTTGTGGCAGCCATTATTGTATAAGCCACAACACTCCATACAGTTAAATAAATGAAGGATTTACCCAAGATCAGGCGCTAATACTATTTTCTCTGCAGTGCAATAATATACCCAGAGACTGAATTTGGTGGATGAGGACTTGTGTGGACACAGGAGAGAAGCAAACTCCATCACGCAGCCTTCCTGCGCCAGACCCGGATCTGGTGCCTTCCTGTGAGTCTTCATTGAACACAAGGTGCCGTGAAACAGGCACATTATCTCTGGGTTTGAATGATGACATTAACACTCAAACTAGTCAGGTGACCTGTGTAGCAGCAGAGCCCCCCAAATCCAAACCCACATGGTTTGCTCATTATGCGGGGTGTCCTTTTGCTTAGACCTGCAAATGCCATACTCACATGTCGTCTTGTTGAAGACACACTCTGAAACAACAGCACTCAAATCCAGATCTGGAACTTACCAATCGTGTGACTAAATGCTTAATAGCTCTGTGCCTCGGTTTCCTCATCTGTTAAAAATGGAGATGATGATTGTACCAAATTCATAGTTATTATGAGGATTAAATGAGTTGATAGAAGCAAAACTCTTAAAACAGTGTCTGGCATTGCTTGAGTGTTAGCTATTACTCTCATTATTTATTTGAGCAATTGGATTTCAACATTATTTCTTACCTTCCGCTTTGTATTTTTTTAAATATCTTACCTCTGAATAAGTTTATCATCTCTGGACATATTTGCAATGTTGACTGACACTTTCGTTCTTTTTCTTCCCCCGTAAGTCCTACGGGATGATAGACAAAAGTGACATTGGTAAGATAACACTTGTGAAATGATAACTGTGCCTAAATAATAGATTAGAGAGAATATGTGTGTGTTTGCCGAGGAGGAGGGAGGTGGGGAGAGCAAAACTTCTACCAGACACCAGGAAGTTGCTCTGGGCTGGGTGGAGTGAGCCACAAAGCGAGGGAGGTCAGTGGAGCCCAAGCAAGGTGACTGGCACGGGGAGACCACGGATCGGGCGTGGTATCCTCCTCTAGACGCCAGCCAGGCTCCATTTCCCAGCAAGCCTTTCACATAAGCACGGGCTAGACGGGCTCCTGTTGAGCAGAGGAATGCATGGCCCACGCTCAGGATCAAAGAGTCATATCCAGTGGCAACTTCCTTCCAATGGCAGCAGACGGCACTGTGGATGATGGAGCAGAAGCATGCCCGTCTGTTACATAGCCTTGGATCTTCATTCCCCAATTTCTTTCCTATCATTCTCTCTTCTTCGACTCCTGTGACCCTCCCTTCCTTCTTTTTTGGTACCAAGATGACAAGAACAGAGAAGACCACTGTCAAGCTTATTAGACACAGGATGAGCATTTTGGCTGTACCTCGGCTGATCGCTGTTCTCAACCATTTCACGAGGGGCACCAGAAACAAATTCTTTCTTGTCTTTGGACATCAGAGAGGAAGAAATCATTACCCATCTGATCTGAATGCAGAGTAACCACCTTCAACATGAAGCAGAACTATGAGTCCCAGGGGAAACGCATTCCTGATTCCTATAACCTAATGAACACCAGAACTGGATCCATATGGAGGCATTTACTCTTTCGTTCACAATGAGGGCAGTTTGCTATATTGAAGGAGCACTAAGAACAGCATTTAAAGAAAGATATATGCAAAGAAAAGAAAATATTTCCATGCTGTCAGTAGTGTGTGAACATTCATTTGATCATTCCATTCTGTGATCTGTTCATAGCAACTGTTGGACTATGTAGCTGTCCAGCCAACAAGTCTCTTCCATGAATTCTATTTCCCTCTTGGGCCATCTGCCAAGAAAAACAGATTGAACTTTAGCTCCAAGTCTGAAAAGTTTCCTTTTGCTGACCAGAGTTAGACCCTAGTCTATTATCCTAAACTAACTGATAAAACAATCCCTTGGTGCTATTCTTTGAACAAGTTGTGTAAGCTAAGACTTAGTGAGGAAGGGAAAAATGGCATATAAAGGAAGTTTTTGAGCTAGCAGCTATCCTAGTCATTAATTTCAGACATTGTGCAAACATTTCACACCTTAGGGTTGCAATAATAAGACCTACGAACTTCAAAAGCACAGGCAGATATTTCTGAGCTCTTTTCTTCATCTCACGCAAAAATCTAAACAGCCATATGTTACCTTATTTTTCGAGAGAGATATGATTTACATTCATACATTCCATTTTGCCCTAAATCTGGAAATAATTTCCCCTGAATATGAAGGCAAAAAGGGAGGGAGGGCGGGGACTGCTGCATTCACACACAAAACTGTGTTTACGTCCCTGTCACTCTGGATACTTCCATTAGAGGGTGCGTCTCTTTATATTGCAATTATTCATTTAAATCTGTTTGTTTGTCTATCGCTTCCATTAACTGAGCAGTGCGAGATCACCCACCAGAATTTGTGCTTCAGCCCTTAGCAAAAAGAGGCAACGACAACAAAAAATAGACATAACTTGATAATTAATGTTTATTTTAACAAAATCGTTGATGTTATCACCACAGGAAAAAAAAATCAGTCCTTTTTTTGGACTTTCTTATACTTACTTTATAGTTGAGTGTTGTTTGGATTTGAATCGTATTGCGGGTGAAGAAGGGCCACCAAGGACTTTATCTATCACTCCCCATGAGTTTCTATAGAGAGAACCTCCGAAGTTCATCCTATTCACCAAAGAAGTCTAAGGCAGGGTCCTTAGCCAGAGCGATGCCTGGCGCAGAGCAGGGGTTCAACGACATCGGTTAAACAAGTGAGTCGATGGGAATTGGTACCCCGACTTCCCAGCACAGACTTGGCTCTTTAATAAGAGTTTAATCAATGTCTATTGATTTATGAGAGTGGCAAAGCTTAAGTTTTCTAGAAAATAAATGGAGTGAACAACTTAAAAATAGAAGTATTGATAGTTAAATGTATCAGGTTACTCATGTTGCCCCTCTCTCTCTCCCTCTCTCTCTCTCTCTCTCTGTCTCTTTCTCTGTCTCTCTCTCTCTTTCCTCCAACATACCTCATAACAAGGTCCTTCTGAAGCCATGTGGCCAATGCCTGCTGCTTTTCCTTACACTAGGAGGAGATTTTATTTTCTCCTCCATGTGTCTTGTTTGATTATATTAGTTGTCTCTAATGACTAGGCCAGAGTGAAGAATGCAAGCTGTAGGATCGCATAGTTGAAGGTGCCTGTACATTGAACCTAAGGGGGCACATGAATTGGGATGGCACTTAGGGCTAGTTGCGGCATATGGTTAAGAGGGGGAGGTCCTGACCAAACCAAACGCTGATGAGCAGCAGAGAGAAAGGCCAGCAAACGGCTGTCACTGGGCCGTTCCAGGAAGGGATGATGGACTTTCCTGAAGGAAACAGTTCTAAGAGAACTTGGAAACAGGGACGTGGGAGCAGACAATACTTAGACACTCAGGAAAATGGCCAACGTGTCTGATAGTAAAGAATAAAGCGTCATTACCAGCTGGGCTCCAAGGAGCATGATGAGGGTGGGATATCGGCAGAACGGGCAGCTGGCAGGAGTCCGGTGGGCGCTGGTCCTCAAGGACCTGGAGGAGCAGCTAAGTTAACAAGACTGGAATTTAGGCACAAGAGGATTTAATGCCATTTCCCAAAACGAGAGTCGAAGATGGAAATTCTGTGCCACGAGCAGAACAGCAGCCCAAATCAGAATCGAACTGATGCCAAAACCCACCTTAAAGTCCGTCACCCCCAATCCCAAATTATAGCCTGGAACAAGATTGACCAGAGGTAGAGATCTAGGGGACAAGCACACCCATTCATTTAAAAAACTGCCACCTCTGTGCCAGGCCCTGGGCTAGACACCAAGAGCTAGTGGAGATTAAGATGACACAGCACAGCAAGGAAAGAGAAAAGAGAACGCCGAACACCATGACTAGGCGTGTGGCAGATAACGGCAGTGGGAGGGGCATCGGAAAGGGGAAGCTGAGAGACGTGGAAAGAAGGAAAACAGGCAGGTGAAAACATTGCAGAGCTACGCTATGTTTTCTCCATAATTCAGGTTTCTGTAATTGGATATTTAATGAGGGCGAACTTCTTATATCAAGTTGTCCTCTTACTACTTATACTGTTGGTTCGTATCAATCTCTAAAGATCATCACTAGGGTTAAGGTGACAGAGCCAAGACAGCACATGTGATTTGGATGCCCTAACCTGTTTCTTTCCATCCCTGCTCTACCTCCCCATCTCTGTCACGGTACCCACCACCCACTATTAGGACAAACCAAAAACCTAGGAGTCATCCTTGATTTCTCTTCTTCCTCGTCACTTCCGCTCCCAACAGCCAACCCATTAGCACATTCTATTCAAAGTCTATTTCCTAAGTATATCTGGATCCATTTACTTCTCTCCATCTCTGCTGACGCTCTCCAGCGCAGGACACTAACTCTTACCTGTACTACTGCAAAAGCCTCTTAACTGGTCTGCCTAGTTTTACACCTGCCTCTCCCTAAATCCATAGTCTGCTGGAGTGGTCATTTCATACCTGCTCAAAGACAACCAGTGGCATCCTGTCCCACTTCAAGACCTTGCCTGGCCCTACCTGTTCCTATGTTCTGGTTCCTAATCTCCACCCCATGCTTCTCTCCCCTAATTCACTACATCCTAGCCATACTTCCCTTCTTTCTGCTCCCCAACCACTGATCTATTCCCACTGCAGGGTGTCTGCACCCCATGAACACTCTGCCTGGAACGTTCTTGTCCAGTCTTTCCGTGGCTGGCTTCTTCACAGGCTCGATTCAAACTTCCCCTTTCTCAAAGAGTTTTTCTTCCTTACTTATTACATCTCAAAATGCAATCATAAAAATAACCCCGTTTGTTACTGAATTTTAAAGTCTTCCTCTATTGTCTTATACATCATTTTAAGAGTGGAGTCTACTTTCTTTGGTAAAAAATAATCATAAAGAACAGTGGCCTAATTGAAATTATTTCTCTTAGCAGCTATTAAATTCAGGACACAAAATGAAGGCACTTCAACCTCAGATGTCTCTAGCAGGCAATTTTAAAAATCTCTATCTGCTAGAGTTACTGTTGGGTATAAGCTCACCAGAAAGTCTGGTAAGTTCCAATAAAACCTGTTTATTTTTTAAAATGTAGACATCTGAAGTATCACGTTGGAGCAAAAGAGATTACTAGAGTTTGATTTTCCTAACACTGCACATAGAGCTATGACTTGCAACTTTCTGGCTAATGGTTGGTACATGACAGCAAATTCAACATGTCAACGCTTAGAGAAAATCACTGAGCTGGGTATGCTCTTCCTACAGTTAGGGCCACAGTACGGTTGGAGAAAACAGGTTAAATTCTATGGCACTATTAAAGTCTTTGGTAAAGATTGTTCCTCTCCTTTTGCTAACTAACCATTCCTGCCTCCTTTAAAAAGAATGAACTTCCAGCTACCAAATCTAACCTTGAGTGTCAAGGTAATAATAAGCACTCTTTATTGGACCAGAAATCATGCTAGGCACTTCACATCCATTATCTCTACCTCTCGCAACCACTGGAAAGGTTAGCCTCATTTTTTATCCAAGGAAACTGAGGCTTGAGAACCACACAAGGGGGCAGAAGAAAAGCCTGTATTCAAATGTCGATCTGTTCAGCTCTGTCTTGTGCTGTTTTCGTTGTCACCATACGGCCTCCAATTTCTTTGACTAATTGGGCTCGAAAAACTGGGGCTCACCTATCATCTTTAGAGAATATAAATGAGCCTTATCCTATGAAGGAAGTGAGACAGAAAAGATAATAGAAAGAAAAAGGACATAGATTGTAATAAAGGGGAAAATTGGCACAAAAGTCCTTCTTCTTTGAGGTGGAGAGAGTTTATTGGATTTCTGGCAAAATCCACTTTATCTTCTCAATTCAATCAGATTGATAAACCCTCTGAAGATTTATACCAGGCTGTCATTGTTTTTCTGACCCATCTGGTGAGTGTGATCATGTTCAAACATTAAATGGGAGGAAAATAAATGTGCATTCTTTCTGGAATGGCACACACATATGTTCTCAGCCTGACAAGTCAGATTCGGCTGAAGAAGACACACACAAAAAAATGGATCTGCTTAAACAGGAATGAGCTCAAATCGGTTCCCAAGCAGCTGCTTTATTTTGAGCAAAGCTGCATGTAATACTAGATGGGATTAAATATCTCTTTTTCTGATGAAGAGCTGGCCAAATGTTTCCTAGTTTCTAACTTTGTTCCCTTGTTGGATCCCAAAGAAGAACAAAGAGGACCTTCCAAGATATCTCCTATTGAATATGTCATTCGAGATTCTTCCTTGCCAGAACTTTAGTAACTGGAGAAAAATGTCTCTAGGTGAATTGCCTGAGAATAAATCACTTCAATCTGCAGAGAACTTGATTCTTTATTAAAGCGCTCTGGGAATTCTGGGAAATCCTATTTATTTATTTTTAGTAAGGTGCTGATATTTATTGTCAGTTTTAGTGGCATGCCAAAAAGATTCTCTCTCTGTCTCTCTCTGTCTCTCTCTGTCTCTCTGTCTCTCTGTCTCTCTGTCTCTCTGTCTCTCTCTCTCTCTCTCTCCCTCTCTCTTCCTGTCCCCACTGACTAAAGGTATTAATTAGCTAGAGGTAAATTATCTCATTTGCACAAAAGGATCACAAGAATATTTTATTTCAAAAAGCATAGATTTGCCTAATAATCTCATGTGACATTCCTACGCATCACTTAAGAAGCAAATATCCTTTGTGTCCCATTCACAGATAAGACACTGAGCCAGAGGGACATAAAATAACTTTATTAGATGGTAAATTCTAGGTCTCCAAGACTAAGCCAGACTTGGAGCTGGCAAGTTTTAAAAACCACGTTTCCTTCCTTAGGCATGTTTTAGAACTGTATTTTTTTAAAAGATGACCATTTTGTTTACATTTTCTTTTAGTGTATCTGACTAGAAACGACCTACTATTTTTTTCTTTCTTTTCCTCTTTTCTTCCTTTTGCATTTGTCTTTATTTCCCAAGGTAAAATTTGCTTTCTAGTTGTGACCCTGGATTTTGACTTGTGAAGTTTTCTGGAACTTCCTGAGAAACAAAATGCCGGCGAAGGAGCAGGTGGGCGCCATGACGGCACGTGGGGGCGGTGCTTGCACACATGCTGCTTCCGAAGGAGTCAGAATGCCAGGTATGCCTCTCAGCCTCTCCTGTCACTCTCCTCTGCTGATTCTTGCATTCTCACAGCCTGTAATGCCTTTGGAAACTCAGAGGCCTGTGCTCCAAGCCAGGCTGCCAGAGTTTGAGACTAGTCACATGGAAAGTTCTGGAAATTGACCATTAGTCTAGTAAAAGAAGAAGCATGAAAAACAACTTCATTCTGTCAAATGTCAAGTTACTAACATGTGCATCTGTGGAAGAGGCTCGGAGATCTCTTGGAATAAAATATTTTATCTCCTGACAATGTTTTCAAAGTGTGGCCTTTGGGAACCACCTGAATTAAAATCATTTTTTTTTTGGGGGGGACTCACAGGGGAGGGAACAATGCACAGACTACAAGTTCTAAGTGAATGTTTTCAAATTGTGGGTCTCCGCCCATCCCTGGGTCATAAAATAAATTACTGGATAATGAAAGGTTTTTGTTATTTTCATGAAATAATAGAATATAGTAGAATAGATAGAACAAAACAGAAGAGAGTGCATTGCGTATGGTAAGCAAAACAGTATATTGGGAACCTCTGTGTGTGCGTGTGTGTGTGTGTGTGTATGTGCGCACGCGCGCGTGTGTACCATTCTGTAATGTATTGTATATTTCTTGGTGTATGTCAAGGCCAAAAGAAGTTTGACAAACAAAGTAGTTTTCCAGACAGGTCCTACCTACCTTAATCCTGATCATGGCAGAAACATAATGGACAACTTTCAGATATAGTTGGGCCTGCATCCTGTTAGTCTTAGCTCGGTATTTGCTCAGCACCAGTCTTGCCCAGACATTGGACTAGAATTAGCCTTGTAGCCTTCAGCCTAGTCAAGATAAGTGTCGTAGGAATACAAGTAGCCCCAGCTTCAGCCTTTCCTCTAACCCCATCACAAGCACCAGGCTCCTCAATTATATTTCTATCCTAACTGGCACTCAAATTCCTAGGTAGTCCTGGAACTCTGCTCTTAAAATCCACAGTTAGAGCTTGCACCAAGCCCTAACAACCTACCCAAGTATTGGTTAGTAATCTTCTCAAGGATGCAAACCCTGCCGTTTTACTCCACACAAGAGCTGGAGTCCTGTGATCACCCATCAGCTTCCCCCCAGGAATTGCGCTGATGCCGTAATTCAGACCACCGCCACTGCTAGAGACTCTGGTTACTGATGCCCCTCGGGCAGCCTTGAGCCACCTCTCAGCTGGAACTATGGTTCACGGTGCCTCATCTGGAGTTGGGCTTTGAGGTCTGTCTAGAGGTGGAGTTCTCTAAGTGTGGTCCCAGATAACCAGTATTAGCATCACACGGTAACTTGCTAGAAATGCAAACTATTGGGCCATCACAGACCTACTGAATCAGAAACTCTGGGGGTGAGGCCAAATTATCTGGGTTTTAACAAGCCTTCCAAGTGATTCTGGTGCTTGCTACAGTTCGAGGACCACTGTTCTAAGGCAAAGGGAAATGTACTAGAAAATCTATTGATGCTTATAACAAAGACAAAACATCTTTCTTCTGTTCCCTCACACAGATTGTGAGGGTGCCATACTCAGATGAAAAGTGTTCATGTATTAACTCTTTCATACATTATATCAGAAATATTCCTACTGTGGTCCTAGTTTTTACGGTGTTTCTTAATTAAATTATGAGGGCATTTAAGTAGATCTGATTCAATAAAAACTGAGAAGATAATAACAGAATCGTATTGAGGTTTGCAAGTTTCCGGAACACTGGAAAGTTTTCACTGGTTAAATTTCACTTGCTAAATTTCCTTATTCCAGCTGAGACTTTCAACAAAAAGATAAAAATCTCAAGAGACATCTTTTTTCTCATGAAAACACAAACCGGTGTTTGCTTGTTGGTTTGTCTTGTTTTAGGATTTTCTTCCTTTACCCTCAAAAGCTTCAGATAAAAATCCAGATATTAGATTCCTTTCAAATGCATTTTTTTAGTTTTCCCATCAGCTGATGCCTTAAAGCCCATTTTACTGATGAGTTTTAGAGTGATTCACATGTAACCACTATGAGAACACAGCATGCTTTAGTGATGAATAGTTTCTCAATATTTTTTAAACTATATTCTGTTATGAACTTCTTAGTAATGAGACCACCTCGTTCAGTCATCAGCCTATATCTTTGTTAACCCTCAGCCATCTACATCCATGCATAGATGTGAACACTGATTTTTACACACTTAACACACATAGCTACTATTTCTAGACTAGAAACAATGATTAGGCAGACAATAGAAACTAAGAATCAACCAACACAAATAAACACAGAGATGGGACTCATGTACCTCATTTTCACTCACACCTGACTCGCTATAATGAATCTATATGACTCTCATCTATCCAGTGTCACTTCTTTGGGAAGTGACCCCTCCACCATTCTGTAAGGACCTCCTTAGACCATGTGCTGCAGGGGGACTTGCAGATAAAGGCGTGGCCAGGACCCAGGCTAAATCACCCACAGAACTAGGCCCATCTCTCTGGGCATAGCCATTAGACCAGGAATGGGCCCTGTCCTAGACTGAGCCAATCAGGATGTTCCCAGGACCCTTGTCACTAGAGGCAGCTGCTCCTTCTCTATAACAATGGACACTGAAGGCCAAATGCATATGAAACATCTGGGGGAGACGTGCCACGTCCTAGGGAGAGGATGAGATAAACCGGAGAGGAGGGTGTATGTCGAAAAGGCCTAGAGCAACCTCTGCCCAAAGGCAAAGCACCATTTTGACTCTCCAGGTACCTGTGTCAGTCAACCATCCTTTTCACAAAATCTACTGTGAATTGAGTTTTCATCACTCGCAATCGAAAGCCTCATACAGTTTGCCAAATATTTTTGTAAATTGGTTTTCTAATTTACTCAAGAAATGAGGAAATCATTCTCAACAGGCTTTTTGCAGATCTGTGATTCTAAAATGTCATTTATTCCCTAACTTGGGCAGATTATTTTTTAATAAAGTCGATAATTTATGTATTTCAGTTTTCTTTTATTTAAATGAAATCAAATTTATCCAGCCTAGATTTTCTATGAAAATTAAGTCAAAATTTGTGGGTGCTATGAAGAGAAAGTCTTCTGGCCTGATGCTAAACAACTCTCACTGGTGCTTAGACACTGGAGTCTGCAAGCACGCCTGTGTAAGGTTCGCTGTCATCTTGCCATTGACCTTGTTTTGTAACTGGTACATCAGCCCCTTATTTGGTTCTGGTGAGAACCAAACAAAGAGCAAAAGCAGAATGCCTTGATCACATTTACTGGCATGTTGTGAGCAGTTGCATCATAGGAACACAAGCATTGACGGCCCTGATAAACCTTAATGAACACAAGAAAAGGTTTCATTGCTCTATAAACAGTTTTATACATAAATGTCACATGAAAGGCAGTGGTATTAAAGATTTATGCCATGGGGTTGCCTGGAAAACATCACCCAAGCACTGTTGTTCCTTTGGCAACAGATATAATAGCACTTACTGTTTGTTTAATCTGGGCCTCTCTTTCCTAGAACTCTATGCTGTCAAAATAGTCCTTTGTTCTTAGTGTCTATGTGTAGAATTTTATTATGGAGAACTGTGGCCATTTTATTTCTTTTATAAAAAAAAAAAAAAATCAGAGGCAAATATGAGAAAATGTTAACAAAGCCTATGTTTAGGGATCAGGAACACCAATGTTTTTGTCATTTGTACTTGGGCTCTACAGGTTAAACCAAGTTATCATCCATAAATAGCAAGACTCCAGAAGGAACTGTGAATTTATTTTTTATCCTAATAGTAGCACTTAATGATTTTAAACAAAATAGTTCTCGTGATAGATCATTGATATTGAAGAGATGAGAAATAAACCACGTTTAGGTGAGAATACTACCTGAAAACAACTCAGAACATCGAAGTTGCCAAATTTGGAATCTACCCTCAAACCTATTTGAGCTGCACAGAGCAAAAACTCAATCCACCGTTTGTTAAGGCAGTTTCTTCATTTTTCGGATGGGAATTCTGTGGAGGGGACTTAAACTACCACGGAGAAATGCTGTGGATGGTCAGTAAAGAAATCTCACATGCAGAGGAAAGTGCCACATACATAGAAGCTGAATAATTATTTTGCAAATAATTTGGATTTTTAGTGCTTTAGATTATTTGTCATTTTCATCATTGCTTTGCCACCGAATAATGGCAAGGAATGTGGAGCCGGTAGGGGTTATAGCATAAAAGCAATAGCTTTTTCATGTATGCAGATTTCTTTAAGCCATTCTAATTTATTAACACAGTGCCTACTGTAAGAATGTCATAACTATACATCAAAAGGAATTTTTCAGACTAACTTTCTTTTCATGTCATTAAATAAGTCAATTAGTGGACAATATTATTCAGCCATGGAATCTGGCATTACAGAGACCCAAAATATGTTGTCCTATGCACTGCCTACTTCTAAGATAGGTTGGAATTCAAATAACACGAATCTCTTATAGTGATTATTAGACATTCTCAAAGAAAATGTCTTGACCTTATATTAGAATATGAACAAATAAACATACTTAAACATTTAAATGTTTTAAATTAAAATACATTATTTAAGGTATGACCACTTTTTTATGATTTCCTAAATTTAACAGACTTTTTAATCTAATGCACCAATAAACAATTATAATACTTAGTTCAACAGGACTTATATTAATATCATAATTTATATTTATTTTTACATTTTTATAATCAACCTATAGTCATAGAGTATGAGAAGCTAAATTACATTTACAGAACAGAACGTAAATGCTAAACACCTGAATAATGTAAAAGAAAAGATAGAATTAATGAAAGTCGACAGTCATTAGAAAAGGCTGACTGACATACAGGGGGTCTAATTTTCTCAACCTCTGTAGTAAGGACTCAAAGAAATACCACCTAAAATCGAGGAATCGAAAAACAGAGATGTAAGTATGCTAAGTATGCTATGGTCTGAATGTTTGTATTCATTTGTTGAAATTCATTTGTTGAAAACCTAAATGCCCAAGGTGATGGGATTAGGAGGTGAGGGCCTTTGGGAAATACTTAGGCCACGAGGGTAGAACCTTCGTGAATGCGACCTTATAAAAGGAACCCCAGGGAGCTCTCTCATCCCCTTTCTATCACGTGATGATGCAAAGAGCCAGCAGCCTGCAACCCAGAAGAGGGCCCGTACCAGAACTTGACCACGGCGCTAACTTTATCTTGAACTTTCCAGCCTTCAGAACTGTGAGAAATAAATTTCTGTTGTTTATAAGTCACCCAGTCTGTGGTATTTTGTTACAGCAGCCTGAACAGACTTAGACGAAGTAGAAATATAGCACACAGAGCTACATAGGCTATCATGAACTAAATAGAATCTAATCTAATAAAGGAGGGTTAAAAAATGTGGGTGTAAGTAAGACAAATATTTCACCTCTAAGAGCAGAGATCAATACTGATATGTTTGAGTTTAAAATGTACGAATATATTATTTTGCATTACAAGGAAACTATCAGAAAAATAAAGCCAGAAATAGCTCATTCGCAGTCCTCATCTTAATTGATCTATGAGCAACACTTGACCAGCTGATAACTCCCTCCTTGATGACCTGCCTCCCTTGGCTGCCAGATCTCAGAGTTTTTCTCCTACTTTACTTGCCCTTTCTCAGTCCTCCATGCTGCTTCCCCCACTCCAAACTCAGTGTCAGGGTGCCCCAGGACTGCACTCAGCCCCTTCGTAATGACAGTCCCTCGGCACAGGATCGTCTGCATGTTTTTTAACTTAGATTTTGAATATTGCAATTAATCGTGATAATTTTAGCTAACAAATATTTATTAAGAGCCTGTGCTAGGCAAGGCACGTATTATATTCTTGGTCAGCACTGTCTTTTCTAGAACAGTCTATGATGATAGAAACATGCTATATCTGCTCTGTCCAATTTGGTAGTCACTAGCTTGGTGTGGCTATTGAGTGCCTGAAATGTGGCTAGAGTATTTCTGATGAACTGAACTTTTAATTTAATTTAATTTTAATTTTAATAGTCATGTGGCTAGCATCTACCATATCAGACAATGTTATTTCTAGAAGCTCAACTATGAAAAGGACATTTATGGTGATCCTGATTCTTGGATCTTCCTTCAAAAAGGAAAGGATCCCACCAAAGAAAACCAAGGAAATTCTAGAAAATAGAAGATAAGAAGGTCTTTGTCACTATTAAAAATAGGCCAACTATATTAATTCTACTATACGAAGATTTTGGAAAGCTGTCTTAATTTTTACTTGTAAGAGAGAAAAGGTAAATCAATTTTTTTCATCGTTAATTTTTTTATAGCATTAGCACATTAGTCTCATTTTTAGCTTCATAAATTTTGGTAGTTTGGGAATAGAAAGTTATAAAATGAACAAAAGAAAACCTGAGGCATAATAGACTCATTTTAGCCAACTTTAATTTTGGTCTTCCTTATTTTTCAACGTCGTCTCTTCAGTTTCAAAGATCTCACTGGAAGTGTTGTTATTTCATCTGTCTCTAATTCTGAACTTCCTGCTCAGAGTTTGTTTTCTGATATTTATCATACATCTTGTGAAAGTCTCCCCACATAGCTGATACTTGCCTTTTATTATTGTAAACTTTTGTGTGTTCAGAGTCCACTAATGGCAAGGGAAGGGAAATATCTGACATTTCACTCTAATTTACATATCGATTGTATTAGGATTTCTAGTTCTTTATTGTGCATTGCCTCAGAGCATATTTTCACATGGTAGATGTCTAAGTTTCAGTTGCTCAGACATTTTGAGTATATAAAAAGAAAAGGTCTTAATTTAGAATTTTTAAACTATTTTTAAATGAATAAACATCTGTTATATTTAGATATTGTTAATCTGTTGTCTATTTCATATTCCAAAAGCCACGCCCATTATTATTTTTGAGACATGCCTCTCTTGCTAGACTTAATTACTGGTAATGGAACATAAGGCTACTGTGGGACACACCCTTGAGCTTTCTAAGATCCAGCTGAAAGGGTGTTCCAGTTGCCATTTAATTTTGTACTTTTTTAGAGGGTGTTTTAAAGGTTACAGCCCAGCATTTGCTTTTGGTCCTTAAACCTTGGAGCAAAACCTGGAATGGAAGGCGACATCTTGCTGGAACACCCAAATTTTTCCTACATTCTCAGGCTATGTCTTTATTTAAGATTCTTTTAGTAAAAGGAAAGATGGGGTGAGAAAATTATTTTTCCCTAAACAGCAACTCTGGTTCTCTAGAGTCTCTCAAAAAAATTTTTTTAAATAGCTAGTTATTTTCTGAGCTCATCAGTATGTAGCTAAAAATGCCAGCTAATACTTCAACATCCTAATAGAAACCATCTTGCCCAAGTCCACGAGTTTGTTGGTTACATTTCTATCTTCTAGTTTACCACAGAAAATCGTTACACCAAATGCTTCATGGTTACATAACATGAGTCACCAGTTCTTCAGGCTTTTATGATAGTTCCTTCAACATTTTTCCAACCTACACCACCACCCATTCCCACATGTTTTAGGTTTTCCTTGCAGCCAGGACAGCACTTATTAGTACCAATTCCTGCATAGGTTTACTATTGCTACAGAAATGTTGCGTAACAAACAGCTACAAAAAAAGTCAGTGGTATGCAACCATAAACATTCATTTAGTTCACATATCTGTGGATTGGCTGGAGATCTGCTGATCTAGGCTGGGGCAGCTCAGCCGGGTGGCTACGCACTGTGCATCTCTCATCCTCTTGCTGGAATCTGTGGACTAATCTGGGAATGTTCTTTTCTTGCAACAGCTGAATGCAAGAGCATTTCCGGTCTCTGCTGAGTCACGCCTGCTAATAGCCCATTAGGCAAATCACAGTCTAAACTCAAAATCAAGGGGTAGAGAAGTACTGCTCGCCCACTGTGAAGCCAAAGACAGTCACATGGCCAAGTCCACGGAAGTGAGAAAAGGGTGGGCATATATCCGACAACAGTTAAATCTGCCACAAGGAAAGGCTTGGTTCTCCTTTTGAGTTCTTTCATAATTCCTCCATAAGTTAGGGACCTCCGGGTGTAAGCAACTAAAATCAATCTGGCTAAACTAGTCACAAAAGGAATTCACTGGAAGAGTGTGGAGAAATTTATCAAATCAAAGAAAAATCTGATCCTATAGGCCTCGAGAAGAATTAGGGCCAGGAAGGCTCCAAAAATCTAGATAACAGAAATTCATAGTCTCTGGGGACTCTGCCAGGAAACGAAATTTTACCCCATCCTCAAATCACTCAGCTAAAGATTCAAGTTCCCAAGACAGAGTCTAGCTCAGCGATCCTACTCAGCCTTTACCCAAAGAGTGAAAGTCCTATCCCACCAGACCTACTGGTAGCAAGGAGGTTTGGTCTGGTGCTCAGAAGAGAACCAATGTCCTGTTAGCAGAAGTAAGGGGGTTTCATGCTGAGAAGGCAAAAATCAAGCAGTCTGCCTACCAGTTATCATGTAAACCAATCTACTGGAATGTTAAGGATGTTAAACCTGTCGAAAGCATTATATTGCGCTAACCCACTTGCATGAGTTCATCCAATAAGGATTTGAATGAAGACATAAATCCACCTCACTCTAGTAAACACCACATCAGAGGTTTTGGAGTCAGAAGATTTGGGGTAAAGTTCCAGGTCTACTATTTACTGCTTATGTGACCTTACGCAAGTCACTTAACTGAAATCTCTTGATTTTTAAAACAGGAAAAATCTATCTTCTCTATGTCTCCAGGTTGTTGTGAAGCTCAAATGAATTAACAGATAGGTATACAAAAGTCACTGTAAAGTGACTCCCATGTGACAGCAACTCTGTTGTGTCCATTAACAGTGATACCAGGTAAAGTTTCTTGCAAGGTCTGAGCCTAATCACCACAATGTCCAAATTCTGTGCCTCGATGCTGTTTTACCTATGATACCAGCAGGTCCATAAAACTCTCCCAGTTTAAATGAATTATTTCTTATCCTAAGAAAAAGACGCTCTGCATGTAGCAGACCTGAAGACTGAAGGAGGAACGAGAGATGGTTATGTATCTGCACACCAGGCAAATTGAAACATGGTCTTAATGAGGCCCCTGGCTGAGGTATGTTACTGTATGGACCAGGATTCCATCATCAAAAGTAGCTAATTCTGATGAATTAGATTTTCATCAGAAAATACTTTATAGTCACACAAGACGTAAGGAAAGAAACAGACAGACAAGAAGAGAAAGAAATCCGTTTTTGCACTGAAAACTCAGGCTCGGAGTTGCCCAGAGAACAGCAGCAGCTGTGCATCCACAAGGGAGCAGGTTATTTCCTTCCGTACTTAGCACCTTCCACCCTTGGATGTCTGCCGTTGGAAGAGGATTGGGAAGGGAAGGGAAGGAAGAACAGCCGAAGACCCAAACAACCTGCCTGCTGTCAGCGGAGGGAGCGCGAACCATCTCAAGTGCCTCAGCCACGCGGCCCTTTGAAGATTCACTCTGGCTGGTGCAACGCAGCCTCCCTTTCGTGACAGTGAGGATGAGACCAGGTTCCACAGAGAAGCAGCGGGCATCTTTGACTTTCTCCTTGAAGGTCGTGGAGTGCTGGGCCAGGCACGCATGCTCACATTAGGACACAGAAGCCCTCAATCTTAATCAGTGAAAGATGGTAACTTGTGTGACATGTGCTCTTTCCTATGCTACTATACAGTCAGGCTCTTTGTCTTTCCATTCCTGTAGCCAAATAATATTTCTGAGACATTCTTTTCTTTGATTTCATCTCATGGAAATCCCCCCCACTTCTTCCCCATAACCAACAAAGAAGACGTCCAGTGCCCTCAGGCAACTGTAAGACACTCCTGGCATTTATGATTGGAAGGACTTAAACCAATCAGGAGATAATGCTGCTGCCTCTGAGGAAAATATAAGGAATCAGGAGACGAAAGGGTTTTCCTCAGGGTAGAAAAGGCTTCCTAAGCTGAGAGAAGAATAAAAGAGTAATGAGAGCAGAGTCCTGAATGGGGCTCAGAAGAACCACACACACAGACACACGCACGCACACACGTGTACATGCGCACACAGACACACAGGCACGGATCGATGCAGATATTCATGGACATGTATACACGGACCTACACAGGACATACACCTCTCTCTCGCGCTCGCTCTCTCTCTCTCTCTCTCTCTCTCTCTCTCTCTCTTTCTCTGCCTGTTTGACTCCTTGAACAGAGGCTCATGGGCTGTGTCCAAGCCCATTGGGAAGCCTCACTGAAATCCCCATGTCCCATAGAACCAACTTCTAATGAAATGAGGACAATGTAAAGAATCAATCACTCTAGTAGTTCATGCATTTTTCAACGGTTTGCAAAGAAATTTCTCTCCCAACTCTAGCAAGTTAATTGTAGTAAGTTCTCTTGGGATAAAACGAGTAATGATGCCTTTCAGAGAAAATTCTTAGAACTGGCATCGTGCTGCCCAGGGGCCAGAGAGGTCAAGGAGCCTAGGGGAGAAACAGGTAAGACAGGTCAGCAGCCCGGAACCTGATTCCCCCTTTTAAATTGTGAATTGCATGATTAAAAGAGACGACATAACTTCTCGTTTGCTATACTTGGAATCTTCTCTTACTTAGGTGGTTCTCGTCAACATAATACGCTTAATTTAGCCAACACAATGCCCCCATCGAATACTAATAGTGGTGAAGAAATGCACATACTAAAAGCTTGCTGCAGCATGCATACCACATTGAGTTAGCATTATAATTGCTTCTATGCTGTAGCAATGAGTTTCGAGGTTCGTGTGGGGTAGCTGCCACAAGGCAGTTAATCTTGGGACCCTTCAGCTGTAACTAGAGTGACCTTGGTCTGCCCTGGACCGCCCTGGTGTCCCCTGTGGAGCCAACGCAATCCCTAAAGGCACCCTTTTCACTTCTACTTGTGTTCTCGTTCGGACAATAAATTATACGGGCACTTTATTGCTACCCGACTCTCGTGTCTGCGCAAACTTTCAGACGGTGCTAGGGATCCTGCCACACAGAGAAAAGAGTGACGAGTATAGGTCTGAGTGTCTTCTGATCAGGGCACTCATGGCGAGTGGACAGTAACAATGACAGCACCCTAGATCCCCACCATGAATACCTGAGGGGATTTATGGATTTTTTTTTGGATTTCTAATCAATTTTTTACACAGGGACAAATATTATCACATGACAAATGATGAAGCTGAAGTAAAGTTAGTTAAAAAATATCTAACCACCTACTTGATGATGAGCATAATATAGGTGATTCTTCATAAAAACAGCTAAAAATTAAAATATATTGTTCTCCCTTTGAGGTGTTTAGAATCTATTGTGAGAAAGCGCAGAATAACAGAAAATGCTAAGCAGTGGTAAAGGACAGATACAGACTGATAGAATGCCCAAGCGTTAGAAAGTCTTTCCCAAGGTCACATAATAAATATGTGTCTTGGTTAAAAATAGAAGGAGTAGACAGTGAATAAACCTTTATACAGCACATAGTATCCAGCAGCTTTAGGTCTTATTCCACTTAATTCTCATTATAAGCCTATAAAGCAACAGAATTTCCTTTGCAGATAAAGAAACAGACCCTGAGGGGTTGAGAGACGGGCTTGGGGTCGCACAGGATCCACACCTACTGAACTCAAAGCCGGCTTCTTTCTCCTTGATGATTCAAATTGCCCTCCTTTTCTACAGCCCGGGGCAGACATCAGCCAACCTCAGGAATCCTGTGAGTTTCTAACCTCACTAACGTTCTCCTAACGTGGATCCCGACAACCCCCCGGGGACACGGCCATCACCGTGTAGTGGGAGGGGAGTTGCTGAGCTCCACACAGACGCTTCAAAGCACTCAAATCAGGAATGTGTTCGCCCTCCTACCAATTCGATTCACCCCCAATTTCTCAAATACGTTGGAGTTACAAAGCCAGGTGCCGGATGGAGGAAGGGGAGTCTGGGAGGAGAGCGAATGCACGATTCCTGACCTCGAGGACATTGCAACCCAGTAGCAAAGGGGGACACGGGTATTCACGAGATTACATGTCATAATGTGATGAGCCAAAGCAAAGTGAAAACCAAGAGCAAGGAGGACACTAGTGTCAAGTGACAACTACTTCTAATCGCCCTTTTTCTCCTACGAGTGAGCTTCAGCTTCCTACTCATTAAAAAGACGCTCAGACCAACACCGACGCATGGTATCGCCCGTATGTGGAATCTAAAAAAGAGGAAGTGAGACTCACAGCAACAGAGAAGTGGTTGCCAGGGGCAGAAGGGTGGGGTATAGAGGAAGAGGTTGGTCAAAGGGTACGAACTTGCAGTTGTAAGCCGAATAGGGTCTGAGGGTCTCACGCATAACATGGTGACGATAGCCTGACACTATTGGATAACTGAAATTCATTGAGAGCAGCATTTATGTGTTCTCACAAAAGGAAAAGAAAGGTGAATATACAAGGTGATTAGATGTGTTAATTACCCGATGGGGGCGGGGGTCCTTTCACAGAGCCTACGTATGTCAAATCACCACAATGCATACTCGATATATCTTACTTTTCATTTGTCACTTATAGCTCAATAAAGCTATATTAAAAAAAAAAAAATGGTAGAGGTTCATATCTTCCACAACTTCCTCACTGGTTCATCGTAAAAATGTAATTTTTTAAAAAAGAAAATCGTGGAAAAAGTGCTTTAAAAACACTATTTTAGTGTAATTAATGAAAGGTAACATTTGAAAAAAAAAACAAAAACAGAGCCCTGTTTACCTGTTTAATGCAAACCCGCTCTGCAGCTACATCTTGGGTCGGGCAGGTGTATGTGCATCGGATGAGAACTCAGTGCCAACATACCTTTGGGGGCCTTGTCCCTCCTGTACCTGCAGCCTTCTTGCCCTGTCTCACTTCCATCTCCTCTTCCAGCCCATCCCAGGCCCTCTCTGGGGCTCATGCTGAGCTGTCTCAGATGATCTCAGGTACACTCCTGGCTCCCCTTCTGTTGACCCAAAGTCATGCTTCCAACCCGAATGTCTCTGAACTCCAGACTCATTCAGCTGCCTGCCTTGTGGAGAGATCCACCTGGATAGCTCTCGGCCTGTCCAAAAGATCGCTCTCTTCCATCTCTTCCGAAGAGCTGCTCTGCTTCCCTCGTTCCCGCTGCCGGTGACCACCGATTGTTATCCACTAATTACACAGCCACAACCCGGCAATGTACTTAGCATGTCCTTCCTCCCTCCTCTCTATACCCAGTGCTCTGTCCTTCACTTTCCTCGCTTAGAATAGCATATAAGAGGGAAGGAAACTGGAAAGGAATGCTTTTTATACACTTACCTGTCACGTTCCCACGCGGTTCATTTCTAACTGAAGTAGTCTCCTGATGTCTCTTGTCTCTGAAAAGAAAACAAAGTTGGAATCTATATAGACAAGCATTTTCTTAATTGGGCTTGTTATTTCCAAGAGGTTTTAACAGGCTTTTTTTTTTTTTTTTTTTACTGGTGAAGGTGGTTCCAATATTAGCCAGATAATGTATTGATTGTGTCTTCAGACCTTGCCCCTCACCCTCGACCCCCAGGTTTGGGCTCCTAGGTAAGTGAGACTTCTAACACAGTTTAACTCTGACCCCAAGGAATGAACGGGACGCTTGCATCTGGTCACCACACACTGACAGTATGACGTATGTACAGATGGGATGTTTGCATTTAAGAGTGCGATTTGGTTTTTGTTGTTGCTGGGATTTGGCTTGCTTGGGTTTTGATGTGCCTGAGAGAGCTGTAGGATCTGTGAGCACAGACACTCCAGCCTGGAACAAGCCCGGCTGTTTTCACTAGGATTCCTGACCCAAAAAGATAAGGGAGCTGGCCCTTTCCTGGGACAGCCTGACGTGCCATTGCTGTTCCCTTGCTGGAACCTGCCATCCTAATGGCCGTCCCCATCCCATTCCCGATGGAATGCATTAAATGCAAGCTGGGGCTGCTTCCACCTGCCAGCAGCATGGGTGTCACCTCGGCCGGCATCCTGACTGCTGTAAGCCTTCCCCTCTCCAGAGCTCAAACCCTCCCTGCCCCTCAATGGGACAGAGGAGCTGGAGGCAGCCCCGAAGCTGCTGTGGTTAACTCCTGCCTGTTGCATCTGTGTTCCCCAAAAAAGGCCACTCAGTCGAAGGAAAAGCACCTGCCCATAGTTCTCCTTGTGGAACTAGAGTGTGGCCTAACCAGACACAAAGCACAAGTTAACTCGGCATAGCTGAGCCTCTTCGCATAGCCACAGGGCACAGCTGCACAGTTAAGTCTCTGAGAAGTCCTACAGCTGAGAACCTGTTCGCCTTGCTTTCAGCCAGTTGTCCAGACTATTTGAACATGGGGCACTTTTCAGCAACCTACCTTTTTTAGGTATGTATTGATATAAACTGACAAAAACCCCTGAAGAATCTGGAATAGACTCATCAGTTGGAATTTTCTTGGTGAACCCAAACTGATTTCAGCTTTCTGTTGCATCAGAATAGTTGGCGGGGGAGAGGGGGAAAGAAACCTTCACCCGTGTGACTTTGCAAGAGGTGATCTGTGTGTGACATGATCTGAGGCTGAAAACGTGCATAGAGCTGGTGCGGGAGAACCTGAAAGAAAGAACAGGCAGGAGCGAGGAGACCAGAAAGAACGTTGTAGAATCTGCCTCCTGCTGCCACCGCCACCCACCCTACCTGGGCTCTATGGCTTCCAGCTTGAGCCTCTGCAGAGAAAACGGAGGACAGTCAGGAAACCGTGGCGTGAAGGACATTGTTAGACTGTGAACACGGGGCCCAGAGCAGTCCCGAGTATAGAAGAGAAACGTCCTTGCCGGCCTATCCCCAGCCCCCTATCCTCTGCCACAAACTGCAGCATCACTTTGGCCCCCGAGCCCAGTGGAGCAGCCATCACAGGGAGGGCAGCCACGGCCACACCTGAGGAACAGGCAAAAGGCCGCGTCAGGGGCCCACAGGGAAGAACAATCGGACTCATTCCTTAGCACGGGGGGCGCGGGAGGGGGTGTGTAGAACGCCACATTGCAGGAGATCCCTAACCATGAGAGGGAGACTTTTCGGGGTGGTGCTGGGGGTGGAGGTCCTCTAGGAGCAGCCAGTGATAGGAGCGCTGCCCCGTGGGCCTTCCTGGGCCTGAAAATCCATCCAGAGGCGGGGGAGCCGCAAGCGTCCTGATCCTAGTCCTCTCGTATGTTAAGGAACTTTCCAGTTTCCTTCTTCTTCTTTCTCCTCAGGCCCCACTTTCTCTCACCCACCCAGTCTCTCTGGAGCAATCAGATCCAAGAAGGAGGTGGCTAGCAGGCAGGGCCTTTCACATTTTATTGAGGAGGCTCAGTGGGTGACGGTGTGTGGGCCTTCTGTGGGGTGACTGGACATGAAACGGACCCATAAAACAAATGGCCACACTTGGGTCAGGGTGGTTGCTAGTAAAGGGAGTTCCCTTTGTCTTAAATCACTTGGGATTGTTTACTGAGAGAGGCAGCCTTTTCATCAGAAACGCAGGCAGAAGTGACCGCAGCCCTGCATCCCTGCGTGTCTTGGCTGGGCCCTGAGCTTTACATCCTGAGCACTGTGTGTACTAAGTGGCCTGGGTGGCTTGAAGCCAAACAGTAATGTTTCCTTTTGCTGTTTGGGAAAGGAATTCAGGAAAACAATTGAGCACAATCAGGGCCTTCCGGTTCCGGCTGGCGGGCGGGCGGACATGTGGACCGGCGGGCAAACGTGGGCTGAGTCATGCTGGGGGCTGGGAGCTTCCTCCTCTGTTGTCAGAGGCTCTCAGAGGCAGCTGCGTGCAGACTGCAGTCCTCTGGACACTCCACTCGATTCACATTTACATTTCCAGTATCAATTTCTCCCAGCTCTCCGGGCGCTGTGAGATTTCCCCACTAACCAAACGCAGGGAAATGTCACAAACCTATTTTGGTTGGGAAAGGCACCAGCTGTGTGTTTTTTTCCAGCCAGAAATTCGGTTCTGCAATGGAAGGCCCATTGGGATTTGCTCTAAGAAAGTTTGAAATGCCTAAATTTCATGGGTTTTTCATTATGTGGGGTACACCAACTGTACCCCATGTGTTGACTAACATGTGCTTGGCTAATTGAGACACAGTTCGCCAGTTGGAGCTGCCTAAGAAGGCCGAATGGCTGGTGGAGCGTGCATGAAACCAGCTGTGTATAAAATTAATTAGAATGAGACCACGAAGAGTCCACACCTTACGACGTGTTCTGAACTTTCATATTTCAGACAACACAACTGAAATCCTAAGAGTTGCACTGACGTGTCGCGGATACATAAAAGGAACCCTGGAATGATGTAGGATGGTCAACAGCTAGTTAATAACAGAGCTCTCTTTCTCCATCTCTCTCTCTTTCCATCACTCCCTCCCTCCCCCCTCAGCCTGTAGGATTATGGTAAAATATTCTACCATGC
Organism: Pteropus alecto; assembly: GCF_000325575.1. Taxonomy (NCBI): domain Eukaryota; kingdom Metazoa; phylum Chordata; class Mammalia; order Chiroptera; family Pteropodidae; genus Pteropus; species Pteropus alecto. The sequence goes on along the minus strand of NW_006431920.1, from coordinate 4,696,224 downwards.
ATGAATGAAATCTAAAGTCTAAAAGATGCTTTGGAGAATGACACAATCAAGATGGTAAACTCGGTATCATTCCCCGTACTCTGTTCTAGGAGTCAGCACTCAGTGTCAGTTAACTAAAAGTTAAAGCGATCGACATTAAGTTTTAAAGCTTCCCGGGACATGCCACCCCAAAATATACCACTTCAGTATATTGATTATTTTGGGCTATAGGCACTTGAAATACAGCAAATGCAAGGAGAGGTTTTCTCTAAACTCCCCTTCTTCACCTCAAGACAGATCTTCCAAAAGGAACTCAATTGTCATAAATCCCCTCTCTCAGGAGTTTCATCAGCCAGGGAAAATTGACTCTTGTCGCCAGAGAGGAGACTAGAAGTTGATACCACATGCAGACAAACTTTGTCATAAACGATTATGTTTTCCATTTATTCTTCTAAGGGCCCATTCATTTTTCTTAAAAATCACTTACTCTCCCCTAAGAGGTCTACATCCCCTCTCCCTTTTCCTATTAAGATGAAATTTAAGCTTGAATTCTAAGCCACCTCTTTGAGTTACATATTTTTGCTTGGATATTTTCCATATATACTGAGATCTACATGTTGATAAACTTTTTTTTTTGCTTTTCTTTTGTTAATCTATCTTTTATTACAAGGGTCTCAGCTAAGAATTCAGAAAGATCGCCACTAGCCATTCATGTTTTAATAAAGTAAGGTAAAAAAAGTGATTAATTAGTACTTTATTTAATACTATATAGTATTTTGAAATGGCTATGAGTTTTGAGTCTAACAAAACCGTGATTGGGCTCCAACTCTTCTGTTTTCTAGTTATGGCATCTAAACAAGTTCTGTGATTTCTTCGTGTCTCAATTTCCTCATCTGAAAATGGGGATAATACAAGAGCCTATCGCACAGAGTTATGAGGATTAAAAGAGATGAACAATATGGATAATTTTACTAAGTGTCTCACACAGAGCTCAATAAATGCAATTACTGTTATTCATCATCATCATCATCATCATCATCTAAACAAATACTTATTCAATCAATTTAGATGCCTAATAAGCTTGGTTTTGCTGAGCTGAAAGCATACTGTCACTCTTTAGGAAAGTACGGCCTCTTTCTTCAGGCTAAAATAAAACTAGGCTTCTAAACAGAAGATGTTTTTGATGAATGACAGAGGCGATTTGTCAGTTGAAAAGTAGTCTTTTTTCAATTATAATAGAAAATATTTCAAAAATGTGCAGGCTGCAGAGAGGTAAAGACACCAGATACCTCCAACAAATTTGTTAATCACTTTAATTAAAACACAGTTTCTAGAAATTCACATGTTTAGTCCACCAGACCCTTCAACTAAACAAATTAAGCAAATGAAAATATTCATTTGTGTTACACTAACATATCTGCCAGATTTGTACACTAACTGGATTAGGTGCACAATTAGAGGAGACTCTGGCATACACTCTCTCTTCACTCAACATGAGGCAATCTAGAAAAAAGTTGCTCAGCCAGATACATTCAAAAATCCATTTTTATAGGTAAGGTGGCAGTCACTTGCACATGTCGATCAGTCAATAAGAACACTTACATTAAACCAAGCTATTCTGAAGATCTCAGGACTACATTAAGTTAGGGCACTTCTCATTTCTGAATCACAATCTACATCCCTGAGAGAGACTCAGCTTTGATCACAACAGTTTCATAAAAGAAAACATTTCCACAAAGCCAATAAAACCTAAACTTCAGCAAGATTTTGCCCGTGTGGCCAGGAAATTCAGAATAATTCTGGTTAATACCCCCAACGTTTTTACCAACGGTCTTCTCGGTAGGCATAGTTCATTTTCAGCTCAGTAAGGTTTTTTGTAAACTGAACCACAGAAATAGCCCAGATGCTGAATAAATCAGATACATCCTGTGGTTTGCACTTCAAAGGTAGCCACAAATTCTTTAGGTATGATTCATAGTCATCGAAATCTATGAATCTCCTCTGAAATTGTTCTTTCACTTCCACTAAATAGCTCTGTAATTCTTTAAATCTGTGACCCCATTGAGGTCAAGGAAATTCAGCAATAGGCTATGAACGCAGTAGGAAATGAGTGTAGTTATCACCTGCCCAGGCCACTTGGCCAGGTAGAACCTGCAGTTACTTGAACAAGAATATGAAGGAGGCCAGGGCCCAGGCCTTTGCAAACCCTTTGGGATCCGTGGAAGTGCTACTTCAACAGATAATCAAAGCTTAATGTCTTATGTCATCCAGGCTTCTGTGCTAAAATTTAAAGATTCTACGAAACCACGAAACTCGATCATATATACACATATGCCAGTTTTGAGAATTTAGGAACAATGCTCTATCAGAAAGTTGCCGGAGAGAAGAAACCTATTAATTTTGTCAGCAGAAATATCCTATTAAATCTTTACTCCAAAACAGGAAGTCACAAAAATGCTCAGGGAGCCTATCTCAAGAATTGCACTTCAGGCAAAAAGCGATGACTGTATCAGTTAGCTTTTAACTGCATAACAAATGACCCCAAAACTTAGTGGCTTAAAACAATGGCCACGTTCATTTAGCTCACAATTTAGCAGCTTGGTAATTGAGCCTGTGATCGTTGATGAGCTGGGTGGCTCTTCGGGTCTCAATTGGGTGCATTTGTGGTTGCCTACTAGGCCATTTGAAGCAAACTGGGCTAGAAAGATCTCAGCTACACGGCTCATCTCTGTTTCATGTTCTCTCATCCTCCATTGGCCTAGCCTGGGCTAATTCATAAATTATCTGGGCAGGGTCCCAAGAGAAAGTATGGAAGTGTGCAAGGCCTCTTGGAGTCTGGGCTCAGAACCAGCACACTGTCATTTCTACTGGATTGCATTGCCAAAGCAAGTTACAAGGCCAACCTACATTCGAGAAGTGGAGAAATAAACACCATAGATGTGGAGAAAGGCTTCAAAGTCCAACTACAGTCATGAAAAACTGACCATTTTTGCAATCTACCAAAATTTAGAAATTTGTGCTTTCTAATACCACACTCAGCAAACCTAACAGGACAGAGGTAAGAGTCGGCACGGACCGAGCACAGCCTTCCTGCGTTGGGCTGATCAGATTTTGGCAACAGGGATGCCTGGTGCTCTTCGTGGCAACCCGCTCCCACCATTTGGTACTCCCGAGATGCGGGATAACCCTTTTTGAATTATGAGTAGCAGACAGCTCAGCAGCTGTCTTAGGTCACTGTGCCTGCAGGAAAGCTCAATTTTGTGTCTCTGGGCAAAAAATTGGAAATGGAGGTTTGAAGGAAAGATAGTTGGAACATCCTGTACTGAGAAAGCCAGAGGAAGAACCCAGGGGTCCTGGGGAAAGAGGGTTGGAGCCTCTCTAGGGAACTGGGAGTTTCTTTCATGCTTGGTACACACTAAAACTACTGTGATGGTTGATTTTATGCGTGAACTTGACTGGGTCAACTTGACTCATGGTGACCAATCACTTTCCCAGTTTGCTTCTCTCACAGTGACCAGAAAGTGTGTGCAGACGCCAGAGGAATAAGTTAGGAGAGACATATATTACAGTGGTAGGCTTCCCTATTTTATTGCAATGGTTTTGTGATTTTTTTGCTTAGCTCTGCTAAACTACAATCCCCAGAATTTCCTTTCCAGTGTGTTCTGATTAAGGTGGACCATAAAGGATGTCCTCTCCCATGAGTTAAAGAAGGGAAGGGAGGCAGAAGCCATGTTGTAGCATACGCACACCTTCTCTCCGTGATTCAAACACTAGTCTCGGTGCTGTTGTGAAGGAATTTTGCAAATGTAACTAAGGTCCCTAATCAGCTGACTTTAGATTAGTCAATAAGAAAACCATGCTGGTAGACATGATGATCAATCAGGTGGAAGCCCTTTGAAGGAGGGCCTGGACCCTCCCTGAGTTCAGAAACTCCCAGTTTAAGCTAAGCTTCCGGGGCTCAGAGATGCTCATTATCTGCCTTTCTTAACTAGCTGCCCCAAGACTCCAGCCCTGCTTAGCCAGTCCCCACAATTATATAAGCCAGTTCCTTATGATGAGTCTCAGGCCGGTTCTGCTTCTCTGGCTGAACTCTGACTGATACAGTTATCATCAGAAAACAAGAATGCTATATTCCAGTTTGCCATTTGGATCATCCACAAAGAGATGAGGGTGTAGAATGGGGAAAGCATAGACTCGGGTGCCAAATGTCCTGGACTTTCTCCCTGCATCTCTCTTCACCGGCCAAGTGACTCAGAGCAGCTATTTCTCATACCCTCTTTGAGCACTGTTTCTTCATTTGTAAAATACTGTTAACATAAGTTGAAAGCTACCTACTTCACAGGGTTATTTTGAAAAACCAAAGGAGATAATGTATATGGAAGCAACTAAAGAGAGATGCTTAGTTTTAAAAACACCTAGCCTAACATTTTTCCATTAGGGGAGGCAGAGAGTCACCACACACCTGTTGTATACATATTATTCCATTCTATCCTCTCCACCAGATGAGGCAGGCAGTCTTTGCCCCACATCAAAGATGAGGAAATTGAAGCTCAGAGGGGCTGACCAACATGCCTAGGTCACAAGATAGGATTTGGAGTCCAGTGTGAGACAGCTTTCATGATACCAAAGTGTAGGCTCTGTCCGTAATACCGTTCTATCTTCCTTCAAAAAAACATGGTCATTTCATGTGACACTGTGAAAATCATTCTACCTCATGGAAGAGGTTCAAGAAACACTTTTTGTATATCTATTATTCTTTGGGACTTCTAACTCTGACTGAGGAGCAAACAGAATCTATTTTCATTAGTGTAGAATAGAAGTTATTTCATCTGATGTGCCCCAAGTCACAACGCTTGAGAAATCAATAAAAGATAAAAACCTTTTCTGCTTCTTTGCCAACTGGCAAATTTTTTTCCCGTAATTTACAATAAAACTGTTCCTGTAGAATAATGAAACTTCACTATTTACTTATTTTGATTGCTCCAGCTTTTAAACTCAGAAAGGACACTTTACTATGCTTGTGCCCACAGGGAAATGACTGTGGTTGGAGGTTAAAGTTATTCAACAAACAAAAAGACAATTTTTTAAATGTACCTTATCCTCAAAAATGTAAAGCAGCCAGGATAATTGGAGGGTTAGGCATTTCCTGAGAGTTAATGACCCCCCCTCTGAAAAGTCCTTGGTTAGTTTGTCAAATGGCAAGGAAGGGCCCTCGCTGGAGGTTGACAGACCTTGGTTATGTACAAATGGAAGCTGAAAAGAATCAAAGATACATTCGTAGCCAATCAGGATTTTTGCGCGTCACTACATTACATATAGTGTTAATTCCCCTCGAGTTAGCTTTCAAAACAATGGAAAAGAAAAAACCCACGACTTTTATTAAATACCCACCAAATATTACACTTGGCATTTTAAATCTCTTTTCTTTTATTTCTCACCAGATTTTGCTTTAGTGTTTATTAACCTCAATTTAATGAGGAAACTGACAGTCTGGTGGTCACACCCACAGCTAGTAAGAAAGAACAGAGTTGGGATTCAAACCCAGTTCAAGCCAAGAGACCCAATTTCTACGTTTTGAATTCTGTAGTTTTTATTTTAATGAGGGTAGATTATTTTTTATAATTAAAAAGAGTTCTATTTTAATAAATAAAGGTGTCAACCTTCCCACCTTGATTCAAAAACAAAGTTGAACACAATGTGCAAAAATTCAATCAAGGCTATTTAAATCTCTGCGAGGCTAATTAATCAGTTTAAATTCCCATTGCTTTTCAGATGCGGGCCAGAGATTGTTGACTCCTTCACATTTCATAGGCTTCCCCTAGTGTAATCTCTGAGGTGAGGGACCACGTCTTACCTATTTATCCTGTATTGGATATTAAGTTTGGAGCTTAGCACACAAAGTGTGCCAGCAGATTAGTAAGTACTCAATAATTATTTGTGACGGAATGCAATCTTATCAAGGCTTGGTGTTTCAAAACTTACAAACCACGTTCGTCCATCTTATTCCTTTTGACTATGACAACAACCCTATGTATGAGTTAGATCCGATTAGTATTAGTCTTACTTTGTAGATAAGAACACTGAAGTTCAGAATAGGTTGAATGATCTGCTCAGTCACAGAGCTAGTAATGTCACCTCTTAGAATTGACCACAACCAGATTTCTTGAGTATAAAAAACAAAGTTTTTTTTCCTAGTAGATAATTCCCCGTTAAAGAATGTCAATTTTTGTTAACATTTGGCCAAAATATGTCTCCTATTTAAATAAAATGCTGACATGAACAGAAGTAGATACCAACCTACCAGCTAGAGTTTGAGGCTACAGGTTTATTCAAAGTGTTCGAATGTAGTCTAATCAGCGACCATATTATAAACCATCAGTGTTCGAATGTAGTCTAATCAGCGACCATATTATAAACCATCAGTTGTCAGCAATGTTAGGTCACTGTGGTGTTGAGGTGTCTGAGATGAACACATGAGAAAGGAGGGCAGTGTTGTCCGTGCAGCATCCGGAGAGAGGTGCCATGACCAGCAGGAAGGTCAGCCATGAGCAGTGGGGAACCAGTGACCCAAAATGAGCATCAAAAAGCTAAAACAAACAAACAAACAAACAAAGGACAGAATAGTCAAAACTGGATCTATTTGGTTATCTATGTGTGGTCACAACCTTTTTGTTTTTTGAGAATTTTATATTTAGATTATAAATTGAACAATTTTTAAGAAAAACTTTTTGTGTTTATATAACACTGGGTTTGGAGAACCACATGTCTAGCAGAAACAATGCAAGACAAGAAGATAAATGTGTGACTGTGTATCTTGTAACATGAAATCAATTGAAATTAAAATGTTTGAGGAACTTGAGCTACCCCAATGTGTGAAAAGCAACATATTTTATTCTCCACTACCCATGGTCTTACTTGCTCTCCGCAAATACTCAAAGGGCGTGGCGAAGCCAATTTATGCATTTCTTAACATTTTTTAGCAGGATCTCTTAAAGTTCTTTACCTCAATCTTACCCCTGCTCATAGCTTCAGGAAAACTCAACACTAAGCAGAAAGGGCCTTTTTGCCTTACGGTCTGATATAAAAGAACCTGTTACCTGAAAGTCATGGGATATGCTGTTGACTCAACCTAAAGAAGGATTTCAGTTTGGGTCAGCAGTATAGCCCGGGGCAGAGGCCGCCAAAGCCTCTCCTAAAAGCCAGGTCACAGCATGTGCACTAGGAAGACAGGATGGATACCTGTGATGACTGCCGGAACTCACTCTAAAACCAGCATCTATAGAAAGAACTTCTTTTCAATCTCCCCTTCAAATCAGTAAATCTGTATGTCACGCTAGCACGATTTTCCTTTCCTCTGGCCTCTCCTAAAAAAAGAATCCAATGTCCAAATAATCAATAAGATGATCCGTGTTTTGTTTTTGCCCATGAAAAGAAAGGTGTGTTCACTTGGCCCTGCAAGCACCTCTTTAAGTGCTCTCAGAGGTGGGAAATGGGGAGAGAAAGGGCCTCTGTAGGGATAGACGTCCCTTTGCAGGCACTGGTGCTTTACCTCTGAATCAGGTCACAAGCAAATAGTCTGTCCTTACCTGTGCACCATTTGGAGACAGCCAGGACACTAGATTACACCTAAATTCAGGTGTCATTTACATACCTACATCCTCACTATTCCCACGACAGCCTGGGAGTTCAATATCATCACAAAATAGAGATGGCTATATTTCCTTGACTGTCGCTTTCCCTGATGGCATCTCCAGCCCAGTCTCACTCAAAGTCCTCAGGGGTGACCTCATGTGTGTGTCCCATGGATAAGCTTCTCTGCCCTACCTAGGTATAGCCACCTTCTACCAGCTATCAGTGAGACCTCCCTGAACTAGGTGGCTCTTTGAGAGTGCCTCACCACTGACCCACTACAAAAATAATAATAATAATAATAATAATAATAATAATAATAATAATACATAAAACTGCCCTCCCTGAGAAAGCTTGCATTTTCTTCAGTGCTCTCAAAGCTGTTGTTCTCAAAATTCTTTAGTGTCCTCAAACAATGGCTTCAGCCATGCCTCTGTGTCACCATCCCCAACTCCCTCAAGCCCATATCCACAGGCAGTGGCACTTGTCAGATGTTGGAGGCTCTGGATTTATTTATTACATATCTACCCCATTCGCCCTTCTAACATGTGAAGCCATCATCTCATATATATATATATTACAGAGAGAAATTTGTTTTAAAAAATTGGCTCACAAAATTATATGAATGACAAGTCCAAAATCTGCAAGGCAGGCCCACAGGCTTGGAGGCCCGGGAGAGTTGATTTGCAGCTCAAGTCCAAAGGCCGTCAGCTGGCAGAACACCCTCTTGTGTGTGTGTGTGTGTGTGTGTGTGTGTGGCGAGGTCAGTCTTTTTTCTCTTAAGATCTTTAGCTGATTGGATAAGGCCCACCCACATTACGGAGATGACGATATGCTTTACTCCAAATTTGATTTAAATGTTAATCTCATCTAAAATATACCTTCACGGAAACACCTAGGACAGTATATGACCAAACATCTGGGTACCGTGGCCCGGCCAGTAGACACACACAAGGAACCATCACAACCCCCTACTCCTCTGGTGTTCTGCATTCCGGTGGCCCTCCTTGCTGTTCTGGTGGGCAGTGTTCTCAAGGCTGCAGGACACATGTGACAATACCTGGAGACATTTTTGGCTATCACGACCAGGGGGTACTACTGGCAGCTAGTGGATAGAGACCAAGGATGATGCAAAACATCCCACAATGCACGGGACAGCTTCCAACCACAGAGGATTTTCTGGTCCCAAACGACAATAATAGCACCGAGGTTGAGAAACCCTGCTCTAAATGACCGGTTCACTTCCTGTCTCTCTAACCCTGTTCATTCTGCTGCAGTCATTCTGGCTTCCTTTCAGGATATAGAACATGCCAATTCCTGCCCTCCTCGGGGCCTCTACAATGGCTGTTCCCACTGCCTGCAGCACTCTGTTCCTTGCCTTCTCTCAGCTTTCGAGAAATCCTGCTCCCGCAAGCCCCTAAGCCCTCTCAGTTTCATTAATCTGATTATCTCTTTATCGGCTGATATTTGCTTGGTTGACCTCATTCGTCCAGGGCCTTACCCCCACTTCCCCACTCAGACAGCACCTAGGACCATCCCTCAGTGTCAAGTGCCAGGCAGGACTGACAGGAAGTAAGTGCTCAACAAACATCCGTTGGATCGAGGAGGACAGGAAAGTGATAGACATTTTTGGTGCCTGGTTCTCCCCATGTTTCTGGTTTCACACTCCCACCAACTCAGATGTGCGGTTACAAGATCTGTCACTGTGAGAATTGTCTCCATCGGCTGACGCTGCCCCCGGAACGCTGAGTCATTCTCTGTTGAATCTAGAATGTGAGCCCAGATCTTTTCTCAAGGGCTTTCTTCTCCCAGGATACCACTTGGTCAGATACCAGGTATCTGAGCTCTACCCCATTTACCTTCCCGATGGGCAAAGATATCAGCTTAGATTCAAGGCAGGACTCCCACTATGTAAACAATACCTGGTTAGGGTTCTTAAGAAAAACTTGTCACAAAAACTGATTAGCGTGAGGAAAATGAACAGACATGATTAAAACAATTCACTCTAAAAACACGCCCCTGCCATTTCTAAATCTGCACTCAATCCTCTTTTTGACTTAGTATCTATCAAGGGGGCAGGATAATAATTTCTGTCATCATACTCACGGTTTAGCATGAAAGATCCAGATCTTTGAGAAAAGACAATCGGAGAGATCAAACTTTGAGAAGAGAGCTCTGGCCCTGCTATACTTCCCAGGCTCTTCCTTTTAAACGCACCTGCCCAGGTGTGAGGCCGGACTGCTGGGCACTCTGCCTCTGCAAGTACAAAAGCAGCAGAAGGGCTGCCTGTGTTCGCCGGCACGGCAGAGGCAGAGTCGGGATGCGTGGTGGCAGTGCAGGTTACCCAGGACATTTGTAAAGATGGGCGGGGTGGGGGGCAGGACCCTTTGCAGTGCCTCTCAGTCCACGAAGGAGAGAGTAGAATCTGTCCAGTGTAATGTTTTTATCGTGTTATTACTAAATAATCTCAAAGTTGGAAAAGGACATTAGAAACCATCTAACTCAATTCTCACATTGTACAGAGAAAGCAACCGAGGCCCAGTGTGGGTGAGCGGAATGCCCAGGGCCACACAGGTAAATTATGGCAAAGCCAAGTCTGGAATCAGATGCTACTGTATCATCCTGTAACAACGGCCATGCCATCTTTTTTCTTTTCTTTTCTTTTTCTGTCCCATCTCTCTTTGCCTTATCCTGCTCCCATTCCATGTGTTCCTGATGGGGATTAAGTGTCTCAACCCTGCCTTCCCAGACTGCTGGAAACTCTGATTAGTCTAATTAGGTGGTCAAATGACCCAAGTAGAGAGAATGAGAATTTCTTTCAAGAATTGATATGCACATGTAGATCACGAGATGTATTAGGTTAAGCTAACTGCTGTAAGAAACAGCACCAAAATTGCACTGGCTGGACGCCATAGACATTTTTCTTGCTCATCTAATAATCCACTGTGACAATTTAGCTGGTGACGTTAGATGTAGTGAATCAGGCTCCCTCCTCCCCGTGGCCGTGGGGTCCTCGCTGGGTCCCCTATAGCCTACTGGTAGCTGAGGAATGAGCATGAGAGAAAGAGTGATTTATTGACTCATTGTCCCTGCGCCTTTTCCATACACATTCCATAAGCCAGAACCCATCACAGGGTCATACTTCGTTACAAGTGAAGCCGAGAAAAACAGCCTCATTGTGTGTCCAAGAGCAAACAGAGGAGGGGTACCAGTGAACCAGTGGGAGATCCAGCTGTCATACCACATGGGAAAGAGGCCCAAACAGCAAACAAGGCAAAAGCCAAGAAAAAGAGAGATTTGAGAAACATTATTTGAGTCCCCATTATTTGAGTGCCAAAAGCTGACCAACTTCTATACCTACCAAAGAAAAAACTCCCACGTTTACCAAAATGTATTCAGCAGAATAATAATTCCACCAGATCACAAATACCAAGAGTTTTTAAACCTTTAGGATGTTACCCCAGATCTTCTCGAGCCCACTGCTTCCTCCAGCCGCTATTTGTGGGGCACAATTCTCCCACGTGGACTGTTGGCCCTCATTTATGAGCAACCCAAAAGTGTAGGGAGCCCATCTGCACGGGATTCGCCCTGGACTAACGTGGTGCAAGAGCCAGTGGATAAACGATCCCTCTCTCATCTTCCAGGTGGACAACCCTGAGACACATGTTATAGAGCTCCTGTTATAAATTAAAAGGATGTTTCTCAAGATTCTGCTCTCTCCTCCTCAACTTTCGGCCCTGCCTCCCCATTTTGCATTTCGTTTTCCAACAGAAAGCCCGCCAGGTTTGAGCGCCCGTGCCCTTCATGGTAGCTGACTCAGACTCAGAAATACAGGCTTCTATCAGCTTCCTCTTCCTCCTCCTCTCCCATTCCCCTTTGCCCTTTGCCCCATGCCCCTGCTGTTTGGGTGCGCACTCCCTAATAAACAACCTGCACATGGCGTTGGCAGCCTCCGCCCTTGAGGAGACGCGCTAAGACAGTCCCCGTAAAGGAAGAGGGAAATTTGGATTTGCTATTACACCTGGTGATTCTCCTCGAAGAGGCAGGTTGCAGAATTTTCCTGGGCCACTCGTTTTTCCCTTCTGGAAGCCTGTGGAACTCAAACGAGCTGCCTTTCTATCAATTTTGCTTCTTAATTATAGATTATCTAACTTTCTAATTGTTTTATATCCCCAACTAGATCATAAGCACTGAGGCAGCGGACACAGGTCCACCGATAAGCAGGACCTGTCACCCAGCACCTGGCTCAGTTAGACACACAATCAATCCTCAACAAACACTTGCAGTTAGGTTAACAGGAGGCTTGCAGATGGAATAGACACTCAAATTTTGAACTGAGATTGTCGATAGTGCTTAAACCATCAGAATATTTTCAACTTTTATTTTACTGAATTGGAATGAAGTGAAATGCTACGGTTTAACTCTAAACCTCTGTAAACGGCACACTCATTTATTCTCTCCTTCCCCTTCTCTCCTTTTCCCTCCCCTCTCATTCCTGTTTACTCTTTTGTTTCCTTTATTGCCCATTGTTTTCCCCCTTCGCCTTACGTTACTTCCATCATTCTTTATCTCCTATTTGTTGCTATTTAAAAAAAAAAAAAAAAAAAAAAAGGCCCAGGGCAAATGAGTAAAAAAAAAAACTATGAAGTCTGAACAATCATGAGCATGAGGAGCAAAAAAAAAAAAAAAAAAAGGCCCAGGGACAATGAGTCAATAAATCAAAACTATGTTGACTCTCATGGTAGAGAAAGTAGTAAACCACTGAGAAATCCCGAAATAGATGTATTTCTTATGGGAAAATCATCACCATGCCTTCTGCTCCCATAGATTATGACGCTAATTTGCCCCCATCATTCTCCAGTGTTTATAATTATCTTGGATAAAGGGCTTTTTAAAGGGTGTCTTTCCTGCTTCCCAACACCCATCTCCCATGAATTCTGCTTTTATTGGCAGTGCTTGAACAACTCCAAGACTGAGACTTCAGCGATAAAGTAATAGTGTTTAGAAGAAATAATTGATGGTCCGCCCATCTTAGATTGGGGCATGTAGTTAAGGACAGAGTCCTCGTAAGGTCCCCTAGTCTCCATGTTTATTAATAGTTAGCAAATTGTGAAAATCAATCAAAATCACAATATGTGTGTTGTCTCCTTAAGTCTTGAGAAATAGAAGCTGCCCTATTCTTTCGACCCCTCTTCGATTATTCACGGAGGTAAGAAGCTTTGCTATGTGTAGAACGGGATAAGTTTATTGAGAACCATGGTCTATTAAGAGATGATTATTTGACTCCATACCTAGGTTTTTATATATATCATTGCATTTAATTTTAGTTTCATAAATTTCCTGTGAGATAAGAATTGCTATCCCTACTTTACAGAGAGAATAAGTCATTGGCCCAATATCACACAGCCAGTAAAGTGGCCGAGGTGGGATTAGACCCATGTTCATCTGACTTTAAAACCTACACTCCCTAAATGAATCTCCATTTGACTGATATGAGAAGAATCGGAGATGCGAAAGCTTAAATAACATATGTGCCTAGTACTATCCATAGCACATAATAAATTCTCAAAAATGATTGCTTCTGGGATTATCATGATTGTTATTATTATTATCATTATCATTTCCACTACTACTATTGTTATCCTTATTCAAATATTCTGACCCTTAGAACCTAATTTCCAAGACTTAGAAATAACTATGGTGATAAAATTATAAGTAATACTTTGAATGCCTTAAATGATGAACAGTAGGTAAGATGGCAACAAGTCAATAAACACATTATCAAAATACAGAATGAGTGAATGAATTTGTATATGTTATATAAATCTCTAAAAGGCTCACCATTATTCAGATAGCTTCACTTCCTTAAGCAATTTTTTCGGGAGCTCTCTAGATGAGAAGCAAATTTATTTGCATTTAGCAGAAAATAATGAAGACGGATAATCAAGTGACGAGGCTATGATACAAGTACACTGGTAACGAGGTTCCACAGCATAAGGGACAAGTGTTTCTCACTGTGCAAATCACAGACCGTATTCCAGCCCCACGATGGCCAAGTCCCAGATTGGTGTTTATGACAAAATGGCCCAGAGATCATTAAGGAAGGGAGTTGATCTCAGCAACCTATTAAATGCTGAGTCACTTTACGTAGAAAGACTGTGTAAGTTTCTTTCTCTAGAAATACAATCTCCAGCTTACAAACAATCTGCTTTCCAAAAATGGGTCAAGCTACCAGGTATGTGTGGCTCAGAACGCTCTTTCCCACACTGGCGTGGCACGGTCAGGTCATGGGGTCAACCCACAGAAGCCTGAAGTGCCCCACACGACTGAAGTGCACTGTAGTGACCTCACACCAGGGCACCGGTGGGAAAGTGCCGCTGGGACTCTCACCCAGCGCGGCGGGAAGACGTCTCCCATGCTGCAGCCTAGGCAGCAGGTGGAAGCCACCTTTCACCTCTGACCTGCTAACCAGGAAGGAGGAGCTGGGGTCCACTGGGCTTTGGCGGTCTGGGACAGTGGCTACGGTGCTGGAGACCAGAGGGATGATGATCAGGGATTCCAGGTGCCGATAGCTAGGGAGATCTGGAGACTCTCAGAAATCCCTGAGGACACTTCCTCCTGTGTCTGTTCCCCATCCAGGTCTTGGGGCTGCTTCTTCTAAGGGCTTCAAATGGTGTTTCCTCTTCTCCTTGCACAAGAAGTTTCCCTATCTTTCTCAAGTTTCCCTATCTTTCTTTGAGATTCTCAAAAGACTCTCCTGAGGGGTTTTACTACATCCGATATTATGCAAAGTGTGAACTGCAGACACGCTGAAATGGAAGCTGCAGAATACGGTATGAGGGTGGGCACAGTTAGTTAACTCACACCCTGTGTCAGGGGCCGTTCTGTCTGTCCCTGGGCCCTCCATCATATCATCGTTCCCCCTCGTGTAGGTCACAGCACACCCCGTTCCTTCATGGGATTGTCCCCTCCCCACTGGAGGGGCTATAAATAAAGGTGTCCTGCTCTGCCATAGCCAAAGCGTGAGACCGAGACTCAAGTTAGGGCCAGGCCTGAGACACTGGTTCTTGGACAGAAGGATACAGATTGAGGGGGAAAACAAGAGAGAGAAGGAGAAGAAAAACGGGCTCCCTGTAAAAACTATCAGAAATGATCATTTATGCCTGCATTTATTTAGTAGCTATTATTGAGTATCATTCCGGAAACTAGGGATTCAGGAGTGAAAAATCCCTACCCTCAAGAAACTTACACTCGGGGGTGGAGGGTAACAGTAAAAAGTAAAATAAATAAAATATGTAGTTGTGTAGAGAAAAATAGACCAAGGAGAGGAGACAGGGAAGGAAGGTGGATGAGGTTGTAACCGCAAACAGCTCTCACTGAGAAGATGGCATTGGAGTTGGGGAGCGAACCAGGACATTCTCAGAGGAAAAGCTCCAGGCGGAGGAAACCAATACAAAAGCCTGAGTGGACCTGGGCCTGGAAAGGCCAAAGATAAGCACAGAGGCCAATGCAGCTGGAGA
>NW_006431920.1:4676968-4681068 GCF_000325575.1 Pteropus alecto | reverse complement strand
GAGCTTAGGGCTCTTGCAGGGATGGGATGTGCAGAGCCTTGTAGGCTGTCAGAAGCTCTTTTGACTTCTCCTCTGAGCCTGTATCCATCAGCTCCTGCTTGGAAAGGAACAACCACGGGCTCTCTGCGGTGTACTATATAAGCCTTTATTTTGCTCACATACCTGCAGCTCAGCTTAGAGCCAGCCAAATCTATGCTGGGCTCAGCTGGACAGTATTAAGTGGCAGGTGGGGTTCATGTCTGCACCAAGTGTCTCTCCTCTTTGAGCGACTGGACTAGACAGGACATATTCTCACCGCAATGGCAGGGTGCAGAGGCCAAGTGGAAACACGGAAAAACTTTTAAGGCCTAAACTCATAACGGAGACACTGTCACTTCTGCACACCTCTCTCCACTTGTGTCTATTTGCTTAAAGCAAGCACACAACCAAGCCAAAGTCAAGGAGAGGGGCAATATGCTATGCCTCTAGTGAGACAGACCACAAAGTCATATGGCAAAGGGAGGGATGGAAAACGGGGACTAATAACTCAGTCTGCCAGGGAACCGCCGAAGGTTCTAAGTAGACGAGTGACCTGATCTTTTGTTTAACAACATCGCTTTTGGGTGGTGTGTTGAAAATAGACTGTACAGTGAAATCTGGGAAGCCAATTAGAAGCTATTGCATTATTCCATGTGAAACACGTTGGAAGCACATATCAGAGTGACAGCAGAGGCAGCAGTGACAAGTGGTTAATTCTGGAAATATTTTGAAGCCAGAGTCGAAGTTTCAAATTGATAGACTGAATGTGAAACATAATTCAAAGTTTCGAGTGAAGCAACTGTGGGTATAGAGTTGTCATTTTTAACATAAAAAGGCTGCGGGAAACATGAGATGCAGGGAAGGGAAGATGGGGAGTACGTAAAGTTTGCAATGTCTGTTAGAGTAGAGATACTGAGTAGGCAGTTGGATATCAGACTGAAGTTCACAATAGAGGTCTGGACTGGAAATATACATTTTAGAGTCATCAGCATTTAGATGGTACATGCTCATTTTCTATTGCTCTGTAACAAAATACCACAAACTGAGCAGCTTAAAACGATAACCACTTATCTCAATGGTTCTATAGGTCAGAAGTCCAGACAGAGTGTGGCTGTGTTCTCTGCTTGGGCTCTCATAGGCTGAAATCGAGGTGTTGGCTCGATGTCATGAGGTCGTGGTCGTCTTCAGCTGCTTGATGGCAAAATTCAGCTCCTTGCAACCATAGGACTTTCTGGCTGGCTACTGGTCAGCTCCTGGAGGTGTCCATAGCTTCCTGCCACAGGCCTTGTCTACAGCAGTTTTCGCCTTTAAGGTCAACAAGAGAATCTCTTTTCCATAAACTATCTCACGCCAGGAAGAGCCCAGCCTCTTTTAAGAGCTCAGCTGATGAGCTGGGAAACCTAGGGTAATCCTCCCTGTCGATGAACTCAAAGTCAACTGATCAGTAACCTGGTCACAGATGTAACACCTCCTGATATTCATAGTCCTACCCACACTCGAGGGGAGGAGATTATATAGGATGCATATACCAGGGAGTGATGGCTAACTTCATTTGTCAACTTGACTGGCTAGGGGTGCCCAGAGAGCTGCTAAAACATTATTTCTGGGTGTGTCTGTGAGGGCATTTCCAGAAGAGGTTAGGCCTTGAATGGCACACTGAGTAAAGAAGGGTGGCCTCATCAAAGCAAGT
Organism: Pteropus alecto; assembly: GCF_000325575.1. NCBI lineage: Eukaryota > Metazoa > Chordata > Mammalia > Chiroptera > Pteropodidae > Pteropus > Pteropus alecto. Next base: position 4,679,360 of record NW_006431920.1, on the reverse strand, counting down.
GTCCATCATCCAATCCACTGAGGACCCGATTAGAACAAATGGCTGAAGAAGGGGGAATTTGCTCTCTGTTGAGCCAGGACATTCATCTGCTCCTGCCCTTGGACATTGGAGCTCCTAATTATCGAGCCTTTGGGTTTGAACTAGAACTACATCCAGCTTTCCTGGGCCTCTGGCTTGCAAACAACACATTGTGTGACTTCTTGGCCTCCATAATCATGTGAACCAATTCCCCATAACAAGTCTCTATCTATCTATCTATCTATCTATCTATCTATCTATCTATCTATCTATCTATCTATTTATCATCTATCTTCTATTGGTTCTGTTTCTCTGGAGAACTCTGACTAATACACAGAAAGTAGGAATCTTGAAACCCATCTTAGAATTCTGACTACTCTAGATAATTACTTAAGGGTAGTCATTTGAGTTGAGAGAAAAGGCAAAATTAGTTGCTTCCACCTACAACCTTAGAACTGTCTGGCCTTCTACTTTTTCTCTCCCTCTTCTCTAGGCTTCCCTCTAATTCTGAGAGCAGCCCGAATCCTTGCTGCTTATAGTAACCAGAGGAGATTTCTGTCACTTACAACCAAAGAACACTAATTGATTCAGCCCTAGATGAGTTTTATTCATACCAAGGATTGAGAACCACTGGGTCAGACCAACAGAGTAAGATGGAGATACGAATAAATGAGAATGGACCTGTTGTACCCAAATTCTGAAATAAGATTTATCTACATTCCAGAGAAAATCCCATCTAAATGATTATCTTGATAATTTGCTCCATAAATAGAGCTGAGCCTCTGATTTTAGAATTTAGGAACTTGGCAGAAAGGAGTTCTAAAGCCTACCTTAGAAGGCTAGCTTCTACTTTTAAAGCAGTGACAACTAGTTTCTCTTTTGGTTCAGCCCAATTTTTTTTACTCGGGTGTGGGGGATGAAGAAGCAAGGGAAAAATGCAGTCACGAGACAATGTGACAAATGTAGAAAGAGCAGTGTCCTCCATCTCATCCCTACTTTCTAAAAAATCTTGCTTTTTAAAAGGCAGCAGAACACAGTAACAAATGCACCGGCTTAACGGGAGAGAGATCTGGGTTTCAACTGTAACACTTTCAATCACCAGCTGTGCGAGTTTGAGCTGATTACCTAACTTTTCTACTGCTTCTTTTCTTCATCTGCCAAACACAATAATATTACTTTACTTCCAGATTATTGACAGGATTAAATGAGATAATGGGTATGAAAGCATTTCTATTGTGTGCTAAATAACAACGACTATTGGCTATGGCTGTTGTGCCTGTTATTCTCTCTGAAAGAGGAAGTGGAAAGGTGACCTCCCTCTGTTTCTTGGCAGTGCCAAACACACACAGATCAGAAAGCTTAAGAATGAAAAGCTATAAATAGCACGAAGTGGCAGCCTGGCTTGCGCATATCCCTTGACCTGATGGTGACTCGCTAATGTTACCTGTCCCTCAGCCCTCAGCTAATTTTCACTTCGGATTGGATCGAAAATTAACAAATGGAGGGGATAAACAAAACCCGCATAGCTGAGCATGGTACATAAATACATACCAAGGAAACGAGGTAGGAATCGTGAAGTCCAGAAAAAGTAATAGCCAACTAGAACATGAAAAATGTTTCCTTAAGTGAACGCAAATTCAGAATGATTGCACAGTTTATGACTTGGTTCCAGTTACCAAGTTTCCCTCTGTCAAAACGGAAGAACATCACTTAGGATGTGCATGACATGGTGTCTGTTCCCTTGAACACGTTTTACTACACAAACTTACTGCGCGATGACTTAAAAGAGTGTTAGAAGGACAAGCTCTGCCGATGTTTTCCCACGCTTATCTACACTATAATGCTCACATCTGCTGTATTTAAAATATTTCCTTATGTTATCTTCTGCATATTAACAATTAAGATTGAACTTTTAATGAGTATCAATTAATCTCACGGTTCTAATAATGAAGTTAATCAAATGGATCCACCATTACATGGTTTATTTTAATATTCCTTGATTCCCAGGATTATTGTCATCCTAAAAAATAAAGATAAGGATAAGTCAAGTGTTCCATTTCAGAATTCCTCTTATTCATCAGTGCTTTAAATAAATTAGCTGCCACCTGGTTATGAGAGACAAATTTTAAGTATCTATATAACCCATCTTATTATTTTCTTGAGTGCAGACACCCCAGCACCCAAATCTCCATATCAGGGGGTTCAAAGACATCATAAGCCACAGAGAAGGACTGGAGGTCTAGGACAAATATGAGAGTTCTCTCGATCTAGTAGTCAGTCCCTGGTTGACATGTTCTGACCTCTGATCCTTATCCAAGTTTCATTTTAACTGAATCATAATATTTATAAGACAGATTAAAACAAGCATACCTCA
>NW_006431920.1:4675698-4676930 GCF_000325575.1 Pteropus alecto | reverse complement strand
AGTATTTGGGCCATCAAAAATACAAATGTACACTGAGAAAAATGGTTAAAACAAGAGTTGGCCTCTGAATTTCTAACCTCTACTTCCCATTTTAATTTGTAAGGGCTTATTGGGAGAAGCAAAAGTAAACAACTATAGACATGATCAAGACTAGCTTGTAATTTATCTGTATTCCGTACATGAGATTAACAAACAAATCAGCGTTTGGGCACCAAATCAACTGGTTAATGAGTCAGTAGGTTATCGACGATGTCTGCCATTTTGTCAGCTGCTAACTCAGTCAGCCCACCACACAAATTACTGATCTAGTGCTTTCAATGGTACTAATGAGGCTCTGTGGAATGACTAATTGTGCTTACTAAGCAATGCCTCATTTAAGTCAAAAATGGGAAAAGATTAGAGGTCAGAAAATTGTTGCATATACATACTCTTTGACTCCAAACGTTTACGCGTACATTTATTTCTCTCCCCCTTGCCTACTTTTTCACTCCTTTTCATTTTTCTTTTTTTTTTTTTTCTGCATTTATGGTGAGACATCAATCGTCTCGTGGGTACTATTAAAAAAAACCATAGAACTCGTTCACTCTCAGCTCACATTATTTAGGATTAAGGATACCCTTTTCTCTAGTTTCACCACATTTCCTGGGAATTACTTAAGACGTAATGATCCACTGAGTTCGCCATTGTGTAGAATTCACTCAATTGAGTTTCCTCTAAATCAAAGGCAAAAATTGACTCCAGTTGTGGACCCGGGGTGTTCCTGACACAAAACCAACAGGAAGCCCAGTGAAGTAATGGAGAAGAGGCAGTGGATAAGGAAGAAGATTAAATGCCAAGAAATAAAGCCCTTTTCATGGAAAGAGAAGTCGAGCAACCACAAACCGATAAGGAAGGCCCTGGGGAAAGACAGGCCAACGAGGAAAACTAATTCTGAATGTAGAAGAAGCAGCTGCCTGCCAGGCAACAGGGAGGCCACAGGGAGACGCAGTGTGGGGTGGTCCAGGCAGGGAAGGCCTGAGTCGGAACTCTAGCGCTCAGGCCTGGATTCCCTGCCACCAGCCAATGCCATTCATCTGGTCTCTCTGAGTCTCAGCTGCCTCATCTGTACAAAAGATATGACAAAAATTTACTCCAGAGGATTGTTCTCAGACTTGAATGAAATCAGGCTGTGACAGCCTTTGAAAAGTGGAAAGTGGTTTAGAAATATTGTTAGCTTTCATTATTATTATTAT
>NW_006431920.1:4665579-4671921 GCF_000325575.1 Pteropus alecto | reverse complement strand
TGTTTTCCCTGCCCCCAGCCAATGCCATTCATCTGGTCTCTCTGAGTCTCAGCTGCCTCATCTGTACAAAAGATATGACAAAAATTTACTCCAGAGGATTGTTCTCAGACTTGAATGAAATCAGGCTGTGACAGCCTTTGAAAAGTGGAAAGTGGTTTAGAAATATTGTTAGCTTTCATTATTATTATTATTATTATTATTATTATTATTATTATTTGCTGAACTTGTGGCCCAAACTTATGACCTTTGCCTGCAAACACTGGATAAGTCTTTCCATTCACGTGGCATAAGTTAGAGGGTTTCAAGGATGATTTCAGAAGAGGAGCTTTTATCCCTGATTAATAGGAAAAAATAATCATATCTCCAGCCTTCCTGGATAGAGTGCTGACACTCGGCATGTTTCATGGAATGAAAAGTTTATTTTCTGGTGTTTCTCATTCCCTTTCTCTGTATTCTGCCCCACGCAGCCTCCTTTAGGAAAATGTCTCCCTCTTACCTCCTTCTTTGTTCCACTTGTTCTCCAGGACTCAAAACCTGATCCCAGAAAAGAACATGAATAAACTCATTGTCTTAGTTACATTAGCTTTTTAAAATCTAAGGTTTTGAACACAGAATGTAGGAATCCCTTATCTGGAAGTCTTGATAAGGGTGGGATGATGAAGTGACTGGACGATGTCATGAAACACTCATGTTCTTTCTATCTCTCTGCTCTGCTAAACACAATGTCAGCTTCATCCTTAGGCTGTTTTCTCTGTGGTTATAGGCTGGCTGCATGCGCCAATCACCAGGCCCTAAGCTTCTTCATTCATATCCATGGAAGAGCATGTGAATGGTGACAGGGGCGGAGGAAGAGAAAGTTGCTTTCCCCAGACATCGAGTCAAAGCCTTCTCCTCTGTCTAATTGGACCGACATGTGTCATTCACCCCTGAGCTGCCACATGTGGGGCTCTGAGTTCCTGAACCTCTTACTCATGGAAGGAGATCACCATAACTGACTGAGACTAATTGGGGTCTCCCCTCCCTGGAGCTGAATCAATCCCTCAATCCCCATGATCACCACACACAGTGCGGAGTAGTGGAATGGATATCGTAGAGTCATCCACAACGACCAGCACACCCCAAAGGAAATCATTATTGATGAGGCTTCTTGTAACCCTTCTCCCAGAGATAATGGCATTTTATGAAAGGAGGAAAGCAGACGAGGGAATAAATCTCTGAAATTTTAGATTTCAGAGACCAGATTGGAAAAGGCTCCCTCGATGACTCTAATGTCACATCCTAGAAAGGGGAGGCAAGGAGGCTTCTCAAGGTCAATGTGAGGGGAAGTAGGGTCCAAGAGTGTGGGTCAGAGCAGTGGGTGCATTTGCCTAAACATTCACAGCCAGAAGAAAGGATGACCATTTGGGGGTGGGGACAGGGGAACTTAGAGTTGGTCAAGGCTGAGAAATGGCAAAATAAAAACAAGATGAAAGTGTGTGTTAACCAAACACAGAGGCTGGGGATTAGCAGTCAGGTCAGAAAAGTTGGGAATTAAATCAGAAATATCTGGGCATGGGGGTCTTTGGGATAAACCCAGCAATAGCAACACATTCTCAGAAAAGCCACAAAGATGAGACTTGTCCAATTCTACGGTAGTGTTTATAACTGCCAAACAAGAAAGAAGGATTTCTCTTTCACTTTAACAGTTCAGCATGCTTTTATTGTTCTTTTTTTTTTATATATATATCACTTTGATATATAACTCAATAAACTGAATGAATGATCTCGTGGAGAAGATGCCCTCTATAAACACACAATGTTGAAATGAAGCAGAAGTCATGTGGAAATTACATAAAATGGCTTTTGGAAGTCTCTAATAACACTTATCAATATATGTTGTTGAATTAGTAAAGTTATCTTCCAACTGTATCTTCCCCCTCGGTAGGAAAGCCCCCTGATTTGGTGGGACTTGTAAGTAATAATTAACGTTTGGTCTTCTGATCAAGGTAAGTCTGCTTTGGATGTTGCCTAAACCAACAGGTAATCCTCTGTATTAATTACAACTCTTTGTGTTGCAAATGATGGAAGCTCAACTCAAACTAGCTCTTGCAAGAAAGGTAATCCCATATTTCTGGAAGATCTAAAATCATCACTGATTTCAGGCACAGCTGGTGTCAGGACCTAAAGCATGTCTTCAAGACTTGTATCTTCATTCTTCATTTCTTTTGACCAACTTTGGCTTTCTTCTTCAACCTGTGTCTCTCCAAGGTGTCCCCCAGTTGGCTGCCAACTGCATCCTCTTCAACCTGTGTCTCTCCAAGGTGTCCCCCAGTTGGCTGCCAACTGCATCCTCTCACCACTAGCCTAAATCGATTTAATTCCAACTGAAAAATTTTACAGGAGGCCGTCAGCAATTGGCTCAAATTGGGCCTTGTGGCAATCTCTGAACCAATCACTGTAGCCATGACAAAGGGGTAGTCTGAGTCATGTGCCTGACTCCTGTGGTCAGGAGAGGGCTGGCCACAGTGACCTCCAGCCACCACCAAGTCACGTGGAATGGGCAGTGTTAGCAGCAAATGGAAAACAAAGGGCTGTTATCAAAAGGACACTGGGAAAGTGTGCAGGGCAGTGAGAGGCCAAGTTACCACAGTCTCACCCACTGTCTGGGTCGTAATCTTTACTCTGACTTCCTGAAAGGTAATTTAAACGTGTTCAGTCACCCACCTTGAATGTAAAATCATGGCAATCCCCATCTACGCAAATCAGAGTGCTATTTTAAAATCACCTAATAAATTATTTAGGTGTTCAGCTAATTTAACATAACAAAATGTTTAATAATAAACATCATAAAGCAGACCAAGAATACTATTAGTGTGATGAAAATGTTTACCGACCTCAAGCGAGGTTTAGCCTGATTAGCTGGTGATCACGCTGGGCTGGAACACAGTGTCCCCACCTGAGAAACAGACGCAACACATGTTTGATCAGAGTGCTTGATAATCCTGGCTGGGTCCTCCTTTTAGATGCATAAGTCTTCAAAGGAGGATATGTTCTTACCAAATGTGTTTGTATGTGCTTTGAAATATCACCAGATCATTCCATATACGCCAAGATGTGTTCCAGCGTGCCTGTCTTTCAAGTAATTCTCCATTAGAATTCTCTTTCAGCATCCTAACAAGTGAGTGGAGCTGATGAGGCATAACGATATTGGTTTTATTGACAGATTGTACTGCTATCTGTTATCCAGCTGTGGGTTCCGTTCATAGTTTATCACAGGGCAATTAGAGACATTGCTCCTTTGACACACAGCTAGATTGTTTATTTGAAAGTCATTTTGCTAATTAGAAATTCCTATGTTAATATGCATAGCTCTTTGTAAGTATCCTCATCCAAACACTTCACATTAGTTAGTACCTCTGAGAAACTTTCCCAATCAAAAATATCTTTGGACACAAAGATCTAAAAAATACTTCATGTATGATATATTCACCAGGTAACATACAGCAGATGCATTACTCTCGTTAAAAAACAAAAACTGCTTACTTGTATGCAACAGTGGATCACACATATTAAAATATATACAAATGGTTGCAAAATAAACAAAAAGCAAACCAAAAAAACGTACTTACTTTAAGAGTGAAAAAATGAGGCCCCTAGAACTATAAAATTCGAAGTGGCTTACATTTATTACGAGATTATTTATTATACTTACAATAAAATAAGCACAGGCTTATTATTATCATTATTATTGGTAAATAAATATTACAATATAATTCTCCCTGTATAAACTGGCCACAAGCCCAAAAGAAAGCAAGAAGCAAATGGCAAGCTATCTGTGGGGCTGCAATGAGCAGCTTTCTCTGTAATTGTCCGTGGCCCCAGGGACGCCTGACCTTGCTTATCTGAGCATGAGCTCGCTGCTGAGTTCAGTCTGGACCTCTCTGTATCTACACATGCTGGCTGGTAAATTAAGCAGGCCTCTCCACGCAGGTGGCCTAGCTTGCATATGCACCGCCTGTGTAGCCCAGTGATAAATACTTGGTGTTATCGTGAGTCTTACACACCAAAGTCCATTGAGACATGGAAGAATCAATGGGTCGTAAGTCACAGGGGAAAATAGGCACATATACCCTGGGCCCTTTTATTTCAGTTTGTTTCTGTGACCCTTCTGTTGTCTACTAGGCATTGAGGTGGAAGAATAGTGATTAAAATTCCTTATAGGGAGGAGGGAAGTTTACAATGGAACAAATACATCTAGTTCTTGTTCCATATGTACTTGTGTTCGTGTACATGGTCTCATGGTGGAAAGAATAGCAAACGACCTTACTGAAAGTTTCCTTCGTAAATAGAAAGATCTAGATTTTGAGTGTTGCTTAGGGACTGTGTCTCTTTGAGAGTAGGGACTGGGTTCTGCTTATCATTCTCTCTCCAGTGCCTAGAACATGCCTGGCACATAAATATTTGCCCTATGAATGATCAAACAGTAGTTCTCAGAAGTATTTGATTCGTAACAGGGGCTCAACTAGTGTTTATCTCCATCAATCCTCTTCCTCCTGCTGTTCCAGTCTTTTGAAGGAGGGAGTTCTGATCTGAGTATCCACAGAGAAAGAAGCTGTGTGCAGCCTTGATGTGCCCTGGGAGCCACCAGGTTGTAGAATCTGCCTCATGAGGCTTTGAGAAGGAAGTGGCATTTGAGCCGGATTGTACATCTCAGCAGTGAACAATGGAAGGGAAGGATATTTCAGGAAGGACGAGTGTATTAAAAACACGGAGGTGAAAACTTGCATGGGACGACATGTTGGAGAAGAGGCTAAAGAATAGAGCCAAATCCTAGAGGTTCCGAAAAGCCAAAATAATTATTCTTTTGTGGTCTGCTCCCCCAAGTTAGCTCAGATGTCAGATTGGCTATGTGCATGAGATGACTTACAGAGTGCCAGGAAGAAACAATATAACTCAATCCCTGGGTTCAATCTGTTTCTTCCTGCCAGGCACAGAGACTTCGCACCTCAGGAGGCTGTCCTAAAATGGGCGTGGGGCCATGTGGGCATGAGGCCGGTGGGCAAGAGGCCATGTGCCTGCTGATAATCCTTTTAGGGGCCTCTGCTCAGTCACTCCTCACTCTGCTTCTGCTAAGAGAACTAGACATCAAATCTTAACATGTCCAAGTCATAGATAATTAGACTCAAAAGGATACAGCATAGAGGTTCAAGAAATATCTTGGATGCCTTGATGTTTCAAAGTAAACAGAGGCCTTGAATTCTTTATTTTTTTTAAATGACCGCTTGGGAAAATTGAAGTCCAAACCATAAGCAAAGGACCTTACACAGTCTCAATATCCAACACATATCATCAAATACTCAAATAATAGACTCTTAAAAACCTTTCCCTGAATAACTATAAGGGCATCAAACAGCCAGAATGGGTGTCAGCCTCAGCTCTACAGCAAGATCCTGGGAACCCCTTTGGTTGGAGAGCTCTAGAGAATGCTGGGGGGTCCTTTGGGGACTGGGAGGCAGTGGTTATTTAACAACCACTGTGGAAGTATCTGCTTAAATACATGAAATGACTGATATTTAATCATTCGGAGGCCTACGAAACTGTCAGTTTCATAGAGTTCAGCCTTATACCTCACTGTCTTCATTTCGGGTACAGCCATTTCAGTATATATACAGAGATGACATCGTCACTGAAGTAGACAATGTGCGACATTCAGGTTGTGTCTACCCAGCACGAGCAGATATGATCTGGCAAGTATCTGGTTAACTTAATCCATGAAGTAACCAGATATGTTACGAGGCTGATACACTACCAATCATGCCGAGGCACCTTCAACCAAATATCTTAGATCCCTAATAGAAGCTGCTGGGGTTGGGGGCTCAATCAATAGCATATCTTTCCCCATGTCCCATGCAGAATCAATTTATTGATCACGCACCCTATTTCCATTATCTTTCTAAGACCTTTATGTGAATTAACTCCTTAGATTCTTATACAACCCTATGGGGTGGAGTCTATTATCATCCCCATTTTACAAATGCAGAAAGAGAGACCAAGAAATAAATCACTTTTCCAGAGTCCCAGGTAGGTAGTAGCAGAGGCTGGCTTGGCACCTAAGCTGTCTGTCTCCAGAATGTACGTACTTCAGACACAGACCAGGCCAGCCTCTGGGTGTCCAGAGGAGGCCGACCACAGCAAGCATTGGCGGCTTTATTACCAATAAAAGCTGGACTGGAGCACTGAGTTCCACTACAGAGGACAGTGACCCCCAAAAGGGGACAGATTTGCCCACTTAGTATCTGGCACAATTCAGACTCCAGGTCTTCTTTCCAGGGCAGGCCACTCTGGAGACAGAGTAGCAGGAAT
>NW_006431920.1:4647160-4665541 GCF_000325575.1 Pteropus alecto | reverse complement strand
AGGAATGTATGCTCTGTGCAGACAGGCGACACAGAGAAGAAAGAGGCTTGCAAGAGGCTGAGCTGAGCAGAGTGGGCTGAGCAGGCTGTGCTTCTTTTCCCAAAGTCATCAGGGACATAAGCCTCCCTCTGCCCCCGTGGAAAGTAAGGAAAACATGGCAAGGGCTTCTTAACGAGATGAACCCGGAGGTAATTCATGGGGACTATGAAATCGGAGAGGGGGAAATATTACTTCTTTATTATCATTGACCTGTACCTGACCTACTAACCTCGAGGTGAAACTTAGCATTTCCTTCAGCTCTGAAAGGAGACAATAAGCCAGAATAACATGAGCAGCACGTGTGACTCTCAGTGATGGCCGACTCAGAGGTGTCCACTGCACGGTACAGTGTGGGGAGACCCGGAAGCTCGCTGCATGCATCAGGCCTACAAAATCAGAGAAGTTCACACCTGCTGCCAGGTTGCACTATATAGTACACTGAGAGACACACGTATTCTATCACAAACTTAAATTATTTTTCATATTTTGATAATGGCTGTTTGATATAATTAATTTTTTCTATAATATGATGCATACAGTTAAAAACATTATTCTGAGAAGAGAGTCACAGGTCCAGAAAGACCCTCCAAAATACAAGAATTTCTACTCTAATTAAAGTCCCTCTATGTAGAAACAAGAGGCCATAGAAATGGAGCCTCGCACATACCTGACCGCCCCCTCCATCCCTGCCCCAGAGGTCTACAGATAATCAATAATCTTGGCTCTCTAGGTTTAATGTCCCCTCCCTCCCCTTCATGAATCCGGTCACATCTTTCCATCAGAGCCTTCAAAAATGAAGCCTGCCCAGTGGAAATCTCATTCACGACTGGTGGGTGGAGATTTTTTTTCTTTCCAAATTGCCTTCTGTTGATCGTCAATAGCTTCAACCGTGCAAAGGTGTTAAACGTGTATTTTTATTTTGGTTTTATATATGTATGCCCTGCCTTGTTCCCAAAACAGTTTAGGGATTATTAAAATGCATGCCTCTTAGATCATCACACGACAATATTTCTAATTATAGGGACTGGCAATCCCGCACCCACAGCTGCCCACACGCCTTGCCCTGGGCTTTCTGTTCAGTCTCTACTTTCAGTACCAGGCACATGTGCAAGTCCCTCCCGGAGAAACAGCTAAGAAACTGCAGACGCCAGCAATGAGAGCTGCTTCATCTCTAATGGATAAAAAATAGACTAGAAATTCTTGCCCCGGATACCACTTTCATATTTGAATGGTTCGGAGGGTGTGTCTCACTTGCGGATGGTTATAGAAGTCTTATTGGAATCAGTCTCGACTGTACTCTGAGTGTCCACGACAGATAGAGTGTAGCCTGTCTTCGCGTCACCATACTTTCCCATTGTCCAACCAAGAAATGGAAATTAAGAGAAAAAATAAACCTGGTCATTTAATGCTGATCTCGTCTGAAAGTCTTCACCTGCGTTTTTTGGTCTTCTTCTACCTTCTTTTTGAGGGGATTTTTAAAAAAAATTATTATTGTTTAGAAAGCAATAGGCCAAATATTTGCTCCTAAGTTTCAAGTCTTCGTCTCTTTTTAAATTATATAATGACATCAAATTGGCTATGTTTTTTTTATATAGCTATTTTAAAAGCCTTTAGAATTTGGTTCTCTTCTTTCCAAAACCCTGCTTTGAAAAAACAAACAATATGTAAATGGATTTCCCCACCTATTTTGCCAAATATGAGCAATGAGTACCTGAGCATGAGCAAGTGGACTGTTCTGGACTGTTCTAGCACATCGCGGAACACACCCGGGCTCAAACAGCCTTGTGTGGCACACCCTAAGGAGAACTGTCTGGCCGGCCTCCTCCGAGGGTCTGAATCTTCTAAGAGTTTAAACAATTGATTCTATCTGGTCCAGATATGTACATAAAAAATCTTAACAGATTCTTTATAAAAACTTGAGACTCTGTAGAGTCCACTGATAGAGATGAAACCCACAGTATGAAATATAGAGATTAGTAATTAAAAAATCTTAACAGATTCTTTATAAAAACTTGAGACTCTGTGGAGTCCACTGATAGTGATGAAACCCACGGTATGAAATATAGAGATTAGTAATTAAAACGCACGCGCACACACACACCCCCCAGCAGAACCACGGCACTACCACACCCAGAAAACAAAGTATAAATACTGTTCCGTAAAGTTCTGGTATTCACTTCTAAACCTTTCTTACTAAGGAATTGGTGGAAATTCTTAGCCACAGAGGACTAAGGGTTCGTCCCCTGTCCTCGCCTGTCTGCATCCTCACCTGCTGCCACAGTCCCAATGCTGTCACCTGAAGACCCATTTCTGGGGGGTCTAGGGCTGTTTCTTTGTCAACAGCCATTTCAGATCAGCTGCAAATTGTTTCTGGTCTGCAACTGCTTTAAGTGGCAATTTTAGAGGTACAGTCTGTACCAACCATAGCTCTACTATTACTGCTTTCCTTTGAGGCCCTCTGAAATGCTAGTACCTGTTTGACACAGGCCTGGTGGTTGTGCTGGCAAAGAAATCCGGCTCTGCCTTGATGCCACACCTTGAGTGACCTCAGCTATTGAGACCCCGGCCAACCTCTTCCAAGGATTGCAGCATTTGGGAGGTTCTTTTAAGCAACTGACTTTAATTTACAGATTGGACCCAAACCGAAAGGGGTTTCTCAGACATGTAGAATTCATGGACCTCTGGACAGTCCCTGGACAGTGGCACTCTACATGCTCCCTGGGGCCCATGCTTAATGCTTTAGAGTTTATCCATAGGGTCAGGACACCATATGTATTAGGCACAAGGTGTATTGGAAATAATTCATTTCTCAAACCGGAAAATAACTGAGTTCTTTAACAAGGCAGAGCCGATTCTTGATTGTCCCTGTAACAGTGACACTCCACTCACCCTTCTGTGAGAGAGAGTACCATGGACACCTGTACAAAGAATGAAACATAGCCTAAGGCCTAAATTATCTATACCATAGGCTCTTAATTCTTATGGGGATAAATCTGTTGTTGGTAGCCCCTCCCTTCAAACCCCCCACCCCCATTTTGGTGTTTCTATAAAATCTGAATACATCAAGGAACTGTGTAGCACATGGACATAATCACAGCAGTAGAGCGAGAAAAGAAGAGAGGAGAAAGTTGAAAATGCCTGAGCTACTACTATTGACTAGTTTCACAATCAACCTGTGCAATGTAAACCTAGAAGTAGCCATTCTCAGTATGACCACAAGAAATTGCCAATATTCGACCCTATCTGACCCACAAAAGTGGCAATTTCATATAATTTGACTTCGTATTATTCACATTGCATTAAAATAACCTGGGAAACAGACCAACAAAAATCACCCAATCCGACCCAAGAGGTCTCCAGCCAGGGAAGAAAGCTGCCCACAAGGCTTTTATTTTGTTTTCTTTTGTTTCATTCCATATTTAACCAACCAAAAAGACTTCGACAATACACAGTGCTATAAATGCTTCTTTGTTTTTATCCATGTTTGGGTATTTACATCTGAGACTAGCAATGGAATTTCTTCCTCAGCTCTGGACCTTTCATTGCTGGGAAGAAAAAAAAAAAAAAAACGTGCATCAATGGAATTTAAGAATGGTTGGTCTGAGTCCTCTAGAAATAAGAAGTGATTATTTTTAAGTTTCTGAGGAAGTATCTAACAGAGTAATAAATTATCCTTTTATTTGAACTTCTCTTACTGAGTTTCCCCACCACTAACAGGGTACTGTGTTGTATCTGCCACTATAATTTGACTCAAAAATACAAATAAAAGTGAGATAATGTGTGTGAAGGATTTATAAGAATGACTCCATTCTTGGAAAAAAAAAATGTTTTTAATTCTCGAGTTATTCCGATTGTTGCTGCAGGGAGGGCCTTCACCAAATACATTATAAATAAGCATTACCATGTTCAAAATCTTTCAGTATGGGAAGTTTTATTTCCTTAATGTGTTTACTTATATTTTTGTAAGCAGGTCATCCTCCATGGCTGAGATCATAACAATTACTATTTCAAAACAAAGATATGGCCATAAGTAGTTTAAACATTGACAGCCTCACTCTTTCTCTCTGTAGTATTAGAGTGCCATACACGAAAAATGCTCAGTTCTTGCTTTTTAATTAAAAATCCTCAATCTGCACATTGTGAAAATGCCTTAAACACTTTATCAAGGTGAAGGCCAATAAGAATCTCTTCCTTTTCTTCTAAGGACACAAATCACATCCTGAGACCCCCTATGCTCACAACCTCATCTAAATCTTCATCTAAATTTATTTACTTCCCAAATGCCCCACCTGCAAATGCCACCATATTGGAGGGATTGAGGGTTTCAGCTTCAACGTACCAATTTGGAGGGGACAGGAGGACGCAGTTCAGTCCGGAGCGTTAGTTAACAACAACAACAAAAATTTTAAGCCGTAACTCATCTTAGAAAGCAGCTTTCCAGATATCTGAATTTAACAAATAATAATAAAATACAGAGATGGACATTTCAAAACTAATGTCTCAGCGTTCTGGACGTGTCTCGCATCTTTAGTAAACCACAGCTAAGCACCAAGAGCTGTACATTATCCGTTCCTTTGAGGATTTATAGTTCCTTTCTTTCTACTCACTCTCCCCAGTCTCTTTTGTTTTTCCCCCAATGATTTGGTTTAGTGTGCTGAAAATAGCCTGTGTGCACTGTTTTTCCTTTCAGCTTCATTGTTACCCACTAATTTCTAATTGTCTTTGAGACAGAAAATCTCACGTGAATGCAGTAAGCATCTCTGATTGTGGCTCACATGTGGATTAATGCAAACCCTGAATCTCAGGCCACAGTCCTTCAGACCCCTTCAGCATCATCATTCGACCCTCCTTACTCATACAGCCTTTTGGAATTTATTTCTACCCATGAGGAATCAGAGTATTAAAGGCTCTGAGTTGCTATAGTTAGAGAGACTCTATTTTTAGCCACAAACTGTTTCCCTGAGACACATACAGCCGCTCATTAACACTGGAAGTCTTTTTCACAAAGCTTGTGTTTTCTCCTTCCTTTTCAATGCCCAATAGGCCTATGAGGGAAAATACAAACACCAGTTATATTTAGTTTCCTATTCAGCCATGTCAAGCCCTGAATCAAAAGGAAGTTATAAATACAGTACAAGGAAAATGTTCTCATTTTCTTTAAGTAGCATGTTAGTGCAAAGGGTAGAGAGGAGCTTGTGCTAAAATGAGAAATTAAGCAAATTAAAATTTGACTTTTTGTAAGTGTTCTCCAATGTATGGGGTTGGTGTTGACATTATGTGGCATCTAAAACTGGCTGAGACATAGTATGCGCTCATTCAATATTTGTGGGATGTGGAGGGATTGACAATGTGTAGTAGATATTCGGAAAAAGGTTGATCACTTTAATGACTATATCATTTTGCATAATTTACCTCTTGAGATTAGAGAGAACATTCTCTAAAGCAAACTCCCTGAAAAGGTGAGTATAGCAAAATCTAATACATTCCCAGCAATGGGTCCAACGCTCAGGTTTGCAAGTTGTCTCAATTTCTTCCTTCTTCCTCTGTGGTAATGAACTTTCATTAACACAGACACAAAAAGAGGCATCCTGTGTTAGGAAGTGCTGGCTTCTTAGAATTCGAATCCCATCACCAGCCAGTTGCCCAGTCAACATTTCCATTTCCCTCCACGCCAGCTCATAACTCATTTCCTAAGTTCTCTTGAGGATCTGGTAACAAGCACCAGGAACCCATCCAACGCCTCTTTTCATCCTTCTCAAAGTATTCATACACATCACGACCATCAGGTCCTCCATTTCCCACCAGTGTAATTTGGAGTACATTGTAATAGAAGGGGCAGAGGCTTTGGCACTCAACGGGCTTGTGTTTAAATCCAGAATCATCTATTTTTACCTGGATGGGGTGAGAGGGTAACTTGAATAAGTTGTTTCATCTCTAAACTTTGGTTTCCCCATTAGAGGCATGGGGGAATGACCTATGTCAGAGGGTTGTCGTGAGAATTACATGAAATAATTCATGTTAACAGTCTAGTTCAGTTCCTGGTACTGAATGGAAATAGTCTATGAGTGGGGATAATTATTATACCAGTCTGCAAATTTCACCTCCAGCAATCATTCTAAACCTTGACTATTTCCCTTTTTCTTTCTTTCAGTGTCTGTCCATTATATGAGTCTCCTGTTCCCTCTGATTTTTTTCTTTCTCTCCTATTCTTTATTCCACTCACAAGTCAAAACAAGGCTACTTAGTGATTCTAAGAACAGCACTACTGATACACACAGACAAGAAAAGAGAAGCCATCGACTTTGAAATGAATTTGAAGTGAAACATGGGACTAGGATTAATAAGTACAAACATCCTTAAAAAGAAGTCCAGAAAACCCAAAATATCTTCCTCATCCCCCATCTACTTCCACGTGTAATCTGCTTTTCTTTGTGCGTTCAGCAACAAACAAAACAAACAAAATAAAAAATTAGCTCTTATTCAATTTCTTAAACCTCATACATATTTTTGGAGAGCAAAATTAATTCATATTGCTGATTTTCGATGTGAGGTTTCCATTAACAACAACTTTTGCACAGAAATATTTTCTAAAATTATTTTTGCAACTATACTATACATCAGCTCCATAATAAATAAAATAGACCTAAGGTTAGCCTTGAAAAGTAGCAAATTATAAAATACTTCCATAAAGAGCATGTTCCAGATTCCAAATGAGTGAGTTCCCTATCACGTATGAGATGACTTGGTAGCAAGTTGAAACCTGCGTTGTTAGCATTTTCCCACCCCTAACACATCTTCCCCTCTCTGTGTTACTGTTTTGTTTTTCTAAGATGTGGCTTGGAACAGAGTTAGACAGCTCTCCAACACAGATAAAAGGGCGGGAACCCAGCATCCAAAAATGAATGACAGGAGGAGAGTGGTGTACTTGTTGAGACATTACCACTTTTCATCACGGCAAATGTTTGGCCAAGAAATAATCATCAGTCGTTCTCTAGGAACACCTGCAACCACAGCTTTATTTTTTTTTTTTTTCCTTTCGCATTGCTTTTCTTTCTTGTTTTTAATCAGGGCCTTATCATATTGCAGGGACATATCTTATTTTTATGATCAGCATTGCAGCTCATGAGAAAAATAAATGGGAAATCCCAAACTTTAAAAACATACAGCAGACACTGTCTCCATCGATTTTAAGCTGCACACGAAACAGGTGCTCATGTTTCTTCCGCAACCCTTCCACAACTGTGCCTTCCAATATAAAATCCATGAGATACACGTGGCTACTAAAAGTGAATTAAAAATAAATAAAATTAAACTTCGGTTCCTCAGTCTCAGTAGCCACTGAGGCTTGTGGCTACCATATTGCACAGTGCAGACATAGAACATTTCCTTCATTGTAGAAAGTTTTATTGA
The DNA here is from genome assembly GCF_000325575.1 of Pteropus alecto. Classification (NCBI taxonomy): domain Eukaryota; kingdom Metazoa; phylum Chordata; class Mammalia; order Chiroptera; family Pteropodidae; genus Pteropus; species Pteropus alecto. The sequence continues at coordinate 4,658,092 of NW_006431920.1, read as the reverse complement.
ACAATGCTGCTGCAGAATATGGATTTTTCATGGTAGACAGGACTAGAGACCTGCACTATTTCCAGAGGATGAATTTTGGGGGAGAACTTTTGCTGCTGCTGGACCCGTGTTCAAATAAAGCCTACTCTGTTTCATCACACAGCTCTTCTGCAGATCTCAGTATGCAGCACAAGAAAGTCATCACTTTGCTTCTTCTGATTTGGTAGCTTGTTGCTTTAGAAATTGCTAAAGTCACATGTTCAGATCATACCATGCAAGCGGATGGACCACCTGCTCAGGAAGGGAAGGCAGGTAACAGAAAACAACTTCAGTCTTAGGACTGAGCCAGCCTTTTGCAATGGTCATCTCAGTTCAAGCACAGAAAATATTCTTCTGACCTACCCCCCTTTGTTATTTGGACACTAATTTCAACCTTCTAAACTGCATCTATTAAATTTGGTAGCCCAATAAGCATTTTATTAAATGTGGGTTGAGCTGGCTTTCACTTAACTCTGCCATGAGCTTATTAAGTTAAAAAAATACATTAAGAAGACCAAAGTTCCTTCTTTTAATTCCTTTAGATCCTTTTGGGGAAACCAATGTTTATCTCTGTAATGTTCAAGTCAGCACAGCTAAAAGTCAGCCAAGTCTGACATCCAACCACCAAGTGTCGTGGAGGCCATTTCCCCCTCCTTTCTCAGTTTCTGTGTTCCCGTTTCCTGCTTAGACGACAGTTTGGAAGTCGCTGAATGAATTCGCAAGTACTACTGTTTGCACTTTCACACACTGTTTAAAGGCAGAGGTATCAGGTTTCACAGCGCTGTGAGGAAGCTGGCCACCACTTCAAAGCAATTTGGAAGCATCTATTGCTTTATTAAGCAAGGGCAATAATGATCTACAAAGTGCCAACTCGCTCATAGTTTCCTGCTCTTCCTGCATTTCACTGCAAATACCACAGTCTCTCTTTTCCTACTTAAATACCAGTTAGTACTTTGCCTTTAAAATGACAGATCTGTCAGCAACCACAAATAAAGAGCTAAATCCACCTAACTAAATGTCTTACACAGCTATGAGAGCTAGGGATGGTAGAAAAGTCTGCCATGAAATAATTTGTCTCTTGTCACTTTGCCTTCAGCAGTGTGTACTTTATCCCTCAACTCCCTTTATGTCTGTGCTCTCGATATTTCTACAGATATTGTGAGACCCAATAACAATTACAAATGGTTAGTCCCTGCGGTAACTAGACAAATAAACAACGATGTGTTTCCGATTAGTCCAACACTTGCTAACCCAAGTGGAGAGAGGATAAGTGCAAATATTCTGTACTCTATCCAAGGAACACAAACTCTAGTTTTGGTGATAAGTCTAACCTACAATAAGCAACAGTGACAAATCATAGACTAATTAAATGTGGATTTGGAAAATGAATTATCCTTCCTGGTCTCTGTCTACTTTAATGCCATATGAATTCTAGGACAGTATAACTAGGGGCTCTATCATGCCTTACAGGACGTTAAGATGTTAAGACCAAAGTGACAACTGAACTGCCATTCCTGAAACTTGACCTTGTCACTTTTAACAAGGCTGGTTCTTACCAAGTGATCCCTGGTACTTAGGACGTATTTGTCAGCAGGTAGTGAAACTCTAGCCTTGTAGATATCTGCACCTACCTCTCCCCTCTCTGATGGTCCCCACTGGGATAGACGCATCGAGGTGAATGACTTTTGAAGCCACAGGGTGTACCTTTTTAATATTATCCATTAATACCTGGTCCAGTCAAAATCTTCTGTAAGCTTCTATAAATGAATAAATTCTACGGATTCTAGATGTTAAATCAGATTATTGGTCTTCCCATTTATATATAAAAAAGACATGGTTTGTTGATTATAATCCCTCAACCACCAAAAACTCCAATGCCAAAGAACATGGAAATGACATCTACCCAGGAAAGCTGAGGCAACTTTTAGAGATTATCACGAATGTACCTGGCTAGTCATCTAAGTATTTCAGGATTCAGAGCTTGTGGCCAAAGTCTGTTTGGGGAGTATAGCTGGGTATGGCGGAGAATAAAGAAATAGGAGTAATAGAATAGGTTACCGTATGACCCCAAGTCTCTGGTTCACAGGATGTAGCCACTGCCCAACTATTTTATTAAGTACAAAGTTAAAGTTAATTACCTCCTTTGACCATGCCAATAACATTCATCTAGTAATTAAATAAGAGCTGAGTGTTTGCTCTTTTCCCTATGTTGTTCTTGAGTCAAGAAAGGTCGCTTTTCATCATCACAGCTAATTGGTTCGTTTCCAATAAATATAGAAGCAGTGAAAACATATCCACATACAAAGGGTTCATAGAAGGAATTCAGAAAAATTGGAAAGAAATTTATGTTTACAATTGCAAAGAGTAACTTGTTAAGGAGTAATGCTGTTTTTTAAAACAATTTTCATCCGAATGAGCAGTGCTTTTCAAAACAACCATCTTAAAAGTTGACTTGTCACATGGATGTAGAGTATGGCATAGGGGACGTAGTCAATAATATTGTAATAACTAAGTATGATGTCGGATGGGTACTAGACTTATCGGGGTGGTCACTTTGTAAGTTATATAAATGTCTAATCATTACATTGTACACCTGAAACTAATATAATATTGCATGTTAACTGTAATTAAGATTTTTTAAAATAGAAGATGACATGCCTAAGACACAGTTCTTCTCAACATGTTTTTAAATCCCGACTTTGACGTTGCCTTCAGTTCTAATGGATGAAACGCACCTGAAAATCTAGCCTATCACTTTAAAATCACACTTTAGTTAAGGCCCAAACAGTACTGCCTGTTTTGATCAGTTACTTTACTAGTCCAGTGTCTCAGTTGATTCAGGTTGCTGTCACAAAATGCCACAGACTAGTGGTTTACAAATTATAAACATTTATTTCTCACAGTTCTGGATGCTGGGAAGTCCAAGATTAAGGCGCCAGTAGACTGGATGTCTGTTAAGAGCCTACTTCCTAATTCATAAACAGCTGTCTTTTTATTGTGTCTTCATATGGCAGAAGGCATGAGAGAGCTCTCTGAGGTCTCTTTTATAAGAATACTATAATCCCTTTATTAATCCCCCGATAGCCCCCATGACCTAATCACCTTCCAAAGGCCCCACCTCCTAACATTAGGATTTCATACATGAATTGGGGGCAGAAGGGGCCACCAAAACAATCAGTTCATAGTATCCAGCTTAACCTTGAACCACTATTGGCTTTTCTCAAAATATTAAATATGTTCTCCGATAGTGAAGGGTGCTCCCCGCGAGCAAGTTCAAAAACACAAGTCAGTTTCTGAAGATAATTTTCAAGGGGGCATTTCACAATGGCTGGAGCAAAGGTAGCATTATTGGAATAAGTTTATGCTTCCCAAGATAACTTCTTTAAAGAGCCTTCATGTAAATACCTAAGAGCTGTTTCACACTATAGTGTACCTCCCAGTACAATGCTTTGCATAGTCTTCCACATAGTGATGTGTCCTACAGCGTAAGCCATCAGCCCTGTCCCATAGGTTTTATTTCTTTCTCCTTAAATCCTGCACCCAAAGTAAAGCTCTACATTTTTCCAGGAAAGTTCCTGAACAACTAACTATTCTAGCCTCAGTCAGCTTAGCCAACATTCCGTTAGCTCTTTCTCTTTTTCTGCTTGAGATACCTCATATTATTTTCCTATGTGTTATTACCCTTTTGAACAGTGTTTCACATAAAATATTTAAAGACAGAGATCTCTCTCAAGCTTTGTTGTATTTACCATACCATCCAACACTGTGACTCTTCTATAATAGGCATTCAATAAATATTAATCAATGAATTGCAAGATGACTCTCTTTTTTGTCAAATTTTTATCTACTATTGTCTTCTTAAAATGTTTTGGCTATGTACAAAATAAAAGTAAAATGCATAGGCTATTAGCTAATCCTTAACTTTGTGTAAGTGATAAAACTCCTCTTTTGGTTCTGGTCAACAAATATGTGCTGAGCATCGCCTATATGAAGCTACTATTTCAGGAACAGAGAATACGGCTATCTAAGGATGGAGCTCATACTTCCGAAGAAGGAAGAGGAAAGTCATTGATTAGTAATAATAACAAATATAAAGTAAAATATCTATTATACCTGATGATGACATTTGCTAGAGGGAAAGAAAGAAAGCATGGAAGAAGAGTAGGGAAGGCTGGGGAAGGCTCAGGCAGCAGGTACAACTTCAAACAGGATGATCAGGGAAGACCTCAGTGGGAGGTGGTTTTTGAGGAAAGACCCGAAGAGAATGGGATGTCAAACCTTGTAACATGTAGAGAGCATTTGGGATGAGGATCATATAGGATGAGAACTAAGGATCATATACATGACCATGTATTTCAACACATGATCTTCTTAGCCTGATATTCCCTGTCTGAGGCCCTCAAAATGGCTTCATAGCCTCTTGGGTTTACTTATACCTAAATATTAATCACACTGTGCCATTAATCTTGTATTATGTGTCTCTCTCATGAGACTGTGAGTAATTTGAAGGCAAGGATTATCTCATGTATCCATACAAATCTCATAGTTTTTTTTAACACAATTCCTGGCCAACTGTAAGAAATCAATAATTGTTTGTTGACTATTGAATAAATTGTCATTCAGGTCAACAATTCATTTCATCTACATTCAAAGCTTAACTTATCCTAATTTGAATCAAATGATGTTTGCATAGATATATTTAGTATTCATGTAAAGTTTCACTTGGCAAACTTCTTTTGAGATTAAGGATTAAGTTTTTTATAAAAAGTCAAGTAAAGCTGGCCCCATCACCTCTTCTGGCCCTTCTGCCTGGATGGAGAACTCTCCAAATATGGATTTAAAACTGGGCAGCACATTCGCTGCTGCTCAATAAAGGAGGGACAGCTAGCACAAGAAGAGATGATACATGTTCCCAAAGGAAACCTTTCAATTAGCACACATGGCACTAATTTAAGCCTTGAATTATTAACATGAGGAAAGAGCAAAGATCAAGTCATCCGAACATTCAAGGACAAGTGAGGTGAGCACACAGTCTCCTTGGCATCATCAGGGTTGTGTAGAGATAACTTTCTTGCTGGCATTTAAGTTGGGAAAGGGAGTGTGAGGAATGCCAACTTCTTCTTAATACTGATCTATCCTTCATGGAAGAGAAGTTCTTTCTCTTTTAAATCATCTTCAGTTCCCCTCCTTCTAGACATTTAGAGCCCCTAACGAAATCTATTCACAATTTCTCTTGAAGTGCTCGAAGAGAAGACAAATGACTCAGGGGTCCTCTCATTTGCTCCTTGGCCCTGAGCTGGTGTGGCAGTTCCAGTGAAGTCTGCTGCTGGCTTCTGGCCAGCCAGGATCCTGTTTACTAGTACTAGTCATTTAATAGTTAGCCAGGTCCAGTTGTTGCTCTTAATGGCAACTTTTTACCATCCTCAGAGGTGACAAAGTACCTATAAAAAGCCGCCGTAGCCACTCTCACAGCTCAGGCTCCATGTCCCTCTGCTTCTAACCTTGTCTCATCTGAATGCTCTTTTTCTGCATGGGTCCTTCGAATTTACAAACTAGCTAGATTATTTTATTTTCACTTTCTGCTCCAGATGCTGACTCTCAGGGCTGTTTTTTTCGGTGATTGATTGAGCATTCACACAAAAGGCATGAGACAGTCATCCTGGTGACCCCATCAATGGCACCCATTGAGTATCCCAGGCTACTGCTCATCTAGGAGAGGACATGGATGAGTATTATCCATAGTCCCAGACACACACACACACACACTAAATAAAAGGAATGCATTCAGTATCTGTGTGACAACATAAATTTGTCACTCTATCATTCCAAGGCACACTTAACACCAAGAAATGGTGTAAAGGGAACCAACATTGTGCTCCTAAATGCTCTGGGCTCTGGGTATGGCCAACACATCGGCGAGAAAAAGATGTGGTGTCCAGATGAGCAGGCGCAAGGTGGTTGGGGGCTTGATTTTGATAATTTTTATTATTTAAAAACTTTTTTTTGAAAAAGCTACTCATGGACTCCCTCAGGAAGCTTCCTAGACTTTGTTTGTCTATGAACATGGAGTTCTGTCTCTAGAGCACAGCAAATATTGTGGGCTAGCCAAGAGATCTCCTCTAAACTGATAGGCAGAGACCTCTGAAACTTAAATTTCAAAGAAAGTTGGTGCTGGGTTTGAAATGATAACTCTTTATTTTACAGCTGAAACACCTACGCCTTGGGATGGAACATGGTGAGCCCAAGACCTCACTCAACTGGAGCTTTTCTACAGGGTCTATTCACACCTCTGTTCCCAGCACTTGGACTAAGTTCACACCTAGGTTCCTTTAAGTCTCATCTCTCTCCAAACTCCATCTAATGATGCTGAACATCACTTTTTCTGAGAGAAGAAACATTAAGTGTGCATTAAGAAACAAGTAAACTACATATAGTTTTTCCCAATTTACTCCAAGAAATTAACTCTGAGGTCACCCTCTGACTCATCACTCCCAGGTAGTACAATACCTCCACAGCCCTCCATCTCCCCCAACCAGAGACTATGATCCATGATTTTCCCAGGGTTTAGCACATGATGCATTTTTAGCACTCAATCTGCAGTTATTAAGTAAATAATAAATCCTTCTAGTGTTAACTATAGGTTAACACAATAATTAGACATACTGACTTAACTGTTGCCTATCACCTCTGACTAATAAGCTATTTTGCTTAAATTACTTCAGGAAAGTCATGGTTTGATTATCCTACTAAGCGTTTATCTGTGTTCTGCCCACAGAGGTTGTTATCTATAATCTCCACTTATCTTCTTGAAGTCGGGCAACTTATTGAAAAATAATTTGCATCGAGGCCATAAAAATGTTTGTACTGCTTGACTTGAGAGTTATACTTTTAGGACATCAAATTTTAGAAAATAACTCCCAAGCCAGGTGATTTATAAACAAGCCTAAAAGTGTTCATAAAAATATAATTTACAAAAGAAAAAAACAGTCCATGACTAGAGCATGAACAAGTAAATTAGAGTACATTCGTAATAGGTAGGACAATTCAGTAACTATCTATTAAGTGCCTACTATATTCAGGCACTATCCTATTGGTTAGCAAAACAGAGATCTCTGTCATAGTGGAGTCTGCATAATTAAAAAGTTATGTTCATTTTTAGTTATATAGAGAATTTTTAGTTACATAGAGAAATGCTTAGCATATGAAGTAAAAAAAAGCAGGATACAAAATTATATATTCAATGTGATATTTATAGATTCCTATACACACAGAAAATTATTTTAGTCAAAATCTTAACAGACATCTTTGAGTGTTGAAATTTTGAGTTATTGTTATTTTTCTCTAAGCTTTTCTATATTTCCATATTTAAAAAGTTATTTTCAATAAGCAACTTTTATAGTCAGATAAACAATGGAGTAGATAAGAGAGTGAGTAACACACCCACCTGAGCCACGGGAATCTGAAACCCTTGTTCTAAAAACTCCTACGCTGTGCTCCTTATAACACTTTTTATAAATATATAAGTTTCTCAATCTATACAGCCCTTTTTAGCATTCATCTGGCGCTGAGAAGAGCAAGCAATAACTTGCCATGAACAATTGCCACTCAGTATTAAATGTGTTTGGGGCTGATAAGGGTAAATTAACGAGTTGATGGGTCAATGTAAAGTGAGTTTTCAGATATTATATATTCTAATAGTCATAAAATTATTTATAGATGCTACTTATATACAAAGTAGATTGAGCACCTGTGTGCATAAAACATACACACACACACATATACATACACACACCATTATAACAAAGGTTAGCAATACATTAGTAGGCAGGTGCTAAAGATTTTCTAAAAGAGTCCTGATGTCATAGAATTTTATTATCATTAATAATAAATTTTTTTCTTTCTATCATTAATAATAAATTGATGATAATAAAATTCTATGACATTATGAGACTTTTAAACTAAACATTCTTTAATCTTATCTCTTTGTAAGACTTTGACCAAATAGATATTTAAACACTAAGAAAAAAAAGTACTTTATCAGACTATGTGCCCTAATTTTTGTTTCAGAATCGAAGGTCACCTAAACAAAAGAGCAGTACATAAAAGTTCATGGAGAAGCCTAAATAGAGAGTCTTATCTTGTATTTTTAATCCTAAACATATTGTCAAATATGTGCAAACACATCCAATTGCTCTACTGCCATTTTCATGTATATCTGTATGTCTTACACACACACATGCACGCGCGCGCGCACACACACACACCCCCACACAAATGAAGTTGAGAAAGAAACTAAGCTGAGAAGCCAGAGGGTGCTTTGAAGGCATAATAAATTAGGTGAAAATGATTAATAGGAACAATGATATAAGGATCAAATATTATAGCATCTCAGCTCTGGTGAGTGGACTAGGGGGAAGTAGAATATGAGATAAAGGGAGAGTTGGGTGTTGGATTTTTCTGTAGTCTGTGCAACTGATCAGTCAACACCTTTGAAGAAAAAAAGCCTCAAATATTGTATCAATATCTGAAGCAGAATAAGTTCAAGATTCTCTGTCTCACCAAAAGATTAGATTTCAGGGTAATGCTGATGACTCCAAGAAAGAGAATGGCTGGCTGAGCGGATTGCAGGAGGCACCAGTACTGCAGCCGCTATACAGTAAGTAGTGACAGTTTACTGCTGCCCTCCCTACTGGGTGATTTGCAGAAAGGGTCACTCTGGAAGGGTAGGGAAGCCATACAAAAGACTGTCCAAATTTCATTCTCAGTTGGTAGCTAAAAGAAAAGCAATCTCTCTCATCCTCGAAGTCCAGGGGTTTTCCCAACTATGATATGTGAACAAGCCAGAAACATCGTGGGGGTCAGAGAGTCTGCGAACCAGTGCCACCAAGGGCTTGATTCCAAGGACCCAGATGGTAGGAAGGAGGTGGCGGTGACTGGCAGTATGTAGAGATTCCGTTCCCTAAGTAGATTGACCCTGTACCATGCAAGGAACACTGAGAAGGGGAAGGGGCAGGGACTCAGGTGAGTTTTTCCTGTTGTGTTTATTTTTCCTATTTGTCTTTGTTGTGTTAGGCTGATACCTTAGTATAATGGCAATACATGGTTAGTGCAGAAAATCTATATATGCCTAATAGCACAAAAGCAGAAATGAATACCACCTGTAATCGCATAACTCAGAGATACTCAGCCTTAACATTCTGACATATATCCGTCCACCTGTCTTTTTTTTAACAATGTATAAAATTGTTTGGCTTTTTTTTTTTAATTGGGGATCATTATGAACGTACTGCTTTGTAACCTGCCTCTTAGATTTTAAATAATATCCTGATCATTTGGCTATGTCATTAAATATTCTTTTAAAACATGATTTTTAATCGCTGTATTCAAGACTATCATATGGAAACCCTCTAATTTAGCTAATTATTACCAGACTCACATTTTAGCTGATCCTGATCTACGTAGAGTTTGTGAGGTGTATCCTCATATGTAATCTGTAACAAATCTGTTTTGTTTTCCTTCCAGATAACTTCCTAGAGGTGAAACCGGTGAATGTCTATGCATATTGCTTCAAGGATTTTATATTTAATGTCAACTCATCCTCCAGAAAAGTCTGCTGATTTATATTTCACCAGCAGTGCGTGAGACCGCGTGTTCTCCCCACATCCTCACTGACATTAACCATCACAATATCGCTGTAAAAAGAATCTTTTGGATTGGTATCAAAATATAAGTATTTCCATTTTAATTGCAATTAAAGAAAATTATCAGTGAGGTTTCCCTTATACTTATTTGCTTTTTTGTGCTTAACATAAAAAGAAAACCAACATGCAATTTTCTACTATTGTACACGTCCTTTTGCACAAAGGCAGACGGAACATCACCCTTCTCTCCACTCCTTCCCCACTCCCGAGGTCCTATTTGCCTCACTGTCATTTTTCCCACTAGAGAGACAGTAAAACGGTTAATCCAAAGGAGAGAAGAGAGAAGAGCGGAAGAGGATGTTCAAAAGTTTGGAAGAGGGGAAGGGGTTGGACAAGGGAGAAGGAACTTAGGTTTCAACTCTGTGTCGCTGAAGGAGAGGACTCGACAAGGAGCAAGTGGATTTTTTGCCAAAGACTTTTCTGGAGGATGAGTTGACATTAAATATAAGTGGATTTTTCGCCAGAGAATATTAAAAAAGTGCAGAAGGCAGTATTAACGCTAGTTCTATCTTCACATTTCCTCTTCCAACCCACACTGTCTGACAGCTGCTTCTCCCAGGGGAAGAGGGCGGGAGGTATTTAGAGGGTGGTCATATGGCCAGCCCCCTGTGCCCAGCCGAGGACACCTGTAGAGTTTAGCATTTGTCAATCTCAATGTGTCTTGGTTTGGACATAAAATTATCTGTTCACTCTATTAGGTTGAAATGTGTTCCTCAAAAGGTACCCACCTTGGAATGTGGCCTTATTTGGAATAATCTTTGCGGTGTAATAAAAGCAAAGACCTCAAAATGAGATGGTCCTGAATTAGGATGGACCCAAAATCCAATAGGCAGAGCCCTTCTAAGAGACAGAAAGGAGAAGAGACAAAGGGGAGAAGGCCATGTGACTACGGAGGCTGAAATGGAGATGATGCTGCCACAAGCCAAGAAACATCAAGGGTCGCCAACAGTCATGAGAAGCTAGGAGAGAGGCATGGGATGGATTCTCCTGCTGAGCCTCCAGAAGAATCCAACCCTGCCAACATCTTGATTTAGGATGTCTGGCCTCCAGAGATGCGAGAAAATTAATTTTTTGTTGTTTAAGCCACCCAGTTTGTGGCACTTTGCTACACAGCAGCCGTGGAGAACTAGTACAGTCACGCCGAGCTGCAGAGGTCAGCCCCCAGGGTTGAGAGGTAAGGTGCCCCCAGCTAAAGGAGGGGAAAATGAAATGA
>NW_006431920.1:4615421-4647115 GCF_000325575.1 Pteropus alecto | reverse complement strand
CCACACACCCAGCCCTTCCTGGCACGGAGAGGAGACGAAACCATTTCTCCCGAGAAGCCAGCTTCCCTGGCCGCTGCCCCTCTTGAGCCCTCTCCTGTGAAGCCCACAAGTCAACAAGTGCCACCCACGCAGACACAGCTTCTGATCGTATTTATTTCTGTGCAGCATCCTTAACTATAAATGGATACCAAATAATTGCAAAGGGAAATAAATTCAGAGAATCAAGAAGGTAGCATGCAGAGATTTATAAGTCATTGGAGCCTCTCATTCTCGAGGAAAACTGTTCCTCCATCCTGCAGCCTCATTCTCTCTCGCCCTGGATTCCAACAGCCTGATCCAGCTGCCTTAGTCCTGTGGCACCTATGAGAACTTTTATATCTATTTTACTCTCTCTTTTAGATGCTTAGTTCTGTATTTTATACATCTCCGTCTTCCCCAGAGCACTGACTCCTGTCAAGAGTCTCCATAAATATGACTAAAGATGAGATCCTGAGTGCAATACGTTTTCCCCCATACACACACATTCAGCATAACCTTGGTGAATCGACCGGCAAATCCATGTCCCAGGGGTCCCCATGGCTGGACACATTATTCATAAGTACTTTCAGGGCCTAAGAGCTTCTAGACGCCTGTGCCAAAGGCTTGATCAGATCATATCATTCCATCTTCGCAGCAACCCTAGAAGCTGAGAACTGCAATTGTCCCGCATTTTACAGGTATGGACAGAAACAGGCTCCCAAAGGTTTCCCAGCTTGCTCAGGGCCACACAGACCAGGTCCAGACCCAGGCAGTCTAACTTCAGAGGCTGGGCCCTGAGACTTAAAGCAGGTTCTCCCTCAGACCTCATCAGGGTCAACTGTAGTCTCCAGTGAGAAGAGTCACTCACCTCTCCTCCATTTACGCCAGAGATTACAGGTACTCATAGATTAAGTCTTAAGACTTATGCCAAGAAGACAGAGAAAAAACTCCCTGGCCAGTGTTATCGGTGGGGCTCCCAACGGGAGTGGGAAGCAGCCAAGCCACTCAGGATCCAGAAGGATCCCAGCCGACAGGGTGTCCCGTCAGAGCTCCTGTGCAGGGACTACAGTTGCATTGGGAAGAATGAAGAGCTCGAGAGGAGAAAGGAATCGTCCTTCTTCTTCTTACCTCCACATCTGCACAAAATCAGGAAAACATGGCCTACTTCAGACAAGACAGCAGATTGAATCTAAAGTAGCGGGAGTATCTGTTATGGATAAAACTTTAATGTGGTACCCAGGCCCCTCCTTGGGTTTCTGTTAGGCCTTTTGGGAAGTAGATGAACTTTAGTCTTCTAGAATCCCACAGCATTCTGGTTCTGTATGGAACAGCCCCTTAGAGTAAATTGTGTTTAGAAGGAGGGGCTCGTGTGTACCTATGAGGAAGCTTATCGACCTCATAGACTATAATCAACTGAATAATAACCACCACCACTCCCCCCAAAAAACTATTGAGGATATAATCCTTAGAACCTGTGAATGTTACCTTATATGGCAAAATAGACTTTGCAGTTACTATTAAGTTAAGGATCTTGAGATAGAAATTATCCTGAATTACCCAGGTAGACTCTACATGTCATCCCTCACTAAGGACTCGAAGGGAACACAGCCCTGCTGACACCTAGATTTTGGCTCAGGGACAATGATTCTGTGCTTCTGACCTATAAAAGAATAAATGCATGTGTGTTGAAAGCAACGAGTTTGTGGTCATTTATTATAGCAGCCATAGGAAACTAATACATAGTCTCATGTCTAATAATGACTAACCAGTTAATCTGTATTGATTTAGTTCTCATTTTCCTTTTTATTAAATAAGTAGCAAACCCGATCATCAGATGCTTTGTGGACAAGGAATGGCAACAGCTGGTCAACCAGATGCCACTGCTGACTGCTAGGAACTGTTCCCCATTTCCTGAGGCCTTTGGAGTGTTTTCTTAAAGGGAGATGTAAGAACAGGGCAGGCTTCAATAGGATCCCTATGCCCCAAAGCCCATTAAGATCATCTGCTTTTCCACAACAACAGGTAGCAAGGTAAAACACTGCACATTCACACCTGTCATCCTGATGCCACCATCCCAGACCACTGGTCCCCTGCAACCTCATGCATGTAGGTGTAGAGAGGCTGAAACCACAGTGTCATGATGGTGGCTACAGGCCAGGGTATGGTGTTCCTCTCTCGTCCTAATAGGAGGGCAACAAAACTAGAGGACAGAGTGGATGTAGCCTTCATAACGCAATTCCTGTCGTTTGGGTCAACTTGACTTTAAGAGCCTTGAAGAAATGGCTCAAGACCTTTGATAAATAGTGTTTGGCCACCTTCTAGAAGCATCTTCTAGAAGCACTGGGTGGTGGAAAGTAGGCTTGGTCTTAGACAACCTTGCCTTTGACACTTCACGTCTGGGCCTCAGTGTCCTTAGTTATAAAATGCAAGAATTGATTTAGATCAAAGTTTGCACAACAGAATCTCTTATTTACTGATTTCATTGGTCTGCATTGTCACAATAATTTAAACATCATTGCTCTGTGCGTAGCTTAGAAACAGTGCTGCTTTTTAGAATATAAATGCATTGAAAATTGTTTCATAGATAAAAATATAGAATAAGCATCATCTTTTTAAAAATTCTAAATAGAGATGACTGTTTTTGGATGGCAGTATTTCAAGAAAGCAATCAAAATAATGCCAGCTGGTACTATAATACCAAATCCTATAGAAGTCTAAACATTTAACCTAATATCATATTTCAAAGCCCCTCATTTGCCCCTAGGTATAAACAAGTGTCTGCAATGTTAGATCCTTTCCTGAACTTTAATGAATGATATAAACTTGTAGGAGCTTTCACAATATAAGCGCCTCCTAAAATAAACTTATGAAGTCTCTAAAATCAAGACACTCTATAGAAAGTGCTGATCATTACTTGTTAAAGAAATTAATTTATGCAGTGCCATAGGTGCCATAGGTGAGAAAGTGCTTATCACTGAATATTTCCACAGTCATAAACCTGCTAAGAAAATGCATTTGCAGCTCATCAGGCTCTTAACTCTGTCATTCTCTTGGCCAGGGTTTCCTCTTTTTCTTTCCCCTTTGCAGAAGACAGCATATATCTTGCTGGAAGGCACTGCTGGAAGGTTGGAAAGACCCTGTATACAAATGAGCATTTCCCAGAAGACTTGGAGATTAGAATGATTGTGTAGGTCTGTGCAAGCCTGCACTTCCTGTGCCTTTAGTACAATTGCTCTTCCTTCTGAATTGCATCCCTGCCCTGCCTTTTCACTGCTCTAGATTAACTGCTAGGAATCAAAAATGTTAATGTCTACTGTACAGATGTTCATCTTCTCTCTCAGTACAGCCGCATAGCTACGGGCTTCAAAACAGGAATCGAGCTCTCCCGGTGACTGTTGTGTGACATTGAGCAAACCGCTTTACCTCCCCAAGTCTTGGTTGGCATCACTTAAACAGGAGTGACCTTCGTTTTTACTTCCTCCCTGACTTACTGACTGCTGTTTCTGGTCTCACCAAGATTCAAGCAGGGAGGGAGGAGAGGTGACCAGGTGAAAAGTTCTGATTTGCTCAATACTTTCATACAAAGGTCCAATGCCCTCTGGGATTAAGAGGTATTTCAAGATGACATTTTATGGGTTCTCTGGAGACCCTCCCCCAGGATACTGTACATATAACTTTGTCAAGGGCAGAGCCTCCTTCATCAAGTCCTACTCATTCCTATCAGCTTCTGGTTCCAAGAAGACTCTCAACATCTGGGATTCCCAGGACAATATTCCAGCCAAGAGTTCCACAGCTGGACCCTGGAGTCTTGCCCTTCAACTTCCCATCAGAAGGCAGGGTCAATAGTTCCCAGATGTAGCCCTTGACCTGCGGGTACAGCCATTTTTGTTTGCTTAAGGTTGCCTCAGGAACCTAACCATTCTGTCCTATCTGTAAGGGCTGGGACACAGGTCTCCTGGTAAGATAAGACCTGGCTCAAAGGCTCCACAACCCAGCCCTGGAAGAGGGCTGGGGCTTCCCGCGAAGCTCTCGCCACAAAATTCCTCCTGATAAGTCATGTCCTAATTTCTATGTTCCTGACCCTGTTATCTTCATCTAACTGAGACTCACTTGGGTAAGAGATTCAAGAGATATATGTGGTTCTAGAATATATCTTTTGAAATGTGTATATGGATAATCTCCTCCTAGGTAAATGTAGTATCTGACATTTATCACATCTTAAAACAAACAAACAAACAAACAAACAAAAACAGATATAAAACTATAAAATTCACTTGTTTAAAGTGTACGATGCAGTGGATTTTAATATTTCACAAAGTTATACAATCATCATCACTGTCTAGTTAAGAACACTATCATCACCCCAAAAAGAAACTCTATATCCATTATCAGTCACTCTCCATTCTTCCCTGTCCACAGCCCCTGGCAACTACTAATCTACTTCCTGTATAGATTTGCATATTCTTGGCATGTTATATACATGAAATCATACAATGTGTGGCTTATTTCACTTAGCATGTTTTCAAGGTTCATCTATATTGTAGCACACATCAGTTTTTCATCCCTTTTTATTGCTGGATAATATAATTTTATAGATACGTCACATTTTGTTTATGCATTCATCAGTTGATTGACATTTAGATTGTTTTCACTTTTCATCTATTATGAATAATATGTACAACTTTTGTATGGATATATGTTTTTAGTTCTCTTGGATATACGCCTAAGAGTAAAACTGCTGGGTGACATGGTAACTCTATGTTGAAGCTTTTCAAGAACTGCCAGACTATTTTTCAGATGGCTACACCACTTGACAATCCCAAATATATGAGGTTTCTGATTTCTCTACATCTTTACCAACACTTGTTATTATCTGCCCTTTTTAATATAGCTGATGGGAATGAAATGATATCTCATTATGATTTTGATTTGAATTTCTCTAATGACTAATGATGTTGGCCATCTTTTCACATGCTTATTGGCCATTTGTACATTTTCTATGGAGAAATGTCCATTTGAATTCTTTCATTAATTGGGTAATTTGTCTTTTTATTGTTGACTTCTAAGATTTTTTTATTCTTAATAATGGATTCTTATCAGATATATGTTTTGCAAATATGTTCTCTCATTTTATAAGTTGTCTTTTCACTTTTTTGATAGTATTCTTTGAAGCATAAAGGTTTTAAATTTTGATAAAATTCAATTTATCTATTTTTTTCTTGTGCTTTAGGTGTCATATATAAGAAGCCATTGCCTAATCCAAAGTCATGATGCTTTCTTGTAAGAGCGTTATTATTTTAGTGGTTATATTAAGGTCTTTGGTTCATTTTGAGTAACTTTTAATGCATTTGAGTTATTCCAATACTCAATAACTAATTTCTCTAAAGAAAAAAACTTTACAAATTGACATAGTACTCACATGGTGATAAAATATTACTTCTCCAAATTGTTCTTGCTAAAATGTATGTGCCTGACAAAGAGAACTAATCTTGCAGCATTTTGATCTCTTCTTAAATGAAGTCTTGGGTATAATGAAGTTTCAAGGAATAGAGCTGTTGGTAGGTTTCTATCAGAACTCATTGCATTCAGAAATTCATGAAAACATAAAGAGAAGACATCTTTAACTCTGTAGGTGCGAGAGGATAAGAGGAGAAGGAAACTAAAATCAGAAATGTAGAAGGAAGGGGTCAAGATGGCAGGCTAGGTAAAAGCAGGATTTACCTCCTCCCATGACTACATTAAAATTACAACCAAATTATAAAATGATAAACATGGAGAACCACGTCAGTCTAGCTGATCAGAACACATACTTATGAGGATATGAAGAAAAAGCCACATTGAGACCGGTAGGAGGGGCAGAGACATGAAGCAGGCTGGTCCCACACCCACATGCGCAGCAGAGCACTGGGAGGGCGAGCGTAGCTGCAGAGGCCCCTGAAGAAACGAGGGCCCCTATGCCCCACACAGGGTCTACCTAGCCCAGGGTTCCAGTCATATAAGAGGAGTTCCCACAAAATCTGACTGTAAAAACCAGTGGGGATTCCGGCCATCTGGGTGAAATGGAAGGAATTTGAAAACCCAGATGTCCCCCTTAAAGGGCTCATGCACAGACTCACTCTCTCACAGATACTCACCCTGGGCTTCAGTGGAGAGTCAGCAGCTTGGGAGGCACACGAGCCATACAGAGAGGGATTGAGTTGTGTGGCACCGGAGTGAAGGCTTGAGGGAAAGCTGCCTTGCTCTATTGTTGAGCTCCCTTGGAGCAGTCTGCAGATGGACGCCATTTTGCCTATGTTGAACCCACCCCCAACATGGCCAGTTCTGAAGCTGCACTGGCCAGCGGTATCGGCCAGCTTCGCCTCATGTCTCCCTGGATTCTTGCCCCACCCAATCCACAAATTACCTGTGGGGCCCATTGCCAGGCAGCCAGCTCTATCCTGCTCCTTTCCTGGCCGTGGATTCATCAGCAAACAGCAGCCCTCAGGTCATGTGGCACGCACCTGGCCCCCACATTTTGCAAGAGATATTTGGTGGTGGGCCACCTAAGCTAGCCCAAGCTACAGTATCTTTTAAACAGATTGTGGGGGTTTATGGGTCCAGGGCAGATGACAGCTGGCCTCTTTGTGATCTGAGACTTTTGCAAGAGGCCACAGGCTCGACATTGGCAACAATTCTGATCTGCATTGGCCTGACAAGATCTGATTCAATAGATCTCAGGTGTCTGCAGGCCTGAGATGGGCAGCGGCTGGTTTTGCTGTGATCTGAGACTTTTACATCAAGCCACAGATTCAGCACTGGCACACAATATGAATCTGCATCGACCAGGTGAAATCTACTTTCTTTACCTACCCAGCTCACGTACCACCAAAAGGCTCTTTCAGGTGCAGAGTTTTACAGGTTGCTGGCAGGCAGCCTCAGGCTTAAAAGTGTACAAGTCCTTTTGCTAAGCCACCCCAGGCTCAATACTGGGGGTACCCAACTTCAGCTCACAGCATGGTCTTTTCCACTTGCCTCCAGATCCAACATAGACAGCAAACATCTGTGGATTACGTTGTCGCTCCTACCAGGTAGCCCCAAGAAATCAAAGGCAGTGGCTGACCTTGACCAACAAGGGAGCCCCCCACAAAGGGCCACAGAACCAACACACCCAGAGGCTGCTGTCAGACCACAACAGAACACCACCTGAATAGCCCCATAAGTTGCATACCCAAAGGGTGGTCTCAACATGTACAAGAGCCTATTGGGGTAAGCCCTCACACAGCAGCTCATACCCTCATACAGTTTGGCTAATCCCTAAAGCCAGTCATCCTGAGAGTCAATTCCATCCACTGATGTGCTAACAGCAATCAAGACTTAGCCACAACAGGAGAACACACACAACCCACACAAGGAATATGCCCAGGGCCCCTGGCACAGGTGATCAGCAAGACAGTGGCACTGGGCCACACAGGACACTTACTACATATGGCCATCTGACCAAAGCTGGAAGACATAACAAATATTCCTAATACATAGAAATAAACACATAGAGGCAACTAAAATGGAAAAAAAAAGAAAAAGAAAAACAAAGAAACATTCCACAAATGAAACAACATGCGAAAACTCCAGAAAAAGAAAAACTAAATGAAATGGAGGCAAGCAACCTACCAGAGACAGAGTTCAAAACACTGGTTATAAGAATGCTCAACAAACTTAGGGGTAGAATAGATGATCTCAGTAAGAACTTCAACTGAGAGATAGTAAGCATAAAAATGATGTGGAAACCATAAAAAATAACCAGTCGGAAATGAAGAATACAATAACTGAAATAAAGAATACACTAGAAAGAATCAGCCGTAGATTAGGTGAAACAGAGCATCAAATCAGTGACTTGGAAGACAAGGTAGCAGAAAACACTCAATCAGAACACAAAAAGAAAAAAGAATTAAAAAATGAGGAAAAGTTAAGAGACCTCTGGGACAACATCAAGCTTACCAACATCTGCATCATGGGTGTACTGCAAGGAGAAGAGAGAAAGCAAGAGATTGAGAACCTATTTGAAGAAATAATGGCAGAAAACTTTCCTGACCTGGCAAAGGAAATAGACATACAAGTCCAAGAGTCTCAAAGAGTCCCAAACAAGAGGAACCCAAACAGACCCACACCAAGACACATTATAACTAAAATGTGAAAGGTTAAAGACAAACACAGAATCTTAAATGCAACAAGAGAAAGGCAGCTAGTTACTTATAAGGGTACTCTCATAAGAATGTTAGCTAATTTTCCAACAGAAATTTTGCAGGCCAGAAGGAACCTACAATCAAAACTACTCTACCCAGCAAGGCTATCAATTAAAAATTGAAGGTGAGATAAATAGCTTCCTAGACAGGAAATACCTAAAGGAACTCATCACCAACAAGCCCATATTGCAAGAAATGTTTAAAAATTTTCTGTAAAAAGAAGTGTGGGGGAAAACCATAAATATGAATAATAAAATTGCATTAACTATGTACCTATCAATAATTTAAATGTAAATGGACTTAATGCTCCAATCAAAAGACATAGGGTAGCTGAATGGATAAGAAAATAAGACCCATACATAAGCTCTCTACAAGAGACCCACTTCAGATCAAATGTCACACACACTGAAAGTTAAGGGATGGAAAAAGATATTTCATGCAAAAGGAAATTTTCAAAAAGCTGGGGTAGCAATACTTATATCAGACAAAATAGACTTTAAAACAAAGGCTATAATAAGAAACAAAGAAGGTCACTACATAATGATAAAGGAATTAATACAATAGGAGGACATAACCCTAGTAAACATATACACACCCAACATAAGAACACCTACATATATAAAGCAATTATTTACTGACAGAACGGGAAAGTTCAACAGTAATACACTCATAGTAAAAGGCTTTAACATCCCACTGGACAGATCTTTCAGACAGAAAATCCACAAGGAAACAACCGTCTTAAATGACACACTAGACCAGATGGATTTAATCAACATTTTCAGAGTATTTCACTCCAAAGCAGCAGAATATACATTCTTCTCCAGTGCACATGGAGCATTTTCTGGGGTAGGCCACATGTTAGGCCACAAAAGAAATCTCAAAAAATTTAAGAAGCTTGAAATCATATCAAACGTCTTCTCCAATCACAATGGTATGGAACTAGAAATCAACTACAAGAAAAGAACTGGAAAATACACAAACACATAGAGGCTAAATAGCATTCTACTAAACAGTGAATGAGTTATCAATGAGATCAAAGAAGAAATCAAAAGATGCCTAGAGACAAATGAAAATGAAAATACAACAACCCAAAATGTGTGGACACAGTGAAAACGGTCCTAAGGGGGAAATTCATAGCGATACAAGCCTACCTCAAAAAACAAGAAAAAGCTCAAATAAACAATCTAACCTTACACTTAAAAGAACTAGAAAAAGAACAGCAGACAAAACCCAAAGTGAGTAGAAGGAAGGAAATAATAAAGATCAGAGTGGAAATAAATGAAACAGTGTAGAAAAGCAATACAAGAGATCAATAAAACAACGAGCTGGGTCTTTGAAAAGGTAAACAAAATTGATAAACCTTTAACCAAACTCATCAAGCTAAAAAGAGGACCCAAATAAATAAAATTAGAAATGAAAGAGGAAAAGTAGCTATGGACCCCATGGAAATACAAAGGATTATAAGAAAATACTATGAGCAGTTATATGCCAACAAATTGGACAATCTAGAAGAAATGAATACATTCCTAAAAACATACAATCTCTCAATACTGAGTCAAGAAGAAACAGAAAATCTAACAGAAAATCTGAACCAACAGATTACCACCAACAAAATCAAATCAGTAATCAAAACACTCTCCAAAACCAAAAGTCCTGGACTGGATAGCTTCATAGGTAAATTTTTCCAAACATTTAAAGAATAATTGACACATATTCTTCTTAAACTGTTCCAAAAAATTCTAGAGGAGGGAAGTCTCTCTAACTCTTCTTACGAGGTCATCACTACCCCAATTCCAAAACACTAGTTCGTCAAGATCTATGCACCCCTATGTTCACAGTGGCGCTATTCACAATACCCAAGATACAGAGGCAACCTATCAATAGATGACTCGATAAAGAAGTTATGGTACAATGGAATATCACTCAGTCATTAAAAAAAGAATAAAATCTTACCATTTGCAATGACATGGATGGACCTAGAGTGTATTATGCTGAGTGAAATGAGTCAGACAGAGAAAGACAAATACCATATGATTTCACTTATATATGGAATCTAAGGGGAAAAAATGAACAAACTAAATGAAAACAGACTCACAGATACAGAAGACAAATTGGTGATTGCCAGAGGAGAGGGATTTGGGGGGTTGGGGTGAAAACTGCAACTCAGTGCCACTACTGACCAGTTCTGTGAACTTGAGCCAGTTAACCTCTGCAAGGCTCAGTTTCTTCCACACTCTAATGGGTTTCATGACAGTCTGTTTCACAGGATTGTTATGCAGAGTAATTGAGTTTATTCAGGTAGATCACCTTGCTTATAGAGAGTCCAATAAGTGTTAGCTTTACTATTTATTATTGTTGTTAGACCAACAAATAGACAACTTACACAAGCCCCCTCAATTGCTGAAAATTCTTGGCTTCCAGAATTAAATTCCTTTTCTTTTGAGTTACTATTCTGCGATACATAAAGTCTGAATGAGATCAAGCAAAATGTTCCTGCATGCAGGTGAATTTAGTTGCAGTTCCAGTCTCTGGCCATGAATTTCGAGGGTCCAGTCCCCCACTATGGGAAAATGAGCTTGGAAGAAGCATGAAGTAGTCATTACACCATTCTTCTCCAAGGAAGAGCCACCTGAGTAAGAACGGGGGGAGACGAAATAGCCTAGAATGAATTAGATAAATGAGAATTAAAGTAAATTGCCAGTAAATCAATAGGAAAATGCAGGCGTCTCAGTTTCACATTAATTCTGACAGTAGATAAAACAGACTACTTAGATTTTCCAGGTTTCACCTTTCTTACCTGGCAAATGAGATTTCGAATTTCATCGGATGATCATTAAAGTCCACTCCAGATTAAAAGTGCTATAATTACACTGCCGAAATAAAATTGTTACCATTCATTTATTTTCAGTTTAATCCAAGAATGCCTCCGAAAGCAATGTTTGAAGAATGATCACTTGTAGCAAGAACATACATAACCACAGCAGCACAAATTTTTAACTTCTTTTTCAAGTTATCTATTTAGCATTTTGAATAGGTAATAGAGTTGTATGATTCAAACAACAAAAAGTACACAGAGCTATACTCAAAAAAGCCTTTTTTCACCCATTTGGTTACGACTCTCTCTCCCCACAGCCCAACGCACACAAATACACACACACCAGTAACCGTGATTATACCTTCTTATTATCCTTCTGGTGTGTTTATAAATTTCTATATGCAAAGCAACACAAACATATCTTTTTTCTCTTTTTCTACATACTGATAATATACGAAGCTCTCTTTTTCACACCTTGCTTTTTTCACTTAACATTATATCTTGGAGATCTTTCCATGACAGTAGATAAGAATTATTATAGTTCTATTTCTACCCCAGTGTTTTTACTTCCACTATTATGTTTTGGTTTCTAATATTTACCTTTATACTTTAAACCTATACTTTTACTTCAACTATTTGCTTTATCAGCTATAAATTATATATTCTGTCTCTTTGCCTGAAAGATTGGGAAATCAGCGTATTTACATTAGCCTCAATTACATTATATTATTGCTATCACATTGACATCATCCGGGTCATCGTATAAATTCATTTATAACGTTTACATTCAGCTCCTAATGACGTATAGGTATCAAGCTAAGTGGAATCAATCATGACTGCCAGTCCTTTCGCTGTGCTTTCCATTCTGGTTCCCAGGCCTCCCCACAAGTCTTAACCCTTAGACAAAAGAAGGCCTTTGTCCCTGTCCCGTGAGGACACAGTGTATATAGATACAGTATGGGGAGGATTCAAAGGAGCGCAGCCGATTGGGAAACTTGGGACTCTTCAGGTTTGGCGTCAAAGGCAGGAGGCTTGGCCCAAAGCACAGAGTCTCAGTGCCTGTGGAGGCCGCAGCATCCAGGAACAGAGACAAGACACAACAGCAAGCAAGAGGAACTAGTCTGCAAAGGAACTAGTCCCCTGAAGACTCAGGAAAACCTGGGCAGAGACTTCGCAGGGAACACACATCTTGCTCGAGTAGATGGGGACACTGAATCATGAAAACTTGTGTTTAAGTGCTAAAGTGGTCACATGTAACACACCCCCCTTCCCCCAGTGAGACAGGTCTGGGAACGTTTAGACTACATCTGAAATTAAAATGTAACTCAATAAGAAAATACGGCTTGTTTTTTTTTTTTTTTTGGTGGAGAAATAGTGTGCTCTGATTAAACAGAAATATGGGATTATTGATGTTTATATGAAGCTCTTACTGTAATAGATACAGATGTGTACTTTAAATCAGAATCAAAGTTAGAACTGGATAAAAAAAAACACTCCTTACTACAACTACTGCGCTTCTTGGAACATAATTTAAACTCATCTTGTTCTCGCCTTTCTAACCCTCTACTACCATGCGCGTGCGCACGCGCGTACACACACACACACACACACACACACACACACAGTCCCATGGTAGCTTTCTGGTGTTCTCTTCCACACACCTGGGATTTCACATTCCGCATCCAACTGTTCAAATCGCCCCACCTCCCTCCCTGCAGTCTTCGGGGACACAAGGTCCAGAAAAACAAGATCACCTTGTCACAACGCTTTCCTGTTTCCTCTCATCCAGAGGCCACTTCTTCCTCCCTTGAATTCCCATGCCGTTTTATCTGTACCTCTCATGGAGTTTATCGCTTTCTGGCTTGTATTATAGTTGTTTACGTGTATTAGACATCACGGTCAAGAGGAAAGAATGACTGTTGGCTTTAGAGGCAGACCTGTCTGAGGATGGATCCCAGGTCCATCCCTCACTAGGTGGGTGGCCTTGGGAAAATTCCAAAGCATTAGGAGCCTCCTGTTTTTTTAGCAAAATAAATAATATTCTCTCTGCTAATTGTTTGGAAGATTGGAGATAATATACATAAAACATAGTGCTTGGTAAAATAATAAAAAAAGTCAATCATCATCATTATTAGTATTTAAGGTTATTTTTGTTATTTCTTATGTCCCCTTTGAAGTATCTATTTATCCATTCATTCAACAGATATTTATTGAGGACAAATTATGTGTCAGGCACTAGGGGGGACGCATGGAGAGAAAGACAGAAGGTTTGGGGTGGGAGGGTGGGTAAAGGCAGGGAATTAGCAAGCAAACAAATAAAATGCAGAGATAATTTCAGATGAAGAGAGCACTGTGAAGAAAATAAAACGACGTATGCAATAAAGAGTGATTGAGACGGGGGAGAAAAGCAAAAGCCACTCTGGGAAGGGAAGATTGCACTGAGGTCAAGAGAAGATGGAAGCACCTACCAGGAGTCCCAAAGCCAGAGCATTTCAGAAGGAGGGGACCATGAGCATGAACGCTCTGAGCAGGGACCAAGCTGGTAGCAGAGTGGGCAAAGGCGGGCAGAGGCCAGTTGGCCCCGGAATTGGGAACCTCCTTGAAGATGCGGTTCACTGGCTTGTACTATGTTATAGCTGCCATTGTGCTTGCCTCCTGGGGAGCTGTCCCCCAGCGGCCAGCCCACAGATTTCTGTGAAAGGTAGAGAGGAAAGGAAGGAAGAAAGATGGGAAGGGAGAAAAAGAAAGAGGAAGAGACAACGACATCCATACAGATGAATCTGATGATTCTCACCCCTGTCAGGGACTCAAGGACAGACCAAGGCTGGCCTTGGTGGGGAGAGAAACTTTGCGTCCTGCCATGAACATTTGGTGTCACGCTGGTGTCTTTCCTCGGGTGGTCCCAGATGGTGGTGGGGGCCGGGGAGCTGGGATTCCTGAGAGAACAGCTCGACGCTGCCTCTGGCTCTCATCGCTGGCAGTTCTGTCTCTCAGGTCGCAGATAACAACTGTCAGATGGTCTTACTGTGAAGCAATAAGCTTCCCCAAAACAAAGAGGCCGGCCCAGCTCCAGAAAAGCTGCAGTCTGGACAAAACACACAAGGCTGGAAAAAATTAAAAGTTCATGAGCAACCGAACAAAGCACCTCGGGGAAATGCAAGGGGTTAACCATAAGCACACAATGTTCCCGACGCCCTTGAATGCACAAGCAGAAAAACAATCGCACATCCTTGGTAAAGGGGAGAGGGAGAAATGAGAGCAACAAGTCAGGGCTGTCGTAGGAGAACTAAAACTAATGTCGTGAAAGCCTGGCCCAGCCCCAAAATGGAGGGAAAGGGAAACGAAAGGCAGTAAGACAAGGCAACAACGAGACAAGAAGAGAGGCTGGAGGCAGGGGCTGCCTCTTTTGTCTTCCAGAGAGCAGTCCCTTCACTGCCTCAGGCTGGCAGAATCGGCCTTGGCAGTGTCTCCTCACTCACCTCTCCAAGAGCATGAGGGTGAGGGGAAGCCAGACGACACATCAAGGAAAAACCACAGCCTCCTTTTAAATATTGTTTTTAATTAATTTTTATCTTAGAAGGCTTGAACTCAAGCTTGGCCAACCCCACTGGCCAGATGGTGTGGTGGGTAGGTGCGAATAGACAAACATCTCCAAAAGAAGGCTTATGGTTCACGACAAAACAGCAGCGTCTGGAAGAGGAAGGAGTGTGAGAGCGTGAGACTCGGGAACCATATCTGAATCCAGCTCGAAGGTTACCAGGCCTGGATTACATGACAGTTGCTAATCTCGGCTCTTATCATGAGGAAAGTAATGCAGTAGTTGAATTAAAGGTAGAAGTAACTAATATGTTCATGATTCTTAATGCCCAGTTCCCTCATGGGGGCCGGTTTTGTGCTCAGGAAGCTACGTGAGTATATTTCTAACAAGTGGGGCCATGATGGGAAAATCCCATCTGCGGCTTCGTCATAAACGTTTTTTAGAACACAGGCCTTTCTCACCAGAAAGAGAGGAGGCAGACCTCCTTGTGTCTAAAGCCTTCTAAACTTTATATTTATAAAAAAGTAAACCAAACTGTTTTGGCACGAAGGAACAGGTTTTGCCCAAAAGTTGTAAAGATGTTGAAAATTAAAATTATCAAACGATATCTACCATGCAAGGGGTCCATTCCCAATGCCGTGCGTGTGGCAGAAGTGCCTTCAATACTTACCCCACCTCTGCAGAGTAAATATCATCATCCCCTCAGTACACATGGCAAAACCATGGCTCCGAGAAGTGAAGCCGTTTTCCCATGGTCTCATAGCTTGTAAATGGGATTTCCAGGTTGGCCCAGGACCGGCTAATTCCAGTACGAGAATAAAAACTCATCTCTCCGTGACCACAATAGGAAAAATTAAATGTCAGGCTTCAACTGCATGGTTATCTTTGCTGAAAAAAGTGTGTGTGTGTGTGTGTGTGTGACATTCCTTCCATTTTTCCCTCTTTCTTACGACGTGGTCCCAATTCCCATCGCTCCTGCCATTCCCCGGCTGTGGAGTTACCCGGGCCATGTGCCCCCTGCTCTTGCCATTCCTGCGCCCGTGGAAGGGACAGGGGCCGGGTGCCCATCAGAAAGAGAGAGAGAGAGAGAGAGAGAGAGAATCTTTGATAGTCGATCGTGCTTTCATTGGGCTGGGGGGTCCACCATTTTTATGGGATGTGCACAGTGGGCAGAGTCTTCTCACCTAAAATACTATAGTGTAGTTTCCTAGAGAAGAAATTTCGAGTTTATAGTCTCCAAAGAGAAATGCTCTTTTTAGAATTTTGGCTGAGGGTTTCTTTGTGTCATAAAGATCAACTCCATTGCTGGGGCACAGAAGAGTAAAAATAGATTTTCCGTTAGTAGCAACAAGTAGGAGTTGTTTGTCAGCCAGAAGGAAATTCTTTCATTCTTTGCCTGCTTTCGTTCTTTTTCTGCCAACAGTTAAGCCAGGTTCACCGTAGAACGAGTGAGAACCTGCTTCCCATAGGGGCGGAGTAGGTGGTCACCTACAGAAGATGACTTTACAGGTGTGAGGACAGAAGTCCTGAACCCAGTCAGGTCTTGAGATCCACCAGTCAAGCAGAGACCCTGCCCCACAAAAAACAAAGGAGAAAGTAAGTTTAGCTTTGATAAATATATACCAAATTGGAATTATTCAGAAAGAAGCTACTTTAATTTAGCGAACGAGCAAGTTTTATGTCACCGTCAAAGTAAAATTTTATTTTCAATTACGTTTAGGGGTGAGGGACCACCAGATCACACTCCTTTTCAAGGCTCAGTGCCAACAAAGTACTAAATCTGTCCCAACTAAACTAAACATCTCCCCACATGGACACCTAAAGCCCCATTTTTATCAGTAAGTCCCCATTTGCTAAAGTGTTTTCTTCCTTCTGGGTAGGTTTTCTTTCTGGAGGCAAATGCCCTGGGAGATAATACATTAATTTCACATTGCTCTGGGGAAAAATAGTTTGTTAGAGGTGTTTTCTCCACTCTACAAAGAGCCTGGGTCCCATGAAAGCATTTGGCAACGAAGAATCCCTAACCTCAATTAATGTGGAGAAACGTTGGGATGAATTCTGCTGACCTAAAGTTTTTGCCCTAGGCCAGTTTCTAATTCCATAAAATCTGCTATGGAATCATAAAAATTCCATAGCATAGTGAAATCGTATTATTGTAAGAAGCTATTTCTCTACTTTGATCCTTTGGTGAATCCTCAGGAAGTCACAGTCCCTTCTCCCCAGGGGGAAGAAAATGCACACGGCCATGCCCATGGAAAACAGTGCATTAGATTTTAGTGTTGACAAATTTCTGAACCCTAGGCTAAGATCGGATAACTCTCAAGTTTTATAAACAAAGAAGCAGAGGGCTTGGAGAGAAGGGCTTTGCTCAAAGTAACTCAGTTAGTGGCAAGGCAAAGATGAGAACCGAGGTATTCACACGACCATGAAAACAAATCTCTTCCATCAGATTCCCATCTGTCAAACATTTCAGCAGAAAACAAATAGTAGGGTTACTCTATTCGGGAAGAAGTTTGATTAGCTCAGCCCACCTTGTTTTATTTTTCAGCAGATGAAGTAAACCAGGTTCAGAATGGTACATACTTTCCCCCCGGGGGGCATGGGACCCTGTTAACTGGAATCGCTGGTGGGTGATGGGGATGACAGGAGGTGGCGAAAAAACTCTATTTACGAAAGCAGGGCTGGATTTGGCTTAGTTGCTGGACCCCCGATTCTTCCATCACGGAGAGCTGTGATATATGGTAATACGAACGAACATGTGAGGATTCACTAAGATTCTCATCCACCCCCATTTGTGTTTTTTATGATATTCTGTTTTCTTTCTCATTATGAAAATGACACATGGTTATTATAAAAACTTACAGAAAAATAGAAAAGATAAAAATCATAATGCCGTCAGACGTATCACTTCTTAATATTTTGGGATATTTTGTTTTGTTTGGGATTTTGTTTCACAGACTCAGGATAACACTGTAGAACATCCTAAGTGCAAATTTACCTAATTCCCTTGTTTTATGCTATTTCCTGCATAAGTTTAGACTTAATTTTACTGATTTCTAGTATGTAGGTTGTTTGCTTTTTCAGGAGTGGTGAGGATCTTCAGCAAAATCATTTCTTGTCTCATATTTACATTTAGAGGCTATGGTGCCTGAGCTCTGCAGTGACTTACATGGAGGGGAAGCAGAACAATACAGATTAGTGAACTCTAATAATACATGCCTTGTCCAAGGTCAGGGTGTAAAATAACCCTGGAGAGAAGGGGGTGTATGTGGAGTGGGGGTGGGGAACAACTTGTCACTAATATTGTTTCCTGGGGCCCGTGTTAAGGAATTCGTATAGGTAGTGTACAGTCCAAGCTTTGCAAAGCACTGTGGGTTGGTTTTCCGGAAATGCTACACCAAATATGGCCCCTTGGCCTTTGAATATTTTCAGCTGAAAGAATTTGAGAAAGCAGCAGGAGCAGGAAGGTCACTCTGACCTTCTCCCTGCTCTTCTCCCAGAAACAGGTCATAACACCCTCATGTGATGGCTGAGGAAACAGGCGTCCTTATCTTTGAAGACAAAGGGTCGCCAAGAAGAATCCCAGCAAACAGACTTGCTAAGTTTCCCCCCCGTTGACGACACTGATTTCAGGCTTCTTAACCTAGCGTATTCCTCCACAAGTGTCCATCCTTCATCAAACCTGGCATGGAAGCTCTCAAATCTATTTCTTCAGGTCTTTACCCCTTTATGAAGGCTCCTGCGTCATGTAAAATTTATGTTCAATAAATTTATGTGCTTTCTTCTTGTTAATCTTTGTCAGTTTAATTTTCAGACCCAGAGCAGGACCTTAAGAGAGAAAACTTTCTTCCCACCAGGGTACTATGTCAGAGAAAAGTATTCCTGTATTGGGGAAGCTTCAAACACCCTTTGTCTCATTCTCGAACTCAGGTAATACTCAGGTATCCGCCTCTCCCATATTTTTCCTGTTGTCAATCTTGCTCGTTTATCTAAAAAACAAACAAACAAATCCATCGCAATCTTGAACAGAGAATGTAAGTTCTGATTTCCAAGAGTTTACAGGAGATAATATGTAAAATCCGATGCCTAGAAACACAGGCATTTGGATTTTATATGACTTTCACATTTCACCTACTGCCCTTGTGTTCCTAAAATAAAGCTGAATCATTCTACTCTGTTGCTAAAAAGAGGTACACTGATTGAGAAAAACAATAGGAATCCAGAAGGATTTTTGACACAAATGAACCAAGCTAGACACAAAGATAAAGAATAAAAATAGGTAGAATAAGGCCCTGTTACTACGTATGTGAAAGTTATGTTGGACAGAGATTCACTCTCAGGCTCCTGTGAGATCCTATTTGCTCAGCAAATGAATAAGGCAGCTGGAGTGACAATGTCTTTCATGCACGAAGCATAATTTTCTTTAAGTACTTAGAAACCAGAGACTTGCAGTGGTGTCCATGAGAATACAAATTTGGTCACCGACATACCCCTTTCTCTCCTCTGCTTGCACATCTGGGGATTAGGGATCATCGTTAACTAGCTCTGGGTTGCTGGAGGGATGAAATGAGGTAATTGATGTCAATCCTGGTGCCTAACCTAGAGCAAATGCAGAATGACCGTTGCTATTGTTTATAACCGAATCAGTGATGTACTTACAATTCTCCATGACTATTAAATTCTCACAGATGTCTTACTGATGTTTGACTTGCTATAGTTTGTTTCCGTATATGTGTAAAGGTAATGGCAATCATGCTATAAGTTACACCAGTAATTCATTTCAACTAGACTGCCCTCAAATTCATACTAATTCGTGATATTTATGTGTAATTTCAATAGAGGTCAGAGTGACGTTTGCTTTGCAATACCACTTGGAGGAAAAAATCTTTTTTTTTTAAACAAATAAATGGAGGAAGCGAATAAAAGTGAAGATGAAATAATGACTTGAGCATTCTTCCATCATGTTGTGCTCTGCTGCTTCAGTGAAAATATTATTATAATGCCAGGCAGAAGGAAGACCCCTCCGGTTTGACGCACCACATTAGAATGGAGAAGAAAGCACTTCCAAAAGTCAAATCGAATATGCGGTGACAGAAAGAAATCGAACTATGGGAAGCGAACACACAATATAAATATATATATGCCTTACTGTTAAAATGTACGGTTAAAATGTACTTATTGGATTTTGTTAACCAATGTTACCATAAAAAATTTTTTTTGAATTAAAAAAATATTTTTTAAAGTCAAAGCAGAAAAATAATAATTTTGACTCTGTTTCTAGACGTTCCATCATTTGGGATCGTCTGAACAACTTAGGACGCATTGATCATCGATTTGAGATTGTTTAAGCCAGAAAGTTGGGGCAGGTCGGGGGAGTTGGCTGCTTCTGTATGGACAACATGGCTTATTATTTTCAAAAATCGTAGGTGTTCAGTCTCTGCTAGCGGCGAAAGGATCCTGAAGGCCCCTCTTGCACAGAGCCAGGGTTTCCCTAATTCACCAACCACAGCGTCACCTGTCGAAGCCCACGTTCTTGGACAGCTCCAGGCAATTGGCGTCTCTAACAAGTGACCTCAGTAATTGGTTTGGGACAACCCTTTGCAACAGTGGTTCTCAGCCTCGATCATGTACTAGAATCTTCCGGAGGGCCCAGAAGGCAGCAGCAGCTATGACAGATGCCCAGGCCCCTCCCCAGACGAAGTAGGCCGGCATCCCTGGAGTGGGCCTGGCCATCGAGCTTTCTGAAAGCTACTCAGAGGATGCCAAAGTGTGGCTAGGGCTGCTACTCAGTGCCACCAGTATAGACCAAGATGAATGGTGCTGGGCCCCTGGGAGCTGCTTAGAAATAAGGAATCTCAGGCAGGCCCCGCCCCAGGTCCCTCAGTGGTAATCTGCATTTGAGCAACTCTTCGGGGGCCTCTGTGCATGCTGAAGGCTGACGTGGCTGGTCTAAGTGCCCATCAACAGAACACATCTTTCTGCTCCTCTCTCTCTTCCCACTGCACTACCAGCAACAAAAATAGCTTTCAATGTTTTCGGAGGTCTTTTTCTCTCCACTCGTGGCCATGGAAAGCCAACTGAAGAAGGAAGCCAACCTATCTGTTCCATTTATTAAAGTATGTTAAACTGTGTACACTGCTATTATCCAATCAAATGCCCCAGCAAATTTTAATTGGCAGTTTCTGTTCCACATCCCGTAATCAAAGACATTAAGGACCACTAGCATTCACATCCATGACTTCATTTAGACAGTTTTCTTTAATTAATGATGAAGACACTACAGTTCTAAGTACCAGACAGAATCAGGGGGGAAAAAAAACTGAAAATAAGCATAACACTATAAAGAAAACTTGGAAAAGTGAAACACTTCCAAATAAAAATATATACCTGGCCTGGTACCCATTACATATATACATAATACATGTTATACACATATATACAATAAATGTTTTGGTAGCAATATAGACCATGCATTGGTCCTTTTGTATACAGATGAAGTAGCACCATGAGCAGCACCACCATCTTAAGATGATAAATCAAACCGCACATACATTAAATGAAAAAATATATATGTATTTAATTTGGCCCACCCTGTAGCCAAGAGGTGTAAGGAAAGAGCTTTGTAAGAAAAATTATTCCGGGAACTACATTCTTAAGCCAATAGCAAAGTTCTAAAAAGAAAAAAATAATAACGGCACAAAAGATGTCTATATAAATACAAATTTTCCTGTTTACTGAAGTTGTCCTATTATGTGGCTTATTGGTAAACACTGGGAAAATTAACCACATAGCAGAGAAACTGAAATGCCAGGTGAATGGCAAAAGTCTAAAACACCAGATCTCTCGGTGTATATGTCACAAATGCCAAGTCATCAACAAACCAGGAAAGACAACTCCCCAGCTAAGACACACTTTTTCTAATCTTAATACTTGATTATAAGCTCTTTATTACTGATAAATTCCCCCAAGAGGAGGGTCAAACACCATCAATATCACTCTGCCTCCTCCCAGCACCTAACTTGATACTCTGGTGACAAGGAGTGAGGGACACCCCAACATGCCATCTGATCCACACATTTCCTACCTACACTTAGGAGACTGATTTCTGGAGGTTGGAGAGGACTTCCGGGGTTTCCTGGGCTTGGCTTTGAAAATGCTCAAGGGCACCAGTGTGTAACCCCTCACCTTCTACTGACTACGAGAAGGATGCTTTGGCTCTCCCTAACTGATCTCACAGACTGGAGGTCTTTCTCTTAGAATTGGCGAGGTCCTTTTTCTTCATATCCCTAGAAGCACATGCTTCTTCCTCTCATTTCTCGGCAGTCTATGTGAGTGCATCGTTCCTGCCAACTAACATTCACCGTGTCCTAGGAACGCTCACTCCCCTGTCAAGTCATTGCAAAGAAGCGATTTCATATTTGGCTTTCATCCATCATTCCCCTTCGCACGCCTTCCAAAGGGTTCTGTCTCTCCCCAATCAAGGTCTTAATTCCCAGTGTCTGGGGTTTCAACACCTCCTTGCATGATGGACTGACGCACAGAGCTCGGCCAAAGCGGTCAGAGCACGTTGCATCTATCCCATTTTTCATGGCTCTATTCGTCAGAGGAAAATGAGCTCTCTTCCCCTGTTTGTAAACCACCTTCAGTAAATAAAAGTGTTCAACTACGTGGCACATTGCACGCAGCATGCAAGATGGGACACAACAGGGCTTCAGGACTGTAAAATACTGGTTCTTACAGTAAAGTTGTTTTTCTTAGTATGTCTCAAATTTAAAAGACAGCCAGAAGACAATAGTCAGGGAAAGAAAGGTTAAAAATCTCTCCTTCTGGCTAGGTGATTTTTAGTAAATCCATTTTTGTAGTCAACCTAGATTAGTCAAGAGAGTCCCTGACCTTTGAAAGTTAGCAAGAAAAGTCACAAATGTAACATCGGGACTGATTTGTCATTATTGACTCAGGCAGTTGATCATTAATGGCTTTTCTTCACTTCTGGCTGGTTCTAGGATCTTTTTTTTTTTTTGCCCTGAATGAAGATATCATCGAATTCACGAAACCTATTTGTTCTTTCTACAAAGGAGAATTTTAAAACTCTGCCAGAGACCACTAGAAGCCTCATTAACGTAAGCCCTTAGCTGGCCTATAAACACTTGGAAACGGATACAAACCGACTTTCCTCAAGAGGAACCAAACACAAGGACTTAGAAGCTGATGTCGATCAAGACCAACCCCTCATGTAGCCAGAGCATGAGTTTTTTGCCTTAAATACCAGCAACTTCCAGTCTTAAATCGGGGAAGTTCGAACCCAGCTCAGGGCCAACGAGCAGCAGCTTCAATAAGAATTTTTACCCTTACGCTATCTGACCAAACAAAACAGCAGAGAAATAGAAACCAAGAGATGAGTTTTTCCAGTCTGTTCATTTCTGTTCTCACCCAAAAGACGCTGAGAATTCCACATGCAGAGGTATCTTAGTAATAAAGATTCCAAGTTTAGGTTCCTTGAGAAATAATCAGCTTTACAGAAGAATGGCGGGGGCTGACCTTGCTCGCTGATTTCTCTCTAACAAGAGTATGAGTCAGAATACTTGAAAAATGAAAGCTAGTTTGACCAACAAAGTCTTTTTCATAAAAGAGTAAAAAAAACTCTCATATCAGATTTTTAAAAAATTGGTAGTGTTCTCTCCTCATAGGAAATGATGTAATTCAGCAAGTTCCTTGAAAACAATGGATTCTTATGCCTACAGACCGATTTATCTTGGAAATTGATGAGCATGCAAATGATTAGAATCTGCAACAATGAACATTGCACAACTGTCTGTGAGGTCCATGCCATCTGGCTGAATTAACAGTAACACAGGCCTCAGCAGTGTGAGGGGTTCCATTTATCTCCACTCCCTTTCGAGTAGAGCAGGGGTCCCCTGGCCAGGTGAGAAGGGGCAGCAGCCACTGCAAGGGCACCCCAACCCTGGCCCCCTCCGTGTGTCCTCACCCCCACCCAGGGAGTGAGTACAACCCTTCGGAGCAATAAAATGTTGCTCTTCTCAACAGTATGTCTCGGAATTTCTGATACAGAGTTTACACAGACTCTTAGGGAGCCCGATACTGGCATTCGTTCACTTAACCTATAGGAAGTGTCCTGGTAAAAAAGGTTAAAAACTCTGTAGGCAATCTCTTTAAGTGCGTTCATTGCCATTTCTTTTTCACAAGGAAAAAAATCCAAAATGGGTGTACTTTCTCTCAAAGAAGAAAAGGATTGACATTTTCACTACTGGCTAGATGTCCCAATAGCAGGTCATTAAGCTTTTTGATGGGCTCTCTCTACACTGGGTTTTGTTAACTAATCACTAATAAACTAGTACCCACCGGGGCAGATGGGCCAAATTGCATTCGGTTAAATAATGTAACACTAGAAGTTGTCAGAAAACAGGACATAAGGTCTTAAAGAAAGTGACATGTAGCACTAGTCATGATAAAAACAAACAAACAAACAAACAAAAAACCAAAAAAACACTTCTGGTTAGAAATTCAAGACAAGTACTCACTTGTCTGGCCATCTTTCTTGAGACCATGCCGGAAACGAAATAACCTAATGTGTGCACAGAAGAAAATGGTGGCATTGGAGCAAGAAGCTTACAGAAGTGGGGGGAAGGGAAGAAGAAAAGATCAACAGTCTAGTTTATTAGGAATAGAAAAAAAAAAAAATTCCAGAATTTACAAACACCCACATTGTTCATTCCAGAGGGATCGCCCATGTCTCCTTCTCTTTACAGTATGTACAACGGAAGACTCTGATGTCCTTTTCTTAGAATTTTGCTTCCATTCAATTGCCAATTTTTAGCTGACCCTTGAAAACACCCAGGAGAATATATCCTTCTTCAGTTTAATTAACATGGCCTACTGCCTTACAGGAAAAATACAAAATTAAGATCAATTCTTGTAAGGATCTCAGCTCAACATCAGGGCTATATAATACAAGAGATAGTATCAGCAAATATAACTATACAATTGAAAACCATCTATGGCACTATGATTCTTATATTATTTTTTCTGAATTATAATCTTAAAACAAGGGCCGTATCCTAATCTACTCCTGTCAGCCTTGTTTTAAGCATTTGCTCCACTCTTTACAACAGAACACTTGTATACCTCAGGTCCACATCCAAAAAAAAAAAAAAGAAAAAGAAAAAAAGAAAAAAAAAGATGTGTGCTATAAGAAAAATTACATTTTAATTAAAAAAAATTACACGTATAAATCAAAACCTACGTTAAATATTTAATACTCTCTCCACCCAACGCGAACTGTTCTGCGTGAAATAATTTACAACGATGCTTTGTCGTATGCGGTTTCAGCAGCAGATGAAATGTGTCTTGTTATATGCAATGAGAGTAAACCCATTCTCTCGTGGCATGGTGGGCACATCAGCTCATGTGGCCAGCTAAGTCCTTAAGGTTGAAGATGAAGTTTATGCAGACTCATTGTTCCGATGTCACAGTGCTTTTTTTCGCTTGGCACAATATAGAACGTGCAGTTCAGTCAACGAACTCCTGAGGATTGTATATGAAGTAAACAAACTGAAATGGATGCATCGTACCATCTACTGAGGAGGAAGATGTGAGGTCCTGGTTGTGGATCACGAAATAGTTAGAGTCTGGGTACCCATGAGTTAAAGGAGGATTTGCTGAGGTCATTTAGGTCTTCATTCTGAAAAGGAAAAGGCAAGAATTTGTCACCACAGACATCTCAAAATGCACGTTCAATTACTTTGTTAGGGTTTTGCTTTAAAAAACGGGCATGTCGGTTGAACTGAAGTTACAGGCACAAACAGTACTGTGTGATTAAATAAAATCAACAAACTGTATTTAACTTCTTTTTTCTTTCAAAATGCAAGGGTAAAGCAATCACAAACTCAAAATAGTCAATATTAAGTCAGTAAACAAATCAATGTGATTTGGAGGTTTCAGAGGCTTAGCAACACAAAAATCACAATGCTTTGATGTTCTTATGATCAAAACAAAAATGTACATTTAGTTACTGTGTAAAACCACTTTAAAATATGGTAAGCAGGTTAGAGTCAGGCTGTGCTCAATCTTCTTTTTGTTAAAAGTCAACTGCAAATTTTAGAATTTGATGTTGCAAAAGGCTTAACATTATAAAATCTGAATCAGTTTTTAACGGGACATTGCTTGACATGAAAATTTTAGATACAAAAAGAGACCTGAGAAAGACAGGCCTAGTTAATCATTAAATGAAAAAAAAAAAAAAAGATTCTGATTTAGGTTTAATAGAATTAAGTTATTCTGGCAGAAGTACAACGTTTCTTTTATGCGACTCAAGAAGACAGACCTCGAGGGGAATTATCTGTTCCCGTGCAAAGAGGAGGCACATTTTCCAACCTCATAAAGCCTCTTCCGGTCCCAAATATCAACATTAGAGAGTCCTTCTGAGGCCCACATTTTTCATGCATTCAGAAGTTCAATATAAATATCAATATTTACAGAAAGTCCTAAACAGAGTAGTTAATCAATAAATGCTTGCTGAATGAATAGAATGATTGCATTAAGTACTATGGAGGATATAAAGTTGAATTCTGCTTTCTAGAAATTCTAGAAAGGAAAGTAAGTAAGTTCCATTTGTAAAGGGAGAGAATGCAGAGTAGACAGGGGTGAATTCCATGATAGATGCACAGAAAGAAAGCTCTAGATGCCTAGGGGAAGAGAAAAAAAAATTCTTCTAGCTAGGAGTATAAGGGCTGACACACTTGACTTGGTTTGGAAGAAAGAAATAATTTGGGGATGTGGAACAGGGATTTTGTCTATGTTGCTTTAGCTTAGCATCTCCAGAGCTTAGCACAAGGGCTGGCACATAGCAGGTACTCACTAAATATGAGTTACATGAAAGACAAGGACAAAGCACATTTCCCACTGATAGCATATGATCAAACAAGGCCCAGTGGGATGACAGCACAGCCACAGACAGGCCAAATGAAGAATGAGCTTCACTGGAGCACAAGGCATCTGAAAAGGGGTAAAAAGAGTTAAAGTCTGCAAACGCAAATTGGGGTAACTGGTGAAGAACCCTGAACATGAGGCCAAGATTCCTTTATCTAAGCATAAGGACAACGAGGACGTGCTTTGTGATATGATGGAAGTGTGGCAGTGATAATCCATGTCAGCTAAAAAGGTAGCGGTGAATTCTAAAATTCACACAATGAAATGTGGAGCGATGTACCTGTTCTTCTCTCTCATCTTGAAGCAGAGCATGGCTGGGACATCTGTACTCACTACTTACATAATAGCTTTCAGCTAAGCTGAAATTTACCAAATGAGGACTCCAGTTTTATGTGGAGATTTTTTATTTTAAAATATTAACTCTGTTCCTAAACAACAGGTAAAGTCTATTTTTCTAGTTTTACATAAAGACTCGACATGAAGACATCAATGTAAAAACTAAAAGCACTACAGGCCTATCCCTTAAATTGCCAGAGAAAAGAATTTACCTTGTGTGGTTTCTACAAGTGAAAGACAAACCCACCCTTTCATAAACCCCAGACAACGGTCTACAGATCTCTTATTCAGTTTCAAGTTTCTCCTGAAATCATGTTGTGATCTATGAGAACGTTCCTACCAGAATATCTAGGTACAGCTTAACACAGCTTCACAGCACTGGGCCTAAAATTAGGTAGGCAGGCCATGCGTCAATGAAGGGCTCAGACAGACAAACCGCCGAATGTAAAATAAGGGAAAAGTGAAGGCCATATGTGTGTTTTTCATTTTCTATCTGGCTCTCCTTCAGAATGGCTGCACAAACAGCTAAGCACAAGAACAAACTCTATCCACTTTGTCATCACATGTGCCAACCTGCATGGATGTAGCAGGGCAGAGACCGGGAGCCCTAGGAGTTGAGAAGAACATATAGCTTCACATGTTGAAAGCTATTGCTTTGGGACACTCTGAAACCATCCCTGTAATTATGTATGTATGTTCAAAGGGCAGGAAGTAAAAGGACATGTCCATTCCATCACATACCTTCCCTCCAAAGTCTTAGCCTACTACTTTTCAAAGCCTTGTATCATGAATCCTGATCAACACACAGGTCTCAGTCACTAATGGTACCTACGGGTGCCATCAGCTCCATGAAAAAGTGAAAGCAAGTGGAAGGTAACGCTGACCTGGAGGGGATAGAAATGGCTATACACAGGCAAGAGAAACGAAATATTTAAAGGAAATGTCTGAAGATCACATCTGTTTATCTTTGCACAAGGGGGTGTGCGTGTGTGTGTGCGTGTGTGTAAGTTTAGCTACAGAGTAATGATATGGATTTTTAACAGATACCCCTAGGTGAAGACTGTCCCCCACTGCAGCCACCTGGAGGTCTGCATACTTATTCCGATCATGCAGCCATTGTTCTCAACATTTTTGGAATGCCTTCTCTAGTTCTCACTCCTTTTTTGGACTGCCTTCTCAGCCTTGGGCATATTCTTTTGAATGGTCTCTATAGCAGCTAGTCTTGGCCCTTGGGGGGCCCATCTGATCTTTGGAGAAAGCCAAAAACCTCCCGGAGCCAGATATGGTGAATAAAGGAGATGATTAAGCTGGATACTGGTTCCCAGAGAGGTGTTATCTAAAGCCAAAGAACTCTAATACTCGAGTTCCCAAAACAGAGCTGCTCACCATTGCTCTGGTGAGTTACATTGCAAAGGAACGCTCATAACATCAGACAGACCTTTAGCACATGCTTTGCGGACTTAAGTTGATCTGCCTATATCCTCTCCTCTCCTTGCAATCAAAAAGGGCTGAGCTTGATTGAATGAAGCAACTCACTTGAAGAGAGGCAAACATGTAGATCATACATTTTTTGTACTTTAGAAATTCGCTTTAAAAAAAAAGCAATACCCATACTAAGCTCCTGCAATCATGCAATTCAACAAACGTCCGTGGAGTGACAAATAAAAATGCAATGATAAAAACTATAATAAGCACTGAAAAGGAAGACATGGGTACAGGTACGTGTAATTGACTCACACTGACCATAGGAGGCGAATATTGCCACGACATTTTAAATACAAAAACTCATTTGTCACACGCATACACTGGAAACAAAAAAGCAAAACGCTTCCTTGGAGAAGAACTGTGCAAATATCAAATGGTGACGCTCCTGTGATACATTTCCTCTCGTTACATCACTGGGGAATAACTTCTGAACCCAGAAATATGATGCACCTGTCATGAGATTTAGCAGCAGGAAATTACATTTTGACAAAAATTTCATCACCACATCAGCATCTACTGTACCCTTCCGTGTGTCGTCTCGTAAGATAAAACCCACCTAATCCTGTTCCCAGTGATGAAAAATGTAATTTTTAAAGCATTATCAAATAAGTCAACACTTGAGCAATGCTACTTGAGACCTATGGATTATTACATTATTGCATCCAGTAGGAATTTACATCTTCTGGACTCAACCCACTTAAACTATGCCTACTAGAGCTGAAAAACAAATACAGCTTCTGCTGCCTTTCATACTGTCAGCCTACTGATTAGTCTTCACTGTGAAAGCAGCTGAAAACAGCACAAGGTTATGATATAAGTACAATAGAGGGATCTGTACCCTTTCAGCAACGAATTTTTAGTTGAACCCACAAGATTAAAAGTTTTATCTTGTATTTAAATGCCTTAAAATTTCCTGCCAATTGGTTGAATCAAGGGCAACATAGTTATAAATATCTGGTTAGAGCATTACTAGCAGTTTCTACTTCTACTATGAAAACAGGAGTAAAATATTATAAGTTGCTTGGCTATTGTCATATATTAAAATGTAACCAGAAAGTAAGTCTTCCTCATCCAACACGCTTGAAAAAAATGATTACGGTAATGACTTATTTCCAATATAGATCATTGTTTGAAATCCTATGTTGCTGATTCAACTAGAAAAAATCATTCCTATGAATTCCTCTCCTTAAAGAAATGTGTCAAAACAGCATATTTCTCTCTCTCTTAACATAAGCGGCCGTGACTTAAAAATTCTTTGGTATAATATACAAAAATTCCTGAGTGTAAATTATTATAGTATAATAACAAAAAATGTTTCAATATTTAGATCTTTACTGTTCTTAAAAAAAAATCTATGACGAGAAAACATATGAAATGTTAACCAACTTTTCAAACCTTCTAGGCTTTCTCTCCCTTTCCCATCCTCCTAATTCATTACGGAGGGGGAGAAGTATGGCGGTTAGACAACAGAAAAAGCTCCTGGCTTCCTGGCTTTGGTTTCCAAAAGCTAAATCCTTAAGGGAATGTCACAGGCAAAGTATTTGGAAGAACCAGGAGGGGAGACTGATTCCTCTCAGAGGACAAGAAAGAGTCCCTTCCACTGGTAATAGAGGTGGATGAGGTGGAAAGAATGCAAGAGCTGAGAAGTCAACGGGTAGTTCTTTCTGTCCCTTGTAGGACGCTGAACACGGCACCTGTGACATCTCTCTGTATCTTACTTCCTGGGTCTGCTTATGTCACACAATTATATTCAATTGCATACCACTACCGCGATCCCAATTCATTTCTTCAGCTATCTTGTTGATGCTGATGTGATTTTTCACGGTACCACTAATTTAGAGCTGGGGAGTCTTCTGGAATGCTTACGTCCTAACAAAACACTTTATAAAACGCTGCCAAAGTACCATTTTTAAGCATACCTGAAATCTGGCAAATGGACCCAGTAGGTTTTTCTTTAATCATCTGTATCAAATATATTTGTAGTTTTGGTGGTGTTTTCCTCATTTTAACGGTCACACCACGCAATCCGAGATGGACAAAAGAGACCACTAATCCATTTGATGGATCGTGAAACCCCTTTTTAGAAGAATGTCCCGGCTTAGAGCTTGGGTTCCACCGCGTGGGTGAGATGGTAGCATCTACAGAAGCAGCGGCAGCATCAGCCCAGCTGTTAGCTATGGAAATCACCCAAGGAAAAGGAAAGAAAAGCTAAATCCACAGAGCTTCAAGTCTGGGACACGGGGAGAATCTCTGCTTTTCACAAGGCACAGCCGGGAAGTGCGGGCGAGCTGAGACTTTGAGACAGACCTAAGTGTTTAAAAAAAAAAAAAGCATTCTGTTTTAAAGCCTTCAGACCATAACCACCAAAAGTAATACATAAACATAAAAGTCTCAAGTTGGGATTGAACTAAAGGAACTAAAGTTAGAGGTAAGACCAAGATGTTTGCTACTTTATGTTGAAAGGAGAAAGCCATTTTAGCTCAAGAGAAGAAACCAGCAACTTTTAAAATAGGCCAGAATTGAGCTGGAAAGACTTAGTTTCACGGTCTTAAATGGCAAAGGGGAAGGGACCAGCCAAGCCAGCGGAGCTGCTTAAATAGCACTTTTGCCTGGTGCAAGTCACATGGGAGAGGGCCGGGGAAAATAACAAGGTTGCTGGCCAGGCCTGCTCGGGCTCGGGAGCGCCAAGGAAGAAAACCCAGGAATGCTGCCAACGTGCGAAAGGCCACCTCGCTCCAGTTCCCCTTTTGTCCCAGCGAAAGACCTTCTGGCAGGGCTGGTGACTTCAGGAGACCACCAATGAAGAAAGGCACACGCGTTACGA
Source organism: Pteropus alecto (assembly GCF_000325575.1). NCBI lineage: Eukaryota > Metazoa > Chordata > Mammalia > Chiroptera > Pteropodidae > Pteropus > Pteropus alecto. The sequence continues at coordinate 4,615,934 of NW_006431920.1, read as the reverse complement.
AAAGGAGAGAAGAGGGGGAGTGACCAAGGAGAGACGTCAAGGCTGTGAGCTCTCACGGTGGTCTGGAAGCTCTTCAAGAAAGTGAGGCGCTGACGGAAAAGGCAGATTCAAACAGCGACAGTAACAACAATTCAGTGTCCTCTCAACGACTCAATGTATTCTGACACAGGTGTATTAAGGAAATCTGAAGAAACCTCCAGAAACCTTTTAAGGCAAAGAACATTCACTTTAGTGATTTCCCATTCTATTTACTAACAGGGAGCGTGCTTATAAAAAGCCAAGAATAATTAAAAGATAAAAAGCCAAATGGGAGTCAGCACCATAACAGCCTCCTCCCCCCTTTCAAAGGTAAATCAAAATGTCTCAAAATCTCTCTTCTACCACAATTATAATGTCCCCATATACAGGACAATCAAAGTAGAGGAACTCAGGAAAACAATCCCTCCACATTTCAAGTCAGACCACATGTGCTATGGGACAGGAAGCTTTAATTTTCACAGCGCTCAATTAAAA
>NW_006431920.1:4606782-4615375 GCF_000325575.1 Pteropus alecto | reverse complement strand
AGAGCGTCATAAAAAGCAGCCTTTCTTATGCTTTCACAGGAGCTATTTCTACACTATATCCTCCCTCGGAGGAATTACATTCCACTTCTGAGGTTTATATTGTAATTTCACATCGGTTTTCTTTTGAATGTTCAGAAATACAGGATATAGGTTTTATCGGTCTGACTTTAACACAAACCAGGAGACTTAGATTAGTTTACAATGTGGTGCAGATGGTAAAAAGTGTTTGCAGTACGGTTTCTGTAATTAGGCAGAAGGAAATCAAGCAGGCCTAGCCCCGTCGCCTTTACCTTTTGTGTTAACCACTAAATAGATTTTGCATTCTTTGCCTGCTCCCTGGAGCCGAGCACAAATGGCTTCAAGAAAGCAAGTGCCGACTTTATGTTTGAGAAATTGTCCCCTACCCAATTGTTTCTTATCAACCATCATCAGCTTTTCCATAATAGCACAAGAACCAGAGGCTAGAACAGCGTCTGGCCCTGGGTCTGCCATGGGCTGAGGTAAGGATCATTAACACCGCTGACATCACTTTTGGCAGCTGGAGAAAAGGGAAAACCTATGTTTAATCTATTTCCTACTCACCACAAGTTTTAGCCGGAGTCCCCGATAATATGGGTTGTGGTTGACTTTATGGAAGAACTTGGTAATGCAAGAAAAATGTACTGAACTGAACAAGCATCTTTACAAGGAACCACGAGGTACCTCCGCTATACGGCCTTGATCTCCTTTCCCGTAAGTTTTTGGTCATGAAACTGGCCTAGCAGAACCATTTCCAACTGTCCCTAGGAAGTTCAAGTTCAGCAGAAGACTTTCTCTAGTACACACACCTAATTAACATCTCCTGGAAGCCATTATCGTAAATCACAACCAAAAAGGTTTTAGCCTATGTCTTCCTTCTTGCTTCGAGAATACCACAGGTGGGACCTCGATTTCACTGGGTTATGTTAAAGATAAGCTCTAAGGTTGCTTGCAATCAAGTCATGCAATAAATGTGTGCTTTCCTGGAGTTATCACTACCTGAGTGATACACGAGTCACCTGCATGCAATTTTGAATTCTAAAAAGTAATTTAGGAAACTCGACCCAAACGAAGTTATTTTGAAAATGAAAATGGAGCTATTACATGGCCGTTATGCTTTTTGAAGAATGATCGATTTTAACTCAGAACTTATTTCCAACTGAAAATTTAAAAGGAGACCAAGACAACTTAGATGATCTCCTCTCTCACTGTTCTTTTCTCTGGATTTTGGGCAAGTTACCAACTTTCGTAAATCTCAGTGTTTTCATCTGCAATATGGGGGTAACAGTACCCATTTCATAGGGTTATCGTTGAGGTTAAATGAGATCACACATGAAAAGTTCTTATCATGGTGCTTGATTAATAAGTCCTCAATCAGCAGCTCTTATTGTAACTACTCTTATTAAGAACTAGAAATCCGCGAATCCCATGTCTTCTCTGCATACCTGAGTACATACTAGCCAAAAATGCCTCAGTAGAACAAGCAAGCAAGAATGAATCCACAGACCAGATGACAGCCATGGGCTGAAGCTGAAGCCAAGATTAGAATGTGTCTTGGGAAGAGAGACAAAGTTATTTCAGGCAGGAGGGAGGTATGGGGAAAATGTCAGAACACAAAGAAAAAGAAAAAGTCGTGGTAGTAAAGCTAAAAATATGACCCTGTGATACAATTTTAGACAAAGACCTACCTACCTACAAAGAGAACAGCACGAAATAAACATTAGGACAAATAGTAGTAGCATATCTTCGAGCAGATCTTAAATTCATGCTCTCTACAAAATCACCATGGAAGGCAGCTTCTATTGCTTCCCCAGAAGACATTGAAAGCTTGAAGCCCACCCCCCACCCTTTTAGGCAGAAAGACTTATAATGTGACATAAAAGAATTTACAAAGAATTCCCATGAATAGGCTTAAATGGATGTTCGATGGGATTCTTGTACACCATTTCCAGGTTCTAAAGCATGTTTCTAATTGTTGGGGGGTGGAGCTGGGTGGCTTTTGTTTCCGAATTCTTTTCTCCAATCTCTCATCGGAAGAAACTGAACAGGAGCGTGACGCAGCCAGTCAATGCTGCCTGAGTAACTTGACGAAAAATTGAAATTGCTGCCAGATGCACATGTCTAATCGTTGGCAGCTGGAAGCGGAAGGAAAAAAAAAATCAGAAAGATAATCTGAAATAATTGATAATGTATACATTGCTTGCATCTCTAAGGTCTTTGAAACAGACAATGGCGCAGATTTCTAAGTAACTGCAAACACCTCTTTGTCTCAAATAAGGAGGCAAGATTCTTCCGGTTGACAGAGAGGGGTTGACTTTTCACCTGCTGACCACACGACTCCCGGTCCTCTGCTTTGACTTCTCAGTCTCGCTTTCCCTTTGCTCCTGTTCCCTCTCTCTTTTCCCCATGATCTGACATCTCAGCCCGTTTCTTTGTAGTTTCGAAAGTGGCATTTGCCGCAAAGTTCCCCCACAGTATGCTGGATTAAACGGCATCATGCTGCTCGGGTGCTGAGCTGGTTGCCTGGCTGAACCAGAAGCATCCTGAGGACAGTTGTGCCTAATTCTTAATTAAGAGATGGTGACAACTCTTAATGAAGGGATCTTGATGAAGAATATTCATCAGTGACCCTGAGGGAAATCACAGTCCCCACAGAGAGAAATGAGGTCTGTGAAGGTCCCCCTCAGGCCCAGGGGAGTTCCCGGCAGGAGCCACCGGGCCTTCGGCTGAACCACGCTGACCTAGCTCCAAGCATGGCACTAAATCCCCAGAGCAGTGGTTCTCGAGGTGGGTAGAAACAATGTCTCCCCTCAAGGCTATGCCCGGAATCATTTTAGATCGTCGTCACCACTGGGTTTGGGGTGAGGTGAAGGGCATGCTATTGGCATCCAGTGGGTAGAGGCCAGGAGTACCCCTGCATCCTACGGTGCGCAAGGTGGCCACCTGGAACAGAGAATGATCTGGCCCAACATGTCAGTGGTGCTGAGGTTGACAAACCATCCTCCAGAGCGACCGCCTTTAGCTGAGGAAATATAAGAAGCCACCAAACACGCTTGTCAACCAACTGTTTCTGGGGTCCAGGCCAGCTCAGGGGAGAGGGAGAGGGAAGAGACATTCCTGTTCTGAGGCCTTCACTGATTTTGACTGTCACCCACAGTTTCAGGGTCCTACTGGGGGCCTCTCCATACTCACAGCCTTTCCTCATTTATCACTGCTGGACACTCACCTCTGCTGCGTCCCGCTCCCTCACGACCTTTTACTAGAAAACAGCTAGTTAATCTGATGACCCAGTCCCGGCCCACAGTTTCACATGTCCCCACTCCAAAGGAAGACGTGAGCCTTCTGGACACAGTGCCGAAGCAATGACTAGGGAGGGCAGAATATCTGGCAAACGCGCACGAGGAAGTCGGGAGCGCGGTGTGGTGCCGCTCCACCTATGCCGACCATGGAGAAGAGAAAGGTCAATGCCACGAGGAGACGCATGGTATGGCTCCCAGGTGTGTAGCTTCGCCCAGCTCAGCCGGTTCTTTCCATACGGTCTTGGACAAGGCGTCTGACCTTCCTTGCCTCCATAATTTAATAAAATGGAGAAAATACCTAGTCCTCAAGATCATTTGTAAAACTCAGTGAGATAAGAGAAGGAAGGACATTATGAACAAGAAGACACTTTGCCTTATGTTCCTTGTGACTATTAGTCATGCTCGCCGCCCTCAAATATCTGATAATTAAAAAAAAAAAAAGAAAAAATTAAGGATTAGGCTCCCTCTGCTCCAGAATTAGTTGAATTTTAAAAATTAATCCACTAACTTTGCTCTCTAAGTGGTTATGCATGTAAGAATACTGTTTCCTAGATTTTTTTTTTTCACTTTATGAAATAAATATCCATCTTGGAAGATGATTTATTACCAAAAAAAAAAAATAGTCAAAGACTGATAGAGACATTCCAGTTGCTGTTTCTAAGAATAAGACAGCTTCCTAGGAAGACACTTTTAGGTCTGCTCTCCCTAAACTTACACAGCAGGGCGGGGGAAGGGCACACATCCCACCATCAATGAGAGTACACAGGCCTCAAACTTCTAAACGTCAGACAATGAACAGAAAGAAGAGCTTCATTTCCAGGTGATTAAAGACAAAGTTTTTCAGACCGAACCCTAAAGTCATGGCAATAAGAACAGATCCTCTTTAAACACAGCCGCAGAAGCTGTTGTGGTCCCAAATGACACAAAGAAAACAATGGCTTCTATTCTTTCTAGACCGTAGCCTGAGACACTGACAAAATGCCTTCAGAATAAAACCTAACCATGCAATTTCACTGCTACCATCAAACAGGGATGGGCTATAATTAACACTTAATTAACAGTCCTGTGATGAGCTTTGCTTAATTCTGCTCAAAAATTACCTTAGTTTTTTCCCATAAAACCACATCACAAACGGGCAATGGCCTACCTGTTCGTTTGGTTTTTCCCCTCTTTCCTGCCGTTAACAGTACAAGGAAGAGCATGACTACGGAAATGTTCATGTCAGGACTTATTTCTTCAGAGATGCTCCTCTTTCTTCCCACTCTAAGCTCTCTCCTCACTCCCAAACATTCAGCAGTATGAACAGGGCCCATAAAGATAGCCACTGACTTGCTTACATCATTTCTTCTTGGATCCCGAGTCTTCAGACAGAGGGGCAAGGATTGACAGCAAGCAGGTCCTTGCTAATTTCCCATTCTATGCAGAGCTAGAGAAAGTCAATAGAAGGTGACTTGAGAACCATTTGGAGTCAGTAAATACGCAGGGACCCTTCGCGGTGGTGGCCTCTGTCCCTGCCTTTGGCCATTTAGTGGTTTACTAGCATTTCTTCCAGGGATAGATTCAAGAAATCAAAGGAGAATGGTACAATGACTAACCAAAATATGCATCTGGAGGATGATTAGTCCAATTTTTGTTTTAGATGCTCCATTCCCATTTCTACAGGTAACTTCCACTACGTGACCAAGTCACCATAGAAAGCATTCGTAGATAAATATGAACAGAACAATCGAAATAGTTCCGGGCCTGGTATTATGAGAACTTCCTTGATCATGTGGGTGTTTAGTTAGACTCATCACTAAATAAGTTGTCTGAGCTCATGAAACTGGTTAGTAGTAGCACTGAGATGAGACTTGGGGTCTCCTCACCCAAAAGTAGTATATTTTCTAACCATGAGTCATTAAAATCTTAATAGCCCAACTATTTAAAAAAGCAAAAATGATCCTAATAGAAGAAGAAAGCAGGGCGGTATTCAGTAAAAATGCAAAGCAACACTCCTAGCAGACAACTCATTCAGCTACGAAATGGAGACTTCTATGGGTGAGGGGTTAAACACATGGCAGAAAAAGACCCCCAAACTCTGTGCAGACTACGAGTTTATTGCATATGAAGAATACACATCAATGTACAGTTGACATTTAAACATGAGTGTTAGAAGCACCGACCCCCTGTGCAGTTGAAAATCCATTTGTAGCTTTTGATTCTCCCAAAACTTAACTATTAACAGCCCATTGTTGACCAGAAGCATTACCAATAACGTATACAGTCGACTAACCCATATTTTCTATGTTATATGTATGATATACCATATTCTTACAATAAAGCAAACTAAAGAAAACATTATTCAGAAAATCATAAGAAAAAATACAGCGACAGTATTTACTGAAAAAGATCCATATATAAGTGGATCGGCTCAGTTCAAACCCGTGATGACCAAGGGTCAACAGCAGTTTGAAATATTTTAACATCATGAGTATTAAATTAACAGGAATTTGAGATAAATACCTTCACTATACTTGGTAATATTCGAGCCATTGTTATAGTAACATGTCTAGCTCTGGCCTTCCCTGTTAAGACAAAGTAAAGTACAGAGAAAATAACAAACAAATTCTGAAGGGAAAAAATAAAACAGTGCTTCTCAAACTTTAATGTACTTAAGATCTCCGTGGGGTGTTGTTGCAGATTCTGACTCACTAGTCTTGGGGTGGGGCCCAGGATTCTGCATATCCTAACCAGCTCCCAGGTGACCCCAGTGCTGCTGGTCTCAAGCCCACATTTTATGTAGCAAAGGAGTAAAGGACCTAAAAGGAAAGAGGAAACGTACCATTTAATTTATGTAAAAGAATAATAAGAGGGCTTAACTGGAGACTTGAAAGAAGGCTACAGTACAAGCCATCTGTTCTCCATCTCCCCAGGGAAAATGTGCTTAAATTGCAGGAACAGCTTTGAATTGAAACATGAAGAAAAATTTCCAGGTGGAAAAAGTTCTCGAAAAGTTAACTGGAGAAGAATGAGAAACCTCTGCCTTGGGGTAACAAAAAGGTCTGGATGATCACAAAGAAGTGACCCTGGGGATGGCAACAATAGTTAGAATTCCTTAGAAGACGCCACACTGATAGGTTTTCCCCCCAATTTAGTGTTCCTTCGGGCTAAGGGAGACTTTGACTACAGAATTGGGAAAAGGGGTAGGAAACGGACCCAGTATGTTTCTATCTTTAAAAAATGAATGCAGATTATTTTGATGTCTGGCAGTCTTGATCAAGAGGAACTGAATAGGGCCATGGGTGTTAGCACGCAGATGGTAAAACCAAAATAAGCAGGAACCCCCACAACTCAATGGAACACATGTACCGTCTTTAACCAAATAAACCAGCAGGTAAACAATCAAAGGTGACTTCCCAACTCTACATCTTTACTACTGGAGGTGACCAGCAAGCAGATAGTAAAAGGCACCAAGTTGCCAACTCATGTCTCATCTCAAGTAATTGAATGGAATCAACACAATTAAATGATTATAATAACCTACAACACCTTCAACTTTGAAGTATCAAAAGTAATGATATCAAAACATACTCTCATTTTTCCACGGAGCTTTAATTCATCCTTCACGATCTTTCTGAAGAGCAAGGATGATTCCACATGCAGAGACCTCATCCCCATAACCATATAGTTGTGTGCAGAAGATGATCTAGAAGTAACACATTTTGTAATACCAGGGGAAGCGGCAAAGCCATAATGATTCAAAATTTGGAAAAGGCCGAAAAATAAGCACAGAAGGATGATATGTGTGTGCTAATAACTTTCATTCAGGTCAACGAACAGTAACAAGCTGGTCCCCATTTCTACAGGAAGGCAAATAGCCAGGTCCAGAGCAAGCCCTTCAGTCCAGTCTGCTAGGATGTCAGTTACAAGCCTGCGTTTCCCCCATCAATGACGTTTTACTGCAGAGCACAGGCTTTCATTATCTGATGGCAACTTCATTCACTAGACCTGACCCTGTGCTCTGACCAGCAGCTGCTGCTTTACTGGTCTGAAAGAGAAGCGCAGGCAGGGCCAGCCTAGGCTGCTAATGGCTTTAGGAAATGGTAGGAAAATGACGAGGTGGCCAGAGGTAGTCCCCAAAACCACTGCTGGACAGTGCAATTCACACACAATTCATGAGCTGATTTCCTAATCAGTTGGGATAGAGTGAGAACACATTTCACCAAGGGTTATGGGATAGGACAGGAATAGAAATCACCTGCAAGGCACTTACTGTGGACCCCACGTGGTCACCAGACAGTGGTGAGCCCCTAGCTCCCTCAGCGCCACTTACTAGCACTCAGGTGCTGGATCAGCCTCAGTGAGCTGCAATTTCCTGGTAAAACGGTGCTGAAAATGCCTAACTCATTGGGTTGCTGTAAGGATTAAATGAGATGGTGACTCACATGGCACAGACCCCAATAGTGAAACAATTATAAGACAATTAATTCGTTGTATCCAGTAGCAAGAAGCCACCAGAAACCATAATGGAGGGGGAAAGGCAAAAAAAGAGGAACCGAACGGGGAAAGAAGGTACTTGACATTGAAGCTCTCTGCTCTTTGCAGTATGATGACGTGTTTGCAGAAAGGAGCACCTCAAAAAACAGTTATCATTGAAACCCCAATAATTACACTCATCATGTGATACCACAGGTCTTAAATAAAGAATTTTGTCTGAGTTACAAGTAAATATTTTATCACTGGGTATGAAGGTGTTTCCTATTTTGCTTTGAACTTAAAATTTTTAATAGTTGACCCATTATTTTAAATGGATTGTCCTTAGCAATTATAAATCACCCTAAACTTCTGTAACCTGAATTTTTCCATTTCATTAGCTGGAATGTAAAATTATATCTAGGCATGGTAGAATCTTATCATACTCTAAATATACCATGAAATTTAATTTTCTGAGACTGTGAATAAACTGCCATTTGATTAACATCCCTTACCAAATTGTTCTATTTTCTTATCTCTAACTCTCTACTTAATTTATCATAGTGTTTTATACATAATTGGCGGTTAATAAATAACTGTTTATACTGTCTGAAAAAGTGTTTATATGAAAATCGTATGTACTCACATACATATCCTAAGGTCCATGTGACTTAAGGCTAATTTCAGCAAAAAATAAATAAATAAATAAATAAATAAAATGCATTCTTAAGTTTTTGTGAAGTTTCCCTCACATTTTGCAGTGAGTAAAGTAGGGGCTTGCTAGCCTTTTAAAAGTGTTATCTGCTCCTTCTGCTAAATATATA
>NW_006431920.1:4585786-4606743 GCF_000325575.1 Pteropus alecto | reverse complement strand
TAAATATCATCACTAACAAAATAAAGCAATTTTAAAATTGACTATAATTGCTTTCAAATTACACTCGTATCCTCCTCTCTCCCTGAGTATTTGAGAAAAACCACTCCTGCAGTAAACATATTACACACGCGCACGCACACACGCGCGCGCCCGCACACACACACACACACACTCCATCAAAAATAAAGCCAAAATTTGCTATATGTCAGGCACTACTTAGGTGTTTTAATGTGTATTAATTCATTTAATTCTCACTACTATCCTGAGATTTTATTAGGATTCCTGTTTTAAAGATGAGGAAAAAGGTTCAGAAAGAATAAGTAAATTCCTCAAGATCTCAAGGCTAGTCAATGTGGCACTTGTGATTCAAAATCCATGCTCTTGACCACAAATTTCTAGAGGACGCTATAAAAAGTGTGGGCGGAAGTGCTGTCAAGCCTCTCATCTAAATGCAGCTCCCTGGCATACGCAAAGTTATTTTTCTAAAAGGAAACGGGGGCAAGCTTCATGTTTACAAAGGGTAATGAGAAATGACATAGTGAAATGCCATTCTGATAAATCTGAACTAACTTAGCTAAAACAACTTTTACATAATAGGCACCTGGATATCAGAAACACCTTCACTTCTAGAAAATAGTCTGCAAAAGAGATTGCCATCATAAAAACACACTTTTGTACCTTATTATGTGCCTGCCCGTAAAAAACACTAACTATGAAATCTCTTGTTTCTTGAAGAGTCTAGACGGTAGTAGATGCGAGCAACTAGGTGTAACTAATAGATTCAACACACACAAACAGAGCTGCAAAGTAAACAGGAGGCATGACATTTGTTGGTCTCATAAAATAGAAACCCTTTTCCCCCACGACGATAGCTGTTCTGGCCCACGGCCTTCAGTGCAAGATCTAGTACACTCAGGAATATTTTTACCCGAAGACTTTTCCTTCGGTCCTTCCGTCCTTTATTTAGAAAGCCAAACTAAAATCCAGAACAAGTACCCTTAAAGTACCCATAAGCCATGCACTATAATAGGTAGAGAGCCCTTTGACATTAGAGGCCAGGAAAGAACAGGAGATTAAAAGTCAATCCGACACAGCCGCATCTCCCCTCCCCAATTGTTTACATTCTCAGACATCCACTTTTTACAAATATTCTCTCCGTAGATCAAAACAGGCTGTACTCTGAGAAGGGGAAAACAATGACATCAGCTTTAAGATATTATACGGTTTACATATAAACAGAGCTGAGTGATGCACATTATTCTAGCTGGTGGCAGCTGATCTGAATGGCTCAAATGGAGAGCTGTAATTGTGTTCATTATCTCTGTCCAATGAAAACTCTAAAATACATCCCTAACTTTTAACAGGGTATCTGGCTTGAGTATATGTTCCCTATTGTAAGGTACAGGATACAATTGGTTTAACAAATCAACGTAACCCAAAAAGTTTTTGCCACTTGAACTTGGGTGGCTCTAGGCCTGGATGATACTGGATGCAATTATGGGGGCGGGGTGGGGAGGCACTCTGTCCCTTTATCCCTTACTTCCCTCCCTCCAGCTTTTCTCCCTTTACCCGAATACCTTCTTCCTATCAATTAGTGCCACCCATAAATATTTGTCAGCATCATTATTGATATTTAGGCTTAGAAAACTGGGTATCAATTAGTGCCACCCATAAATATTTGTCAGCATATATTGATATTGATATTTAGGCTTAGAAAACTGGATGGCCCCATATCAATAACTATTTTTATTGTTGCCTTCAAGCATTAAAACACTAATCTAACAAAAAACTAACCTTGAGAGCATGGATCATCTCCGCCCAACATCATAATGTGGTTAAACTCTGATGTAATACAGAAATAATTACAATGAATCAGACTATTACTTTGATTCCGTTCTTGGTTTCCAAAAGGGTGTGATGATATACGATATTTTCTAAGATATCTTTATGTGCATAAATTATATACTGCCAGAAATACAGAAATGAAACATAAGAGCATAATATTTTTAGAGTGTAAAAAAAAAGGTGTCAGGGAAGAGATAAAGTTAAATTATCAGATGCAAATGGTAACAACCTTGTAATTAGTCAGACAGGACACAATCCTATCTAATATTCCTAAAATATCCAAGGAAGTAGTATTTTTGAGGGTCTACAGCTAGATACAAGGATTGTCTTTGAAGATACGTTTGCACATTCCTTTAGCAAAGATGCTCAGTGCACATTACGAATTATTTTATCCAGTAATTGTGGACGAAGAGAGGCTGTGCAATTATACATTTATTTCTGTTTATGCCCAGATTATGACTCACAGAGGCCCAATGGGGGATAATGAAAAAATAAGCCATAATATCCAAATCTGCCTATTTCAGAGAGAAAAAAAGGAATATTACACGAGGCTCAAAGCACAAATAAAAGTCACAACTATCAAGTAATATTCATTAGGCATCCATGTGGTTTTGACAGTCAAATCCAAATGCTGAGTTATAAATGTGAGACACAGCTGCTGTATTTTTACAATGCCATGTTGGTCAATGAAAAAGTTCTCTCTACAAAGCAAAACATTTTGTCCAGAGAAAACTTTTATGGAGGTCTGGAACCAATGAACTTCTAAACACAGTACCTGCCATTAAAAGGGGGCAAATAAGTACCAGCTTCTTGGGTCTGAAGTCACCATGGTTTGACATAGCCAGCAAACCACGGCAGCTGGCAAATGTCCTGAACCATTAACCATACCAAACAGCAGCTGAAGCAAGTTGCATTCCAGAACTCTGTAGCACTTCCTATAATATAGTCAAATGTTGATTTGCAGTGAAATGTATTTCTTCACTGAGGCTGAATGAATGTCACACGAGCAGAGAAGAGCTCTTAAGATCACAGCAGATATATATTTTCAAATGTATTTAAAAACTAAAGGAAAAACAATATAGAAACTTACTTTTTTCAAAGTCATGCAAAGATAAATAAAAACCACATTTGGGATATAATTTAAGACATGGTGTTTTCTTTACATTAGAGAAAATACAGGAGAATCAAAAGTCACAATAAACGCAAAAGTGCCACTAGCACTACAAATAACAAAGTCATGAAAATATGCTGAAATGCTTTGTCTTCTAGAACTCTGTTAAAAAATGTACATAGGCGTAGACGAAAAAAAAAAAATCAGGCATAAAATAAGCCCACCCTCTAAACAAAAGTTATTTTTTATGTACATAAATTAAATTTAGGTGTTTTGGGGGTTTTTTTTTGCATTGTTCAGTTGTTTTTTGCCCTAAAACAAAATTAAAAATTAATTTTAAAATCAACATTCAATAAACGGCTTTCCTAAAAGGTTGCCTGAAGTATTATTTCAATAAAAGGTGACACTAAGACTCTCCTTTCTATTCCTTGGAAGAGCTGAAAATATCCAATTAGTTTAGAAAATGTCAATAGAAGAAGATCCCACGAATGACAGATCTAACGGTGTCCAGTCCACGCTTCCCTACAAATATTCACAGTCATACTTTTTTTTTTCCTCCCTCTTAATCTTCTATGGCTCCATTAGTAAGCTCCTAAAAATGCAACCTGGCATTTACACTCTCGTCCATCTGGAATGGCTCTACGTCAGAGGAAAACCCTCACCCCCTGTGACAAACGAACAAGTACACAGCTGGTCGGGATTTGGGCACGTATGAAGGAACCCACTTATGTTCGTGCATACGCATGGCTAAATGGTTAATCCCTCCAGCACCCTCTTCTGCCCACTTTCCTATGAAGCCAGCAAGGAAAAGCGCTGGCTTTGTTTTGTTTTGTTTTGTGTTCAGTTGAAATCTGTACTATTCTCAGATACCAAACGATTCCTTGCTGAAAAGATATTGCAAGAACAAAGCTTGGAAAGCTGCCATCCAAGCTGTCTGACGTCCAAGGTGCTGCCTCTTACCGTCACTAGAAGCCTTGGAAGCAAATACGCACGATGCTAAACTAAAGCCAATTTTGTGCAAGTCGCACTGTGAAATCTAACCCTGCGACTCTGGTCTCCTCGGAGAAGCAGACGCACACATGTGCGTTTCCGCAGACTCGGGAATCGCTGAGGTTTTCCACGCTGCTTGCATGAAAACCAATACTTCTAGGTTTCTCTGCTGGCTCACGATGTGAAGCTGAACTTAGAAATCGAGCCGGGCTCTCTAGCAAGCTACACCACCACCTAACTTGCTGTAGGCAGGAATGTGAACGGACAATACGAGTTCTGAACTATTGGTTTTAATGAGCGAAGCAGGGCAATAAAATCCAACTTGCCCGATAATTTAACTACAACAGCAACGTAATTACTCTGGAATGCGTTTTGGTATTAAATTTGGCTTTTGTCATAACTGAGGTTTGACAGCGCAACCACAGGGGGCGCTATTTATATCATTGTGTGAACATAGCCTCACGGTTTGGGGGTTTTACGAAGTCATTCTAAACCAGTTACCGAGAGCTACACCTCAGAAAAGCCTGGAAAATAATCCGTTTTTATCCCTGATACTTTTTCCTGTGTAATTCTCCCTGGCCACTGTCTCCACACTCAACTGTCATTCAGTGACAAAGTTTTGCTTCTTATCAAATCTTATAGTGAGTAAAAGCTAGTTGAGGTTTCAAAGAGGTTTCTTCCCACAAAGAATCCTAGATTATCAATGATATAGGTTCTAAAATTTGAATAGAACTCAGATTTTACAGGTTCTTCAACAAATCTGAAATTCTCCAAATTCAAGGAATCTAAGGAAGAGTTTTCTGACCAAGATACAAATCGTAAATCTTGAAACTTGAAAGATGTTTCATAAATGTAATTTGGAAATTATGACAGAGCCAGAAGCATAGTCATGAATAACAGAGGTTGTCAAGTGATATTACTTTCCATCACACACTATAGGAAAATGAAAGTTTCTCATTATTTTCCGCAAAGACTCGTGGTTACTAGATTGCACAGGCACTTCGTTCCGATTATCCAAAGAGCACATAAGAAGAGGCTAAAATGGCTAATTGATACACAGGGCTGACCTGTGGCCCTACATCAAGACAGTCCTTGCTCATCACAAAAGGCCTCCAGATACAAATCAGAAAACTCCCTAAGGTTCACTTTCTTCATGGCAATCATTATTTTCCAGAAAAACTTAAGATTCGAATTTGGTTTGATTAACTCAGTTATGCTTCAAAACCTTACTCTTAGTGAATATAAATACCATTTGAATGTGGCATCCAGACTTAGAATCACTGCCTAGAATTCTTTGGAAAGTTATTATATATGTCACATTGTACAGACAATGACACATAACTCGTGCCTCATATGATATAACCAACTACAATGCCACGAGGCTATAAAAAGGTAAAAAAAGATAAAGAGCAAAAAATCACCTACTATCTCTACCTACAATCTCTGTTACAATGACTTAACTCTACTGTTATAGCTCAGAAGTGGCCACAGGCGTTAGATAAAGAAATGGATGTAGCCATGTCCCCATAAAGCTACAGAAACAGGTGACAGCCAGATTTTGGGCCATGGGCTCTAGTTTGTCAACTCCTCAGCAAGTATAGAGTGAGCAAAACTCCATATTTCATGGAAATCAGGGATAAGAATACCAAACAGACTGAATGTCAAAACCAGATCAGCTCAGAGGAACAATTCTCCAAATATAAAACAAGGAATCAGGTAAAGAAAATAGGTAAATAAGTGGTTTGCCAAAGTATAAATATATATTTGTTATTCTTACAAAATATTAAACTATTTTGATTATTCACAAGAGAAACTAACTTCAGAACATTCTGTGTCATTACCTTCTTTTAAACGCTTTTATAGTACAAATTACAGTAATTTTCTGAATGGAAAGATAAAAGGAGAAAAAAAAATAAGCTCCAACTCACCTTCAAAGTCAAGAAGGAACGGAAGAATGCATCGCTGAGGGCCTCACACTACAGGGTTTTGTTAGTTTTAATTCACCATTCCCTCAACATTTCTCATACCATTCTATTTTGGGTTCCTTTTTATGCCAATTACTAGATTTGGGGGGGGGGGTTCTTTTCATACCATGGTGTGGTTTCTTTAGTCCTGAAATTATGCAAGATTCTGAGAATCCTGTATTAAGGGTCTCTGCAAAGGCTACTATCTACATTTATGACAAAAATATTACAAACGAAATCCACAAAGTGCCATAGATGCCACAGCTCAGATTCTGGTGGTTGCCTTCTTTGAATGCCAACATGAAAATGAAATGAGCAACCCAAAGAGCTTAAATTTCAAGGGTATTTTTTCAAAGATGCCATCTGCTTTCCAAAAGCAAAACAGCAGCAAATAAAGTTTTCTCCTTCTCCAGCATCAGGAATCCAAAATATTAGATCACAGGGCATTTAATTTGCAATGGCCAATGCATCAACATTTTTGTGGTCTTTCCCTTTTGGTTTTTACGATACAAGTTTTATTCCATCTGGAATGGTCATTAGCCTCACAATAATTCCTAATCAACTTTAAATGCCATCAAAAAAGGCCCTATATAAATCTTTCATTCACAAAAACTTTGACTTCTGATTCAAATTTCTCTTTGGCCATGCTGAAGCTACTCCTTCCTTTGCTTGTCAATACCAGCAATGAATCTCATGGTACTACTCTAGGCTACGTAATGTGATCATTTGTGGGTCAACCACTTAGTAATCAGGGCTTCAAACCGTATTTGCATCAATGTTGCACAGTAAATGAACTCCAAATACTAATAAAATGAAAATCCCTACGTATAAGTCTAGTTTATGCCAAATCATGAAAAATGGGAAGCATGGATAAACTTGACAGCACATAACCCAAGACCAAGTCTATTCCATCTCAAAAGAAGTTTTATGATTTCTCCCCATACCAGATTCTCTAAATAATATTTCACTTTTGCTTTTCCTGCACTAATATAAGTGTGCGTTCCTTTGGCAATAAGAAAGGATATGTGACAAAGAATCAGGAATGTGACAAGGAATCAGATTTTAAAATATGGATTTTTAAATTGCTATGGAAAGTTCATGAAGACTGGGAAAAAGGATAAATGAGGATGGTGTCATGAATCCTAAAAAAAGAAGTTAAAGCAGGTCACACTGGTGGTGATCTCAGCATTATCTCTGTACATAAATGACACTATCATATATCTGAGTAGGCACTGATCAGTTGCCTAAGCTGGTTTTACTACAATATGCAGATGTCTGTATCAACTGAACATAACCGGTACCACTTCAAAAAGTAAAATCC
This sequence comes from Pteropus alecto, assembly GCF_000325575.1. Taxonomy (NCBI): domain Eukaryota; kingdom Metazoa; phylum Chordata; class Mammalia; order Chiroptera; family Pteropodidae; genus Pteropus; species Pteropus alecto. Next base: position 4,599,512 of record NW_006431920.1, on the reverse strand, counting down.
ACTTAAAACAGGAACCCAATTTTTATAGTTAAAAAAAGGGTTTAAATGAAATTTCATGTTCGAAAATAAAAGTATTGGAAATACTGAAATTAAAATATATGGGGGGAAAAAAGTGATTTTACCCTATGTTTATCCAAATACGTCTTAGTTGACTCTACTGGCAAAGTCTTAGAACAAAGTGTGATCGACTGTTCATTTTGTGGATTATTTCTCCTTCATGTTTTATCTTTGCCTTGTTTGGTTTTCATTGAACAATCATAAAAATATTTCTATACTTCTGTAGATAAAGTCAGTCTTTATCGAATTCCCCAGGGGGCTCTCTTGATCATTTATTTTTATCGTGCACTTTGGAAGTGCTAAAGGAGTCATTTATTTGGTTTCTTCAATGTTCGGTTCATCTATTTCTGCCAGATCCTGACTTGTCATTGACTACGTGTGAACCCATGAAGTTCTTCAACATCGCTTTTACTGACTTCATGAAATCCTGATCTTTTGCAAAATGTACATTTTCAACGTTGACTAAAACTGATGGAGTTTTATCTCTATATACTGGTATTAAGTATATAGAGATAATAAGCTAGGAGAGAGTTTAGAAGTGGTTAGTTTATTAGTGAAGACTTTTATAGCTTCTACTTCCCTACTAAATCCTAATAATGGCAGGAACTCAGATGATGAAGATCACTCTCTCAACACCACCCTCCCCCAACACTCACCTATTTGGATTTTCATCAACCCACTAGCACGTCCCCAGGAAACCACTAGGGCCAGCTGTCCAGAGCAACTCAAAACAAGGATGATCACAGAATTAACACCTTAAAACAAATGGCATATCAAAAACATCCCTAAAAGTTAACTTGGCCGACATTTTCCAGGAAGTAGGTAAAATCCAGTTTTAAAAAAGCAATAAAAATCAAAGCTCACATGCTCTACCTGATTGGTGCCATATGTTTCCTTTATAGGTTTTAAACATCACAGAAAAAAGGCTCTGAAATGTAGGTGTTAGAGGGACTAGTATCTAGCATGCAGGAAGATTAAAGGATTAAAATTACCTAATACTGTGCTTCCTAAAACATACAGACTTCCACTCTGTGCCAGTCAACTGGCAGCCAAGTGTTATCAGCAAGTCTAAATTTGGATCTCATAACCTAAAAACCACTTAAGATAAAGAGTGCTGAAATATGTACAAGCTCTAATAGGGCCAATATGGGAACGGGTCATGTCAGGTGACATGGATTCCAAAACAAAAATGACCAAATCAAGACATATAAAAACTGGGTTAAATTAGTTACAGCTAGAATGCTTGTTAGAGGCTTAAATCAAGTCTCCTACCCTAGAAGGAAGGGCCTTTGCCATTCTCTACAGAAGAGTTGCGATCTGGCTTTAAAGAATCCAGATTAAGTATGTCTTGCAACGAATGTGTTGATGATCATCAGGTGGGTGGCCAAGTGTCAGACAGGCCCGGAACTAGGACTAAAACTGGGCATCTTGGGGACTTGGGCAATATGCTCTTGTGCCAAGACTAAAGATGAAATCTCCTTGAGGCACCCCTAAAATATGTCTGGGTGATGCTGGGCATCAATCTATGAAAATCTAGGCAGAGGTGGCTTTAGTTCATATCTAAGAGGTCCCAGCTGATGGACTCAATCAAAGGTGAAGATGTGGAGAGTAAGGGATTCTACAGAAGAACTCCAAGTCTCTCCAATATAAAACTTAGGAGGATGTTGGGTGGTCCTGACACATACGCTAACCTCTTAGTGGGCTTCCATCACACTTCAAATGACATTCAAACCACTTACCAAGTTCTATCAACAAGTCCTCCAAGATCTGGTCCTTACCTTCTACCCATCTCTCTGCTGCTCTGGATAGAGCGGAACTCGTCAGCACTGTTCTCATTGTGACTGCCTCTGCCGCCTCCAGCGAGAAGACTTCACCAGCAGCTAGTCACACACCTTTCCCTCACCTCATTTAGGTCTCTGCTCAAGCGCTGTGTCCTTCCGGACCCCCTTACCAAAAACAGCGCATCCTACCCCTGCTTCTTTACCACTTCACGTGACTTAATTTCCTTTGTAGCTCTTACTCTCTAAAATTATATTATTTTTGGTCCCTTGGTTATCACTTGTTGCTTCCATTAGAATAATTTATATCCCATGGGAACAGAAACCTATAACCCTTCCTGATTCACTACAGAGACTCCGTTTTCCAAAACAGTATCTGGGCACACAGTAGGTACTCAGCAGTAATTATTTGTGGAATGAGCGAATGGACATATATTAGTTGCATTGGTACAAATATATTTTACAAAATAATGAATTAATGATGAACATAATAAGCAGAGAGATAATCCCTGATAAGATGAAAACAAACCACAGCCAAGCCGAAAGCGCAAATCAAAGACATAGGCGTTACGATTAGCTTGGTAAAGTGCCTTGAGCCCTTCTCTGTGTTTGCTGACCTTAAATCCATTGGAAACTAAGCTCTGGCTATTACTAAACCAATTGGGATGCCCTCAGAAACATATCAAGATCTTGATTCTTCTTCAAAGTCATCAGGCTGACTGAGGCAGGACAGATGGTGTCTGCTATGATCCAGTCTCTAACGACACCATCACTCTTGTTTGCACAACAGGCCCACTGCCATTCTGTATATTTTATGTAACTATATTCAATACATTTCAACATTGTTTATGCAACTGAAGAGACCATCAAAACCTAGCAACTGGCACTAGGATGCTCCTAATTCAATGCTGCCACCACCACAGACTCACTCGGTGACCTCAAGTACGTGCTTAAAGCACAGGAGACAAGCAAGAGATTCTAATCCACTGAGCGGTGGCAGAAAAGAGTTATGAGCAGACAATGAAACTGAAGACAACTAAGGACACCAGCCACTGCCCAGCCAAAGATGGTCACTGGCAATGCAGGCCATAGACACTAATGTCAGGACAGTCCAAGTTCAAATGGTAGGTGAGCGACAAAGGAAAGGAAGCTCAAGCATGACTGTCCAGAGTGTCTTCAGGAAGTTCTAAAGTTAAACCAAAGCCACGCGGGCCTCCACCACCCCATGAAACCATAAAGGCGGACTTTTGATTACATGGGAGGGGTGGCTAGCACCCCTAATCCCTGCGTTGTTGAAGGGTGAACTGTAGTTTGACAGAGCTGTCATTTTAGTGGGGACAAAGGAGATAATGAAGGAAGACTCCTCTTGTTGTTATTTCTAAAAAACTTTGTATCTGTGACTCTGGGAAAACAGGTACATATAAAAATAAGTCATAAACCAATGGAATGGAGTCCTCCAGCTTTTCTGAATGAACTTGGGCCATTCGCTGATAACAAGCATTCATTATCTTAGTTGAGACATATCATTCATTGATTGCTTTACTGTTATATAAGGTATGGCCTTTTGCGTCATATAAAATAAAGCATTAGAGTTTCACTGCTTTGCTGTATAATGAGCACTGTGGGTGCTAGGAAGTCCACTCCTCTCACAGATAGGAAACAGGAAGTTGAAAATGAGCACTAATAAAGTCCTAGCAGTCATAAATGCATTTTTAAGACTTTATGGTTAGGGTTGACTAAGTCATAGATACAGGCAGTTAATTACCAGTGTTCATAAATTATTTTCAAGTAGGGCTAATAATCAAACTCCCTACATATAAAGAGGAAACTTCATTTAACAAGCTATCATTTAAATCCTTTAATTATACTCGTAAGTTATAATTTTTTGCCAAACATATCTTTGAAAATCAGAAAGCTTCTTGCCCAATAGAATTTTAAAAAACAAAAAACAAAAAACTTCAAAAACAATAAATTAAAACTAAATTTGAGAGTGGTCCACTTAGATTCTTGAATAAATTTATGATTCTACATTTCACATAAAGTCTTCTAGACTGCTTGATTTTTCCTAAGAGTACTTACCACTCACTGAAATGTTTTTATGTTTATTGTCTGTTTCTCCCACTAGAATGTAAACTCCATGAGTGCAGAAACCAAGTCTTATTCCCTAATTATAAATGTCTGAGGAACGAATGCAAGAACAATTAAAACTGTTATACTCTGTAAACATGTATATGTGAATATGGAATATATATGTGTAAGACATGTACATCTCTATGTAGTGTAGCATCAAGCTGGACTGGGGTTTTTTTTGCTAACTCCACTGTGAAACAGCTGTTATCACCTTAAGCAAGTTATGTAACTTTTCTGGGTCTGGGTTAATCTATAAACATTTTAAGTTTTATCATCTTTAAGGGCTTATTTTTCTTAATAAATATTTTTCTTAATAAATTCGAGACTCATACAACAGTTTACATAGTCCTCTCTCCATGGAAAACAAAAAACAAAATAACTGCAATTCTAACGGCTGACCCCTGGGTAATGATAAATCACTAACTGTAGTCGATGGTGCTCTATGAAACTGCCATAGGAATTTTACCCCTCCACCCACCTACTCCCTTGTCCTTCTCATTCTCTATTTTCTTCATCCTTGATTGATGAAACTAAATGTTCTAAACTAATTCTGGAACATAAATGAGCCTAGTGAGCCACTGCAGTTATTGTTCTAGATAATTGGCACTTGAGCGCAGGAAAGGGGGCCAGCTGTAAACTCCTCGATAGCCACGTGTACCTTACTGTCATTATCCTTCCCACAAACCTGTGACCTTGACAAACACAAGTCAGTCAAAGAATGAGCTCACGTCGAAAGACCCCGTCTCTCCCATAAAAACACAGTAACCTTTAAATCACGATGCATCCAACACTACCAAAGTCATAAGTCATTCTAGAACAGCAAGAATGAAGAAGCAGGAGAAGATTTAGCTAGTTCTCATTCTCCAAAGCGTCTTTTCTTTGGGACAAGTAAATCGCATCAATTAGATTCTATGACCAAACTCAAAGAGTCGATCGAGTTCCCTTACTAAGTACAGGGTCATGCAGCTGTCTTTCCTTTACCCATCTCTTCGAGGTGTCGTTCCTTCTGCCCCGCACAGCACACAACCCCAGATCCCTCTGGCAAAGGCTGCTGACACTCAAGAGTCGAGATATATATCAACAAGAATTTTGTTGAAGAAAACATTCAGTGCCACCTAGCAATACTTTTATTTTCCATGTTTAGTGTATAATTAAATCCACGGGAACTATAAAATGCATGTACATACCTCTTTAAAATTTAATAAATACGTTTCAGCCTTTAATCCTGATTTATACTTACAGCTTATAAAATAATTTAGCCCACATGTCATACTTTGTTTTTTCTATGCCAAGCCAATAAATGCAACCGGTTTCGTGGAATTTAACCATATGACACTCACACTTCATGAAACAAATATCTGAACTAGAGGGTCAGTGGCAATGTGTCATTTCAGGCATTCGATCCTAACACACTCTTCCAGCCAAGAAATCTAGAAAGCCGACTGAATTTGAAAACTATTTTTAATAAGGAGGAGACATCAACCAAAAGTACCCTTGTGTTCTAGGGGTGAAAAGGGGAGTGGTCATTTTTTAACTCAACCCACCACAAACTTAGGTTCGAAAGGCAATTCATAGTTGGCAACTGTATTTCCATTTATCCTCTCTCTTGATCCACAGAACAACACTGAGAGATTGGGGAACTATTACTACCTCCAATTTTATGGAGCAGAAAATTAGGTCAAAGAATGATGGATCCCAGGAAATGGCAAACTCGGGAATAAAATTCACGTCTCTTTTCTGTCCATGCTGGTTCTACTCTATCGTTGGACCTCTCAATAGTCAACCCAGCCTTACATTACACTACACGGAGAATAAATACTATATGCACACGTACAATAGATATGCCAATGGAATGAGCAAACAGTAGTAAACAGTATTTCTCTTAGTTGATCAAATACTACTGAGTGGTAGGAAACGAGAGAATCTTATCAAGACAGGAAAATCACGCTAGTAAATTCTCTTTCCCCTTCCCCCACATTGACTTAGAAAAAGTTTTTTAATCCTCTTATAGAAGCTGATTATAAGAAAAGAAATCTTGGGATCAGAAAAGCAGAACTGAAACCTAAAGCTTATCATTCTGATAAGAATACTTCTACAGGAAGCAATAAATTATCACTGCTTCCTGTTTTAACTATTCTTATCTGTAGGACAATATTTTTTTTTTTTTTTAACTACAGAACCTCACATTTAGGATACTTTCTAAAATAGAATCCTCTGATCTTCAGCTGTCAGCTGAAGTTGTTTCATAAATAGCCCAGCATATGTACTCTGGAGGGTTGCTAACTCTCTAAATGCAAATACGGTCCAGTCACACCCATCCCTTTAGACTTAGGTGACAATCTTGGGATGTGCAAAATCAAGAAGCCCTAGAAATTCCATGGAGGATGCTGTAAACGTCTCTGGTCTGCGACCTAAGAAACTCAATTTGGATATTTCTGGAAATTTTGAAATAAAGTCCATCAGCAGATATATATTTCTATTTTTAATATATGGTTCACAAAAGAATGTGTACAATTTGTTTCAGGTCAATTAATTTTTAAAACAATTTTTATCCAGAGATTCATTTTGGTGGAAAAGATATATATAAAGAAAGCCCTGGGCCCTGTATTTTAAACAACTTTTCCAGAGGCTTTCACAGTCAACAAGTACAGACAACAAAACTGATTATAAGGGAATGTGTTTGAAAAATTACACATGTAACCCAAGGTTAAATATATGGAGAAAACACACACATAGAGGTATGAAAGATGCCTCGCTGTAATCTTTATGATCTAGTATGTCAGGAATTCTATTGCCAGAATTACACAACAAGCTGAGACAATTTCAGAGAGAGAGAAAAAAATCAATGTCTGTGTTTTTAAAGGAAAAAAAAAAAAAAAGGAATGGCACGAAGGAGCATAAATGGCCTGCGATTTTTATTATGTTTCTTTTGTGTCCTGATAGTTGAACGAAATCTCTGTGCCTTTATGGCCCTGTTATCACTCCCTCTTCTGATTACCTGTCCCACAGCACATCCACCGTAGGCGGGCGGGGGTAGGAAGAGGTTTCACCTTCGTCAATGGCAACCAGCCCTGAAGAGCAGACTTAAGGTTGATTATAACCTGTATGCAGTAAATGCTCAAAAAATGTGTTGAGTGTTGAAAGAATGTGTATAAATATGATTGTCAAGCCCCTTTTAGCCAATCGCTAAGTAGCTGCCTTTTTTCATACAAAGGTGATATGGTTGATTCACCACGGAGTGTTCCTTCATAAGCCCAGGGACAAGTCCCTGCAGTCCAGCAAGGAAAGCCTGTCCCTAGACTACGAATCCAGACAGGGATACAACGTGCGGCAGCCTCGTGTGAACCCCGCTATGCCAGACCAGGCAGAAGAGGCTGGCCAGTTCAGAACTGATGATGACTAAGCTCAAATTAACTTCATTCCCTGAGACCTGGGAATCAATTGCAAGGAAACAAATGAAAATTTCATAAATATCTACACTGAGGCCAAATTATAAAGTAATTTAAAAAAAAAAGGGCTACCAGTAGAAGGTTTCAAACAACTCCATTCAAAAAAACCAAATAGCTATGACCTTCAAGGAAGAGAACTTATGAAGGCTCCGATGATCACAGTGGCCCTAACGTGGCTCCAATCTATAATGTTCTGCTGTCACTGAACAAACAAACACTGATGTGGAGCAAATTAAAATGGGGAGAACATGGAGAAATCAGGAAGCAAATCTCTAACTGTATCCTGGGTTGGTCTGAAACACTCTACTACAAAATGTTGGCCAATTCTGGGCAAGAAAAAAGATATAAAACTCTTTATAGGTTTTGGAAAAACCACAAAATTGATTGAAGGTTTGGGAAATCGGAATGATGAGTAAAATCTGAAAATGATTAATAGTAAGGAAAAGCTGAGAGCTGACTTCGCAAAGGTCTTCAAACACATGTAGCGAAATATCCCAAGGTCGGTGGGCTGGATAACCAAATGGTGAGACCTCCACGCAAGGGAATCTTATTTAGCGATAAAGAGAAATGATATCAAACCACCAAAAAGATGTGGATGAATCTTAAGTGCATACTGCTAAGTTAAAGAAGCCAACTAGATAATTGTACCTATTACATGATTCTAATTATATGACATTCTGGAAGAGGCAAAACTACTTAGATGGATAGATGAGTGGTTGCCAGGGATTGGGGAGAGGGAAGGAGGGTTGAATAGGGAAGCACAGGAGATTTTTAGGGCAGTGAAACTATTCTGCATGATACTGTATTGGTAAACATGCGACATTAAGCATTTGTCAACATTAAGCATTTGTAGAGACCCTCAGAACTTTACAGCATAAAGAGTAAACTTTAAGGTATGAAGATTTTTTTAAAAAATCGCTTAAGAGGTCAGTTATGCCAGGCAGAATGCACAATGTGACAGAAGAATCTAAAGGTGTTACTAATGCATGCAAAAACCTCATTGCAGGGGGTGGGGGGATAAGGTGCTGACCTAAGTAACTTTGGAAATGAGTTGAATCTATAAGATAAAGGTGAAGGAAACTATAGGTAAACACTGTACTCTAGTAAATAAAGTATTTCCTATAGGGACATGAGTTGACAATTCTGACACCACTATGTATATACATGTAGTGGAACTGAACAAGTAGGTGTAGGAGGTGACAGATAAGCCAGGGAGAGGCCACAATGATCCATTTGGAAATCGATTAGAGTTAAGAGATATCAGTATAAACTCATGCTTAGCATAGTACATAGTTACATACAGAAATATTTATAGACATGTCTGTACATAAGGATTAGTATAAACACATACATTTCCTTGCTCTGGAAGCCAAGAGAGCAAAAAAGAAATGATATCCCAATAGCAACAAATACATTTAGTGCCAAGATCCTGGTTTCTAACGCAGTTCCTCAGTGAAAGGAAGAACCAGGACTCCTTGGAAAACCAGATAATTCTAGAACTGGGGCAGGAAATAACTAAGGTGATCTCGGAACGTCTTGTAGTGTCAGAAAGAAAAGAAATAATTTTTTTAATAAACTACTCAATTAAAAATGAATTGATAAAAGAAGTTTAGGTAATTATATAAATATTCACGTATTCTGCTCTCTAAATGGTTTTCAAACACCTTTAAATCTCCTGGCCACTTTAAAGAATCCTAAACCGTAAATTGTATTTGATGAATTACTGTTTTTTATTTTTAAAAAGTTGGATGCAAATTTCCTTCAGAGGAAATTGACTCTATAATTAAATGTCAGCAAATGAGTATATATTATGTTTGAAACCCAGAAATTCATATTCTGTTTAATTAGTGCTGTCTAATCGCTTATGAAACATCTTATGTTTATGGCTATTTTCTCCTAAGAATTTATGTTTAAACTCCTTTCCAGTCTTATTTCCTCTTTAGCAAACCGATTAGTAACGGAGCCAAGGTTGTTGTGATTTCATGTGTCATCTTTGGCGCATTTAAATACAGTCATTGTGTTTTATTTTCAATTCGCTTTTAGAATCCTACTGTGCCTTAGGTTTCTGTCTTATAAAAATTTAAATCTTCTGAGAAAAATAGAATATATATCCTCGATTAAAAAAATAAAGGACAGGGCCTTCGCTTGTCTCCATGACTAAAATCTGAATGAGGGAGATGCTCTCACTTCGGAATGACAGATTGAAGTTAGCTATAAAGGAACTACCTCAGCATAAGGGCTGTTAACCACTAGTAAAAGTTATCTCCCCATTGTGGGATTGTGAGGTATAGATCTAATAGGGATATGCCAAAGAGCCTGACCGGTAAAATACATAGTAATATCAAAATAACACAGCTTTTTAAATGAATTTGTTTTGAAACATTGGTATTTCCTCCCAAATGCTTTGTATAAAGAAGAAAGGTAGGGAAAAGCAAACATATTAGTTTTCTAACAGAAATTCAGACAAAACTTCAGAAAAGGGTTAGTATATACACATTATCGGTTTTGCATAATGGTATTAAAAAGAAAATTCTTAACACCCAGTGAAAATTACTAACATCCAATACAAAAAAAAAAAAAAAAAAAAAACTATGGTTCATGACACCAACACACACACATGGCCCAATATGTATCGGTGGCAACACGTGTGGCCCGTCTCAGTCTTTTCCAGGGCCTCTTGGAGATACGTACTCCCCTCACACTCTTCCCTAGCTGTCACCTGTTCCAGACCATGCCTTTCGTGTAAGACAATCACTCCCAAGCAGACCCACATCGATTTCAACTCTTCCTTCTCTTTCATATCCTGCCCTATTACATCAGAAAAAATCTGACTTTGCTCCATTTGTGAGTAACAAGGTAACCTCAGTCATGACTGATAAGGCACTGGGAGTGTCAACGATAATCTTGCATCCGAGCAAAAGGAAACCATGAGTTACATGGCCAAACTGTGTGTACAAATCAATTGTTGTCAGCCCCTCAAGTCCATTAAAGGGGCCAAAAATTTTTGCTGCTTCTCGCGGTGGGTGTCCTTTATCCCCTGGGGAAGCCGGTCTTTCATAGTTGTCTCACTCAACCTGTCCTCAAGAAAGGAAACTGCAAGAGCCTGAAATTTTGTCTGTTTTCTTTACACGTGTAACACAAGAACTGAGTGCCTGGCACTCAGTAGAAACGCATTAACTCCCTGTTGCATTAGTTAACCAGAACGTTCTCTTATGTCTAGTCAACAAACATTTTGAGTCTCTGGCAATTCCCCGCCACTATTTTCATGACTAGGTAAGATTTTTTTCAAATTTCCAGGTTTGGTAATTACAGAAAAAGTTAACTCAAAATTGTGGGATTATGGAATGAATGGAAAAATTTAAGACAAAAAGTAGCCACCAACTGTCAGGCAGATGAGTTAAAAAAAAAAACTCTGTCCTCTTGAACACAGTATGATTCTGGTCTACAGATAAAAAAAAGGTGCTGGCATATTTCCCACACAGTGTTTATAAACATATGGTCCCACATTCATTCACTCAGTATCTACAACAAACAGTATCTACCGAATGCCAGACTCACTGGACTACACATTCGAACCTCGTCAACCATGCTGGCAAAGAGAAAACAGCCTCTCAAGTCAATACCAGTCCCATACCTATTGGAAACCAGCATAAACATCCAGTTTTAGAAAGTAGCATAAATGTCAAATGACTATTCAGGGCCAAGAAAACTGAAGTCTTATTTAAAATAAAACAGAACGCATTTATATTACAGATCATGGGGAGTTTGTAGGGTTTTATATAAAGGATGACAACTGTTTTTCTTCTATGTAAAATTGCATGGATTCTAAGTTTTAGCTTAATAGTTGAAATTTCAAGCAGTGTTTTAAAAGAATTGCTAATAGCTGATAAACTAGAAGACACAGTCTATGACTATGGCCATCAAACTGGCTCAGCCTCAATCAAGTATGGAAATAGAATGCAGGGGAAAAGTCTCATATCTTGGCAGTTAGGGTCAATTTCCCAGACCAAAGTACCTTTTTTAGCAGAGTAGCTAAAAAGTGCCACATTGGCAAAATGAACGCGTTTAAATTTAATTCCTCTTCCCAGACCTTACCCACAGTTTAGCAGAAGGGCTAATTAACAACAATAGACCCAAGAGGAAGAAAAGAAAGGGGCATAGCGACAAATTAGAAGGGGACAAATTAGTATGAATCACATACTAAATGACTGACCTCTTTTCAAAACTAGAAGTAACTATGATACAATAATTATTTTTCAAAAATTTTTCTCATTGCTTTTGATATCTTTAAACCTCAGTGAAAAGGCTATGCTATGACCTAGATCAGTAAGCTACAATTAACATCAGAAGAACTCTATTAAATGGAGTAAAAGTTGATGAACTACTGTGGAAAGCAGAGAAATAAATCTTGTCAAAACAAAGCAAAGTTTCTGTCAATCTCTAAAAGAACAGTTTGGGGGAACAGAGGAAGTATATATACAAAGATTTCAGACATAGGGATGATGCAACTGTAAGTAATTTTACCCAAGTTTTCATATCCAGTCCTATTAAATTGCAAGGACTCCTGTAATTTTGTTTGGTTATTTTGAATAAATGGTTAAATCCGAATTTGATTTTTTAAAATATTTGGCAAATGGAAAGGTGTGAGGTACTCAAAATATATGCATAGTATTGTTTTTGTTTGAGATTTTTCTAAAGTCATCCTCATCCTTGATCCAACAACCTTCTCCTGAACTATTGATGATCAAGTTTTCAATTTGGCAAGCATTTTGTGAGCACATCCTCAGATACTGGAGTCATGAAAAGAAAAACGAGCCTACTCTAAAATAGCTCACCATTTTTAGTAGGAAAGAGCACTGTGGAACCAGTAACCAGAGCAAAGACAGGGGTTTCCATCACCTGTCAGGAAGGGGTAAATTTTCTGAAAGAAAGGTATGAGGCAGGGTGCTGGCTACACTTGAACCCAGCAAACAGAATACTCTAAATGTTTCCTTTGATCATGTAAATGCATTGATTTTATATAGCAAACGCAATTTTACTAACATCTAGTGGAAATCCATTCCAAACTCTGCAGAACTAAGACTTCTTTATCTTCATAAATACCTCCTGCCACCATTTTAAAAATAATATTCTCCAAACCAAAAAAAAAAAAGCCTGAAGTTTCCTTATCTAGTGAGAAACAAATCTTCTCAGTTGGGGTGAGGAGGGAGCGGTGGAATTGTAGAATTGAGTTTTATTCTTAGAGAAGAGACAGTCATTTAAAAATCCACCTAAAAGTAGCCAGCAAATTTGATCGGATTGGGTGGCGTGGGTTTTTGTGCGAACTCGATCACGCAGAGACGCGTTTCAAGAGCCCATCTAATACAGGCTGGTGGGACGCTGGCTTTGAAGACACAATAACATTCCTCCAGTGAGTTTCAGGCTGGAGGCTAAAAGCACCAGCCATTCATTGTTCCGTCTTGAGCCACATTCCTCGCCCAGTTCAAAGGCCCGAGAAACAACAAGCCTGCACACTTTCTGAAGCTCAGTCCCCTGCAGGGACTTGTAAGGGACCAAAGGCTCAGAATGCAAAATATTTTTAAAGATCCGGTTTTAAGAATATAACCCTTTTTATTAGACTGTAGTTTCCAACCCCTAAACTTCCGATCTGGCTCCAAACACACCACACACACACACACACACACACACACACACACACGGTAAAGTCTAGGCAAAAAGGAAAGTTTTAATTATAATCCCAATGACTTCTAGGGTACCCAACTATCCTATTCGTGGAAGTAAAATATTTTCAGAAATTACCCATTCTTTAAACAAATGTAATATTTAGATTCCTTAATCTAACCAGAAGGAATGGGATCACTTTTGAACGGAAGTTATTGTTTAGCTGTGGTTCAAAGAGTGCCCTGGAATTAGGAAGGCGGGCACAGAGGGAAAGCAACGGAGGAGTTGGGGGGTGGATGGGAATTGCCAAGATCAGAATAAAAATACACCGCTCAACCGGCCCCTCAAAACGTGTAAGCTCCCTCTCTCCCACACCTGTGAGGTCTTTTATACAGTGCTCCATGTTGGTTTGTTCTGTAACTTCGAAGATCTGGGGCAAAGAGTTAATACAAGTGTAGCCTTGGCTTTGACTCCATCTTTCCAACCATTTGCATCAGCTTTCCAATCATGAGCAACTCTGCATTAACATCTGGATTTGTGCTCAGGTGGAAAACTTCTTTCAAAGCATTGAACACTTGAAAAGTCTTCGACTCTGTTTTGGCTACTGCTCCTCCCCTTACCCTACAAAAGGTCTAGTTCTCTGGGCAAGTT
>NW_006431920.1:4577820-4585750 GCF_000325575.1 Pteropus alecto | reverse complement strand
GTCCTGGTGAAGGGGAAGAGGAGCACAGTGTCACATGCCCAGTGTCCTCTGGTGCTGGGTCCTCAAGCCTCTGTGAGCCACCTGAGGATGCTAGAAAGTGTGATCCTCCAGTCTAAGACAAACAGCAGAAATACTGTCACCGACCACCAACGGCAGTAAAAATACAGACAACAGTCTCAGGTACTAGAAATCTCAGCATTCTTTTTTTTTTTTTTTTAGAGGTGAGCTTCCTTCCCTCACTCATCCGAGAGGCATTCTCTAAAGAGAAAACAAAAAAGACTCCATCCCAACGCCTGAATATGCACCCGGCCCAAGGCCCGTGTGATATACAAATATGTTTCCCCTTCACAAACTTGAATGATAGGACTCCATTGTTTACTATTTTCTCAAAAACGTTTCCCACCCCCACATTTTAAGCAGTTCCCCGTTATTTTACTTCTGAACACCTCGTCGTCCTTCTTCACGCTACGATTCCCAGAGGCACAGTTCTTTGTTCCCAGCTCTGTTCTCTGCCTCGCATAAGCACCATGAGGGGGGACACGTCCCATTCTGCCTCCAGTGCCTGGCTTGCAAAGGAGCTCAATAAAGATTTATTGGGGGAACATAAGCTTTCATGTTTCTTAAAGAAAAATTAAGAGGAAAAAAGTGACGCCACCCTAACATGAAGGAAATCACTGATATTTCACCCAGAGCTGGGAATACTCATTATAAACATCTAAGAATAATTTTTATTCTAAATGTTCAAAATGCAATTGATAAGTAACTGCTAAAGATGACATAAATAACGTGTTTATGAATATGCGTATGTATGTACAAATCAGAAAAAAATGGTTTCTCTCATCAAGAATCAGTATCTTTTTCTACCCTTTGGAACTGGGCGTGGCTTTGTGACTCGCTTTAGTAATGGGATGGAAGCAAATGTTATATAAGCAGAGGCTTGAAAAGTACTTGTGCATGCTTGTGCCCTCTCACTGTTGGGAACTCGTACAATATCACGTGAAGTTCCAGTTAGCCTGTAGGGGACATGTGGCTCAGTCAATAGCAAGCGCCAACTGACAGCCAGCGCAATCCAACAGACAATTGAGCGAAGCCATCTTACACCAATCAGTCAACTCCCCAGTGACTGCAACCACGGGAGCTCATCCATCCAAGTAAGACAAGCAGAACTGCCCAACTGAGCCCAGCCCAAACCACCAAGCCCCAGAATTGTGACCTAACAAATGACTGATGTTTTAAGGCAATCCATTTTGGGATGGTTTGTTACACATCAAAGCTAAATGATGCATACACCTAAGAAACTGGATAGATTTGTACACCAAATTCTTTAACAGCTTTTAAAAAAGTTCCTTCATGTTGATGAATCTCATTCCTCCTTCCTCTAGATAGATGATCTGGAAGAAAACTAACATTACTGCTTTTAGCACACTCTTATTGACAAGTCACCAAAAATGATAAAATAACTGATAATTCTAGTTTAACTGTTACCTGTCATCAAATGTTATCTTAAAAGTTTCTGTTTTGTAACAAGGGCTATCCCATTCCATTCATACTCTATCTGGACCACAATTAGCAAGAACATCAGGGCATCAGTCATAAATATTTTTAAACAGCAGAGTTCATCCTTGGTTCAAAGTAGAAATGATCTCGGTAATACATATGTCTTCTTTAGGTGGTGTAATAGATTCTCTATATTCCAAACTCATTTTCTCAAAAGTATTAATAACTTTAAAGAAAATGTATGAGAGAACATCACTAGTGCAAAGGAATTAATTTTAATTCTATACAATATTATGTCTAAAATAAACTGTTTCCAGAATTGGAAATGATGAAAGATTATTCCAATAAAAAGCATTAATTCTTTTGAACTCTCAAAACTATGAGACGTTGGTGTCCAGAAAGTCTTCAAAAGAATCCTTAACCTTTGTACTTAATCCTACTATACTATATTAAGAACTAGTTATTCATAGGGTGGGGTGGTGGGGAAAGGGAGGAGTCTGCTTACTACCACGAAAGTGATCAGGGGAAGAAAATAAGGTATTGAAGATTTTAAATGGTAGTACTTAAAACTGAGGCACCTTTCCCTTGTTAATCAGTTAATACAAACATGAAATGCAAGAGGCATGGAAAGTAAAGGGCATTTTCCTTTTTCTCTTTAACGAAAAGAGCAATGAGTCTATTGGAAGAGGTATGTTGTCTGCTGTGTTCCTCTAGTGCAGAAATCTGGGATCTGAGCATGTTCTTCCATAGAAGACTTTGAGCAGTGGGCATACCACCAATTTTTTATTACAAAGCTTCAAAATTTATGAATAGTTCATTTCTGGAAAGATAAAAAACAAAATCATTGATGGTAGCCTATGAGAAGAGAAGCTGGGCAACGAGCGGGAGGGGGCCTTATTCTTCACTCAATACCTTAAAAAAAATTTAATTACTTGACACTTATAGCATGTGCATCTATTGCCTGAACCAGAAACTTAAAGAAAAAAAAGTGTGAATGGACCCAGCGAGCAAGCTATCATAAAACTCGGTGGTCTTAAAAAAAAAAAAAGGCTTTTTTTATGTTTCTGTAAAAAACTACTGCAAACTTAAAAACAGATATGACTGCACATCATCGAAACAGAGAAGGAAAGTGTGTGCGCACACTTAAGAGGCAGCAATGACAAAATCTCAAAGGAGATTATACTTCCAGCCAGAAGCAAGCGCAGGAACCCAAGGTCAGAGGGTGAGAGCCTTTCACTACTAAAAATAAAAACCACCCACTGAAAGGGGGGAAAAAAAGTCCTTGAATAAGAGAGCTTCCAAGACCAACGGAAAAGACTTCACCGTTTCTTTTGCAGCCTCCACCTTCACGCCATGCTTCCTAACCCCGACCGACCCATAACAAGTCGTCATTGAACTCCTGCTCATTTAACACCGGGACCCCTGTACTGGCTGCTTCACTTGGATGAAAGAGCCAAAGGTATCTTTTCTTGCTTCTTGCCAATATCGTTTGCTAACTGCATATCTGAAAATGGACCACTCCTCCAAACGAGGGTCTCAAGGCCTTATTGACTATTTAAGGATGCTGGTGGGATTGTGAGGCAGGGAGCCTGGGTTGGAACGATGAAGAAAAGCACAAATTTCTGAGGTGGATGGCATTTTCTCCCTGTAAGTACATGAAAAATGCTGACTCCCGTGGACTGCGTGTTCTGAACCTCCATTTAGCTGAGCCCAGATTCCTGGTGCCACAGAAATTTGCTAATTACTTGCATGAACTCCCCTCACTCCCATTTCTTCCCTCCAAGCATCCGTCCTCATCTTTCAACAGAGTATGTGCTATTTGGAACACAACAGGTGTTCAATGGTGTTTATTGAGGAAAGAAGAGAGAGGGAATCAACAAAAAATCATGGTTTGGCCAAGGTCTGATGACCTATGTTGGAGCTGGCAGATGGGTGGCCTCTAACTCTGCACTGGAGATGCTGAAGTTCTTCTGATTATTCCCACAATCCCTAAAATTCGAGGGTAATATGATTCTCTCTCATGTCCTATAGAGCCCTTCCCACGATTCTTAAATGAACAGGAAAGTGATCGTTGGAGAACTTCAAACGAATAGTTAAAGGCATAGTAATTATTGAATATTTCAGAAACCTTCCACTAATTGGTATATTTTTACAAATACCTTCTTTTTTAATGTTGCCTGTCTCAGATGATAACCTTCTTAAAAGTAAGAATCATGATTTTTCTCTACAAAATACAGTTTGTAGATATGTATTTGAAGAATAAAAACTGCCTCCTTGATCATTTCGACAAACATAACACAACTATCAACTTCATAAGACTAAGTGGTACTGTTTGGCAAATGGCATAGATTCGTGAAGGAAGATCAGAGAACTCACATCAAAGTATATTTTTGTCAACAGAAAAAATGGGGGGGCAGAGGGGGAGATTATCTGTCTTTTTCTCTCACTACAACTGGGGTTTCTCCAGTATCTTCTTCAGGCCAACCAATTAGCACCCAATTGGCTCTAAGTGGGCCAGGTCAGGGGTAGATGGGGTGGTGCAAAGTGTGACCCAGGGAGCGGGGGACTGGGTGAGGACAAAAAACAAACAAAAAACCGTGGAATGGAAAAACAATGCATACGATTGAGCTTACTCACTAAAACATTCAGGGGAGGGGTAATAAAACTACAAAATCCCTTCTCTGCTTGAAGATAGATAAGATTAAAATTCGTCTGACCCACATATTCGATTCTACTGCCATCATTAATGAAAATGCAGAAAGGGAGATGAAAAAGAAAAGCAGCCTTTTCAACATAAACATAGCCTTTTTAAAAGCTCTACTATTCAAAGATCAGTAACTCATTAAAGCAGCACAAATAACATTTATCCAACCAAATTTATAGATTATAGCAGAGCCTGCAGCAAGAACATTATTAAAATGGAGACTATTCCTTTGCCCATAGATAACCATACATTATACTTATCTAATCCATCTTCCCTCTTTTTCTGTGAACTAAGAATAGGAGATTCATTTCCATAATGTAAGACAAGATGAGAAGTAAATAGATATTTACTAGCCTAGCATTTAAAAAAAGCTTTACCATAAGTTTTTTTGTGACTATTTTATATTAGTATGAAATTAGTATACTATTATACTACACTAATATTCAAATGTAACTGTTAAGTTAAAATTCAGTGTGATTACAACTTTTGAACATGTTTCAATAACACTTTAAGAAGAGCTTTTAAAGTTTGCCACATAGCTATGGACTCATAAGATAATGAAATAAATCAATTATTTAATTCTAAATGTGGTTGAGAAGAGTATCTATTATATTTAAACACAAAAAAGCATGGGTATAAAAAAAGTTACAGAATCTTCAGTGTGAAAATCACTTCAAACTGACTTCACAAGAAGCTACTTTCCTTGAATACAATTTCCAGTAACTCTGAAACATGAGGAAATAATTGAGGAAATGACTTTCTTCAAAATAAAGCAAAACAAAATTTTAACATTGTGAAGGGTTCTATTATCCTAGAATTACCAACCCAGCGAAATAAAAAGAACCATTTATATACTATACAGCTAAGAAATAGATCTGATTATAGCAGGAAGATTGGAAAAGATAAGTCTACGGAAGTTCTGAATGAAAGAGTCAACAGAATCTTCTAACGACTTATGAAATCCACATGGAGATGCCCAAAGGGTCAGAACTCCTGAATACAATGGCAACCGGACAGCCACAATAATACTGGGTCAGCAAAGCTGCGTAAGCTCAACTAACTAATCAAAAATCCAAAAGCCCAAAAAAGCTGGCCAACACTCATTTTGCCGGCAAGAGAAACAAGGAACTTTTTCAATACACCTACCAGAGAAAACAAAAACTAAACAAAAAATTGTGGAAGACTTCCTACAATCCCCAACTGGCCTCTCAGGTTTCCTTTCCGTTCATTCAAATGGATACCTCACTGAAGGGTTCTGATGTTACAAATGAGAAACATTATCCATAAAGAGACCACCAGTTCAAGAAAGGGCGATTTCCAACAGAATAAATAGAATAATGTCATAGAAACAAACTGGTTAAAGCGTGACCTGTGCTGTGTGGTGGGGTGAGACACTTCTAACAGTTGACCTTAGGATGCAGAAATTAGCAGGTGACTTGCATGGCCACACATTTGATTTTAATAAAAGGGGTGTGAGAAGCCTGATCCAGTCTAGAGAATGTTCCAAAAACTTAGACTGATGCAGTCAGGAGGTTCTGTCTTAAGGTATGTTAAAAACCTGAAAATGTCCCTTCCAAAGAAGAAAAGGTTAAAAGCAGTCCTTAATCAAACCAGAGAGAGTGTCTGATCCAAAAGCTAGAACAGAACAAAACAAACTATTGTACTGCATTTCATTAGGAGCCCTTCAGCAGCTTCCTCAGAAAGAATCCGCATTACAACTGACCCATTAAAGAATCAGCCTTTTTCTCCAAAATATGCCTATGTTTAGAGCTGCAAAGGAGGTTAGAATAATTTAGAACGACATTCTCAAGTTCTCTTAAGGTCCAGAGAACTTAAGTGACTTGCCCAAGGTCACTCGACTAGTGAAGGGCACTGGCTGTTAGAACACAAGATCTCTGGCTCCAAGGAGTTGCTTTTTCCATTGCATCAGTCAAGATAACATAAAGCTATTTTCCAGGAATTCTGATAAACCAAAAAAAGCGGGGAGGGGCATGCACTTTTGAATTCTAAGTCCCTACTGCACAGCAATTCTGGAGACAGTATTTATTTGGGGGGCAGTCAGATAAATGACTATAACATATGAAATATTTTTATACAGATTTGTTTTTTTAAATATAAAAGCCACCTAAACAATGGCAGAAATTAAAAAAGCTTGTTAGATGCTCAAAGTTTTTTGGAACTGCGGAAAAACTCTTTTCCACAGCTCAGAAGCAGTATTAGGCCATAGGATTTACACTGGGCAGTGGCTCTTCCTTACACTTTTACTTATTTCAATGGGCACCTGAGGAAAAAATGCTGCCTTTGGGGCTTATGATTCAGGGATGCTGGATGGTGAGAAATGTTTATTCGAGAGGGATGGGATTGGAGGAGGTGAAAATACTGCCACAGTATTTCTTTTTCTTATTTCCCACATTTATTTCAGAAAGGATAAATCTGAACAAATTTTCCATCCCACATAGTAATGCGTCTCACATAATTTTGGTTATATGAAGAAGCACAACACAAATCTAGCAGGCTTTTAAAATCGGTTCCCCCAGCCTACCCTGATGAGCTTTCACTTGGGCTGTCACTGGTCAAAAAACAGATCTGTTTCTGAGAGCTTAAAAAAAAGCTTTTCTTCCAACCTCAGAAAGGAAACCTATCCAAGCCCTTGTAATGAATCTCTAGATTCTCACGATTTGCAAGCTCTATCCGACGTTTTCATTTCACTGTGAGCTCCCTCGGGTCTAGAAGGGTCAGTTTGTGTTGATCTTATCCAGCTCCATGCTTTGCAAACTGCAGGCACTCTATACGGTGTTGACCCTAATGCAATGTCAAGCCAAATGAGTTTTTCCGATGATCCCCAGTGCCAGTCACAGAACATGTATTCTCTTCTCTGTTTTTTTTTCCTCCTCCCTCCCATTAGGAAGGAATGTAAATGTGAGAATCTTAAGCCAACCCAATCAATCCTACAACCACGTGCTGCAGCTCCCTCCTGCTCGTGGATTTTAAGACAAGAAGATGAAGGAACTCAGTGTCGTAGTAAACCGTAGTAACGAAAGGAGGGAAACAAAATGGGGAATGTCACATGGTCACGGCCTGGATTTTTCTCAATTAAAAATAAGAGGAAGTGTGTATTTCCGGCCTCAGTCAGTGGGCTGGTCGGACTTTCTCATTCTTAGGATTCTGGTCTGGATGCACGAATAAGGCAGAGTGCAGAACATCCTCTGGGAGGGGATGGGAGGGGCTCGTGTTTGGCTCAGCTCTGAAGGCTCTAGAGGGGAGGGGTGGATGGAAACGCGTGGGAGATGGCGGCCAGGGGCGCCAAGCCCGCAGCCACAGCAGGACCCCCGGACGAGGCCCCAACGCGCCACGGCCCCCGTCCCACACCCTCCAGCCCCAGGCCCCGCCCCGCCTCAGGCAGCTCCGCTGATACGCTCACTGATTGGCTTTTCCAGGAGCCAATCAGCGCCCATCCGCCAGCTCAGAGCCACACTCTGCACTGCCCTGCCCCAGGGGAAGGGGCTGGTGAGGAAGGGGCTCGGCCCCCTCGGTGTCCCCGGGCCACCGGGCATGGGCAGGGTGGGAGAGTTCTGAGAGCAGCGTCAGCCTTGCCACGCAGTCCTCAACCCCCAGCGAAAGGGGGCTAGGCGGGAGGGGAAGCCAAGTGCCAAATAAATAGGGAGGAATGCAGGAAGCGGAGGTGACCCGGGAAACGGGAGAGTGCCAGAGCCGAGAGGGTTAGCGCCA
>NW_006431920.1:4570851-4577742 GCF_000325575.1 Pteropus alecto | reverse complement strand
GGAATCCTTGAAATCACAAAAGGAAATAGAGTGAAAGGAAATGACCCCCGCTCCCGCGCCTTTTTAGGGGGACTTAACAAAATGACCAGAAAAAGCGGGGGGTAGGGGAGGGGAGGGAACCTCAAAAGGATGGCTTGGGTCTATGTCTTTGCCAAAACCTGCTCTCTTCCCACCTGCAGTTTCAAAACGGAAAAACAAATTGGAGGGAAACCCTGGTTAAAGGTAGCTGAACTGCTGCTGTGTCCTTTTTGCCCGCCCTCCTTGGGCTCTCAATTTACTCTGCAGAGAGTACGCAGGCCACAAGTGCTGTGGAATTCAAAAATGGAGCAAACAGGGCAGGCAATGCCAGGAATATGAAATCAGAGGCGGAAAACAAAGGGAATGGGAGATGGGGAATATTGGGAAAACAATCCAGCAGGTTAGAACCAAGTCAGAGGAGACAGACTGACCAGAGAAACAAACCGTGGTTGGACAGGCAGTGAAGCAGAGGGAACCCGAGCTAAATGCCTCACAAATGTTCCCCTTGAATAGACTGTGAAAAACATTAGACGAGAGGAGATATTTAAAGTGAGCGGATAGGAGAAGGCTCAGCTTCAGAGCACCTCGTTTCCTTTCCCGTTTCAGGTGTTAGCTGAGACGTGGGAAAGAGGCAAAGACAGGAAACTGCTGAGGGAGTCAGGAACACACTTTCACAAACTAATACTCATTCCTAGGAAGGTTGTTTGCCCAGGACAGGTTTGATTTCTTTTCGTTTCAGATAATAATTGACTATCGAAATCATATTTTAAACTCAACAGGGCAAAGGCCAGCAAGCAGAATTCAGGGTGTAAATGTGCCAAGTAGCATTTGGTGCCTCATTTAAAACAGCACCCCCTCCTCATCTTGCTGTATTTACATCTTACCAATAAATGTAGACTTTTCTGGCATGGTGATGTTAAAGCGTGGTCTACTGCTACTCCGAGATTATTAGGGATATGATTGTATGATTAGTCAATAATATTTTTTTTTCCTAAGAAAATTAAAAATAGAAGAATTGTTTTGGTTGGTTGGTTTTTAATGTATCTTCCACACAAGGAGGATTTTAACTCCTTTTGAAAGACAAAAGCTATTTGGTCATCAATTTCCTTCAGAGGAAATATTATTTATTCTATAAAAAGAAACCTGTTTGAATTAAGAAAACGGGTAAGGAAAATGTATTGTTTCTTAGCCTCTTCCTTCATCTCCTTTAAAACCAAATTTAAGTTCTGCTGGGGTTTTCCCCCCTTCAAATTGTTATTATTTATAAATGAAGACTTTGTATCACAAATGACTAAAGTGTTAGAGGAACTCACATTCTCCAAAACATCTTTGAAATAACCAAAAGTTTTACTGTTCATGTTGATAAACACAAAATCTTCTAGTGAATCATAAAAATAAGTGCTGAATATTGATCAAATAAATACTTTTTATAATATATCCTATCACCTAAAATATTAGTTTATTCATACACCTACACCTTGTTCTACAAAATAGAGAAGGACATGGATCAAATACTGGAAACTATTCAAATCTAAGAGGCTGGGACCACATAATCAACAAGTATTTATCAACAGGAACCCAATGTAGAAATTAATTTCTTATGAACGGACATATATTAAGAAGAAGAATGCTTTTAAAAGCTCATTCTGTGAAGCACATTTTAAAAAGACCATCACAAGATAAACAGTTTGTCAGAATAAAGTGTTTCCAAATGCTGGAAACTTCTGCATTGCCAACTCATCACATTATTTGCAAACTATACTCCTTTCTTCCCACAATTATGACCACCAGAACACAGGCTCAATAGAACGAAGGGCAGGCTAATTTCCTATTACAAATGTTTTTCATTTTCAACACAGCATTAACCACAGAAGACTGAAAGCCAACTTTCAACATTTACTGAGGCATCTATTCTTGAACTTAAAGGCAAACAATAAATATCCTAAAAATGAAGAGTACAGGGTTTAGCCCTTACGTTCAATGTGAAGCAAAAACCAAACCCCTCCATTTCCCTGATTTAATATTCCGTCTTTCAACATAAAAATATGAAGTAATTTTACAGAAGATGCAGAGTAGCCCCCTCCCCTGCCCCCCCCCTCCCCAGATGATGTGTGTGAAGTCTCTGTGCAGGCCCGTGCAGGAGCAGACAACTGTGAAGCAGACACACAGGGGTGAATTTCCATAACTCTTAACTAATAATGAGTCCCAGACACATGCAGATTTCACCGCATATCCTGTACAAAAGCAGTCATGCCTGCGAGGTGGTGGGCTGGCGTGTGCGCGTACTTCACAAATCCTGGTCCAGGAACAAAAAGGAAGCATCGCCCCTATATTCTAAAGAGTCGTAGACAGGTATTTCTCTCTAAATGCATAAGCCTAAACAAGCTCTTGCTCCTGAATCGTTTTAGGGAAATGCAAATAAAAATCGACGTCTCCCACTGCTACTTAGGCTGCCTTTGATATTGTGAAATCACAGAACTAAAGTACACAGAGCGACTTATCGTGATCAACCTCAGAGCTCTGAGAAATTGCCTTAAATGAAGGTCTCAGCCCGTTGTAACAAATATTTTTGTAGAAGAATTGTCCCTTCCAGGGAGTAACCTAAATATAGTGTCAAAAGTAAACTTCAATAAAGAGACCAAGGTTCTTATATCTGAACTCCACAAATCTCAGAACTGGTTTAAGAGAATATGTTTTGAAAACACTACCGTAAGTACTTCCCTTGGGAACTTCAAATAAAACAGGCTTCCCTCCCGTGTGGCTGCTCCTACAGGTTTATTTGACTATCATGCAGGTGTGACTGTGGGGTGAGCATCTTGTGTGCCCTGACCTCCCCTCCTCCAGTGAGTGGACTCCCTAAGGAAGCAGTGGGAATGATAGGGAAGGGGCAGAGGCAAAGAGGAAGAGAAATCAAGCACAAGGTGAAAAGCGGTTTTGTCCTCTGACTGTCACCATGAAACGCACCTGCTGTGTGTGGTGTCCAGTTGAGCTACTGGAGGTCCTCTGGCTGCTTCTGGAAGCTGATGCTGGCATAGGCGCTTACATCCTCACTGGAGCGGTTGGTGGAACTGCTCTCACTGCTGCCCATTGGCTGATGCTGGGGCGGGGGTGCGGGAGGCTGCGATTGAGGGGGGCGCTCCTGAGGGCGCTGTTTGACGTCCTTGACCAAATCCAGGTCTATGTAGTTGAGACCATTCTCCAAACCCCCCGCAGTCCCACACACCTGAGCCGGCTCCTTGGGGGCTCCCCCAAGCTCCCCAGGCCTCAGCCACACATTCTCAAAGGAAGCAGAGCTGTGGCGTTTCACGTCCTCAGTGCTGCTGCCGCTGCCACCACCGGTGCCCCCGACTGCAGCCCCCCCTCCGAAGGGCACCGTGTTGCCCGCCCTGGTGGCATTAGGAGTAGAGGAGAAGGTCTCGGAGCTGTGCCGCCTCCGGCACGCTTGTGGGTCTGCGCGGATCACTTTGGCACTCTGGTTGCAGCTGGGACTAAGGTTCACCCTGGTGAAGGCGCTCATGCCCCCGGGTCCCTGCGGGCCCCCCAGCAGGGAAGAGCGAGCCTCCGGCTCCCCCGCTCCTTGAGGCACAGTGGGTGAAGCAGGGGCTGCTGAGGATGAGGAGGGGGCAGCCGCTGGGGCCCCAGGAAGCCTGGCCTCCTCCACGATGCCCGTCCGAATGTCAGCATAGCTGACAGGGGCAACTGGAGAGGTGTCCACATAGCTCTGCCGGGGACGACCCACCTGCACGGTCATGTAGTCACCCCGGCCGCTAGGCACTGCCCGGGTCGGCCTGGACATGTTAGCAGTCCCTGGAGGTGCAGGGCCCACTCTGCCAGGCTGGACCCCAGGGCTCTCCTGCCAGGTGGCCCTCCGGCCCGGCCCCAGGTCCATGTTCATATACTCTTCAGTGCCAGTCTCTTCCTCTTTGGGAGCTGGCTGGAGCTGGGATGGACACCTGATGGAAGGCGAGCTGTGGGATGCCACGGGGCCACATAAGTAGCCTGGCTGATCACACCCAAATTCGATATTCACATATTCCCCTGGGCTCTTGGGCTCCGGAGGGTGCAGCAGGGCTGGCCGCTGCTGCTGCTCTCGGGCCCGAGGTAAGGTGCTGGCCTTGGGGTCCCCCAGGGACAGTCTGGTGGGCCGAGCCAGGCGGCTGTTGGTCTGCGCAGCCGTGTCCACCTTTCGAGGCAGATGGGACTGCAGGACCTGATGGTGGAGATGATGCGGGAGGCCGGGCTCAGGCCTTGCCCCGCAGTGTCCCCCGCCCAGACTGTCGCTGCTGGTGGAGGAAGAGGAGTCTTCGGCTGCTGCAGCATAGAGAAGGCGACCAGAGCTGGAGGAAAGACGGAGGTGCTGGTGCCGGGCAGTCTCCTCCAGCTCCCCGGGGCGCTGGGTGTGCTTAAAGGACCTTGGCAATGAGTAGTAGGAGAGAACTGGCTTGTGCTGGGGGTCCTCAGGGCCATAGTAGCAGTCAGAGGGGCTGCTGGTATTGGAGTCTCCCACTGGCGACATGTTCATGTAGTCACCTGTACAAGACAAGAGCTTGCTACCGCTGCTCTCCGCGGGTAGTTTCGGGTGCGGCGGGGCGTGGGAGTGGTGGCCCCCTACCCCATTAGTCCACGGCTTCCCATAACTACTCCCAGAAGGGGCGGCGCTGCTGCTGCTGCTGCTGCTGGGCCCACCGCCAATGTCAGGGGAGCAGCTGCCACTCGGGGACATCATCATGTAGCCGTTGGGATCCACTCTCTGGGGATGGCGTCTGACGATCTGCTGCGGGGCAGACACACTCTTGGGGCTCATGGGCATGTAGTCCCCACTGCCTTTTCGGCTGCTGGGCACTGGGGCCACTCCTGGGGACATCGGCATGTAGCCATCATCAGTGTGGAGAGTGGAGGTGTCTGGGCGGTTGTGGCCTCCACGGCGCTCCAAGGGGTGCCCTTCCAGACCCTCCTCCGGGTAGGACTGGGTGGGCACGAAGGCGGAGTGCCGGTACCCCGGTAGCCGGCCTCCACTGCCACCTCCTGGCGGGTAGGCAGGCATCATCTCTGTATATTCCTCAATGGAAGCCACGGAGGACTGGGATGGGGTCTTCTGGTGGGAAATGGTGGGAGATGTACCCGCAGAGTGAGTCCGCTTTCGGAACCGGTTATCCAGATCTGCAGCACTGGCTGCTTCATCGCCAGCCAGGGCAGGGCTCATGCCCAAGCCGGCTCCTGGGATGTAACGGTGACCGTTGCCACCCCGAGGCAAAATGTAGTGCCCATTGGGGGCGGTAAGAGTGGAGGCCCCCTTGCCTCCCATGCAGATGTAGTTGCTCAGCTCTTCCTCTCCGCGGGCGGGTGGAGTGTGGCCCAGGGAATCCGGGGTGACACTGCGGAAGGAACTTCGGAAATCGCAGGGACTGGAGCCATATTCATCCGAAGAGATGAAACCGCCATCGCTGGGGGAACCCGACACAGAAGCACTAGATCTCCGCGGGAACAGGCAGTCAGAGGTGGAGCCGTGGCCACTGGTGCTGCTAGACGACAGGCTGACCGGGCTCGTGGCCGAAGGCGAGCAGCGAGAAGAAGGCATGGGGATGGAACGGCTGTGGTTGAGCGGGGGGTGCAGCCGGGAGCTGCCCCGATGCCGGTGGGCGTGGGTCCTGTTGGTGCTGGGACTCACGGGGCTGCCGTCCACCGAAGCCGGGCGGGACATGGTGCCTTCGCCATCGCTGGAGGCGCGGACACGGAAGGAGCCCTGCTTCCCGCCCACCATGCTGGCGGGAGAGGTGGCGGTGATGCTCTCGGTGCGCGAGCGGCGGGTCAGCCCCACCTGGCTAGGCGGCGGGTTGTTGAGGTGATGCCTGCGCAGGGGGACAGTAATGGGGTTGGAGCAGTTGGAGGAGGACTGGCTTTTGCTGCGAGGGCGGAACTCATCGCTCATGGCTCGCATGGCCTCCAGGATTGTCTCGTGCATGTTCTGGGCCACCACCGAGTCATCCACCTGCATCCAGAACTCCCCAGGTCCTGTCACTGCGGAACGGCCCACTTCGATGAAGAAGAAGTTCTCTGAGTGGCCACAGCGCCGGATGTTCATCAGTTGCAGCACCACGGCCGCCGCCTCTGAGTTCAGCTTCACGAAGCTGATGGTCTTGCTGGTCAGGCAGAGGCGGTAGATGCCAATCAGGTTCTTTGTCTGACCCAGGCCCTTGGGCTTCAGGATCACTTGCCAGACCTCCTTGAACGCGGGTCCTGGGGGCCCGTCCCCGTAGCTCAAGTCCTCCCCAGCCTCGCCAAGGCCCGAGCTGCCACTGCAGCTGCTCCCGCCACCTCCTGCCCCAAGGGCAGAGGCCCCGTCGTGGTGGCCCTTGGCACGGTTGTGCAGCTGGAGGAGGGCCTGGTACCAGCTGTCCTGCTCAGCCTCGCTGTCTGCCGCGATGGCAAAGTGCTCGTCCCGGGTGTAGAGGGCCACCAGGTGCTTGTTCTTGGAGTCCGCCCGCTTGTTGATGTTGAAACAGCTCTCGAGGGGGATCGAGCGTTTGGGGGCGCTCGACTTGTGCCGCCACTTCTTCTCGTTCTCATAGTACTCGAGGCGCGCCGGGCCCCCCGCCTCGCTGGCCGCCCGCAGCACGAAGAAGCGCTTGTGCATGCTCTTGGGTTTGCGCAGGTAGCCCACCTTGCGCACGTCCGAGAAGCCGTCGGTCTCCGGAGGGCTCGCCATGCTGCGGCTGCCACCGCCGCCGTGCAGCGGCAGGCGCAGAAAAACCACCGGGTGGGGGGCAGAGGCTCCCGGCCGCGGCCCCGCGCATGCAAACAGGGCTGGAGGAGGCAGAAACCCCGACTACGAAATCCACGCCGCCCCCCGCGCTGGGGAGGAGCGGGCGCAGC
>NW_006431920.1:4569870-4570687 GCF_000325575.1 Pteropus alecto | reverse complement strand
GGGCAGGCAGTGCGTCCGGCAGGAGTGCAGCCCGGATCCGAGAGCCAAGTCTCCTCTCAGCCGCTGCGGCCGGGAAAGAGAGTAGATGCATCTCTCGCCGCCCGGGCTGGAGTCCCGCGCAGGCAGGCGGCGGCGGCGGCGGCGGCGGCGGCGGCCGGGGGTTCCCGCGTTGCCCCTCCAGGCGCGCGCGCCTTCCCTCCTGAGTTCTCCTCTGGAAGTAGCGATTCCCGAGGCAAATTAAATATCCTTGGGCAGGGGGAGGCGAGCTGCCAAGTCCCAACGTTGCACGGGGTTCTCCCTCCTCCTCTGCCTCCTCCCACCCCCCAACCGTCCGCGCAGCCACCAGCCGCCCAAATACCAGCTCAATCGCAGAGACCGCGGCGCTGCGGCTGTTGCTGGTGCTGCGGCCGCCCGCGGACGCGTCCTCTGCAGCCCCCATTCGGGCCCATCTCGGCGGGCGGAGAAAGTGGCTTTTCCACGCGAAAGGCTACTAGGCAACGGGCGGAGCTGGGGTGGGGTCGGGCCGGAGGGACAGGCTCATCCCTGCCCCTCGCTCCGGTCGGCAGGCAAGGAGGGGAGGGGACGAGAGGGCAGGTTTGGAAGGAGTCGGGGAAGAAGCCTCTGCCCCGGGAGGCGCTGCCGCTGCAGTTACTTCTCCCCTCCTCCCCCCGCCTCCTCGGAGAGTTGCCGAGAGCCCCAACCAAAACAAGCGGCGGCGTCTGGCTCCGCGCGCCGGCCCCCTCCGACCGCGCCGCCGTCTCACTCGGAGGAGAAAAACACGTGACGGAGCCTCCGCGCTCCGCAGCCCGGCCGCCGC
>NW_006431920.1:4551163-4569565 GCF_000325575.1 Pteropus alecto | reverse complement strand
GGGGGCACTGCGGCTATTGGGGAGGAGGGGGAGGGCCCCGGGAGGAGGGGGCACAGGAGCTGGGCTGCATCTTACCTAACAGGTAAGATCGACCTCTTGAGAGGGAGCTCTCCAAGTCAAGGCTTCTACCCGCCCCCCCCCCGGAAATAAATAACAAAAGCTGCATTTCAGTTTCGGGGTGATAGGCCATGGTGAGGAGGCCTGGCGTTCTATAAGCTTTCCTAAGGAACTCCTGGACCAGCCTCTACCTTGGAATCCCCACATTTGCCGCAGAGAGGTACCTCGAAGGAACTGAGGTACACCCAAGAGCAGCGTTTAGGGGGATCCTGGTCACTCCAAAACGAGAAGAGGGATCCCTGGGAAATGTCCTACGTCCGGCGCTGCGCGGTTAGCTGCTAATCAATTAGGAAGAAAATGTAAATATCACAGCTCCTTCTCCTCCACCCAGCGAGGGGCGGGGATTCACACCTAGGGGTGAAGGCACGGAGAGAAAATGATATGCCCCTTATCATAGTCTCAAATCAATTTTTGATTTTAAAAAGATGTTAGAGACCTACGAGAGGGTTCCTAAGGCCAACATCCTACTGCGTAAATATTGGCTGAAGTGTTTGTTTCACACATAGCTTCCACACCCATCGAACCACCCCATAAAATTTTTACCCTTGACTACAAGGATAATCGGCAGAAAACAAGGACGGTGCCAGCTCAACTGTACAGGAAATGGGTACTTCATGAGGAGAGCAGATCAGCAGCCTGGGTCTAGCTGGAGATACTCTTAATACAGTTAATCTTGCATTATCAGTCACCACAATATAACGCTTCCCAAAGTTTTTTTGGTTTTTTGGTTTTTTTGTTTTTAAGCTGACCTATAAACAAGTCTGTCCTCTGCTTGTCCAGCTGGCATTAAGGACCCTAGAGAGATGACGTTTGTCACTCGTCCTAATGCTGTTTAATTTTTCTACCCCATTTCTGGCCTGTTTGGGGTTTTCACCCCCTCTCTACGAGGGAGACCCTCGCCTGCCGCCAGCTCTCAGGCACTGCGGGATGCTGGCAGGGAAACGCAGCAGTCGAGGCGCTGGGCATGCTCAGTGGCCAAGCGGGCTGGGCCGCGGAGGAGCGCGCCTGGGCCTAACACAGGGGTGAGGGGCGGGGGAAGTTTCTTAGGGAAGCCTTCTGATTGGTGAAGCTCCCTGTCTTTCAAATCTTGCATTGCAGGAGGGGAGGTGGAAAGAGATGCTAGGGGTACCAAGGTAGGTTGCGAAGCGTCGGGAAAAAAATTAAAGAGAACCATAGGCGCCATTCAGCAGCGTGTGATAACGTGAACTCGGAGGACTCGGCATCAGCAAAGGGCTGCTCCCCAACCCAAGCCTGGGAGCTTCTCATTTCTCCTCTCACCTTTTTGTTCCCTGCCATCATGCAGTCTCATCTAAACCTGGTTAATCTATAATTTGTGTACACACTGTGAATTGAAAGCCCGCCCTCTCTCCCTCTGACAGCTTGGTGATGTGGAGACACGTGCCCACTACAGCAAAGCTATAAATAGCATATATTTGGAACTTGTAACGAGGCGGCAATAACAGTGACCGAGATTCTGAGGGTATAGCGTGCTTTATGTGGAGCAGGGGCGGGGGGCGTGGAGCAGGGAAGCACGAAGTTAGTGGTAAAGTGTAACTGTGTGGGGTTTTATCCTTGGCAAGAAAAAAGAAAGATAAAAGGCTGTTTACTGGGAACAAAGTAATCTAAGGCCAAAGGGCTTTTTACGGGTTTGATAGTTCACATTTTGTAGGAAAACAATCTAAGTCCACAGACATTTACTTTTCAAATGATTACACCCCCCCCCATCCCCCAAAAAAGGCTAAATAAAAAGAACTTACCTCCATGGAAAACAAAATCTTGAACTCTTCTCTAAAAGGAAGAGAGGGCAGGAAGGTCAATTTAATTTACAAAAAATCTACAATAACCTTCACAGAAAGGTTAGGATTTTGATCTTATAAAATAAATTATTATAAAAGCTTTTTAAAATATATTTCTCAGTGGGAAAGGATTTCTGCTTTAAAGACTCAACTTCAGGGGCAAATACATTGGCTAGCAATGATGAAATCAGCCAAATTGCTGAGACAAATTCTGTTCAGATCAATGGATTTCACGTGGAAGATAATCACTGATCATAGAATATTAGGGATTGCCATTTCTTTGTACTTGCTGATGTTTTACTCCCAAAGTTAAAAGTGGTTATTATTATTGTAACTATGTAGTAAGTTCATTTGTTCTCTACATATTTTTTGTTAATGAATTGGGATAACTCTGGAAATGCACATTTGGTTTATATCATATACAGCATAGAAAGAATGCTTTTACGGAATCTAACTGAAGTAATTTTGAGCAGGTACAAGTATTATTCTGTCACCTTGCACTAAATTAGTCTTGTGGTGTACTGTAATGATATATGTACTGTATGAAAAATTTACTCCTAGATGAAAATTCACAGAAACCAAAAAGCCACCTATTACTAAATACATTGCTCAATGCTGCCATCTATAGGACAGTAAGAGAGGATTTGTGTAATAGACTAAAGCTCATTTTAAAACTAAAGGAGCTAAATAATGATTTATCAAAACACTGGAGGAGCTATGCTGATATTCACAAATGTAGTCATGATTCCAGGAGTCAAAACTTTACATGCCATCGGTATACTATTGGGGAATATGCCTACAATTAATTAGCTTTAAAAATGGAAATATTGGTCTGTGTGTGATGCTATCAAGGACATCATACAAACTTATGTATATCCCTAAAGTGATCTCTAGCTCTAAACTTATTTTGGTTATGAATTAAAATGTTATAAATTAATCATTTTATAATTTACAGATAAGTATAAGTTACTGTAATAAATAACAGAAATTAGAATTGAGTTGACTAAAGGTACAACTAACCATTTAAAAATTAATTGTATATACCAAAAGAACAGTATTTCATGTCAAAACAGATGTTTTACTTAAGATAAATAGGCAACAGCTGGAGGAGCCACTGAAATATTGTCATCTCTAGAATTAATTTTGGCAATTTAAATGATGCTAGAAGGAAAATCAAAATTTGTAGATTTTCTCATTTGAATGCCTATTTTTACTTTAAGATAGCTCAATAGTAACACGCATTTGAATGCTTAGTCTGCGAGGCAATATGAAATATATAGAGACAGCTTCTTACAACTTCGATGGGGTAATAACAGATAAAAAATAAAGATAATTGATGATTAAAGTTCTGTATATGTATGTTACATGTCAGATAAGTGGCATTTTACCTGGAACAGGTGGAGATCATGGTGGATAAAATGACTGAGGAAATCTTTATGAAAGATAGGAGGCTTAAACTTGAACTTGAAGGTTGACTAGAACTCAGATAAGTGATTGGCAATTTATTTGAAGTGTATATATGTATGTATTTCCATCCCAGTGATTTGGAGCACCTCCTTGTGTCAGGCATTAGGATAGGCACTGAGGATTTAGCTATCTAAAATCTGACCTTGCCCACAGGAAGCTTACAGTGAAGATGGAAGACAGATGAATACAATTACAGAGAGCTATGATCTCTTTTTTGATAAAGGAGGCACAAGGCAAATGAGATTTCATTAACAACCAATTGCCATCTGATTTAAAAGTCATCAATCACCGACTACAGTTTGGGAGCCAGGGTATGCCTTTCCCCTTAATAACCTTGTGTTCTCTCGTAATTAAAACGTTTCTTCCTTTGAGATTAAAAAATGCGAAGTAGTGGAATTAAAAGTGAGCTGGAAAGTCACATTTGGTTTGAGAATCTGCTAGATCAATGCTTCTTAAACCTGAGGCTCTTGTTACTATTCAGGTTCTCATTCTGAAGGTCTAGGGCAGACGAGGTTCTGCATTTTTAACTCATTCCAGATGATACTGATTCTGCTGGGTGGGTGTGGGTAGCACCCTTTCAGTAGCACCGTTTTATAAATGACTGGTGCTTAGCTGAAAGGCACAATGATATGGTACCATGAAATGAAAGCAGGGTATGTACATTTTAGTATTAGGTACATACCAAGAGAACAGCAGCGATAAAATTCTACTTAACTGAGTGAGGTGTTATTGCGCTGGGGCTTCTCTCTTTTCAATCACAGGTATCAATCTTTCTGACAAGTGCGAAGAGTTACTTTTTCTTAAACATTTGTGTTAGTGTTTTCCAAGCTGTGATTAAAAATGAAGAGTTCTGCCTACATCCAGGTCCTACTGAAACACTGAATCCCCCACCATCTGCATTTTAAGCGGCATTCCAAGGGATTCTTATTCACACTAAAATTCAAGAATCATTGGCTTAGGTACAAAGAAAAATGTTTAATTAAAACCCTTGGGCACAGGTGAAACTATAGCCTGAACCAGTAAACAAAAGTTGCTACCTGTGAGCTATAACCGTTTGGAGCAGGCAATGAGCCAGGCCAGGGTGATTTCTCAGAGCCTTTGAGAAAAATCGATTATCGCGATCTTACAGTGAGAATCCCGTTCTACTCTCATCTTGATTTCATCCTCCATCTGTACGAGAGAACCCAGGAAAGGTTACTACACTGAGATCTAACCCAGGATTTCATAAATATTAATACCCTTAGCAGTTGATTTCTGCTATTTGCCACTTTGAGGATAAATAAAGCATGAAATTAACAGATAGCTGAGGCTGAGTTGAGGAAAGGTGAAAACTCTAGGCTACTATTTAGTATTTCCACTTCAGACATTTTACTGACTGGTGATTTTTTACGTTAGTCCCTAACAAATGACACTTGTCTAAAAGATTTGCTTTTTTGTTTTATAAAATTATCATATTCTCATTTTCTTTTACACTCTTTGATAAAGATTGGAGGTTTGTCAGTCAATGTGTCATCTTAGATAATGCCACCAAGTCTTTTGGATATTTAACCTAAAGAAAGAACCCCCAGCTGTTTCTTGTATTTAAAGAGACATATATTTTACCTAGGTATTTCTAGGTAATATCTAGAAAAAGGTATTACCACTCCACTAGTTGACTTCGCCCCATTATGCATCTTAAAGTTGTCTTTTTGGTGTAGTGTACTCAGTCTGAAATTTAATAACCAGAAAAAATAATTTTGCTTCTTTGTTCTTTAATAATAATTTCAGCGATGATGAATTTTCAATGCCCTTTATTCAGTAGTCAAGAGGTAAACTAGTTGGTTTTACTAACAATGACTCATTAGTCACCCAGGACCCTCGCTTTTCCCACATCCCTTCCTTAATCGCAAGGTTAACAATCATATCTTTTCTCTTTTCTCCTTCTTTAAAAAAATATTCCTCAAGCAGGAGCTTATGACTTCGAGGTCCCTCATTTGAAAACAAACAAACAAAAACAAATGGTATGAAGCTTAGTAATATTTGCTACGTGTGGATTAGAAAGATAGAAGTTAATTTGAACTCAGGATATTCATAATTACATTGCTACCTATGGTGGTGTCTGGTGTGGCTCTACACGTGGGCAGCAGGCCACCCACATCACAGCCACCTGGGGGCTTATTAAACTTGAAGCTTCCTCCATCTCGCTCCCGACTCTACCAGATCAGAAGCTCTGTAGGTTAATGTGCACAGCTTCCATTTTCTAACCCATTCCCATGAGTTTTATGTACACGACGATTTGAAAATCACTCGTTAGACTGTCTAATCCCCTATAATTTAAATGAGGGTATTGCGAAATATATGTGGATTGACCTCTAGTAATTGTTACAAGTCTAGTCACTGGTTTTAGTCTGAAATATTATACTGCATTGACTTAAAAACTTTTAGCCATGACCCACAGTAAAAACACATTTACAAACACATTGTACATCAAGCCCTGAACGCACACTAATACGGAACTGAAATGCAAGCTCCCCTCACTTTCTGCAATGAACTCAGATCCTTCTACTCTTCTTTCTTTCTTTCTCACACTCTTTTTCATTTAAAATTTTCTAAGACCCACTAAATTAATTTCCAAGCACATTAAGATGTCATGACCTACAGTTTGAGAAGATTGACCTATAGTTTTCCTCACCATATGAATATTTCAGATTTTAAAAGCAAAACAACCATCCAATTTCACATCTCTTCCAATGGATTCTGTTTCACTTAAATAATAATATTTGGGGCACCAATCAAATACAAATTTTTCATTGCTTTTTCCTTTTTTTTAAGCTGTGGCCAATCTGTACCTGGTAAGCAATGAAATCTGATGCACTTAAATTTTCCACGTATCTAGACAATGGAAATCTGAATATGATGAAATGCAAATTAAGAACGCCAAACATAATTCAGTTAGTATTTTCTAAAAAATAGATATTTGTTATTATTTCCCAATTTTATTCTATTGTAATATTGAATCAATATCACTTACTTGGTACTGTGTATTAAGTATTTGTGGGAAAGAGGTAAACTAGACATAAGTGCATGTAAAATATATTCATGTAAATTTATATTTTGTTTTTTGCATCAGTTTTGGATTGAGACTAAATGAGAAAAGGACTGTTCTCTTTTATAAAGGAGACATATTTAAAAACTAATTACTTGTTGGTAATTGAAGTTAGTTTTATTAACATTAGTTTCATTAAAATTAGCTAAAATGTCATTATTTTGTATTTCCCAATTTACCAAAATTAAAGTTCTTCAGGTACTAGAAAATTCAGTTTTTAAGGGCTCATTCTCATTCATTCCTTCAACAAATATTTATTGAGCATTTATTATGTGTCAGACACTGTTTCAGGTGCTTGAGATACGGCACAAAGCTGACCCATACCCACCCACATTCTAGTAAGAGAAGAGGAATGGCAATAAAACTCAACATCTTAAATGATTAAAATACCTAGTATGTTAGAAAGGGATAAGATATGGGAGAAAAGAAAAATTAAATCAAGATAAGGAGCATTGGGAATGCTGGTGGTAGCAGATGATTGTAATTATAAATAGGTGATCCAGGTAAGCCTCATTCAAAAAGGTGAGATAAATAGAGACCTGAATGAGGTGAGCTAACTAGCCAACCAGAAAATGATGAAGAGGGTTCCATGCAGAGAAACTAGCCAGTGCAAAGGTTCAAGTTAGCAGCGTGCTTGGCATCAAGGAACAGTGAAGAAGGACATGAGATGATGTGAAGTGGGGGAGGAGGTAGAGAGACTAGAGAGAGAACAGTGGATGAAATCATAAAAGATCACGTCCTTAAAAAGCCATTTTAAGGACCTCGGTTTTTACTCTGAGATGGGAAACCACAGGATGGTGTTAACAGAGTAGTGACGTATTTTAAATACTCATTTCTGGCAGTTCTGTTGAGAATAGACATTGGGAAAAGGAAGAAAGGATAAAGACAGATGCAGGGAGATCCGTTAAAGGCTATCGCAAAAATACAATGAAGAGGTGAAAGTCCAGTCGGCAGGGGAGATATAAGAAGCAGTCAAATTCTGAACGTATTTTGAAGGTGGTCAGCAGGATTTGTAGGTCATTTGGATGTGTCATGAGAGAAAAAGCTTGTAGAATAGACATTGGGAAAAGGAAGAAAGGATAAAGACAGATGCAGGGAGATTCGTTAAAGGCTATTGCAAAAATACAATGAAGAGGTGAAAGTCCAGTTGGCAGGGGAGATATAAGAAGCAGTCAAATTCTGAACGTATTTTGAAGGCGGTCAGCAGGATTTGTAGGTCGTTTGGATGTGTCATGAGAGAAAAAGCTTGTTTTTTGTGTTTTGTTTGTTTGTTTGTTTAATCTGTGCAACTGGAAAGATAACGTTTCCATCAACTGAGACAGTGTGTCAATTTTCGTATTGCTGGGTGAACAAACCATTCTAAAAGACGCGCCTTAAGACAGCAGTCCCCAGTCTTTTTGGCATCAGGGACTGGTGCTCCTATGAGAATCGAATGCCTGATGATCTAGCACTGGGGAGCAGCCGCAAATACAGATCAGGCTTTGCTCGCCTGCCTGCTGCTCACTTCCTGCTTTGCAGCCCGGTTCCTAACAGGCCATGGACAGGTACTAGTCCACAGTCCAGGGGTTGGGAGACCCTACCTTAAAACATCAACCATTTTATTATTCTCTAGGATTCTGTGGGTCAGGAATTTAGACAGGACACTGTGACAATGGCTTGTCTCTGCTCCATGATGTCTGGGACCCTGGCCTGGGATTGATGAATAGTTGGGGGCAACTTGGATCACTGGAGCCTGGAATCATCTGGAAGTTTCTTCACTCATGTGTCTGGCACCTGGGCAGGGGCGACTGGAAGGCTAAGTCACCCAGAGTACTTACATCTAGTCTCTCCGAGTGGCTTCGAGCTTTTTCACAGCATGGGGGGCTGAATTCCAAACAAGAGAATCTGCAGACTGAGAATTTCAAGAGGGATCATGCAAAGAGAGGGACGTTCCATGAGAACCAGGCAGAAGTTGTGTAGCCTTTTAAGACCTCATCTCAGAAATCATAGAACTTCACTCCTATTGTATATACTCTGTTGGTAAAAGCAGTCACCAAACCCAGTCAGAATAAAGGGAAAGAAACCTAAACCATACTTCATTATGGGAAAGATATTAAAAAATTTGTAGCCACTTAAAAAAATACCTCAGATTGGAAGATTGTGAGTAAACAGGTACAAGGATAATGATCATCAAAATCAAACAAGCTCAAGAGAGATAAAGTAGAGAATAGAATATGACAAAGGAACCAGCAAAGGAGACTGAGCAGAGCAACTAATAAGGCTGTTCTCTTTCAGGCAAAGGGAAGACACTGCATCAGGGAGAAGAGAGTAAACAACTGAGCTAATTGCTGCTGACGGTCAAACCAGAGGAAACCTAGGAACTGGCGTGGGCTTCAGCCTTATTGGGTTTGCGTTATGTGTAAGCCTGACCAACACTGATCTCCCACAAAATGCTTAAGGTAGAGTTTCATTCTTTAGAGAAATCACTAGTGCTCAACCTGCTCTTCAGCTGTGTACAGCACAGTAACCATGTACAGTAAAGCTGTGGTGCTTACAAGGATAATTATGGCAACATATTTCATATTTTCTGAATAATTTACTTAAAAATTTTATTATATTTAGATAATTCTCATCAGGAACTTTAGTACCCTTGTCTCTGAGATCTAGACTTCTGGACATTTCTTAAAATTTTGAGAGAGAGAGACACAGGGAGTAAGGAAGGAGGGCAATGTCCTAATTTTTATCAAAATTTAAAACATATATATTTAGATGAAAGTTTATTTCTAGAAATCTGCCTCTAGATTTATTAAACTTTACTGATTTAAAAATCTTCCCATATAAAAAATAATGGCTTTACATTTTATCTTGAATTACTTTTAAAGATTAATGGAAAGTAATTTAGTGTGTCCAAAGGACAAAGATCAATACTAGAACTTAGTTTTAGATTGGAAAAGAAGAAATAAAATCTTCTGTAAACTAAATCGAGAGCCGACAATATAATTATGCAAAATAAAAATAGCTACATGATTAGCAGACACACAGCCGCAAATACAGATCAGGCTTTGCTCGCCTGCCCGCTGCTCACTTCCTGCTCTGCAGCCCGGTTCCTAAGAGGCCATGGGCAGGTACTAGTCCAATTTGCCAAAGAGTAAAAATTGTAACTCTTGGAATAAGAACTAGGAAATATACTTAAACACATCTCTGTATGAATTGTGAGACTTTTTTATTGTTTCAGTTATGTAATTTTCCCACCATGATATAAAAGTTAAAGAAAATCCACATACAATTTGTCATGTGTCAACTACACATGGCAGTGGACCTATTCCTTTTCTGCCTAGCAGTGATCTGCCCAATCCCCAAGGTGACCTTGCTTGGGCACGTGGACATTTGCACAGATCAACAATGCTTCCCACACAATTGCTATTTCAGTTTGGCCAAAGTTAATTGCGTTTTCTCTGTTGGTAACTGAGAATATTTAAAAATCGACAGAACGAAAACAAAAACAACAAAATACAAATCTCTGCTGTTCTCCCTACTCCCTAAACCCCTCCTGTCACGTTTCCTCTGACCCTACCACAGAGCACTACGGGGTGGTTCAGGACCACGGAGAGCGCAAGGAAGGGCACTTCCGAAGTATTTTAGTCTTGCAGGTGGGGGGAAGAGATGATCTTGGATTGTTTCTGGACAGCTTTCACGTAAAGGACATTACTATAAAGAATAACAGTGGAATTCTGACTCCTTGATATTTGGGAAGAATGGTTTTTCTGGACATTCAGCTTCCTGAACTTCTTTGAATTCCATGTAATGAGAGATGAGAAGACCTCAAAAGTAGGGATAGCCAGGAGTTGCCAGTGCAAAATGCCTTTTGCAGTTTCATGTTTATAATTTGCTACTTTTTGTGTAAATTTTCACATTTTTGACAGTTATGAGACCCACCAATCTACCATGAAGAGAATTAAATTATATAGAGATATGCGGGGTTGGAAATGGATAATTAGAGGGGATAAGTGCTGGCTCCAGAGGCAGGTCCAAAACTGCACTGGAACCTACAGCTTATATTTCAGTTCTGAGTATGTCCTATTAATGCAGCTAGGTAGGATTTAGATAGACAAATGTAAAGGAGGGTAATTCTAGTCTAGGAGCAAAACAAGATTACAGGCAAGGAGGCAGGAAGAGAGCTTGAGGGTTTTCCGGGATAGAGAAAGTTGGCTTAAGAAAATCAAGTGGTTTATAAGGAATGTAAATAAGTAGGTGTGAATGTTAATAAGTAAGTTTAAAAGTAAATTAAGAAAATTGAGTGGTTTATAAGGAACGTAAAGAATTAAATGTACATGTATTTAAATAACTTCTCTATACTACAACTGAGTTGGAGTATAAATTCTTTCATCCTGTTCAGAAGGCAGTTGAACAAGAGCTATACAAATTTCAAATGAATACACCATTTGACCTAGCAGTTCCACATCTAGAAATGAATTCTATAGAAATAATCACACAAGAATATTCTTTGAAATGTCATTTTGTCACAGAAAATGACTGAAAACAACATACATGTCCATCAATAGAGAACTTGTTAAATAAGTTATGCTATATTTACATGTTGACATACTGCATAGACACTAGATCTATACATTCAGTAGATCTATACATGCCAACATGGAACAACCTTCACACACACAAAAAAGGCCAGGATGCAAAACTGTATCATAAATGCTATCGTTTATTTTTTTTAAGCACACGTATATTTTTACATGCATAGAAAAATTCTAGAAGGGCAAACAAGAAATCTTAGCAATGGTTTTCTGTGGGAGAGGGACTCTTTTTCTTCCAATTCTCTTACATTGCTTGTTTGTTTGTTTGTTTAACTACGTTCATGTATCATTACTTGAATTGAACCACTATAACTAAATATAACTAAAGTATAAAAAATTGAAAACTTTAGTGATGTTTAATATTATCGCTTGCATAGGAATTTCTATATAGGCATCTCTTTAAGCCTTATAATAAATTATCTCATTTAATCTTCACTGCAACTTTATGGGAAAGATGTTTTCCTCAAATTGCACTGGAGGTTGCTGCAGGTAATGCTGCTGGAGCTCAGTCACAGGGCCACGACTCCAAACTCTGGCTCCAAAGCCCTTGTGTTTAATCATTCTCCCTTTTGCCTCCCTGAGCTGCCCCTGACTTTGCGGTAATATCCTCCCCACAAGGGCAGATTTCTGTGGATAAAAACTAAAACCTATGCAGAGAGTTAGTTGATGACATCCACTAAGGATTCTGTTCATAATGGGGAAAGAAACAAGTCCCAAAATAAACTTTACCTTCTGCATCAGGTGCTTGGATTTGGTGTAGAAGTTTTCTGAAACTGATAGTTAAGGTACATATCAACTCATAAACTTCATTAGAGAGCAATGTATAATGATGGTTCCTCAACCCAACAGTGGGGAGCCATTGAATTGTTTAATCTGGATAATGACAAAGTTGGACTTCTGTGTTGAATATATCATATCACTCATGTAGTTTTGGAGTATGGATTCAGAAGAGGGGAGATTGAAGGCAGGGAGGTAACTGACGTAGCAATTTGTTGGGCATCTTCCCAGCATTCACTCTCTCCATCTTTTGCCAGGAGATATCTTTTGATATCTTGCGGGTTAATTCATGGAATGGCAATTGGTTTAGGCCTTAGAACCGGACTGCCTTGGTTCAATTGGCCACATACCATCACTGTAAGCGTCGACAACTTATTTAACCTCCCTCATGTCTCAAGTATGGTTTAGGCCTTAGAACCGGACTGCCTTGGTTCAACTGGCTCTGCCACATACCATCACTGTAAGCGTTGACAACTTACTTAACCTCTCTCATGTCTCAAGTGTCAATAACGTGGGAATAATAGTATCTCGCCGAATCATAGCGAGTGCTCCGTGAATATTAGCCACCATCATCGGTGCAGTTGTTCGCAACCATGTTTTGAATGGGATTAGCTTCACCGCTCCTCGACTCCCTAACCCTTCAAACCTCTCCATCCCCCGACTGCAGAACAGGGCCTGGCACGTACTCCATACAGTAGTGACAATAACAGAAATGTCGTCCGTAAAGAAGAAGCAAGCCTTTGTCAGTTAGACTCTCTTAACCTACATTACTTTTCTTAAATATCACTGGATACGTT
Source organism: Pteropus alecto (assembly GCF_000325575.1). NCBI lineage: Eukaryota > Metazoa > Chordata > Mammalia > Chiroptera > Pteropodidae > Pteropus > Pteropus alecto. Next base: position 4,556,958 of record NW_006431920.1, on the reverse strand, counting down.
TTATATTTATTCTCAGAAAATAGAGAATTCACATGATGTGTTTACTGCTGTTTGGGGGTGAACAGTAAATACGCGTTAAATAAAGGTGGTTAAAGAAAGCATTCCAGGTATGGGACTACATGAATGCCAGTGGGGAAATCATGAAGAAAATCAGGCATTTCACGTGGACTGAAGCAAGGGGACCATGTGACTTGTCTATAATTGAGATCATGCATGTTAAACATTTAGCACCATGAGAGCCGTTATAAGAAGTGGCAACTACAAACTCTTTGAGGACAAGATTGTCCTCTTTATTTGAGAATCATTCAGAACACCTGATACCGTATACTTGGTACATAGCAGGCACTCGATACTCAGTTATAGAATTGAATGTTATCACATCATGACCTTGAGGGCCCATATTGGTGACTCTGATTGCAGATCAAAGAGTTTGGACTTATTTTGTTAATACCGAGGAGCATTTGGTAGGATAAATCTTTGTAGGATAAACAAGAGAAGTAACATGAGCAGATCCAGGAAATAGAATAAAATGGAAACCTTGGGCAGGGGTAGGCTAGTTAGAAGTCTGATTCAAGAGACTAAGTGAGATCATGAGGGTCAAAGTTAGGTTTGTGGTGGTAGAAATTAAAAGGAAGAAATAGGTGCAGAAAAAAATTCAGAGATGAAGATGATGGGCTTTGAAAACAGACTGAATGTTTGGGACAATCATTAAGACAGTAGTCAAAGATGAAAGGGATTTCAATCCTGAGTGTTGGGAGGCTGGTAGAATATCTGGTTGCTTTTTTATTTTCAGAGATAAAAGACTTTGTTACTCACAGAAAAAGCAGTAGCCAGAAGTCAGCATGTTTGTGCTAGTTCCCTATCCCCCCAAGTCCACAAGAATGATGCACATGGCTGGGAGGGATGCTGCCCAAAAAGTGGGCTGCAGTACAGGGGAGAAGCCCAGGGCCATGGGCCCAGCAAGCAGCAAATATTGCAGTGAGAGGCAAACAAGCCACCCTCCTTCCCTAGTGTTCCCTAGGGAGTAGGCAGTTACTGACAGTTACACTATGGCACCTCCATCTACTGAGTTGCCTATACGGCTAGTCACAAAAATGCTCAGCATCGGAAGATGGATCAGCCTTCAATTTTCAGACTGCTTCGGGCTCATGCTGCTCCCAATACCATTCTTTTAAAGCTCCCGCATCTCATCGCTTTTTAGGTGTAACTGACAAGAATTTATTTTCCTTTCTTTGCGAAAACTTAACCTAATTACTTTTTTCTTCCCATAATTCTCATTTATAAACTCTAATTTTTAGTAACTGAGGGCATTGGTTGTCATCATGTAATTTCCCATCAGTAATTATGTGACAAGTTAATTTCTGCAATAAACACTGTCGGAATTATTTTTCTAACTTCTAATATAATATTTCATCAAGAACAATTTCCTAGATTCTGCCTTCTGGAATCTCACTTCTCATCTAGTCTGGGAATTCTCTTTTCTAAAATAAGGATCAGTGTGCCAGATACTACAGTTACTATGCATTTCATCCAAGCTTTAAAAATGCATTGGATATTTCGCTTCTTAATTCTTTTGGGTGATATAGAGGTCTTTTGGAAATTTTTATATTGTGTTACTTGAAACATATCGAAGTTGGTCGACTCTGAGACCATGAACTCTACCTACATGACAGAAGGCAAAAGTAAAAGTAGAAATTGCGATTTCTATTCCACTTCAGTAATCCTAGTTTGAGCTATTTCTGCTGAGTGTGTTCTATGGAAAAATAATATGGTTATTTGAAGAGTTGCCACTACATTTGTTTTGAGTGAAATTAAATTTTTTTTTTTATTCCACTTTCTTAGCAAATAGTAGACTGAGTCTTCCAGGAGTTCTTCAAAGCATAGTTTTCAGGACTCTCATATTTTTTTTCTCTCTCTAAGTTATAATATATTCATGGATTTTTCCAGCATTAAAATAAAGGTCAACACTTTGGGATGGGGGGGAGTAGAAAATAAAAGAGGCCATTTATAGCTTTAAGTTCTTTTTATAAAAAGAATTGCTCTGTGTCTCTAGTTAGAGAGGTGATGCTGATGGCTCACCTATTAGCATGGGGCTGCCTTTGTCACTGTGTCTGGCTTTAGGTAGGAGGTGAATTCAATAACATTATGCTGACTTGCAGGCTACAAAGCCTCTGATGAAGGGTCATCATATCTGGAGCTTGATTTAATGTCAGTAGCTGACCTTCTTTTCACCTTCTTCCCCGTGGACTTCTTAACTTAGTATTTCTAAAGATATTATACAGTGCCATCGTGCTGACTGAGATGAGGCAGTGACAAATTTAATGTCACTTCACCTCTGTGAGGGTGAATTCAAGACCCATCACTGTACCCAGAAACCCTATAGCATATTGGAATATTCTGAATTGCAAGACCGGTTGCATTAACTAGAATAGCATAGAAATGATGAAAAAAGACGAGCTGTACAAGAATTTATCAGTTTATCTTGTGGAGAAGGTTACCTCAGAGGTCATAAGCTTTTTTTTTTTTGGTCTAACAATGCTTGGAATGCTTTAAGAAACAGCCTAGTTATAGTCTAGGCTAAGGGATGAATAATTTCTTATACTGTGCACCTTATTTAAGATTCTGTTGTTTGCAGGTTTGAACACCAGATAGAAAACACAGGTCTAATGCTTTTTCCTCATCTCAATGTTTTTAAAAGACAACTTGCATTTTGGTTCATTTTGCATTGAAGCAAAATAACAATTTACATTTTAATTGTGGTTTCCCCTAGACACTAAAATGTATAGTTCATTGAACATGTCAGTCTATCAGCATTTTCTGCAGCTAATGTTTCCAGTGTCTAAAATGGTATGACTATACCATTTCCATTATACTATTTTTGTTGTGTGTTAGAGTGCATAATGAGTTATATACCCCTGATAATATGTTTACTCCCTGAATTTAAGTGTAGGCAAGGTCAGAAGTTATATTAATTATTTGAGGATGGGCTCATTTGGTCAAATAATCTTTTGAGAGCTAAAAATTAGTCAAATTATTGACTTAACGAAAATGCCTCATGGGTTAAAGTAAATGATTGTTCAGTCACAGACAGTTGACCTGTTAGGCATAGTTGATGATGTTCTAATTAATGCATTATAATAGTCAATCAAAAATTACTTACTGGGCACCGATCAGGTACATTACACTGATACTCAGCAGGGAGCCAAGAGAAAATAACCCACTAAAATAATAGCTAAATGAAGATATATACTGAGCGACCATAAACTATAAGCTAATGAGGGAGACATTTGTCATTATGAAGTATCAATCCATAATTACAGAATTGAATGGCCCAAAAGCACAGATTTGTTCTGGATCGCCCAACCAAGAATGGATTCAAGGAAACCAAAACTAAACTCACTTTAAACTGGAGCTGTCTCTGCCTGGGAAAATAAAAAAGCAGCAGAAGGTAAGGCCCACTGTCAAATAACTACATGGCCTGCATCTTCGTGAAGGGAGGAACTCCATTAATGGCTGTATTAGGGTCATCTGAGGACTGGGGTACTTGTACAGAGTCAGATCCCTAGATGCCACCTGAGACCTAATAAATGTAAATCCAGCATCCACATTTTTAATGAGCTTGTTAGTTAATTCTGAAGTAGGTGGTGTATAGTTCACATATTGAGAAACATGCTTTATGGTTTTACATAGATCCCTAAGTCTATACCACCTTTCCTGTTTGTTTTGGTGAAGTATAACTCAAGTGCATTTTTTAATGTCGTATATAGGCTAGTGTAGAGGTATGAGAATTCAGAATGATGAGATCGTTTTCAGGTATTATTTTTATTAGCATTTGTCTTATTTCATTAAATCAGAAATTGCAAACTGGTGGCCTGCTAGCCAGGTGGGGTCCATGGGTGGTTTTTTTCAAATTCACCCAAATAATATTTCTTAAATTGTCAACATTAAACATTTAAAAAATGATGCATCAAAAATTGAAATTCTGATTTCTCTTTAAAAATCAGAGGATATGAAAACGTTGGGCCCTGGTTCCCATATGGCCCCAGTGAGCCAAAATTAAAGAGGAACTGCTCCTTTCCATGACCAGTCTGCAAAAGTCCCATGGCTCTAGATCATCTCCTTGACACCGTGGCCAAATGTCAGGTGCCATTTGTCACCATGATGCTTCACTTTAGATGTTTTCTTCCACCCAGCCCCATTGACTCATTTATATCACCTGCCTTGCTCCTCTAGGTGCTGGAGTTTGTGACCCCTGTCTTAAGGGTACTTCAAAATCAATTGCTTTTGAACAGTATATTGGATGATGAAGACAGATATTCCACGGTTAGACTTATTCTACCACATTCCCCTGGGTTGCCCATACTATGCTCCTGAGTGGAATCGGGGCTAATTTGTTTAAAGAATGCCCATTAATCAAAAGAAGGTCCAATTTAACTCAAGTCTTTCTAAGAGGCTACACAAATTGCCATGTCTAACTGATGTGCATATTTTGTTTTGAGAGTATTTTTCTATAGGAAAAGATACTGCTTATAGAGACTCTTGTCTTACAGAAAATACAGTTGGTTACAGCATTTTACCAAAAAAAAAAATTAAATCATGATTTTTAAAACAAATCTGAAAATTTACCTTAAAGCAACCACATGTGCTTAACAGTCTAAGAATATTCAATGGACTACACGTCCTATATTTCTTTCATTCCATAAAAATATAGTTAAAATATTTCATATTATTTCTCAGTAGGGCCTTGAAAATTAAACATGTTGCCTTTTCCCAAAACTAAATATATCCTGACACTGGAAAAATAAGCCTTTCCTTTCATTATCTTTACTCTCTTGATTAAGTGCACTAAAAATAAATCTCAAGAAAATTCGAGGTAAAAATCTGTTAATAAAATATTAAGTCAAGTTTTAATTTTGAAAACTTCATGTTATGGTATTATTTTTCTCCTGCATGCAGTTCAGGTCTCTTTTAGCTAGGGCAGCTGAAGGTCTATGGATCCATTCACCACAATTTAGGTTAGGGTTTCAAGTCTCTTACTTTTTATCTGTGTGAACTTGAACTAGTCACTTTGTTTCTGAGCTCTTTAAATGAGATAATAATCCTACTTTAAAGAGTCATTAGGAGAAAGAATAAATGCAGTTTGATGGACGAAGTATATGGCATAGATTCAATAAATGAGTAGTCTTTATTTTAATCAGTGAGGATTTTTTTTTTGATACTGACTAAATAGTATTTTATAGGGCCCAAGAAAAACTTCCTAAAAAAGTAAGTAATGAACCCTTGTTTCAATTTTTCCTTTAAGAAGCATTGCAAAGTATAGCAAAACTGCATTTTATTTCTTCCATTTTTCTACGCAACCAAAGTTTTAATTAAACATGAAATTTTAAATGCTAAAAATTATGATGATTCATTATCTATAGCTCAAAACTTGATCTTCCCTTTGGCTCAACTACTCTTCTAATCACATTTTAATATCTTATTGTCTTCTTTGATATTTTTCTGACATGCTATTTATCTTTTCTTCTAGACCTTAGAATATTAAAATACTTAAGTTGAAGGAGACCTTTGAAATAATTTTATGTGATTCTCTCACCTTACAGTTGAGAAAATTAAGTTTCAGAGGGTTCGAATGGCTTACTCAAGGCCAAACAGTGAGCATTAACATATTCTGTGCACTTTCCAATTTTCTATGCTTTTTTGCTCATAATAAGTCAAAAACACTAGAAACAAACTTCTATCAGACACCCAAATAGGTTTAAAGATCGAGACAGCAATTTCTACCATCTCGTTAGATT
>NW_006431920.1:4538033-4551138 GCF_000325575.1 Pteropus alecto | reverse complement strand
CCCCCCCATTGATATCTTGTTCCTTTATGGCTTATATTCACTCGATCAATTAATTTTAAGGTTCTGCATTATTTATTTCAGTCAAATGAATTTAACTTTGTTGAAAAGCTTATTCTTTGATGCACATGAGGAAAGAAATGTTTAAGAGTCATGGTGGTAGTTCAGCATTTTATATTTTTTTTTTTTTTTAAGTTTATCGGAGTAACATTGGTTAATACAATTTTTTAATTTTCAAGTGTACATTATAATTTGACATCTATATATTCTATTGTGTGTTTACCATCCAAAGTCCTGTTTCCTCCAGCTACCATATATTTGATCACCTTTACCCACTTTGCCCTCCCCCTACCCCCTATATTTGACCCCCTTTACCCTGTCTACCTCTTCCCTCCTCCCCCACTCCCTACCCTCTGGTAACCACTAGTCTATTGTCCATGTCCCTGAGTCTCTGTTTGTCCTGTTCATTTGTTGCTTTTAGGTTTATATCCCACATATAAGTGATATCATGTGATTTTTGACTTTTTCAGTCTGGCTTATTTTGCTTAGCATGATTATCTTGAGGTCCATCCATATTGTCATTATTTTTCAAAAATCCAGTTTGTGCTCTACTTAGTACTTGGACGTACGGTCTAGAATAACTATCAACGTTTCCTTATGACTGAGCCCCATGGCACTTGGATGTTGACAACTTAAAATGGATAAAATCGTGTGCAAGATTTACCCTGGAAATTTAAGATTGGTAATGTTTTTCTTAAAAAACAAACCCTTGTTTTTTTAGGAAATGCATATGGAAGAAAAGAAGATTCTTGTCTGCAATTTATGCAAAAATGACTCAAAAAATGTGTGTATGTATATAATTATAATATGTAAATTTAATATATAAATATATGTAGGAGAGAGCGAGAGACAGATAAAAAGAGAAATGCATGTTACATTTTGTGAATATATAGGAATTCTCTGTATTAGTCTCTGTATTATAATTTTGCAATTATTTCAATATAAATGTTTTAAAATTGACAGCATGAAAACTTATACAATCTGACGTCCAAGACTGGCATCCTCATTAACTAAAAAAAATAAACAGTGAACTGTAAAAATCTGTTTTTCACTTATATATATTTAACAATCTCAGATAAATGACAGCCTTTACTTGTATAGTTAGCTCACGAATAATAAATCCCCTGGGAAAGAGAGGCTTTGGTTAAAAGTCAGGTATGTTACATTAAAACAGAATAAGGAAGATCTAAATGATGTGAAGTGGAGCTCTCTGTGATCATAGGTGAGGTCAAAAATTCTCCCCACCCGCTGTTCCACCCCATGGCCTCTTAATTTCCTAGCCCTATTGTAGTAAATTGGGCAGAACCTTAGTAATAAGTCTGCAAATTTTTCCAATTTTTTCAACAAATTCTTCCCACCCAAGAGCCCTCTGCCTCCAGTTTCCCTGTCACCACCCAGAATAGCCACTTGCTGGTGGACGGGCTGACCCATGATTTTTAACAGAAATTTATTATCTCCTAAGTGTTCCATCAAATGCCCTACATTTTAAATATGTTATGTCTAATTGTGGATGGAAAGGCTTTTTTGAAGGAGTTTCAATTATTAGCAAGTAGTGGTAGAGATACTGCTGTGCGTATGTCCTAAAATCACGTGTGGATGGCCTGAGTCATCTGTTACTGCCGTCATCACAGCCTCATCCCTCATATTTTAATGCAAGTTCATTTTTGAACATTTCTTTCCTAGCAAGAGCATTCATAAGCTTTTCCTTTTCTAAGAATTCATTATCTAAATTAGTTTTTAATAAAGCATAAATACAGTATTCACAATACATCTGCTAAATTTGAAAAGATGTAGGTTAGGAAGACTCGTTTGAGGTCTCGAATGCCACATAGAAACTGTGATTTGGAAGTCTGGAGTAAAATTATTCATTGTAGTCATGGAAGAATCGGAATTTTAGCTGATAAAACAGAATGGCAGTTGTGGATGTGTAAAAAATGCCATTAAAGAAATGATTATTAAAATAAACTGCTTATTTAGGATTTATCATTTGAAGAAAACAGGAACTCTCAAACACTATCCTACTATTATCTTGTAAACATAGGAACAATGGGACATCTGTAAACCCAATTTATTTTTTAGATAATAATCATAATGAGTTAAAACAAGATTAAGGAAGATTTACCCAAAACACTCAGTAGAAAAAATACTTCCTAAAATAGAAAAATGTATAAAATTAAAAGATACAATCATTTAAAATAATTCTGATATGAATAGAGAATAGTTGTCATTTTCACTTTTTATAGTTTAGAAAATAAAACAATGAAAACTTTATGTAAACATGTACATAAAAACAAAATTACCTTTTATATGGGCTATGATATATCCAATGACACACAGTACTAGACATTTATTATTCAGTAGTAGAAATAATATATTAGAAAGTGTGAAACATTAATCCTTCTGTCCACTAGCTTTGTGAGTGTTGGCAAAGTCGACTCTTTGATGTTGTTTCTTCATTTATAAAATGGAGGTGAAGTGCCTGGAACATAGTAGACACTCAACAAATGGTAGCTCCAGTAGTTATCAAAACAGTTAACACGTATTGAGTGTTCATTGTGTGCCAGACACTGTGATAAGAGGTCTAAACACATTAGCTTAACAAGTAGAGTCATAGTGGTGGTAATTGAAATCTTAAAGGATGCTAGAGAAGTGATAAAACAAATTTTAAATTTACTAAAATAATACTGAATTGTAAGAAAATAAAATCTGTATCTGAAGGTCTTCACAGGAAGAGAGGGTCAAGGGCTATATTAAAGTTCAGGGTATCCTGAAGCAATCGAGCTAACACCCTTTCTCTCCTAGGTGCTTTGAGGGGTACTCGGCCTCTAGCTCTCCCACTGAAGCATTGTCATTTCTGGTCCTGAGATGACTATGGCCTCCAACCAACTCCAGATCCTCCTATCCTAAGAGTCCAAGAGTCCGAGTCCCAAGAGAGAGCCTTTGACAAGTAGGTCCCACGTTATCTTCCTGATCAGGGCGGGAGGAAGGAAATTCTGGCTTACCCATCGTCTATGGAGAGAGGGGACTTCTCCTTAGAAAAACATTTAAACAATACGTGAGGAGAGAATGAGGTTTCATTGTTTTAATGCCCCAGTATAAGAAATAAAACAATCTGTGGGTGGTACGATGAAAATCAAAAAGTACATGATCTAAGGATAGGAGTTTAAGCATTAAATTGTAAGCATTAAAATCCTGCAGAGAAACACAAGATATTTTAGTGTTATCACAGCTCTTCTCAGCTCCATTAGCTTGAGAGTCGATTAGTGACAACTGACATGCAATTATAATAATGACCATCGTGTCAGAATAATTAACCATCGCAAGTCTATTGCAAGCGCACTGCTCTTATTTGCAGTTGCAGTAATACTATTCCAGGACTTTTCTCACTGACAGTACAATCACGATAGCTTCTTAAATCTACATTTTTCATTTAAACCAACGAAAAACCATTTGCGTTCTAAAGCATACATTTCCATATAAAGACTCAAAGACAAGATCATTAAATTTCTAAGACATATTAATTGATTGCATTTTTATTATTAATGGTGTTTTCTACTAGTAGAATTTAATTTTCTCCATATTTTACATCCACAGCTAACCTTTCGTACTATTCTCCTAAAGTCTGCATTCCATATAGGCCAGTATCTACATTGTAATGCTTGTACACCAAGAATATTAGACATCATGGCATACTCTTTTCGCTCCTTACTGTTGATCAAAATAATACCCTGCTCAAATGCTCAAAAAACAAAAATCACTCTAGTGATTCCTCATAATATTGTTCTCATCTCACTTTTTTGGGGGCGGGGGGTGGGGCTTGAAATGCTCTTCCATTCATCTCAGTAGGTCCATTCCCATTTATACATCAAGGAGACGATTCAAATGTCAACTCCACAAATTATTCTCATCTCTCTAGCCTCAGTCAATATTCTCTTCCTTTAAAGTCCCAAATTAACTTACAGCAGTTACAGCAGTTAACTCTGTCTCTCTGGTTTCACCGAAATTTATGTAGGTCCCTTGGCTCCTTTATAAGACTAGAAGTTCCTAGAGTATGGTATCCGTATCTGATACCAGACTGGCTATCTTTCCTCTTTAAACAGCTTTGCTGAGATAGAATTTATAGACCATAAATTTCACCCACTGTCTGTATATAGTGTGTGTGATTTTTAATAAATTTATAGAGTTTGACAACCATCATCGCAATTCAGTTTTACAACTTTTCCATCACCCCCTAAAGTTCCCTCATGTCCATTTACAGTTAACCAGGCTCCAGTCAACCACCAATCTGTTTGTCTCTATATATTTGCCTCTTCTAGACATTTCATATGAAGAGAATTATACAGTATGTAGTCTTTGGGATCTGGTTTCTCTCAATTAGCATACTATTTTTTGAGGTTCATCCATGTCGTAGATGAATCGGTAATTTGTGTCTTTTTATTGCTTTATCCATTCGACAGTTGATAAGCATTGTTTGCAGTTTGGGGCTGTTATGAATACTACTGCTATGAAATCTGCATCCAAGTCTTTTGTGGACATGTTTTATTTCTCTGGGGTAGATTCCTGAGAGTCAAATTGTTGGGTTCCTATTATAAATGAATGTTTAATTAAACAAACAAACAAACAAAGAACACCTGCCTATTTCCCAAAGTGGTCACATCATTTTACATGCTCACCAGCAATTGTGTGAGGATTCCAGTATCTCCACATTCTTCCCGTATTTTTTTTTTTATTGTCACTCCATGGGGTGTGGAATAGTATCTCATGTGACTTTAATTACCATCTTCCTAATGACTAGTGATGAGAAATTTTTAATGTTTATTATTCACTTCTTTGGTAAAGTATTTATTCAAATCTTTTGCCCACTTTTTAATTGAATAATTTCTTTTTCTTGAGTTGTAAGAACTTTAAATATTCCAGATACAAATCCTTTACCAGATATAAAACTTGCAAATATTTTCTTCCACACTGTGCCTTGATTTTCATTTTCTTAATGATATCTTTTAAAAAGCAAATATTTCTAATTTTGAGGAGGTCCAATTTATCAATTTTTTCTTTTGTGGATTGTGCTTTTGATGTCAAAGAAGTCTTTGCCTAACCTAACCTGACAAAAATTGTCTCTTGCAGTTTTAGTTTTATAGCTTTAGCTGTTACATTTATGCCTATGTGCCATTTGGAGTTAATTTTTGTGTATTGCGTGAAAAATCAAGTTCATGGTCTTTTTTCATACTGATGTCCAATTTTCCCACCATTATTGTTGAAAAGACTATCTTTTGCCCTGATAACTTTATTGAAAATCAACTGACCATGTAAGGGCTTATTTAAATTCCATTCATTGATCTCTATGCCTACTCTTATTCCAATAACACACGGTCTTGATTATTTTAACTTTATATTACAATTTGAAATTGGGTAGTGTAATTCCTCCAATTTTCTTCTTTTTCAAAAGTGTTTTGGCTATTATAGATATTTTATTCTACAAGGACCAGCTTGTCAATTACTATATATATATAAAAAAAAAGCCTGCTAAGATTTTGAGAGATTGTGTCAAATCCACAGATCAGTTTGAAAACTGCCATCTTATTATTGCATCTTCCAGTGCACAAACATGGAATTTCAATTTCTCTCAGCCATTTTGAGTAGTTTTCAGTGTACTTCTTTTGTTACATTTATTCCTAAGTATTTTATTCTTTGTGCTGCTACTCGGAATGAAATTGTCCCCTTAATGCCATTTTTGGACTATTAATTTGTAGCATATAGAAATGCTTTTTAAAAATCTTGATCTTGCATCCTGAGATTGTGCTAAACTCATTTATTAACTTTAGTAGTGCTTATTTTTGTGTGATTTAAGATTTTTTACATACAGGATCAGGTCATCTGTGAATAAAGACAATTTTACTTCTTCCTGTTCAAATTGATGCTTTTTCTTTATTTTTCTTCTTTTACTGCACTGGCTGAAACTTCCAGTAAAATTTTGAAGAGACTGTGAGAACAGACATCCTTGCCTTGTTCTTGATCTTGAGGTGAAAACGATTAGTGTTTTATGGTTAAGGATGACATTAACTGTATTTTTTTTTTTTAAATAGATACTCTTTATTAGGTTGAGGAAGTTTCCTTCTAATCTTTTTTTTTGAATTTTTATCATAAATGTGTTGGATATTGTGAAATGCTTTTCTGTATCTATTGAGATGGGATGTAGCTTTTGTCCTTTTGTCTACTGATATAGTATTTTACGTGGAGTTTTAAAAAAGGTAAAACCAACCTTGCATCTATGGTATATAATCCCTCTTAGGTATTGTTGGATTTGGTTTGCTAACACTTCATTGGGAATTTTGTATGTTCATTATGGATGTTGATTTGCAGCTTTCTTTTCTTGTAATGTCTTTATCTGAATTTGGTATAAGGGTAATAAACATCTTTACAGAATTAGTTATTTCCTCTATTTCAGAAAGAACTTGTGTATGATTGTATCAATTCTTAAATATTTGATTGAATTCACCAGTGAATCCATCTGCCCTGGGTTTTTCTTTGTGGTACTATTCAACCTGTTATGGTTGAATTGTCACCCAAAAGAATATGTTGAGGTCCTAATCCCCAAGAACTCTGAATGTGTTCACATTTGGAAACAGGGTCATTTCAGATGTCATTAGTTAAAATGAGGTCACATTGGAGTAGGCTGGGCCCCTATGTACTTTTAGGAATTATCTTACAAGATAACGTAATAGTTGCATAACTTTTATGTTAAAAAAACTTATGGCACTGATTCTTTTTTAAGCCTTGTTTTAGTGATAGGATGCTGCTGACTGCCTCATACATTAAGATACACAATTATTATTCAAGTGGTAACATGCTGATTTTAGTAGGAACTTAAAAAATTCCTGTCTGCTCAATAAGTTATATAGGACAAGATTATTGTTTTAAAAGATCTTCTCAATGTCTATGAATTTTTTCACTAATATTTGAAATTGAATATAATTGTCTAAGTATATTCGTAACTCTTACATATAACATTTTAATGATTACTGTATTGAGACTTCTTGATTTGTGGCTCCCTTAAAATCACCTCCATATTTGATCTATTAAGGACAAGAAAAATGATGCGATTATAGAAAGGTGTAAAGAGTGTGAATAGAAGATAGAATTAGTATTAACTGAATCAATGCATATGATTAGTATTAATTGAATCAATGAATCAGAAGGATAAATGAGGACCGCTTCTTTTTAGAAATTACATTAATTTTTTTCTAGGGAAATACATAAACTTTATAGGCAATGCATCTTTTTCCCCTCCTGTTCAATTGACTTTCTATTTCCCGGAATGATGTTTCTCACTGTCAGCCAAGCTCCCTGATTAGTACATTGTTTTTAGATGAGATAACTTGTAAGGAAAGCTCAAGGAGCATATACTAGCAAATTGCTAAGAATCTTCTTTACCACCTGAAAGTCTTTTATATATCTTGTACATAGGCCAATTTTCATTTAAATTTCAAACTCCAAAATAAAATTTCCATGAAGAGGTCCTGCAATAACAAAAGATAATCAAAACTCTTTCGATTTAGGCAGTTTTTAAGTAGACTAAGGTAATCCACCTGCCACAATACAGAGCCGATCAAAACCACCAGCATTTGGATCTCTCCTTGGAAAAGACGTATCTTCTTCCTAGTTATTAGAAGTTCCGTACCAAATTGTAAGAGAGTTTTCTCATATTGTATGAATACAGCATTATAGAATTTAACCTAATTCCTACAATTGAATATAAACCTTGTTCCAGAGTAGAAGCAGAACCCATCATTAAAATTGCATCCAATGACACATGAACTGAAATACTTAACACTCAAAGCCCTTAAAAATGGGCAAACAAACTAAGAAACGCAGTCTCAGACCTAAGCTTTGGGGAGTGAAAAGTACACTCATGACCTTGCTCTGCTGGCCTACTTTGTAACCGTGGGTTCTGCCCTGGGACAGGCAGCTCTCACGCTGTCTGCGCCTAACTCATGAAGGTGCAAGTTTCCATCTCTCACACCATCCAGTTCAAAATCAGCATCTGACGCCTCCACGCAGCAGGTGAGCAGCTTGCAGCAGGGCTGGGGCCCGGAAAGATAGTTCCACAGCCGTGACGCGACCCACGTGCTGCTTCGCCCCACGACTGCCTCGAACGCAGGCCAGTCGCCTGCTTCACGCGTGGTAGAGGACAACAGTTAAGTATGGCAGGGAGGACTCCTACTCTCCACGTCTCATCCGGCGATTGCAGGATGCGTCCACACCTTGCCCTGGGGGCCACCCCGCTGCCACCGCCGCCACACGCGGCTTTCGAGTCCAGCCCTCCCCGAACTGAGCGTGCGTCGCGGCCGCCTAGCCGCTTTACGGCCCTCCTCGCCCCACCTCGCCCCGGCCGCGCGAGTCGCATCGCCAGGTCGCCCATGCTCTTCCCGACACCGGGCGCCCGGCACCCGGCGGGCCGCGGGGACTGTGAGCGTCCGGGATCGGTGCCCGTGCGTGGTGACGCACGTCCGCGCGCCGAGACGTGAGGACGCAGGGGGCTGGAGAGAGCGTGAGTCTCTGCGTCGGTTTGGGCTCGCTGGCGCCGTCGGCTTCTGCGCGGGGTCTTTTCCCTTTTCCGAGGGTCGCGGTGCCAGGGGCGGGGCGGGGGCTGCGGGGCGGCTGTCAGTGTCGCCCGTGGGGCGGGGACAGGGTAGGGGTTGGAGGCAGTGGCTTCCGCAACCTAGGCACCCTCGGTGGGTACGAGAGTGGCGTGGGCGTTTCCTGGCGCGACGCTGCCGGGGTCGTCTCTACTCCCCCATCTGGGCGACTTTAGGTTTTCGGAGGGTGGCGTTTGCTCTGTGCTTGTTAAAGGATTGCTTTTGAAAGCCGGAAGTTGAAAGTTGAAAGTGATGTTGCGTCAGCAGCAGCTTGCAGTTTCAAGTGCTCTTAGAACAGTAACTTTATGTTCCCCGAACAAGTGTGGCAAACGCTACCGTAACCCGAGTAGTGGTATTTCTCTAAACAGGAGGTAGGAAACTCATTTAAGCGAATTTAACCCTTTTCTGCCCAGACCTTTAAAACCTCCAAAACGGATCACCTGCTTGCTTTTCCATACCTACCCTTTCGAAGAGTCGGGCTGCTATCAAAATGAATTATTGTTTAGTCTGGATTGAGTCATCTATATGTGTAGGTCCCTTTGCCGTACACTCAGTGACAGCTAGATTTTCTTCCTCCTCGCATTTTTTTTTAATTCTTTGGAATTGCTTTTTAAAAGTCTAAAGTCTCACATTTATGTCTTTTTTTCTTTCTTTTTTTTTTTTGCTGGTTCTTATAAACTAAAGACATTTAATTTGCTGCTGGTGTGGTTGGGCTTGGGAAAGAGGTAATGTTAGGAAGAATAGCAGTTCGTTGGGTCCCTAAATTTTCCAAGGACTACTGGCATCAGCATCACCTGGGAACTTCTTGGAAATGCAAATTTTGGTCTCTTACCCCAGACTTACTGAATCAGAAATCTGTTTTATTTTAACAAGCCTTCCAGTGGATCCTAGTTGATCCAGTGCACCTAGGTGCTAAAGCTTGGGAATTACTGGCGCAGTGATAAAGAACAGACATTTGGTAGTCACAGAATGGAATTGATGGAATGAAGAAGGTAGGGTGAATAACTGGCCTTAGCCTTAGAGCTGAACCGTATTATGGAGCAGTGACTTGCAAGCATGTGACAGGACTGAAGATATTTCTATCCTTATCTTTCTTTCCCATATGTCACAGCTCCATGATAGCAGAGAGGCCCTCATCCTATCCATCCCCCATACCTACGGATTCTGGACCCAACACAAGAGTTAGGTTAGATATGCCTGCCACCTGCTGTTTTTTCAGATCATCAGTTTACTCAAAACTTTTCCCTTCCTTTTTCAGGGGGCCAGTGTGGGGGGAGAAAGAAAGATTCAGGACTCGAAGCAGCTGCCCCAAAGCCTAGACTCATTCTGATGTTGAGAAGGGTCAATGCTGCCCTGGTCCAAACCACAGAATTCGATTATAGAGCACAGTGCACACAAGGCGACACCATGGCTCCTGGATATTGTGGGTGAGAGAGTTTTCAGATACACACGAGTCACTTTGGATATCAGCTTCTAGAAATAATGTTGGTAATGGTACCACTAAATTAACCCTGTCCCATCATGAAGCATGCATTGGTCAAAGGCCCCATTTTTCTTGTTCTTTCAGAGATCTCTAGCAGTGGTTTGGGGTCAGGCAGACCCTGCTTTGAACCCGGCCTCTGCTATGTACTGATTGTGTCCATTAGACAAGTTAACATCCTCCCAACCTTAATTTCCTCTGCTATAGAGTTGGAATTATGATGTGTTACTATGCAGCACATCGAATAAAGTGAAATAAAGTGCAAACTATGCCCACTGTGTGTGAGGCATAGACGTTCAAATGACTGTGCATGTTGGACAGGGGGAAAGATGGGTAGTTGCCACCTCAAAACTAATTTTATCTTATTCATTTCCTCGTTGTCATGAATGAGGTAGTTTTATTATTGCCTAACTGCGTGGCTTTGCTTTTTAAATACCTCAAAACTAATTTTATCTTATTCATTTCCTCGTCATGAATGAGGTAGTTTTATTATTGCCTAACTGTGTGGCTTTGCTTTTTAAACGATCCAAGATGTTGAAGCGAAGTCAAAGCTTTCGCATTATTGTGAATGAGAGAAAGCAGACACTTGGAGAAAGTTAAAACTGTAAACCTGGTAGAAAACACTATTTTCAGTTTTATTACTGTAACAGAGCAACTTCCATGAGTTTTTGAGGTGCTTATTGGAAGGCCAAGGTCAGGGGGTGATTAAATATCTTAGGTAATGAGGCAGTCAGTTACTGAAGGGGACGTTATAGGAGATGAGCCCTCCGTAAAAACGTGCACCAAAGTATAAGAAAATACTGTTAGCTCTGAAATACAGTTATTTTTCACCATGGATGGTTAATGATAACTGAAAATTTTTATGTCTCATTTTTTTTAAAGTGATAAAAATTCCTATGTATTTTTGTGTATATAGATTACATATGAACAGGAGCATGGAACATCCTTGAAAGGAGTCATACTAGGTCATAATTTTGTAACATGCAGATGAGGATAAATAATCTGTATATATATGTAAAGTTAGATATGTGCGTATACATATAAACTTTTTTTTCAAAACTTTAAAAATATAAAAATGTTTTAAAAAGATAGATTCCTGTTATGCTGCATTGATAGTCATCTAAGCAGGGGACCTCATATTTTTAACAGGGAACCCTGTTTAGCAGAATCTTCCCTGTAGCGCTGAGAGGCTTTAAGACGGAGGCAGAAGGGCTCATCCTGAACCTCTTGTAGTGACACTCAGAGGCATGTCCCTGGAACCTTGGAGTCCAAGACATTGGGTATGAAACTGTTCAGCTGAAGGATAGGATGACCTAAAAAAGTCAGGGCATTATGAATTCTTGTGAGTAGGGAGTCACAAACTTGTTCCGGAGACGACACCTGAGGTTTTCAGCATTGTCAAACATGTAGTATAGCTTCTCAAGCAGAGGAGCGAGTGATTATTAAAAAAAAAAAAAAAAAAAAATCCAGCCTTCAGTCTGACCCATATTTTACAAAAATAGGTATTTATGCACATTTTTTTGAGAGATCATCCAACCTTTTTCAAAAAATTTCTCCAAGCTGTGACAGCTGTATCACTTAAAGCTATTTAATATTTTAACTGGCTGTTGTTTAGCATTACAAATGACTCAAGCAAAAAGGAGCAAGGAGTCAATGGAAATACTTTACTTGTATTTACTGTCCTCATTTTTTTGTTGTATGAAAGCAGCTGGTTTGCATTTATATGGTAAAGGATTTTTCGTAAAAGAGTTAATTTTTGGTTAATAGTAAGCTTTCATAAAAATAATTTTGAATGCTAAGTATTTGTTAGACTGTTATTAATAGCAGTAATAGTATCGCATTGTCTTTTCACACTTCAAGGAGGGTTTCCCGGTGACAGCTGGAGTGTGGGGGAGGGGAGGCACTTTCAATCAACCAGCTGCTCTGTGCAACATCAAGATCGTGATTTCAAAGCCTGTGGATAATTTTGGCTGTATTCAGAGAAGAAAATGTATCAAATTTCTGGGAAGCAATAGAGAGTGTGTAGGAGCCCTTTGGGATTTAGATGATAGCCAACTAACAACATGTGCATTCAGGTTTGCATGTTGGTGTTATTTACCATCTAGTTTCCTGGCCATTGTTACATGCACATCGTAATTATAAAACAATAAAGCCTATTTCTGTGGGGGGAAAATGCTCATTACTTTATGGAGCGAAAGGGCGAATAGGAAACAAACTTTAGGGGTGTGCTACGTATAGGGGTGTGCTTTCATATATTTCATTTATTCTTCACAATGACTCTAGGAAGTTTGTGAAGTTTTCCTCGGCTATGGATAAAGGAGGTCAGCAGGATTGAGTAATATGATTTGCCTGAGGCCACGTACCAGTCAGCAGTGGCATCCAGATTTGATGGTAAATCTGGCTTCAGCTTAAGGAATGTTGTCATTGCAACGGCAGCTGTTTCTCCATGGTGTTAACTTGCTTATGCATTTTTAATTCAAAGTCACAACATCATGATAGTCATGAATGAAATTTATATACATATTATAATGACTTCAGATTTATATAAATGCTATATAGGGGAGTGTGTGTTTTGGCAGCCACTTCTAATTTTGGACTTTTTATTGAAAGTCTCTAGGGCAACACTGTGAAAGAAATTTTGCTACATTTTTCATGTTACATATACCAGCAACTTGCAGTTATGTGTGTTGTAATAAATCAGTTGTGATTCTAACTTGGAACAAATGTGGGAATAAATACTGTGCACAGTGCACATGTAGTAGAAGCCTCCTTCATACCAAAGTCATGAAGATTTCCTCCTCTCTCTTGGGGTGTGTTAATTTTGTAGTAATCAGGAACCTTATAGATTCCTGAATTTCCAGCTTGTAGCTGTTATGTCCACCAAGTAATGGCTTAAAACAAATCCTTTTATTATCGCGAGATGGCTCCACCG
>NW_006431920.1:4531097-4537980 GCF_000325575.1 Pteropus alecto | reverse complement strand
CCAGGATTTTCTTTGTTTTTCTCTCTCTACCCCCACACCCCATACAAAACTTTAAAACTTATTTTTACTGTTTTCTAAACATTCCTTGAACCTTTGTATACAGTTCTATTACATTTCTTTATCACACTGTAATGTTGCTGTTTGTGTGTCTGCTTTTCTTTCTAGGCTACGGTTGCCCAAAGGACACTGCTTCTCCCTTGGTAGATGCTCAAATATTATTAAATGAAGGAATATAGACAGTGAGATATAAAATTATATGCTTAATGCTTTTATCGCTATAGTTTCACATTCATTGGTTTTTTCCTCTGGGCTCATGACTGGAGAAACGTGATGATTTATGTCTATTAATGACTTGCATGATAGTGAAAAGTGAAGAGGTAAATCTTTCTGCAGAAAAGCATGCAGGATACCTCCATGCTCCTTCCCAAAGGCTGTAAGATCAAAGAGGCTCTTATTCATTTTTTTTTCTCTTTTTTTCTTACTTTTTTTTGAGTGGATGAATTTAATTGATTCATTGTCTGAAAGTTCTAGTGAGAAGTTTTCATCAAGTGATAACATTAAATGTTTAGACTAGTCCATTTTCAATGAAGAAAAAAGGCAGAGAGTACAATGTTTTGAAAATCACTTCAATCATTAGAAGTTTCTTTAAAAACATAAGCTAGTATAAATAGAAGACAGATTTTAGACTATCAGTTTTCCTTTTGAAATCGCATTCTTCATCCAGTGTCCAAGTTTACACACTAAGTATGTGACTCCGAGAGGACTTTGTCTTAGGTATGCAGAAGTTAATCTTGCCCGCACATCCTTGGCTCTGTGCAGTCTTTTTAGGAATATTTAAGAATAGCATGCCTGTAGCACGCCTGCCCCTCCACGTTTTGGGTCCCTTGTGAGCTACAGTGTTGTACTCAGAATGAGAGCTGGCGATCTTGAAGTAAACTGGTTCTGCTTACTAAGCACTTTAGTATTCTGGGTGGGGCTCTTTGACTACAAACAACAGAAACTGCATTAACTAGGTTATCTAGGTAACTTATTCAAGAACAAGAAGCGACGGAAAAACCAGATCACCAGGTCTTGGTAAAGGACAGCACCTAGGTGAGCTCTCAAGGTTTGGAAAATTTAATGCTCTGAATGTTAATTCTCTGAATGTTGGCTTCAGTTGTTGGTCTTAGTGTCTCCACATGTTTCAATTACAGGGAGAGTCATCATTCCGGCTGTAGTCACCGGCACCCTGACTGTTGGTCCCCCAGGGCCACATGCAGTGGGGTGGGAGGTGCAGTTCTGTCACTGAAAGAGTGAGGTACTGATGCTGGGCATGCAAAAAGCCCCAAGCTGCCCCCACCACGTAGCAGGGGACATCCTTTGTGCTTTCTGGGAACATAGACAACCTCTCTGAAGTCTGGTGTGCTTTCCCCGCTCTCGACTAGTTCTTATGCTGGGTAGACATCAGTTACGTAAATAATTCGCTGACAATCCTTACACAGATTGAATGGGGAGGGGGCGGCTATCACTGTTTTATTGATTTTAGGTGGACAAGTCTGGCATGGCGCGAATGCGGGAGTGGAATTCCTTGAATCCACTGAGGGGGTGACGGTTGGATGCTGCCTTCACGGCTCCCCTCGTGCCTCCTGGTTTAAGGACCGACGTCTGAAGGGCTGTCAGTCGGAGAACTTTAATGAGCCCTCATTACACTAAAACTTGTAGTCTGTGAGGGAAGGATCGGCTCATGATTGATACTGGGGATCATAAGTGGTGATGGATCAGAATGGGAGTTGGCACTAACTCATCTCGCTGCGGAGCGAAAGTCAAGGTTATACACAAAATCCAGTGGTTTCATTTTTCATGTGTAAAGATAATCTAATCATTTCTGTTAAGACTGTAACACTTCAAAAAAGGAGAGAAAAATAAAAATTTTGCCATCTGACATATCCAGATTTTTTTTTTTACTAAAATGGTGGCTCATTAAATTCTCAAATTTAAAGATCTTGACAGAAACTCTGGTTTGAGATTTTATTATAAAATTTATTTTAATTGAAAGAATTTCTACTTTTCACATATCCCATCATATTTTTTGAAAAAAAGATATGTGTAATTGAATCACATGATGCAGTTTAAGGATGTAGGGTCATAGAAATCCCAGAAAAATGTTAATTGGTTACTAAGTTATAAAAATACTTTGAAGCTATTTCAAAATTTATTGTTGAGCCTGAGTTTATTTATATGGATTTCCCAGTTTATATTTATATATATAATCTCAATATCATCTCATTTAATTCTCATAACACCAAATGAGCCTACATTATTTCCTTCTACAAGTGACAAATGGCAGTGAAATGACTTTCCTAAGGTCACATAGACGGTGTATTATAGAGATCTAACCAAAGACTATGCCCTCACCACCGTCCTTTACCTCATACGTTAACGTTGCTAGCCCTGTATATCATTCAGACAAAGAGCATTGGGACATTTCTTTTCCCAGACCCTATCTATTTACCCCAGTTGCCTGACAACTTTGTGTTCGGAAACGGTTCAAATGTCCTATGTTATCCATCATCTCGTGCTTCTGTTTGCTGGAATGGGGCAACAGCTCCTGTACTGCAGCAGTGTGCTCTGGGAAGCTTTTTGTCCTTTATGTCTTAGTGCAAGCAGCCTGACAGCCTTTCATGTTGAATTCCGCAAGATTGCTTTTCACTTAACAAAGCTGAGTGTTGCTTTCTAGGTGAAAAATAATTAAATGCTTTTAAAGATGTATTTGATTAACAGGAAGCCGATCTGTGTAAATTAATTATAGCTGTAATGATGTCATAGCCTTGTCTTTTATCATTAACCAGGTAATTGACCAGAAGTTTAGAAGCTTATTGTAACTGACAGTGGTCTGACCTTGTATTCTGTCTTGAAGTGAAACATGCACAATGCATGTAAATGCACTTTGTTCACTGAGATGCATGTATTGTCAGAGCATCTGATCTTGGGTTCTTATTTTACTCTTCCTTTACTACTTTGATGAAATTGGTATACTCTAACTAAACATTATACTAGATTCTCTTACTAAAAGCACCTGGCCAAACACAAATGTTGTCTGTGTCATTGAATAATTACAATTAGACATGAAACCTTGGCACATTTGGGATATATAGTCAAATAAACAAATGCCCCACATTAAATGAATCTTGTTTTTTAAGTTCCACGTGAAGGAAGTTAAAACAACTTTTGGTAGAGAAGACATAAAAGTAGGAACCATATTTGAGAGGTTGAGAAACGGTTTGTCCCCTCTTATTCTAATTTGTTTGAGAAAGTTGAGAGCATGTGGTATTTTTGATATTTGAGCGATGAGAGTAACTTTGCAGAGTTTTGTTAAAGAATGGGATTACAAGGATAAAACATGAGTGGAATAATAATGGCTAACAAGCAGCAGTTCCTAGATGCAGGTTGCCCTCCCTCCTGCACACTTTATACCAGTGGCATAGTCAGCTCTGCTAGAATGTGACACAGCCATTCCTAAAATCACCATTCTATGCAAAATCATGCACTGAAAACCACAGAGCTTAAGGCGCAAATGGTGTTAGCAAAACATGAAAAATCTTTGTCAGTGGTATATTTTTTTTAAAAAAAGGAACTTAATGATAGCACAGTTTTACACGTTAAATGATTAAAAAATACATAAGTACTATGATAAATATGGCACTTTACCTTCAAAAAGTCCTAGATTTTGCTTGTGAAAGTGGTTGTTGGAAGGATTGCAGCATGTGAATTATTGTCAGCGGAGGAAGGAGGGTTATCCAGAGTTGGATGGCAAATCATACTGCAGATGTGAGTGGGTATAACTCAGTAGGCTGTGAACTGAGGTAGCTGGTTTGAGGTGTGCAAATGTGTACATTTTGTGCTTTTCCACGCAACTTGCTCCAGCTGGCTGCAGTTTTCTGCATTCACCTGGTGCTTGCTGATGAATTTATGCATAATCGAATGCGAGATTTGCATTATGTTCAAATTGTTCCCTGATATATTAATTATATTTGAACAAATTTGTAGCAGAACTAATGGGACTGATTAGCTTATACTTTCCTATATTTCATGTTTCTCTGCTAACAGCATGTGCACGAGGCTTCCCTCTTTTTAAAACACCTTTCTTTTATCTACTTTTTGTCTTTCAAAGCCTGGTGCAGGTGAGGAAGCTTACCTAAAGCATTCTCTGAATTGGATTGACTTAACGTTTCTGTATTGGCACCTATTTCCACATTATTTGTCCATTTCCAAAAAGTGTCAGTTGTAGATGACATAGGACACGACTTAGTAGTAAAAGGGGAAAAAAGCAACCAAATAGCTGAGTATCTCGAGGCTGAAGAAATCATATCAGGTTACTAGGGTGAGGAAGCTTACCTAAAGCATTCTCTGAATTGGATTGACTTAACGTTTCTGTATTGGCACCTATTTCCACATTATTTGTCCATTTCCAAAAACTGTCAGTTGTAGATGACATAGGACACGACTTAGTAGTAAAAGGGGAAAAAAGCAACCAAATAGCTGAGTATCTAGAGGCTGAAGAAAACATATCAGGTTATTAGGTGAAATTAAGGGGTGTGTGTGTGTGTGTGTGAGCGTGTGAGCTTCAATGGGAGGCAGTCCTTTGGGTGAGACCTGTGTCAGGGCCTCTAATAATATGCGGGTGCATTTCTGCAAAAGTCATTTTTCAAAGGCGAAATGACATGATCTAACCATGCAACATTTGGAGATTTGGCAAAACACAGGGCTAATAGTTGAGATAGTGATCCTTTATGCCAGTCATTTTTAAAAGGTAGAAAAAATGTTTTTCCTCTCTTTGGCTTCCCTCTCACATTAAAGTTTACTTTGCAGTATAGGGTCTGGGGGGTGGGTGGGTGATACAATGCCAAGCAGGGCACATTTCACACATATACCCCGCCCCCCCAATCTCCCACCTTTCCAGAATCCTTTCCAGATGCTAGGACCCGGTGGGACAAAGTCGGAGAAAGCGTGGGGGCTTTCATTGCTTAGCTTTTCTATTTGTATATTCCAAACGCGAAAAGTTATATTTGCATTATTGTTACTTCTTTGTTTTTAACTTGATTTTGAAAACTGATTTCCTGTTGATTCTTAAGCTATGACCGTGTAATAACGATTACCAAAAGAAGCGAGATACTTTGCACTACTCTCTTACAGATCTACAAATTGAATTGTGTCAAAGAAACAATCCCATCTGACAGAGTAAAAGTCTTAGGTAGTGAGATTTTCTGCATATGAAATAGTTTCAAAATGCGTACACATTTTGGTATGTTCGATGGAATTCGCCAGTGGACCTTTCTTAATGTCCTTCCTAATTCTTTCGGTGATTGAACTGCTGAATCTGTTATTAAAAGACTGGGAATCACTTCCTGTTTCAGCTCAGGCGAGCATAGCTTGGAAGTCATTCCCCTGTCCTCACAGCAAAAAAGCCTGAACAAACTGAAAATCAAGGACTTTTCTTTAGGTCCATCAGAGAATTGAGGTCACAGGGCAGACTGCCACCCCGAAATCTAGAGAGACAGGCTCACGTTGAGAATCACAGTCAAGTTCATGTAAGAGAGGAAGAAATTCGTTTTCCTTCTATACTTCTGGGGCCCTGTAAACAGGACTGACAAAAGACATTAACAAGAGAGAAGCAAGTTTATTAGCGTGTGTGTTGCTCATCCAAGTGGGAGTACCCAGAGATGTGTAATTCAAACGAATGGTTAGGATCTGGACTTGTGTAGCATCTTAACAAAAGAACAATAAGTTTTTTGAGAAGTGACCAGAGAAAGGAAAGGACTCAGTTTCTAGGGCAGCAGATAATAGGAAGGCAAATATGTGAGGGATTAAATGGAAGATAAGGGCCGGTTAGTAAAGTTTATGTAGCTTCCTCTGGTGCCAGATCTGAGGTTGTCCCTGGTGATTAAGCTCATCTTCCTGGTGGTGGTGGGGGGTGGTGGTGGGGACATCTTCGCAAAGTGTCCTGTTTTTAGGCAAATAGGGGAGGGCATCTGCATCTTCTCGGTGGCCTCCAGCTCAAAATAATCCTTATGCCAAGTGGCATATTTTGGGGTGACGTGTCCTCTACCCTACAATCAGCTTACCTTAAGGAACCGAAGCTACTGAGCAGTAACCAGTAGGAATATTTCCGTGGTAATTCTGATGAATTGCTGGAGTCTGAGTGTAAACAAGTGTTAAAAACTCTCAACTTTTCTGCAAACAAACCTGACTAGCGACTTTTTAACAGTAAGGACACTGGAGCCAGATTGTCTTTGTGAAAATCCCTGCTCATCTATAAAATGGGGAAATAATACCTTGTTCGTAAGGTTTGGAATATCGAATGGGATAATGGCACATGGCCTACTACCGAGGATGAACTGTGTGTGTGTGTGTGTGTGTGTGTGTGTGTGTGTGTGTGTGTTTGAGTGAGACATGTCCTCTGAGGCAGGACATTTGGTGAATGCATTAGGCACCGGCATGCACATTTATCTCCAAGGGAACTGCAGCCTGGCCATGGCTTATTTGAAAGATTATAGCCCTGAGGAAAGAAACACATTGATTAGCATTGACCTGAGGTTTATGAGTCCCAGGACCCCTGGCCCTTAGAGGAGAATGACTATTTGTAGCATAGAAGGATGGGTCCCTTTGTATTAAAAAGGAAAAAGCTACAATGCATAACTTGGTGGCAGTCATGTACTTAAGGCAAGAGGAGATGGGGATTTAGGGAGAATCCAGTTCGGCCCCGGGTGGGCTCTTTGGTGAGGAGAGTTCAGTTGGTGCACTATTTTGTCAAGCCCAGGGGGAAGGCCAGGGTCTGAGACAGTGACTGGATTGGAGAAAGAGCCGGAATGTATGACCCGCTTTGTAGGAAATAGAAATATGTCAA
>NW_006431920.1:4510612-4530561 GCF_000325575.1 Pteropus alecto | reverse complement strand
ACACCCCCCAGGGAGAGCCTGACAGGCAGCTTGGAAAGAGAAAAAGAGAAGAAAGGAGAGGAGAGGAGAGGAGAGGAGAGGAGGGGAGGGAAGGAGAGGAAAAGAAAATAAGGAAGAAAAGAAGAGAGGGAGGGAGGGAGGGAGGGAGGGAGCGAGGGAGAGAGGTTAGCCAGGGATTTGGCTCTTTGACCACTATTTTAGAGAAACTGAAACGGTAGCAAATGAATATTTCTGTTTAAGTCATTTAATGAGTGTTTAACTAAAATTTAATGAGTATTTGTTGTGTGCTTGGCATTATTCTAAGCACTTTGATGCCGTAAGTCATTTAATCTTTACAAGGATTCTAGGATCTAGTTTAGCTACTATTACTGCTCCATTCGACATAGCAAGAAACTAAGGCAGTTTGGTAAAGATGATATCAGGCCTCTGGTGACACCCTCTTGGCGCTAGTGGACCACATGTGTGAAAGCATTGTGGGAGATAAGTAAGCATTGACATGGTCAGGGAACCAGCAGGACCCGAGCTGGGCGTATGCAGGTCGGGGAGGAATATACTGGGTTGGGAGGAGTGGGAGGAAATGTCTGGGGTCAGACTTGTTGCCTCCAATACCTACAGTTCTTTGCCCGAATGCTTTCTTTGGCCCCTGACACCTGCTTTGCCTGCTATGGCAAGCCACAAGTGATGGGGCTTTAAGGCAGGCCCCTAGTCTTTGGGGGATAGCGCTGAGGCACAACTATACGAACTCCCTGGATAACCAGTGGGGTTAAGCTCTAGCCATTCGTTGGGATGACTTGCTTGAAAGTGCACACATTTCCGGCAGCCTCGCCTGCCCTGTCTTGCTTCTCCACAACGCTACCAGGGTATTTGTTGCCTCCCAAATAAATACTTGCACAGAAACTCTTGTCTTGGAGTCTGCTTCTGGGAGGATCCCAGCCTGTAACAGTGATGCGTGATAACAACAACAAATAGTTACTGTTATCAAGAGTATGCTAAACGAATCCTCAAGCTCGATCCCGTCTGATCTTGGAAGCTAAGCAGGGCTAGGCCTGGTTAGTACTTGGATGGGAGACCACCAAGGAACACCAGGTGCTGTAGGCATTAAAAAAGTAAAAATAAGGAATTGTAAGCTGACAAGGTCCTTGCAATCTGTGAAGTCAACCAAGGCTTGCCTTGCCCAAAATAAATAAATAAACAAACGAATCGTCATACCAACCCATTTTACAGATGGAGAAGCTGAGACATGGCTTGATGAATTTGCCTAAGTAACACGCTCGTGAACAGAACAGCTGGGTGGTCTCATTCATGTCGGCCACCTTGACCAACCCCTTGGCACCAAGCAGATACCCAGAGGCAAACGCTGTCTGATTGGGAGAGAAGCCATGGGAGAGTACTAGGAAATAAGGCTGAGTACTCCGTGTTTTAAATTTAATTACTGGGCCTTCAAGGGCAAGGTCTCCTGTTCTGCCAACAAAGCCACACAAAGGTTTTTTTTGTTTGTTTGTTTCTGTTAGCTGCTGCTTGGGTTGGATTTGTGAAATTGAAATGTCCCCACCTAATCTGGATTTTCATACTTAAGTGTTTTCCCAAAGTTAGGGAGGTGCAGAGAGGAGCAAGGCCCGGCCACCCTGGTAAGGTGCCACCAGCCTGGACTTGCTGGTGGATGTGCGTGACTCTGGGAGGAGTGTGGGGGAGGGGGGACCTTTACGCTGTTCCCCTTTCCTTGTGTTTTTATCCCTGAGAAATCCAAGGCCAGGTGACTAAGAGGCCCTGTGCCATGCATGATTTTTCCGATGCCAGTGAGAATGCTCGAAAGCCACCTAGCAAATGAATAAAAGTATGTGTGTGCATAAAAGAACTCCTGTTTACTGCAGAATCTTCTGTCACTTTTCTGGTGACCTAGAAGGTAACCTGGGGTACTTCCATTTCTCCCAATCTACATTCTTTGCCACCCGATGGAGATTTAGCATTGCTGCCTCTCTAATTATGTGCAAGGAATAGTCAAAGCAACTTCTAAACTCTGAAACAAGGAACAGTCGTGTGTACTTTGGCCTTTTTTTCCCCTGAGCCTAATAGCTTTGTCCCACCAATGGTATGTGGTCAGTATGTTATTTTGTTGGCCGATCACATTGGTGACCCTTGTAAGAATTTAGCCTCTTCTAAGTTAGAATGAAGTTAAACTTTTCTTCATCAGGCGGAATTGATAGATTTCTTTCTCTCCGTCTGTCTGTGCATCTCTGGGTCTGTTTCTCTATCTATGCCCCAGTCTGTGTTTGGGGAGAACATTTCAATCCTAAGACTAGACTTTAGCTTTCGGAGCTTCCTGTGCTACGAAGGAACTTGATGCAACTCAACCTAAAGAAATGGACCGTTCAAAAGTTTGATGATCTTGGACATTCAAGACCCGAAAGCTAGGAACAGAACCAGGACAGCTGGCAGAGGCAGCGGAGAAAGCGCTGTCTCACTGGGGAATAGTCTGTCCAATTCATTTTAATCTTCTATTCTTTTTACCTAAAGTTTCGAATTGCCAGGAACCCCCAGCAGATAGCTCACGACTGCCACAGATTCGTCTTTTCCTTTCTCTTCGGCAAAATGCCTAGTCCCTTGGAACGAATGAATTGTGGATCTTCATTTCCTTTACGTAATTCAGTTGACCTTTAACTGACACATGCACCCCGTTGTCGTTGAAACCGGTTTAGAGCATCTCTTAAATCTGCCATCCCTTCCTGAGTCCTTTGCCTTCTCCTGAAACCAGTTATTCTTTAGGCTTTTCATCCTTAGCAGCCAGTCCTCAGTGGAGCAGCTAAACTTGATTTCAGTTGTGGTAGTTGGTGGCTTTTTGTTTTCTTGTTTTATCTTTTTAGTTCTTACGCCTTCCTTTCCTCCTCCTCAGTTGCAGGGCAGAGCGGAAGCTGAAGTCTCTGTCTAACCCCGTCTACTTTGTCCAGTGCCACATTCCCTAGTAGTTGAAATTGATCTTTTCCCAGCAGCACTCAATCAATCTTACCACTTCCGGAATATTGTTAGACTTCATAGGATAGAACTAACTGATTATCAAAGCCTGACTTGACAGTTTCTTTTGGTGATTCCATTTACTGCCTTGGGCAGATATTTCCGTGGCTTAGAACAGGTGATCGTGTCATTTGAAACCACTTCCCCATATTAAAAGTTCTTTCATAGCTACCACTCTAGTTTTGCTTCAGTAATTTTTGTGCGTATAAAATAAATTTTATTAAAACGCCTGCATACAGTAGCTCCAAAAATTCTGGTGGCTCTAGAATTTTTGTATTTAAAGGGCTCAGAAGTAGAAATCTAGTTGGAAGTGGGGTGCAGAGTTAGGGTCAAGTGGCCAGGGGACTTGCCTCGAAGCTGTGCTTGCATAGCAAGCACACTGTTTTTAATTAGAGAGCATGTTAATAGGGTATTTTGGGGAAGATGGATTGTGAAGCCTTACCCCTCTCTCCCGTAGATGCTGTCTGCATATTTTTGGACTACACAAGTCTTACCCGTTTTCCCCAAAGTTGCTGGCATACTCTCTGCCCCTAGCAACTTTACTGTTTCCGTCCCAGAATTTCTTCACATTGGTTTGTTTTCTGGGAATTTTACTTTAAGATATCTGTTTACTTATTTTTAAGTCTTAAAAAAGTGTAATTCTCCCCCGTAAAATATATTTTTTTCTAAAACAGACATTATATTTCAGTGAGTTTCATTATTGCCGAAAGCAGTATCTAACTTAAAGTGTCTTGCTCTCTCTTTTCTCTTTGGTAAGCTCTTATTTCTTGTGAAAGGAAGTCCTTTGCTGAATGGTAAGTATTGAAATCTTTACACTTTTAATCACTTTTTTCCCTCACTTATTATTACTCAGATTAGTTCTAATTTAATTTTCCACCCTGTAAGACAAGTAGAGGTTGAACTAAAATTGAAACATTATTTTAGTTCATTTTAGTGCTTAAAAAAATTCTCTCACACCCTCCAAGAAGGAAAAGTAGCTGACATCTCGTTTAGGGATTCCTAGACTGGTGTCTTAAGTTAGAAGATACTATGAAGCAGAACTTAGAACTATTCTGGCCTGCTTCTAGATCACAGCTTGGAATTTCAAAGGATCTTTATTTAACCACTTACAGATTTGGGGGGCATTTGTTATATGCTGTGGAAGTGCAGACCTTGGCTTTCTTGAGTGATGGACAGACAGGACGGCCGGGGCAGTATGGACAGTGGCAGCTAGGGTGGCAGCTGTGAGAGCAGGTTAAAGGGCTCGACAGGTAAGCAGCATCCTCTGGCCTGGTGGCAATCGCTGCATTTGAGCCCTAATCATCCACTTTACGATCATTGTCATCTTGGTTTCTTTGTCTATCTAGGAAAAATGGGATTTCCGTCGCTTTTTAGTGGTTTCACACCAAAACTCATGAAAGGATTTTCACTAAATGGGTAGTTACATTTGGAATGGTCGGACTTAAAATACAAGCTATGGGATGTGTCAGTCACTTTGGTGACCTCTGGAGATGAGAGCGCCCCCGTGTGGCCGCCCTTCTGTGGAGAGGCCCAAACTTATTAAGCACCTTGGACAGAGAAAGCTGAGGGCTGAAATTTGAACATCCACAGTCAGTCTCCAGGACAGAAGCTCCACTGAGCTGCTTCTCGCGTGGGCAACGCTACAGAGCAGGCTTCAGGGTGGGCGGCAGGACAGGTAAGTGATTTTCTTGGCAAGTGCAGTGTAGACCAGGTACAGATAACACAGAACTAATTTGGTCTTCACAGGATTGTGAGAATGAAATGAAACAAATTACATGTAGCGCCTTTGTAAACTGTTAATAATTGCATAAATATTAGTTACTATTGAGGAAGGTACATAAATATTATCAGACCTTGAATCCTAGGCTGAAATGCCTGAAGTTAATCAGATTTAATATCAGCTAATACTTAAATAGTACTAATTATGCTTCAGGTATTCTATACGTTTTATGTATATTGACTCATCAGCCCCATGAAGCTAGTATTATGATTTAGCATCTGTTTTATAAATGAGGATACTTAGGCATACATTAATTGAGAACTTGCCCAAGGTCATACAATTCCAAGCAACTGAGTCGGGATTCGAACCCAGGCCCTTTGGCCTCATAGTCCACTCTCATAACCGTGACATTATTCAGTCATATGGCGATGAAGTACAGAAAGCTGTTATAGGTGAGAAAGCATGATGAGTTGGGGGCAGGGGGTAACATAAGATTGGATGTAAAGCAAATCAGGTCAGGCATTATATAAGTGGATTGGGGGAAGACTGGTAATCGGGCATGATCTTTGCTGGGGTCTGTCACCACATAACTTATGTCCTTTCTCATGGTTGCTTACTTGCCTGGAATATTCTTGTACTTCTTCTGTTGTTTTAGTAGTGTTAAGTCCAAGCTCACCAGAGGTCAGTGTTTCTGCCTCCCACATGGATGGCACTGATACTCAAGGCTGTTGTAAAAGACAGCTGGACGTCACACACTGCCGGAGGTCAGGAAAAGTTTTTGTTTGTTTTCGTTTGGGAAGGTGGTGTAGGAGCGGAAAAAGGAAGAAGGAGCTCTTGTGTATTAAAAACTCTAGGTCTAGTAGCTTAAAATCGGAAAGATTTAGCCAGTTGGCCATAGGGAGACAATCTGACGGTTGCAGCAGGCCAGATGAGACACTGGCCCGTGTGGTTATAATGATGAAGTATAGGAGTTTGGAGAAGCATTGCACAAATGGAGGTCTCTGCAGCCCTCAAAAGCGGAAAATGATCTCAATTCCCAGTTTCTTCTGGAGCAGAGTCTAAGTTGTAGATATTTCCAGGAATAGATACTGGAATATGATTACTGAGAGTGTCACGATATTCATGAAGACTAGATTTCCATTACTTTCTTAATATAATTTGATTCATTTTCATTTTTTATTCATGAAGTCAGTTTTCATGCGATTGTCTTCATTTCTTTGTGTTTCCCTGACTTTAATGTGAATAAGAAAATAGAGAGCCCTACTCTGATTCTCTTTGATTTTATCAATAATGTAGCCATTTAACAGATTTAGATGGCCAGGAAAATTTGTCATTTATGGTCAGCTTATCATTAAATGATTATGATACTCTGATGAAGATCCCACACCATACCCCCATTTACTAATCAATACCGGTAGCTGATGCATCGTGATGAATTGAACGTGGTGTAATGATGTGAAGCTATGCCATCTGCTATTGCATTTAATATTTAAATACTAAGTTTTGAAAGCATAATTTACATGTCATATATACAACTGTATGTATAACAACTATGCGTATTGCACATAAGCTTCGTAAACATTTTGAAATGCAGTCGTGTATTTGAAAAGAGGAAACAAATTACTTTGCAAGTCTTCATTCTTATTTTTCAGTAAATGCAAATATTATACTATATAGTTTTTTATTTTCAAAAATTATCTCGAAAATCTGCATTTTGTAATTGGGTTCTCTTGGGACCTACGGAAGCGACTACCTTTTAGGAAAAATAAAATTATGCTAAGGAGTTTTATTGTATGAACAGAGAATTTTATTATTATTGTGCTGAACCAAAAAGTTTTCAAATATCGGCCCTATTGTAATAAGCAGAGAAAATAATTTCTTATGTTTGGATTAGAAAATCCACGAATGATGAGATTCTTGAGTAAGTTGAAGGAGAGAGAAGAAATGGTCCAGTTCAGTTCATTCCTAGAGAGAGTAGACTACGAAAACGGATAAGAGAGAAAAATACGTCTAGCGTTTTGTGTACATTATAACTGAGTTAACGTGGTATTTATGATGCACTAATTTGTCATCCAGCTCTTGTCATTTTGAAAAGCAGAGGAAGTTTTTATGTTTAGCATAAGCAGTCTGCTACTTCTATAGCATATTTGCTTTGTTTGAAGCAATAAAGTACAGTAACCCTCTGTTTTTTCAAAAAAAAAAAAAACGATTTTGCAGCGTGCATAGTTGCATGTGTTGGCCTAGACCCCGCCCCTGCAATTGATGCGCATTTTCATTCACCGAACACATTGCATCTCAGGAGGGACGGTAGTGCTAAATCTTTGCAGTTTAACCAAGATGATCTCTTTGTAGTTTCATCTTTCTGAAGCCGTCTTTCACCTGAGCTTGTTAAACTGTTTCTGAGAGAGAGAGAGGAGGGAGGGGGGAGGAGGGTGAAGGGCGGCGGGGAGGGAACCCACCCGCACATGAGCCGGCATGGGCGAGTGCTTGTCTGTATGTTAATGTGTACCTGTGACCATGTGTATTTATATTACATTTTAAGCAATGAAAATGTAAGCATTTGCTCATCAGTAGTCACTGGGGAAGTGTGAATCAATACCACTTCATACCTACAAGGGTGGTTATAATAAAAAACTGCATAAAAACAAACACCGAGGATGTGGAGAAATCGGAACCCTCACATTCTGCAGGAGGGAATGTAAAATGGTACAAAAATTTGGAAAACAGTTGGACAGTTCCTCAGAAAGTCAAGCATAGAGTTATTGTATGACTCAGCAATTCTACTCTAGGTATATGCCCAAGAGAACTGAAAACAACATAAGTTCCTACAAAACAAATCCATAAGTGTTCATATGAGCATTATTCATTATAGACAAAATGTGGGAACAGCACAGCTGTCCATCAATGAATGAACAGATATAGTGTCTGTCTCTCTATGTAATGATGTATTACTCTGCCATAAAAAAGGAACTAGTAATACTTGCTGCAACATAGATGAACCTTGAAAACATACTAAGTGAAAGAAACCAGACACCAAAGGCCACATGTTGTATGATTCTGTTTATATGAAATGTTCAGAACAGGTTTCATTTTGGTGTAATGAAAATGTTCTGGAATTAGAGAATGGTGAAAATTTTACCATGTAGTGACTATACTTAGAACCACCAAACTTTACACTTTAAGATCTAGAGTGAATTTTAGGGTATATGAATTATGTCTCAATTAAAAAAAAAAAAGTTTGAGCATCTGGAAAGTCAGGTATTAGCAAAGTCTGAGCCTGAGTGACAGATAGTTGACAAATACTTGCTAAAATACTTGGACAAACCTGCACTTTCTCCTATGAATTTTTAGAGAATATGCTTAAAATATATGGAACTTAAATGAAATTTACCAAAGGCGTAAAAATAGTAATAATGACATTAATAATAGCATTAATTTATCTCAAATATGTAGCAACAAACCTTTAGTTGAGTTTTAAAGAAAAGCTTGACACAATCAAAAAAATCTGTGAATAATTGTAAGATTTGTTGCACTTTTAGTGACATAGAAGGCTGTTTTCAGAATAGCTTTTGATTACTCCCATTAAGACTAGTTTCTTTCTTGTGAAATTAATTTGGTTATTATCAGATGCCAGATTGGTGAGATGATTTATAACTAGTATATTCTTGCAATGTAATGCTCTGAATTCTTCTTGAACATTTAAACCGAAAGTTGAGATATGTACCTCCTTGGTAAATGATAATGATGAAGTATTTCCTACTTTGTAGGTAGAATTGAAAATCACCATAATTAATTTCTTTTTCCTCTTTATAAAACTCCTTTCTCTCCCCCTTGAGACACATTGGTTTCTCAAGTTATAAATTCAGATTCTTTTGTTTGTTCTGGCCACTTAGTTTTTCTTATTACATATCTATTTAATTTTTAATTTCTCATTAAAGGTAAATACGGCTAATTTTCCTATCAATATTTTAAGAAGTCTTCCCATTTCTCTCTGTCACAACCTTGATATAGAGCTGTCTGGTGTGGATAACTACATAATTAAAATGCCATTTTTTAAAATCGAATAGTTCCGGCAAAGCAGCCTAATAATACATTTTAAATGGATCAGAAGTTTATTTCTGTAAAGTTGAGATAAATGTTATAAATACCGTTTTGGAACTAAAAACAGTAAGTGGGATACTTAGTACTGTGGGGAAGGTTGCTAAAATTGTAGGATAAATACTTAGAAATGAACATCTCAGGGATTCCTACCTTTTCAGTTAGTCCCATTTATTGTATAATGTAGATATATTAAAAAAATACTAATCTTGAGTCATTGGGCAAATTACTCATTAAGTACTGACTACATGCCAGTCACTGTGCTAGGCTCTGGGTATTCATTGGTGATCTAAACAGATAAGATAAATCTGCCCTGTGCCGTTTGTGCCGGAGCTCCTGGTGTGGGAGCACCTGTGTAGCTGGGACATAGTGACCGAGGGAGAGACCAGTGTGAGACGAGACCAGAGAGGCAGGCAGGGCACTGGTAATCACAAGCGTGTGGTTATGGTGAAGGGTATGGACTTTATTCCAACTGCAATGATAAGCCATTGAAGGCTTACTGCAAGGGAATCCAGCTGTAGTTTTACAAGTATTATTCTGTGGACAGTGGTTGGTGGGCATAAGAGGAGAAGCAGAGAATGCAGTTAGGGAGTTTGTTGTAATCCAGGCAAATAATGACGGTGACTTAGACTAGGGTAGTGGCCCTATAGTTGGAAATAAATCAATAACGAGCTGCATGGAAGAATTAACGAAGCGTTGTGGGTGGGATTTGGGGACAGCGGGGTAATGAAGGCCAAGGACGTATCAAGGATGTTTTTGACATCTCTGGCTTGAACAACTGGGTACCTGAGATGGGGAACACGGGGGAGGAGCAGAACCGGAAGGGCCGGATGGTCAGTGTTGTCTGAGGCACGTTGCGTGTGGGGGAGGGTGTGTTTATGAGGCGGGTCTGCAGGGACTAGCCTGCCCTTCCTGGAGCTGTGGTCATGGGTTTATGACCTGGGTACAAATTGGACTGAATAAATCACTTCTACCACCAAACACTTCGTACTGGTTTCCAGCTCATAGATAAGTCGCTGTTATTGATCATGCCTTTATAATCTCTCATACAACTCAGCACTTTAAAAATGTCTCTGCATCTAATGGGCAGGACAGTATTCATGTTACAGTCAGTGCTCCCTTGTTGTCATCTGTTGTCTTTGTCCTTGGTGTTCCTGGAACTGTGCCTGCCTGGCCCACAAGGTCAAGTTACAGATTTGATCTTCACGTGGACCAGTTGGATTTTCCATTACCCTGTTACAGGCTGCATCCCTCACCTTGGGTGGCCGACTTGATAACCTACTAGGAAGGAAATTGGGCTGTAGGTGGAGCCAGTATGAAACAATGGCAATTTATCTTTGCTACTTAAAACTCAAACTTGCATTCTATCTCTGCCAGTACCCTAGTGGCCTCTACAAAAGCGGAGCCCACATATGTTGTGCACTTGTCCCATTGACTGTGGTTGTATCTGCCTTCACATGAAGAATACATATGTTGAGAATATAAACCACCTCATTTTATTCATCTTTTCGATTTTCTGCAGCTAGTATTTTCATTTCCTTCCCCAAGTAGAAATGGGCCTTTTAGGTGCTGGGATTGTAAGTGCTTTGTTCTTTGCTGTACCTCTAGTTCTTGGCACAGGGACTGCTATGCATCTGGCACTTGCTGTTTATTAAATAAATGAGTCATAGAAGGAACGGCCCAGTGGTCATTCTGTGAGGGGGGACAGTTCAGTTTTCAGAAACCTAGAGATCAGGCAGACTGTGTACTTCCTGTAAGACGATGTCCCTGAAACCTACTGAGGAATCTCAGCTGAAGAACATAACTTTAGGAACCATCCTGATTAAAAGAATTACAGAAACCATGAAGGTGAAGTTCCACGAGTGTGTGAAAAAGAGAAGAAGGACAGATGAAAAGTGAAAAGCAGAGAAGAGGGGGCCGGGAGGAGGGCGACGTCATGGGAAAGCGCGGTGTCCCAGGAGAGCAGCAGCGGGGTCCACAGTGGGAGATGCACCGAGAGTCCGGGAGGGAGGCGAGCAGAAAGGGACCTTCGGATTCGGGCAGCAATAAAGCAGGTGTAACGTGAGCCTGGTCGTAGTGTGAAACATGATGGGGGAAACGCCACTCCCTTTCTGTTTGAGCTCTTCATCGCTCATGATTCTGGCCGAGGGGGAACTTTTCTTAAGCAATAATTAGTTTTGCTTTTCCGCCGTCCGTAGCCTGGCCTCCCCAGGACATCGTTTGTACCGATACTTGAAGGGTTTATCTGCGATTTCTTGTAAGCTGATTACTTACCGATCAAGGCCGTGTTTTTCCATTGATCCTATTTCAGGTTACGGCGTTTGATAGATATAATTATTTAGGAGAATTGCAAGAAAGTTACAGTAGCTAAAGAAGATTATATTCAAGGCCAATGTGAAAAGTAGAGGAGCTTTTCCGTTGAACTTTCATTAAATTCTCTACAGAGACTGCTACAGAGCTATAATAATAAGCCCATGACAATAAAGGGACCTGGGTTGTTCTGGTAATGGGGAGATACACACATACACACACGTAAGTTTTTCCTTGGGCATTTCTTTCGGGGTTATGTTGACAAGAATTCATATGGGGGAATGGGGAGTACATTTGAGCCTTATTAGGGTGCTACTATCAGCAGAGCCTTTTGCACATAAGTGAGGTTTCCTTATAGTCATGAAAAAAGTCGCTGCCATTTATTCAACACCCACCTCGTCCCAGACATATTACAGTTATCCTGGGAAGAAGGTATTATGCCTAATTTACAGTGAAGTAATTGGAGTTCAGAGAGTTTTAAGTAATTTGCCCTAAGTCGCAGGGCTAGCAAGTGGGAGAATCCTGCCCCTTTCTACTCGAGAGCCCGTGCACTTTTCAGCGTGCCGTCTGAACGGGCATCTTTGGGGAACCAGAGAGTTACCCGTTTGGGCAGAAGCCAAGAAAACTCCACAGAGAAAATGGAACCACTAGATGAGCACCCTTTCAGCACCCCGTCTCCTTGTCTGTCTGCTGACTCATATCTGCACCTGACGTTGATGTTACGACAGACATGTCATGTTATGAAGGACAAGGCTCTTCCCTTTAAGGACTTGATTCTTTTGTTTATCTCTTGCACCTTTAGTCTGTGTCTCTTTCTTTACTACTTCTGTTCATGAGCATAAACCAGTTCGTCACCAAAGCAGATACTTTCTGTACTGGTTAGTAATTGCTTTATAACAAACGACCCCAAAACTTGGTGAAGTCAAGTATCATTTATTTGGCTCGTTTTTCTGTGGGTCAGCAAGTCAGGCACGGGCTCAGCTGGACTCACTCACACATCTGTGGTCAGCTGCTGGTCACCTGCACAGCTTTGCTTCTGGGGCATTAGCTGGCTAGTGGCCAGGGCCATCAGGGTGGCTGGCTACCCTGGGCTTGTCCACATGGTTGTTCGGGAGGGTTTCAAGAGGGAGCAGAAGCCTGCAGATCGTCTGGGGGCCTAGATTCAGAACTCTTAGAATGCCTTTTCCTCTGTGTTCTGTCAGCCAGAGCAAGTCACGAGGCCAGCCCAGGTTCAGGAGAAGCAAACTGCTGAGCCCTGGGACTCTTCTCCATCAGTGGCTCCAGTCCACCCGATGACCATGCTCACACCACCACTTAGGCTGGATCCAATGCTAGGGACTGGGTTCCCTCGGTCACTGCATTTAGAACACTGTGTGGCAGTTGTTAGTTTACTTCTCAGTAGAAATTGAGCTCCTTAAAAACAGGGGCGGTGTGTCAATGCTGGATTTGGCACAGAATAGGTAACTTTTAAAAGCTGAAGTTTTTGTGAAAATAAAGTATTCCAGCAGTTGGTACCTAGCAATGTGGAATGGAAGATAATGTATACTTGCACTTTAAAACTTGCTTGTTGACATTTAAAAACTTTGGAGCAGACTCTACTATATGAAAATCAAATGTTTCTTTGAAAGAATAAAGGGGGTAAAGAATCCAGACCAACATTCTGAGCAGAAATCATTATTAGATATTTATGTACTGCCCTCGTTTTTATTAGGTTACAAGTTGGCTTAAAAGGAAGACAAGTCATGTTTTCATGGCATGTTTGTCAGAGGAAGCATAACCATCCATTAACTGGTCCCTTGGGATTTGGGATAATATTTCTATTTTAGAATGTAATCCGAAGAAAGGACATCAGCCAGTGTCCCGGAAGGGACATTACTCTGGAAGACACTGAGAAAAAATGTTTCTGATAGATGAGAGGTGGGATATGCATACTGTAAGCTCATTTTTAAGTGAGTCTGTCTTACTGGCGTATTACCGTTTAATTGGTGGATTTTCACGTGCATTTTTATATGTTTTAGGTTCAGCTGTCTGTGTACCTCCCCGGATTCCTAAAACAGCCCATTTTCCCATCACTGGGTTGACATCTAACCATGCAGAGGAGAACAAGAGGACTTAATACTGGGCTCCTTCTGCTCCTTTCTCAAATCTGCTACGTTGGGGTCAACAATATCCCTCCTGTCACCCTGGCCGCGTTGGCTCTCAACACCTGGTTTTTCTTGAGTCCTCTGAAGCCACTGTACGGCTCCTGCCTCAGCGTGGAGAAGTGTTTCCAGCAAAAAGACTGGCAGCGCTTGCTGCTTTCCCCCTTTCACCATGCGGATGATTGGCACTTGTACTTCAACATGGTATCTCTGCTGTGGAAAGGAATAAATCTGGAAAGAAGACTAGGAAGCAAATGGTTTGCCTATGTCATCGCCACGTTCTCCCTGCTCACTGGGGTGGTGTACCTGTTCTTGGAATTGGCCTTTGCAGAATTTATGGATGAACCCAGCTTCAGAATGAACTGTGCTGTGGGTTTCTCAGGTAAGGCAGACACATTTCTAAGGTGGCATCACGCCTAACGACAGTACGGGAGGTGCGGTTGCTTTCCTTTGAGGAAGCGTGGGTCCCCAGTTGGTGAGGGAATGGAATTCTGAGTGGTTAAGGGCTGCTGGGGGTTGGATTTGGGAGCGGAGGCTGATTGGCGCATAGGAGGCACAGAGGTTTTGCTATGATTTACTCTTGGGCAATTTGGACGACGTTCTGCTCAAAGGTGGTTTTGTAGGAGATGTGGTACTGGAATATGCATCGGCTCCGTGTGGGTGGGGTCCAGGAGAGGCCCCAGGTGTGTTCGTGATAGGGAGTTCTCCAAAAAGATGATATGCCTCTTAATGACTAAACGCATCCCACCCTGCCATGGCATGCTCACCATGTTTTAGAAGCCATGACCATCATTCCATATCGCTCACGCTATTTAATTCATATAACAGATTCATAGGGAGCTGGCATCATCTTGGTTTTGTAGATGAGGAAGCTGAGACTCAGAGAAGTAGGAAACTTGCTCCAGGATACACACCTCACAAGTGGGGGAGCGGGGATTCGAATCCATTCTTCATGACGTTCACCATGTGTTTGCGTTGCTTCTCACTTTTCCCCCTCACTAGTTAAGTTCCTTTTTTTTTACGCATATATCATAGAACTGAAATTGCCATCAGGGTTTAAATTAGGTGTTTTAAAAATCAGAATGCGAGGGGGGCCGAGGGAAATAGTTTTGAAACAGAAGGAAATCTAACCTTTCCTTCCATCTTCCCCGCTCTCCTTCCACCTTCCCTCTAAGATGCATCCTCCTGCATCTAATTGTGGGAGAAGAAAGGAAATCCGCCTGCCTTCAGCACGTCTCTCCACAGAGGTTCGAAAAACACACATTATTTGTCTATGTTTTTAATGGAGTTCAAATTCACATGACATGAATTAACGATTTGGAAGTGTACGATTCAGTGACATTTAGTACCATGGCCGGCATTCTATCCTCGTTTTATGTGTTACATGATTAGTAGTGTGCAGAAAGTCAGTATGAACTTCTGTGTTAAGAGACATGAAAAGAAGGGTGGCCTTGAACACTGTCCTTCTGCCAAATGCCGGGATGACTTATAAGGAATGGAGCAGGTTTCGAAGCAAAGAATTGGATGCAATCGAATAATCATTTTCACATTCAACTAGTTTTCTTTGCAAGTGTTGATTGATTACCTCCACATTTAGATTGTTGATATTTGTATGCTCTTTCTTCTCTTTTAGGAGTTTTGTTTGCTTTGAAAGTTCTTAACAACCATTATTTCCCTGGAGGCTTTGTCAGCGTCATGGGCTTTCCTGTACCCAACAAATTCGCTTGTTGGGCAGAACTTGTGGCGATTCATTTAATGGTGCCGGGGTAAGTGTTTACTCTTAGAGAATACAAATGAAGAGCCCGATGTTCTATGGAGAAAGAATTGCAATAATAATGAGGTAACCAGTTGTGTTTTACAGTGAAATTTATTCTTTAATCATATGGACAGAATCGAGCTTAATGGTTTTAATGTCAGACATTCCCGAGTTTGAATCCCGTCACCTACTGTGCTGTGTAATTTTGGTGGACTTGTCTTAGCTGAGTTTCCATCTCCTCACCTTTTAGGTAGGAATAAGACAACCCAAGATACAGATTTGAGGATCGAGATTAACCATCTTATCAGTTAATGAATTCGAACAATAATAATCCAAAGAGGCACATAGAAACCGCGCGATTATAAGATTTAAAAAAAATCACATTGGGTATCGGGCCAATGCCTTTAAGCCATTTTAGTTGTGAATTGTCTTGGCAATGTAACTCTTTAAATGAAAGGCTTTACTCCCAACCTCGATATGTAAAACGGACCAAATCCTAACTGTTTGGGGTTGAAAGAAAGCATGGGGCCCCATTCCCTTCGCCTTAGCTCTCTGTCGCTGTGGCCGCCTCAGAGGTATCTCCATAGGACCCTAGGACTCCAAAGAACACAATTTGAGAACCATGACGTTTATGAATCTTTGACAGACGAGGACGAGGAAACTCAAGAAGTTGGGAGACTCATCAGACAGCTCCTGGTAGACACCGGACTGGTTAGGAAGGACTCAGACCTCCTGACTTCCGGCTGGTGCTTC
This sequence comes from Pteropus alecto, assembly GCF_000325575.1. Taxonomy (NCBI): domain Eukaryota; kingdom Metazoa; phylum Chordata; class Mammalia; order Chiroptera; family Pteropodidae; genus Pteropus; species Pteropus alecto. Next base: position 4,514,774 of record NW_006431920.1, on the reverse strand, counting down.
TGCCTGGGGTGCTGCGCTTTTCCACTTTGGTTCCTTTTTCTGCTTTCTGTTTAGAAAAAGGATGGCGAATTGTGTTATTTTTCCACCTCTTTCACCGGCTTCACTCATCTCAATCTGTATAAGGCAACTGGAAGCCCATGGTTTGTTTATTTTTACTCTGGGGACCTGGACACTGAAGAAAGGGATTTGAGATTCAGAAAGAAGGGAAGGTGATTTTCTCGCTGCTGGCTTTTTCAGACAGGAGTTTTTATTTTGCTTTTGGTTTGTGTGGATGTTGGGTGTTGTCCATCGCTCGACAATATTCTCCTCGGGCCCAGCAGCCTTGAGTCCTTCTTAGATGCTAATTTCCCATCACGGGCAGCCATTGCCAGCTGGTCTGTAAAAGGCAGCGACGTGGCCACCAAACACCACTCATTTGCAACTGTATTGTTATTTTGTGACAGTTCCACAAAGAAAGCCTAACAAAATCTTCAAAGTTTTCTTTGAAAAGGGGTCCAGTAATGTGTTTGTCCCTTAACCGAACAGCCCTCTCTATACCTTGTCACTCATGGCTCCCTGACTTGCTTGATGTGACTCGCTTCTCAATGTAGATGAGACACTCTTGAATGTGACAGCAACACCCAACATTCATATGAAAATCACTCCCTTTGGTACTTGAACTTTTATTCTATAATGAATCCTTTGAATAGCAGAGCCTTTAATATTCTCATGCAACTATTTCTGAAGACTCCCATCATGCATTTTATTTTTTAGGGTCCCCCTTCCATGGAAAAGGCACGGTTGTATTTTCAGGCAGTATGCTTATTCTGCATTTAAGGACCTGGGAATTAAATGAAATTTCTTATCTTTGAAGTTTGAAAGGATAAATCTTTTGATTGTTAAGATTCGACTGCTTTGAATAATAAGCTTCTGATATCCAAGCATCTACTTATGCATGTGTCCAAATAAAGACTGAGCTAACCGCGGGTCCAGGGAACCTAAGAAGCACGTGCTCCTTCGAGATGGAGCTGGAAGGATGGGAGAAACCAGAGCTCTCTTTGCTCTGCGTTGCTGTTCTCCTGGTGGGTTGTCAATTAGAATTTTCACCGAGAAAACACTGTAAATCTTGAGGACAAAGCCTGCTTTATTGTCGGACTTAATGAGCTGCCCTTCGAGAGATAGAAAAAAAATCTGCCAGGCAAACACTTGGTGGACCTCTGTGTTATATGAAAGCCATGGAATTAGTAATTTCCCCTGGTTACGGAGTTTGGTGGAGGGCAGCGTGTCCAGAGAGCCGGCCATCAAGCACTGGGAGGAGTGTGGACTTGACCGCATGGCGAAGTAATCACACATCTTTGCTGCTGCTTTTGCTTGTCGCAGGACCCTTGTGTGGACCTTGTTTCAGTGATTGCTTTGCCTTGTGTGCATGTCTTGGGACCCTGATAGGTGACCGTGTCCAGAGAAGTGCCCTGTGCCTGAGTTAGCCCAGGAGGGATGTGTACAGGCTACTTCAGGAGGCTGCCTGGCAGAAGGAGTGGGAATCCGATGCCAAGTGTTACTTTCTAGCCCAAATTATGAACCTCTGCAATTTCTCTATGAGCCTAAGGCTCTCTAGTCTGAAAACTCAAGCTCAGGGAGAGATGAACATTACTCAGAGTAAGAGAACCACTCAGTGACCACGCTGGAGACTGTGGTCAACTGTGAGAGGACCAGGCTCACGGACCAGCTGTGAGACCTCAGGCGCGTCACACAGCCTCTCCGAGCCTCGATTTTCCTTATCTGTAAAATGGGAATGTTACTTATCTGGTCTGCTTCATGTCACTTTTAAGGAGTCAAACAGGTAATCCATATGAAAGTGCTTTATAAATGATACAGTACTTAACTCATCATTTTTATTATGAGACAAATCACTGAAAATGTGCATCGTCCCTGAAAGGGACGATACTTTCTTTCTTTTCCTCCTAAAATGAATAAAACCAGCTGTTATTTAATTTTTTTTGTTTGAGTTCTCTCTTCCCATCTCTTGCTTCCCTACTCGACTTTTCCATCCTGAATGATGATTAGTGGTCTGAAAATCCCCCGTGAGCTACTCTTAAACACAAACGAAGCAGGCATTGACCAACTTTGGACTCTAGGCAACTGTTTAGTACAACATGGAAGTTCTGGAGAGGTTACACGCTCAGCTTTGGGTGCTGCCCCACTGCCGATGTTTGAGGAGAGTAATGATTCTGACCCTACTAAAAACTGCATGGTTAGATTGGCCAAATGAGAGAAAAATAGATTGAATATAGTTTTTGCTTGTTCCAGATTTTTAATTATGAACCTTTAATTATGTTTAAACAATTTTAAACATAAGTTGCTGAAGCTTTTGAAAGTAAGTGGTAAATATCATGACAACTTCACCCCTAAAAACTTCATCAGGTATCTCCTAAAGATATTCTTTTGCGTAATTACATTACTGCTGTCATACCAAACAAAATTAATTGTAATTCTCCAGTGGTGTCTAGTAATTAATTGGTCCATATTCAAATCTCTCAAGTTTTCAAAATGTCTTTTGTAACTTTTTGGGCGGGGAGGGGCGGGCATGAGGTAGAACCAGGATTGAGTCAAGGTTGACACATTGCATTCGATTATTATATTTCTTCGTTTTCTTTTACTCTAAGGCAGTCATTCCACCTTTTGATTTTTCCTTGACATTGAAAATGAATGTCACAGATATTTTTTGAAGTGGTTAGGTCTTTTCTAGAATGCCCCATGTTCTAGATTTGTCTGCCTGTTTCCTCGTAAGGTTACTTAACTTCATCCTCTGACCCCCGCATTTCTGTAAGCTGGAAGTTAGGTTTAAAGGGTTAAACTGGATTTTTTTTTGTCAAGACTACTTCGTAGGGGTGATACTGTACACTGCATGTTGCATTACATCAAAAAAGCCATAATGCCAGATTGTCCCTCTATTAGGAATTCTGAGTTTAATCACTTAAGGTTGTCTTCATTGTAAGGGTACATCTGTCCCTTTGTAATTGGCAAGTCATCTATAGGGTAGGATTTGTACATCATGCAGATAGTTTGTTCTCAATAACCTTTTTCCTTATGGTTTAGTATCTATCCATCATGATCCTTGTCTGAATTGGTTATTTCATGGTGAATTGTGAAGGATGATTTTCTGATTCTATCATTCCATTTATCATATGAGGTTAATCCAGAGTTGGAGGTTAATCACCAAAGGCAAGGAATTGAGGAAGGTGAGTATTCTGTCAAGGGCAGATCTTAGTTTTGGGGGCTTGGAGCCCCCCAAATTTTGTGGATTCTTCGTAAGAAAGAAATACAAAATTAGAAACAAAAGAAAAAATTTTAAATGAGCAAAGGAAACTCAACAGTGTATGAATTTTTAAGAGCTGACAAATACTAGAAACATTACAAAATACATAAAAATAATATCGCATTAACTTCCTGGCATGCGTCTCTAATATTTTCCCCCGCAGGTTTTGCTTCATATTCTTTGATTTCTTCTTCACATAACAATAACTTGGAAATTGCGTTTCTGTAGAGAGAATAGCGTAGTGTATCAAAGTCAGTTTTTTATTATAGAACATTTAGAAAAGCTTTCACAACTTATCATGTAAAATTTTAGAATTGTTATATTTGGGGAAACCTATCAAGTTTATTTTTACATACGAGCTATAAAATTTCAGGGCTTTTAAAGTTTTCTTGTGTGGTTTTCTTTTCAAGTTTCTTGACTGTTCTTTGAGTTGATTTGAGTGTCGTAACGATCTTTAGTGACATAGTACAAGATTCATGTTTTCTTCACGGGTATCAGTACTTTGCATTGTGTCAATAAGAAATATTACTTATGGTTCACTCTTCTACATTGACCGAATTACCAGAAATCCAAGAACTTATTCATTACTTCTGTTTACAGCTTTTGATGTGATTTGAAAATATTTTTTATTTGAGAGCTGCAAACACAGGAATTCTGATAAAGTTTGTTTTGCATGATTCTCAGAAAAGAGAAGTGGATGATGCATATAATTTAATGTACTGTGTTATCACGTATATTCCTGATAGAGAACTTCTGTTTCTCTTCTGTTTTAACTACGTATTGATAGGATGTGACCTCCACCTACAGTTTTACATGCTCGGTGGTTGGAAGAATTTTCCAGACTCTGGGTTCTGACTCAAGCCGAGA
>NW_006431920.1:4501726-4510587 GCF_000325575.1 Pteropus alecto | reverse complement strand
TATAGGCCTTAGGACCCTTGAGAGGGCTGCAGGACTTTGCTCCTGTGCTTCCTGTTAGAATTGTCGTTAAGGACACACGGTCGGTATTAAGAGCATTTCTGGAAACCATTTCTACACAGCATTGACTAACAGTGACTTCACCCTGTGCTGAAATGACTGCGAACCACATAAATAAGCCCCACTGAGCTGAAACTTAATGTATCTTCAATTTGGCTTCCCTTTAGTTGAATCCCCAAAAATGTCTGTGACCAGTCAGTCTAGTGCCGTCACCTGACCTGGGAGGAAGCACAATAGAGGGGAAGCTTCAGTGGAAAGAGATAGCAGTGTTAGCCGGGGCGGTGAAGATATCTCACTCTCACAAGTGTTACAGAAACATATGACCACGCGAACGTGTCGTTTGGAGCCCTCCCACAGCTCGGGCGGGCCCCTGGCAGGTGAGGCGCCTAATGTTTCACGAGCTTCTTGGAAAATCTACCTGTGGATTCTGTCGAGAGGATTATCCTATGGGGAAGGGAAAGTAATGAAACTGAATGAGGCCTGTGAGTTATAGGCAGATGGAGGGATGAAGAGTGGAGGTTTCGTCGAGTCTGAAAACCGAGAGAGCTGTGCGAATAGGAACTGGTATCAGAAGCAGGACATCTGAGTTCGTTTTAACCGAGGACGTGGTGCGGAGCGTGTTGGCGGTGGTGTGAAGCTTTGGAATGATAGGAGAGAAAGTCTTTGGGGTCATGGAGGTTAAGGGGTTGCAAGCTTTAGGTGTCGGGTGAGTTATCTACATGGGTGGTGAGATTACCCAGGGGTGGTCGTGGGAAGTAGGGTAGAGATGGAGACAGCGACGTTATTCCAGAGTCTTCCATAGATGTCAGGAAACCATACTAAAGGCAGATAATCGATAGCATCCGTATTAGTTTCTTATTGCAGATGTAACAAATTTGGCGGCTTAAAACAACTGAAATTTGTTTTCTCATGGTTTTGGAAGCTAAAAATACTAACATGGGTATCACTGGGCTGAAGTCGGGGTGCTGACAGGGCTGTGCTCCCTCCGGAAGCTCCCTCTGGAAGCTCTGGGGGTAGACCTCTGTTCCTTGCCTCTTCCAGCTCTGGCGGCTGCCAGCATTCCTTGGCTGCGGCCGCATCACTCCAAGGCCTCCAAGGTCATGTTGCCTTCTCCTCTCCCATCTGTGTCAAATCTTCCTCTGCCTCTCTCTCCTAAAGACACTTGTGATAGCATTTAGGGCTTATCCCGCTAATCCAGCATAATTGCCCCATCTCATTACATTTGCAAAACCCTTGCTGTGAAAGGTACCATTCCCCGGTTCCAGATGTGAGGATATCGTTTGGGGGTCACATTCATTCAGCCTGCCATACCATCAAAGGTGGATAGAGGATGGTGAAATAACCAAAACACCAACCATGTTTGTCTGGGCCTTTGGGAGTGTGTCTCTCTTCCCTCTCCCTGGCATGCCCTTTATTCTTTTCTCTTTATGAATTCCTGGTTGTCATTCAAAACCCAAATCAGTATCTGTTCTGTGCTGCTTTCCCTGATTCCTCCAGCTAGAGTTTATTACTTCTTTGTCTTTGCTCCTATAATGTAGATTTCCCTACCATAAGCACTTTCTCCATTATAATTTGTTCTTTTTTATTTTTTTACTTCCTCTCTAGGCTAGGAGCTTCTTGAGACTAAGAACTCTTTCTTATTCATCTTTGTATTTTAATCATCTGCCTGACGCATAGTAGGCACTGGGTGAATATTTAGGTTGATTGAATGTAAGTTAAAGAACATCAGTGTGATGGTTGATTTTATATGTCAGCTTGACCATGCCATGAGATGCCCAAGTAGCTGGTTAAATGTTATTTCTGGGTGTGTCTGTGAGGATTTTTACAAAAGAGAATACCATCCGAATGCCATCTGAGTGACGCAGGTGCCCCTCCCAGTAGTAGGTGGGCATCATCCCGTCCACTGAGGGAATGAACAGGACCAAAGCACCGAGGGCCATGTGCCTCTGCCTCTCTCTGCCCGTTCGGGCTGAGACGTGGGTCTTCTCTTGCCCTTGGGCTGGGACTTACACCACTGACGTTCCTGGTTCTCAGGACTTTGGGCTCGCACTGGAACATTTACCACTGACTTTTCTGCATCTCCGGCTTGCAAGTGACAGAGAGTGGGACTTCTTAGCCCCCGTAATCCTGTGTGCTGATTCCTTATAATAAATATATATATCTATATATATGCATATAGATATCTATATATACACACACATACATACATAAATTACATACAAATTAACTAAATAAATTGTGTGTGTGTGTGTGTGTGTGTGTGTGTGTGTGTGTGTGTGTTATTCATCCTATTGGTTCTGTTTCTCTGGAGAACCCTAATACAGTCAACGAAAGGACCTATAGTTTCTCTGCTTGTTTTGGGCCTGAAATGTCTCGCTAGATTCCTTTATTACCTCTGACAGGTATTTTAATTTTACTTTATATTTTTCAGTTTTTTTTTTTTTAAGGTAAGCCAATATCTCATTGTTTCAGAACTTGAATTCTCACTCAAATGTAAGGCGAGAGTAATCTTGTGCAGTTTTGAATTCAATCATTAGTAAAAAAAAAAAAAAAAAAAGAAGATTTGTTCTTTTTTGTACCTTTGCTTTTGGGGTCCTTGTTAGATACTGACCTGCATCAGTAGTCTATCACAATTTAGTGACAGAAACACATACCAACGACTAACTGAAACAAAACAGAAGGCAGAAATGTTAGTCGAATGAGAGCAGAGAAACACAACAGGAGGGTTATTAACTCTGGTTTGAGAAACTGGGAGGCTTCGCAGAGGAGCAGGGTATGTGTCTTATTGCCTGTTAGGGGATGACAGGGCAGACGGTGAGGTAGACCACTCTTTACTATACGGATAGAGAAAAAAAAACCAAGAAGCATGGTAAGTTGACCAAACAGCAAAGAATCTGTCCACAAATACTGGGCGATAAAGCTAGTGAGCGGCGTTCCCCCAAACGTGTTCCCTGAGATGCTCCCTGGTCAGCCAGCTCTGCACATATGTGCTCTGTGTTCCATTCCAGTGGACACAGGCACATGAACGTGTGCAGCGTTCGGACGAGTACTGCAAGAGAAAATCAGGTTAACTAATGAGTTTCCCAGATTTACTTGATGATGGCACTCGTATGTTTTAGCACCAGCTTGAAGCAATCTCTACGGAACGAGTGTTCTTGAAGCTACATTTTATAAACAGCAGGCAAGAGAGTCAGGATGAAGCCACATCGTGGAAGACCTTAGACGGCAGGCTAATAAATTTAGGCCTTGCTTATAGCCAGATGGACACACAGATTTGGTTTCTGAAGAGGAACAGCCATGAACTGATCTGTGGTTTAGGAGAGGGGGCCAGGGATAGAGATTTGAGATTTGGTGGCAGGGTTATAGTTAATCTGTTGACATAGACTAGAGAAGAAACTGGAGACGAACTAGTGAGACAAAGAACAGAAGAGGAGCGAGTAGATGGGGGAGAGTTCCCCAAGGCCCACTTGACAGTCCATGGGTCATAATAGTGATGACTGTCGTGCACCGAGGACTTTCTACATGCCAAGCACCATTATAAGCTCTTTATGTATATTATCTCATATTGTCCTGACACCTGTCTTGTGAGGGGTCATTATTTATCCCACTTAAGAGATGAGGAAGTTGAGGCATAGGACATTTTAAATACTTTATTACGGCTACTCAAATATCAGCTAGTAAATGAAATAGCCAGTATTTAAGCTTCATCAGTCAGGCCTCTGAATTCATACTCTAAAACTAGTGTTTCTCAAATGTTTCAGTCATAAGAGCAAATTAAGAGTCTCAAAAATGATTGAGGGCCCCAAAGAGCTTTAATTTATGTGGATTATATCTGTCTATATTTACCATATTGGAACTTAAAACTGAGTTAGAAAATTATTTATAATAATTAATTGAAATCCATACCATTTACTAATAATAATTCGTTTAAAATAACAATAGTAAGCCTAAGTCCAATATGTATTAACATAAATGATATTATGAAAAGTAAATAAATGTGTTTTTCACACCAAAAAAAGAGAGACGAATAGCAATAATGTTTTTGTAAAACTCTTTGATGTCTGGCTTAATAGAAAAAAAATAACTGACTCCCATTTTTGCTTCTCTAGTTAATCTGTCGAAACATATCATTTTGGTGAAAGACAGTTCGACCTCACAGATGTGTCCTTGGAAAGAGTAGGAGGGAATGTTTTAATAGCCATTTCAAATAATTGTGGATATTCTTTGTACTACACCAAAACTCATCAAGTGGTAGTTTCCTAACGATTAGTTCAAAAGTGGAATCCGAAACCACTTCCGTGAACCCTTCTGGACTCTGTTATATTAAAAACCCATTGTTCTATCTCAAACTTTGAATGGAACTTTTGCATATATATGGTTTTCTAATATCATGTATCGGTCATTTGGAAATACTGATTCACTGAGTATACAGACCTTATAAATAATGACAAACTTAATTATGCAATATCAAAATATCACATTTGTTAATATCTCTACCAATCTCGTCAGCAATGTCATTGAGTATTAGGAAGCTGTCAAACTCATGGTGGTTGATAGAAATTTTCCAAAATTCTAATTTTCACTTGAAAGCTCAGATTTTATCACTGACAATAAATACGGTCAGTTGTTTATTTTGAAGGCTCGCTTTGTTTATTTTTGAGAAAATGTGTGCCATTTTCCATTTATCTAAGTATAGTCTGTCAGTTTTTTATATTTATTTTTTGACATGGCAGAGAATGGTTCGTGCAAACAATGGCTAGTTTATCTCACAGCTCAAACAACCACACTAGTGTTTTTCCTGGAGACGAGCATTTTACTTTGATGTACAGCTGAAGTGCTTTATGCAGATTTCCCCTTTTGTCACATAGCTAAAGAGGCAGGCAGAGGTGCATAATGGGTTTAACAAGCATTGGTTTTCCATCTATATTTCACAGTCACATCTTTTTTCTTTTCATCTACTGAGACAGTTGCATGTTTTTAATAAGCTGCGATGGCAAGTGTATATAGAATTGATACCCTTTGTCCTATATCATAGAAACATGTTTTTACAGCCTGTTCAAAAAGTTAAGTTTGAATCAGCATTCCAAGACTGTCTTGAGCAGATTTTGTGAAGTAGGGAGAATTTTTCTTTTGCATTCCTCAGATGTCAGTTTAGACATTTCCTCTCTCCTTTCTTTACAGGCTCCCATGAGGCAGGTTATATGAGTCTTATAAAAGAATTAGTTAATATGTCTGTCTTCCAGGAAGCCTTCAGTTGAACAGAACTCAGGGTGAGAACAATATTTAACCAAAGCGATGATTCTCTGGAGTTAGATTTTATGAGATGAAGATGAGAAATTTGGAGGCAGGGAACTTCCCCTCCCACTAGAATTGGAAGTCTTTGAGGGAACGGGAGCTGTGTATGTAAATCATCCCTCTGTCTCTGGGGTCCACGGCTGTGGAAAGAGAGACCACCCAGCCCTGTCTTGGACAGCTGGACAAAGCAAGCAGGCCCTGACCACAGGAAGAGCTTCGAGCTGCATGGAAGACACGTTGAGAATAGAAAAGACAATTTTATCTGACTACTGTTTTCTTCAGTGATCTCTTCTAAGAGATTTAGTATAACAATTTCTTTCAAAAATGATTAAAAGACATACATAAAATGAAAATAAAGCAGTAGCTAAATGAGAGTATAACCTAAATTCTCAGCTCTTAATTGAGAGAACAGTATATTCACTGTTGCAAAGTTGAAAATATATAAATGTGTGATGAAGAAGACAAGTAGCCCATGTCTCCTGCCCAGAGAAAACTATTAGCATTGTGTCACAAACCCTACCTTCATGCATAGTACTATTTTCTACACTTTCACTTAACTTGTTATAAGCACAGTTCTTCAAAAGCCTCAGTTTTAATGGCTGCATAATGACGCCTGTTTTGCTTCCTTTAATTTATTCTCTCATTCACTGATTTTTGCATACCTAGTTTTGCATATTAATTTCACTGCCTAATCATTCACATTCCAAGTGAGGACATCTATCAGAACATTATTTGCAAGTCTTGGCTCCTGGGTCTGACTATGTCCTTGGAATAGATTCTCAGACATGGAATCGTAGATTAAGAGTTTGAACTATGTTCATGGCTCTTTATACACGTTGCCAACTCACCATCTGTAGTCTCTCAACAGCATACGACAGTGCCCATGTCCCCACTTCCTGGCCAGTCAGAATATTCTCTTACATTTAAAAAAATTTTTATATGTAGCAATTATTTTATCTCTGTTATTTACAATTCTTTTATATAGTGAAATGGCATCGCTTTTTTTGTTTTTTAGTAAGTTGTATTTCCTCGTGTGTCATGTCTATCTGTATCCTCTACGTATTTTCCAGAAGCTATGCTCGTTTGGTGTTGAGGATGGTAATCTTAAATTCCAAGATTTTCTTCTTGTTCAATCATGTGGACGAAGGGACTGTAAATACACAGCGTGTAATCTCATGTTCTCTACATAATAACTTAGACAGTGCTCATGGGGAATTTCTTTTTTTTTGCTGCTGTTAATAATTTTCTAAACTATACTTAAGAACAGAAAGACTTTTACACTCTATATGATGGGTTGTTTTGCGGAAAGATGGAAGATGTAGGTTTTATTTATGTATGTATTTTACATAAATTGTTTTTTAGAATTTAGCTTTAGATTTGCAGAAGAATTGTGAAGATATACAGAAAGCTGCCATGTAACCACAGCACCCAGCCTCACCTAATTTTTATCTTAATGTTAGTGTGGTACATTATTAGCCAATGCTGACAGATTATTATTAACTAAAATCCACACTTTATTCAGATTTCCCTAGTTTTTACCTAATTTTTCTGTGGCAGGGTCTCATCTGGATCCTACATAACATTTAGTCTTCATTCTTCCTCAGAATTCTATCTTAGCTTGGGCTTCCATCACAAAATACCATAAACTGTGTGGCCTCAACAACAGAAGTTCATTTTCTTACAGTTCTAGAGGCTGGAAGTCCAGGGTCCTGGCGCTGGCATGGGTCCGTTTCTGGTGAGAACTCTTCCTGGTTTGTGGCATTCTCATAGTGTTCTCACGTGGCAGGAGAGAAAACAGGAGAGGAGCAGTCTGGCTCTCTGATGCCTCCTTTTATAATGGCACTAATACCATCACCACGGCCCTGCCCTCATGACGTCATCTAAATCTAGTTGTCTCACTCCATCTCCAAACGCCATCGCATTGGAGGGTAGGACTTCAACATATGAATTTGGGAAGAGACACAATTGAGCCCAAAGCAGCTCCTCTTGGCTGTGAGAGTTGATTTTATTCTAAACAGGAGTTTATAAAATATCACTCTTAAACATCTATGTCTGTGAACATTTCTTCCTTTCATTTGTCATTGTCCTCATGTGATTCAGAAGCAGTGTTCAGTTAGCCACATAGCATAATTTCTGAGCTAGTTTTAATTTAGGTGTACGGACACATATCGTCTTCTGTAATTGGATAGTCCTGCCCGTGGTTCCATTTTTAAAACGTATGTGTCATACGCAGAGGTGAGTGTGAGAAATTTCCATCCCAACCAGAGCGCACCAGCACGGAGGACTCCTGCGGCCTTTCAGTTAGTCAGACCTTCTTTAGATCCTGCTTTAACCCAATTGACCGGCTCAGAATTACAGAGAAGAGCAGTAGGTAGGAATTAGGAAGCAGCAGTCTTTTCAGTTGAACACGAGTTGTCAGGAAGACTGTCCGCTACCTAGGCTGAAACTAATTGGCCATTGTGCTGTGATGTAATCGTGGTACTGCGGATGCTCCCTGATCTGTACTTAACTAACCAGGCTTGCTAAGGATCAGTGCTGGTGACTTGGTGACAGGTACAAGACTAGGGTTTACTGTAGTGAATGTCTCAGGTAATGATGACCGGATGGTATTTTAAAAAAGATATATATATGTATTTGTAATTGGAGAAAAGTCATATGTCCTGGATTAAAAGGGGATATCAATAAGTGCATCTTATTAAATTGAAGAGCTCTGTGTAATGTGTTTTACAGGAGAGGGGTGTTTTTAATCTCAAAAGTTAATTACCAAATGTAGCGATTTTGACTTGATTTTTTTTTTAATATTTTTTTCATTAAAAAATAATGAATCCTATGAAGCATATTTATTTCCTATTGGTGTATTTAGAAAATGCAGTTCGGCCTGTTTGGATTTTTTTTTTTTTTTCCAAGGGACACTATTGGAGATAAATGTTATGCACTTAAATATTCACTCTCAACTAATAAGATGATAAATCACATCTCTGGGGATTTTTGATGTTATTTACTTAATCCTTCCATTTCAGGAGGAATGGTTTTCTAAAAGAAAGTTCTTTATATTTGCTGATTTTCCCCTTCCTCTTCTTCAATATTAAGTGATTTTTAGTTAAAAGTCATGGGAGTTAAATAGGCCAGAGGACTGTTTTCCATTTACATTCAGGTTTGGTTCAAATTATGCAAAATGCAGACAGTCACTGCTATGATTTGAAATCATTAGTACATCAATTATTCTCTGATAACCAGCTGAGAACAGGCTGCAGACTGCTCAATGTCCCTTCGTTTAAAGTTGGCTTCTCATTAGCTTGTATGAGAGATAAAATAATTTGATTCTAATTTGTCTCTCTTTAGGTGGACATTGCTCCCTCTGAATTCAAGGGGAGAGCATTTTCATTTTGTAGTTGTTCATAACACTCAGGTCAAATAAGTAACACATTTTATTTCTCACAATATATGTCTCTTCTGTTATTTATATCATCATAGTTCCTTGATTCTAAAACATATATTTTTTTCCCTAC
>NW_006431920.1:4463253-4501645 GCF_000325575.1 Pteropus alecto | reverse complement strand
CCTACATTTGTTTTTGGATAAAACAGGCTGCAAAAACAATAAATAAGGAGGCCACAGCATAATAAAGACAACATCAAAAATCAGTAGGGAAAACAGGGTTATTTAGTAAATGGTACTTGAAGAATTTTTTAATTATTTGGAAGAAAGCAAAGTTAGAGCTTTACCTCAGTATACTCCAAGACGAGATTTCTTTATAGATTATGTTTATAAGACTTAAACATAACATCTGAAAAATGTCCAAGAATGTGAGGAAAATTTTTCCGTTCTTGAGTTGGGAAGACATTTCTAAGCATTAAAAACAATGAACACAATCTCAAATGAAGGCAAAAACAACAAAATCTTTTTTCTAGATCCAAATATAAATCAAAAGGCAAAAAAGTTAGAAATAGGAAAAAGAGGATTACATCTTTGTGACAAACAATAATAACCACAAGAAAAGTCCAAATACACAAAGTCCACCAGTGGATGATATACAGAAATAAAACCAAACAATGGCTAGTAATAAATCACTGTAAAAACTTTATACCCTCTAATTCAATAATGACCTTTCTAGGAACCCATCCAAATTATAAATAGCCAGAAATACAGAAAAAAAATTGGCATAAGCATTTTTATTGTCATGAAGCATTGGAAAATTGGAAGCCACTTAAATATCTAATAGTAGGTAAATGATTCAATAAAGCGTGGTGTAATAGAGTATTATACGACCATTCACATGCTGTTTTCAGAAATTATTTTAATGAAATTAGAAAATCCTTAATATAAGAGTAGAAAATAGAATAAAAAGTATTATGTATAATCTGATTTGAATTTTTTTCCCAAAGTGATCACAGTCACTCAAAGGACAATAGAGAGAAATATGTAAAAATGTTATTAGTGGTTGGTTAATTTAAAGTTACAGAATTATTTATCTTTTAAAAAAGTTTTTCGGCAAAATTCTCTATAGTCAGCATGCATTGTTTACAGTAGAAAAATTGGATTTTAAAACATAAGTATATAGTAGCATATTTTCACGACTATTAACTTGTTTTCCCCAAGTTCTTGGATACATTACCTATCTTTCCTGTTTGCTGCTTATCTTCAGTGTTTGTAACAGTACTTGACACATAGTTATTCAAGAAGTGTATTCACAAACTTTTGTTGAATAAAGCCAGAGTTTGGGTTAGTCCTACTAAAGATGATAGTCATAGTGTAAATAGCTGATTATTGACCCAAGTCCAGAAGTCTAGAGGGAATCATAAAGAAAAAGTCAGGTCCAGAATCTGAGTGCAGAACCCAAAGGCAAAATCCGGAAGTCAAACAAGAAATTTGACCATGCAGAAGACATGCAAAGGCATACTAGATATAGGCCTGCACAGGGCAGCACCCCTCAGAGCCAACCAGCGCATGGCTCCCGTGCCCACGGAGGCCACATGTCCCGACGTGAGACAAACAGGGACTGTGTACTAGGCTCCAATTGCTTTTAAAACTGTGAAGATTTCATAGGCTATATTCTTTGATCACAAAATAATAGTAAAGACTTCAAAAAAACTAAATCTAAGCAAAAGGAAACAAAAAAAAAATCCCAATAATCATAATCACTTAGAAATTTAAATAACTCCTTGGTTAAGAAGAAATTGAAAAAACACTTTAGAAATGAATGTGAAAACATTCTATATCAAACCTGTGGGTTATGGCAAAGTCTTAAATGCTATTTGTAACACAGCAAGAAAGTTTAAAAGGAAATAACTTAAGCCCTCAACTTAAGACGCTACAAAAGTAATAAAAGATTAAAAGAAGGTGGAATTGATAACAATAAAAGCAAAATTTAAAAACTAAAATGGGAAAACGTGATAGAACGGATCATCGAAGTGCCGTATCTTCGAAAAGACAAATGCAGTAGGCAAGCCTGTGGCAGTTTTAACTATGAAAATCAGAAGGAAAACACCAAATAGTAAATACAAAAACAATGTAAGCATAGATATAGAAGAAGCTAGATCAACTTCCAGAAGGATGTATATTTGGGGGGGGGCAGTTTTTATTTTTCCATTTTAAGATATAACTGTGTGTGGTGTTTTATTAAAGCTTCGGACTAATTTAGTAAAACCAAACTTCCTTTTAAAAGAAAACATTGTGGAAACTTTGCAATCCAAATACCGTGTAATTTTTAAAAAATCTTTTGAGTTTCTTGGATATAGTCCAACTGCTGCATCACTTTGGCATCAGAAGTTGTAGTTTTTTCGATCAGTTCTTGCCTAGAGAACATTCAGTTAGAGCATCAGTTCGTGGAGGACTTATGATCCTGTAACTTTTGAGGGCTAACTCCCAGTGTAACTGACATTGTGCAGATTTTGATGAACCAGTTAATTTTATACTCTGTGGGTGGTATGAATTTACTGGATGATATAAAGCTAGTAATTTCAACTCTGAACAAAGGGTCACATTTCTTCCTATTCCTCTCAAGTGATTTTGTGAAGTGCAATGCGCCCAGTGGGTAAAAATACTTTGGGACTTGCTAATGAAAGACAGTGCATACAGAATCTGCTTTTCTAGCACATATTTTTATAGACGTTGAAAATGCCGTTGTCAAACAGCATTTTAAAAACTGTCAGGTGTATGTGTGTTTTTCAAATGAGTTTTAAATAATTCAGTACTAAGCAGGCGGCAAAAAAAATGACTTTATAAACTCGCAATGCTCTTTTGTATTGAATAAACAAGTGGAGTCTATGAATTAAAAATGAGCACTATCCGATCCATCTTTTTACTAATAACCTGTGTAGGGTTGATGGAAATTTGCTGTTACTAATTTTTTCTTTTGCATTTTCCTTTGAGAGAATTGCCTTAAAGTCATTTCAACATAGATACTACATGTATACTTATAGCGAAATAAGTTTTTAATATTAATCCTTGTCTGTTTTATCTAACTTGATGGTTGACTCGTGACAGCCTCTTTTTCCTTTTCTTCCCTCCTGAGAAGCAAGGACAGAGTGGGCGTGGGGGATAGTTCACTTCGAATAAATGTTAGCGTCCTCAGAGCTTGCGCATTCGTCCAGTGAGTGGGTGAGCAGCATTGTGGATTATTAAGAATCCCCTTCCTAATTCAGGAGTCTACCTGGGAGTGAAAAAGTAAGGATCTTAGATTTTTATGAATCTTGGCAATATTTCTCATTGACTCATTACTCATGACTCTCATTTTCCTCCTGTTCTTCTTAGCCCCAGTTGCTTTTTTTAAGGAGTTGACAGAGGAAAGCTTGTTTATGTGAAAAGGCTAAGCGGAATGCATAGCACTGTATAC
The DNA here is from genome assembly GCF_000325575.1 of Pteropus alecto. Lineage (NCBI taxonomy): Eukaryota > Metazoa > Chordata > Mammalia > Chiroptera > Pteropodidae > Pteropus > Pteropus alecto. The sequence goes on along the minus strand of NW_006431920.1, from coordinate 4,498,371 downwards.
AGCTCTTCCTCCTGCCAATTTTCTTCATCATTATTACGACGATCGACTATAATAAGGTTTTGTTTTCCTCAGTCAGCATTTTACGCTAATAATAGTGGCAGTCGTCATGTTCTAGAATGATCAAATCTCTAAGCTGAGAATCTCAGAATTAGGCGGTCAGTGACTTTCATGGCAAAAGATTTAAGGCGTGTTTGCTGGAATTGAGAAATGACTGAAGTCACAGCCACAAAAAGCGGAGGGTTTGTAGTTACAGACTGACGCAGGAAGGGTGAACACGAGCGTCTTGAAATACTTGAGTGGAAAGCTTTTTGCATCGTAGCAGGGATTTTGAAGATTTTTCCTTAAGAAAGGGTAAAAGTTCATTTAAAATTCATAAATTCCACTCTGGCATCCCTCTGAGCGCGTTGCACATGATTGCTGTCAAGTGGCTCAAGCATGCTGATTACACACTGTTTAACGCACATTGTTTCTAATGGTATTTCAAATACTGTAGAGCTGACTCACTCTCTGTATTCCATCTGGAAAGACTCATCAAAGCCGCTGCTCCCCACCGGGGTGGAGTTGGACTGCCCGGCTGAGGACAGAGGTGTTCTCCACGCCTCCGTGTTCTTCCAAGACCCTCCTCGGAGGTCTTCGTATTTACTGACGGCTCAAGGTCCCCTTTTGATCTGGATTTCATAGGTTTTTTTGCATCTTCGTTTCAATTGAGTTTCCTTAAGGTTCACCAGTAAAAGGTTAACAACGAAACGAGGATTGGGTGAGGAAAGGGCAGCTAAAAAATCTTAGAAAATAGATTAAAACCACGTGGCGAAACAAATCTTCCAGTAGATTTGAAGAAGGCACATACCGTTTTTTGTAACTTGTTGTTGAGGAATGCAATCAGAGTCGATTATTTCATGATTTGGAAGTGTTTTACGGGTCAAAACGTGATCCATTATGTATTTAGATTATGTTACATGAACGATTACATACTTTCGGAGTTTTATCCTCATTGTCCTCATTTGCAGATGATGCATCCTAACTGGACTTTCCCAGATGTGCAGAGGCTGAGCGAAGGCAGGCAGAAGAGGTAGTCATCAGTCGGGGGGCACTGGGGACGGAGTCATTACTGAACTGTCCCTCTCTCAACACGTTTATCGAGTGCCAGTTTTAAAAAAAGTGAGCTATTTGGATTTTGACTCACGTTGCGTTTAACACCTACACTGCGTCGGGCATTTTGTGGAACGCCTTTATATATATTTTCTCTTAATTCTTACAATATTATTTTTATTATCTCCCGCTCTTGAGGAGGAGAACTATATCTACTACATGGTTGTAGGTTCTGGGGATTAACTCAGCGACTTGAACACCTGGGTTAATATTCTGTCACTATGGTAACTGGATTAATATTCCTTCGGTCTTTCTCTTACTAGACTCCTCAAGCCCTGCATCCCACCTGGAATCTAAGCCTACACTGAAGCTGAAATAGTGTACAGCAGAATCCTCTTTCAGACTTTGAGATCTGTTGGTTCTACATTGCTTCTATCATCTTCGGACAACTTAATCAAGATTCTTTTGGTTACAGTTTAAAGAATCCTGGCTTAAACTTACTTGATCAAAGAAAAGATCTGCTTCGTTAAAATTTCCAGTGCTGCATTTCAGGCTTTCAGAAACTTCTGATGTCATGGGTTCCACCTCTTGGCTCTACTGGTTTTCCTTTGTTGGCTTCTGTATTAGTCATCTGTTGCTATAACAGCCGTGGTGGCATTAAACAACACGCATTTATGGTCTCGCGATGTTTGTGGGTCAGGAGGCTAGGAACCACTGATCTCGGTCATTGGCTTCAGGCTTTCTCAACAAAGACTGAGCCAGTGTTGGGCAGCACTGAGATCCCACCTGAAGGCTTGGCTGGGGAAGGCTCTGCTGCCAAGCCTATGGGTTTTGAAAATACTCAGTTTCTGGTGGGTTGTTGGAATGAGAACCTTGCTGTCAGCCAGAGGCCGTCCTTGCCACTTGATTCTTTCCATAGATTCAAGATGGCAAGGCAGCCTCCTCCATTAAAGCCAGCGAGGAAGAGTCCACTAGCAAGTCCACTGAAATTACACTCTCATGAAACGTAACCGTGGCAGTGGCGTGCTGTATTCTAGTGGTTAGAAGCAGGTCACAGGTCCCACCTATGCTCGGGGAAAGGATTACGAAGGTGCGAATAGCAGGAATCGGGGCGCCAGGGCCCGTCCAGGAGTCTGCCGGCCACAGCTTTCTTCTCAGGAAAGCTCTCCACGTGGTGACAGAGTTGACCAACAGCTCCTATCTTACATCATCCCAAGGAAAGCAGTTCTAGGGAAAATAGAGCTAATTATTTCCTTGTATGTATCAGTACCCCACCATTTGGGATTCTTGGTTGAAAACAGTAGAAATCAACTCTGGCAAACTTAAACACAAATGGACTCAGTGGAAGGATATCAGGTGGCTTTCAGAATTGTCGAGAATACTGAAGTCCTGGGCTGGAGAACCTGTGAGAACTGGATGGCCACTTGTTGCCAATGGCCACTGTTTCACTGGACTCTCATCACTAGATTAGATACAAGATGTCTAAGATTAGATACCAGGTGTATCTAATGAGATACAAGGCTAGATACAAGGTGTATCTCATTGGCCAAGGATAGATCACATGTCTGTGCTCTAACCACCAGGAAGGGAGATGAGGGAATGTTTGGGTCTCCATGGGATGTGGGACTGTATTCCTTTGAATGTGACAGTGCTCTGAGATGAGTTTCTATAGGTCTCATGGATTCAGTAGGGTTACCTTTGTTCACAAACGTTCAGCCTAGCAGGTCACAATGCATAAACAGATTCTGCTCTAATGGGCAGTTTTCAGGACCGTGTAGCTGACGGTTCTCTGCCCTCGACTACTATGAACCGTGCCTTACAGGCACGCCCCACGGCTGCTGCAGAAGCGGTATGGGATGGCAGCGGCACACCTGGGTCTCCGAGCCCTATAGTAGCAGGGCATTCACAGTCAGAATTTTGATTCAGACCAGATTTAACCGCAAGTAGAATTTAAGTTTTCTGAAATTATTGGCTAACGTTATGATCCAGTTCTGCTTCCCAATCTTTGTGTTAGATCTGGGGATTCAGGGATTACCTTAACTCTAAACTGTTGTCATCTTCGACCATGTGTATCTGACTTTCTTGGGTATGTGGGCACACTAGTAAATTAGCAGGTTTTTGTAAGTCCAAAGAACTTGTAAATCTTTTGAAGTAAGTTCATATGTTTCCTTGCATGAATTTTCAAAGCTATACTTAACTCTTGAAACATTACAGTAGAATATGTTAAGACCAACTCACCAAGAAAGGAAACAGATGTCCCTTCTATGGGGGTAATTTGTAGGCTAAAGAGTCTTACCTGCACTCGAAATGTTTTTCTCTTCGGCCTAGTATGGCAACTTAAGTCTCACCATGAGAATTTGAACTTGGGCTTAAGGTCCACGGTCCTCAACCTCAAGACATTAAAATCACTTGGTGAATTCAAAACAACAAAACCAAAACATCACTAAACAAATGAAACAATGTCTGGGTCCCTCCCACCTCAGAGCAATTTTGCAGAATTTCTGGGCATAGCGTCCAAGGAGCTGTAATTTTTAAAACCTCTTTTAAGAGCGTCTCATGCGCAGCCAGGGTTGGGAACCTGGGGATGAGGAATAAATACCACAGTTCCCAGTTGAGACTTCCCAGCTGCCCTCGTGCATCCCTGTGATGAGCTTCCATCCACTGAGACCGCCTAAGCCAGTCTCTTCTTGCAGCCACAGAGAGCCAGCCGCCACAGGGCCATGGGATTTCCAGTTACTACACTGTCTCCGCAAATACCTGGAAAAGGCTAAGCTCGCAGAGACGTCCGTCCATTCGCTTCGTAACAGCACATTTTAAAATCAGGCTGTAAACAGTCCAACTTCTCTTCCATTTTATATTTCTTTCTTAGAGGTGATATGCAAATAATCATTCGTGGTATCCAGAACTATTTTCGTCTATAGTAATAGCAGATGGCAGAATGTTTTTCTCGTGCCAAGTTGCATTTATTCTGCCACAGGGCAATGTGGAAGTGATCATGGCCTCTTTCAAATATTCCAACTCCCCATGTGCACCTCAGTTGTGGTGGGAAGGTTTCTTGCATATCAGTTCAATATGTTGTAGATTTACTCGGAATCCTTGGAATCTGCGCATAGCATAGTCGCATGAGAAGAAGTACTTTGAAATGTTTTTTGAGGCCTAATGATTAAAGGTCATCAATTCAATAAACATTTAACAAGCGTTTGCTGTGCGCTTAAGCCAGCAGTTTTCCACCGGAATAGGTGGCTTCGTCCCCAGGAAGGACTTTGAAAAATTTCAGGGTTGTTTTTAGTTATCGAAGTGATGAGTGGGTTTGCTACTGGCATTTGGTGTGCAGGTACCAGCTGTCCTGCAGTATGCAAGACAGTCCCCTGCAACAAGAATGTCCTGCCCTGCACCCCCCAGTCTGTTAAAAGGACATTTATGTAGGTGAAAAAGCTCTTAATGATTATCTGAGCTTAAAACCTGATTATGTTTTTAATATAAACACAAAGATTGATTTTTTTTTTTTGGCATAGATTTAGTACACAGTGACTTTTCCAGGAAAATTATAAATTGAATTGTAAATACAACGTAAGGGAAAATTTTACTTTGTTTGGAATCAAAAGTTATTTACCCTCACATAAAATCATGTCACCGATAGAACCCTGCATATAGTGTTTGAGTCACAAAAAGCCCATCTCTATCCGCCTGCTATTCTGAATTTGCTATTCTCACCTTCATGCAGATTCCATACATAGGTGCAAACAAAGGGCTACTTTATATATGTTCTGGTGGGGTTGTGCCTGAGCATGTATGATCCGTAGTACTTTATTATGTTACTTTAAAATTGTTTTTCTTACTGTTACAGCTGGGGCATTATGTCGAGTTGAGATTGTGCGTGTGCCTGTGTCTGTGTTTTTAAAAGTACGTGTGTAGGTGTGTTATTTATAAATTCCATTTCAAGAAAATAGAGGGAACATGACAAAAGATTTGGGTTGAAGGCCGAGTTGGGTATGATGGGATCGACAGCCACCGGATTAAGCAGCAGGGCGATGGCAGACAAATCAGCAGACAGGGAAAGCACAGAATGCTGGAGGAACACAGAGGTTACTGCCGGAGCCACATCAGGCTCCCACCATGTCCTGCGGGAAAGCTCAGTCCAAGTGTGATCGGGAAGGCTGTTTGGCTAGGGCTGAGCTGGGTGACGTGGACGGCAGAGGTGCATACAAAGTCTTGAAGGGTGGGAGCCTGGCTTTTGCCGACGGCTCAAGCTTGGGGTGGCGTAGGGCTGGGGGCTGGCAGCAGAGAGAGGAGGCTAAAGAGGCAGGCAGGGGCGCATGATGGGTTTAACAAGCATCGCTTGTATTTTATTCTAGAAGCGCTGGGGAGCTACCAAAAGGCGTATGTGCTGGGAACAGGCTTGCTTGTTAGAGAGACATGCTCCTCACGGTGGAGACAATGGGAGGGAGCAGGGCGAGGCTGACCGGGCCCGGGAGAGGCCTGCACTGAGACCCTGGCGGCGGGGAGAGCTGGGGAAGGCTCACTTCGATTCCAAAGGTCAGACCCAGGGTTCAGTCCTGGGCAGTCTGACTCCAGTTCCTGTGCTCATGGCCACTTCCCTAGGTTGTCTGAGCGCCTGGGGTGGGCATGGGGCGGGGCAGAGCAGAAGGAGAGCGTTTTGGCTGATGGAATGTGAATGTGGAGGGCGTGGGAAAGGGAGCGCTGGGAGGTGTCTGGTTAGGTCAAGTATATGATGAGGAAAAGAGCACAGGACAGGGCTCCCAGGCTCTTTAACAGCCATGCCCCAGTTACGTGTGTGTGCGCATGTGCGCGTGTACACACGTGTGTGCAGAGCACAGGACAGGGCTCCCAGGCTCTTTAACAGCCGTGCCCCAGTTACGTGTTTTTGCGCATGTGTGTGGGTGTGCGTGTGCATGCGTGTGTGTTTGTGCGTATGTGCAAGTGTGTGCACGTGTGTGCGTGCGTGTGCATGCGTGTGTGCACACGTGTGTGTGTGTGCGTGTGTGCGTGTGTGGAGGTTCTTGTTCATTTATTTTGTATGTAATTTCACTTACCTGTTGCTTTAATTTGGCCCAAACTTTTATTTTGTTTTCAAGGAGATTCGAATAACAACACAGGTTCTAAAGAAACTTGGTAATGCTGCAAAGCTAGTGATTATGATTTTCATCTGGAATGCTATTTAAAAGCACTTGCCTGTGCCAAATGGGAGAATGCGTACTTAACAATTTACCCCCACAATGACAGAAACATTCAGATTTACCTACCACATCGAAGAGAGAAATTCTGTTCTTTATATGAGAGCCTCGCTCAGTTTCTGTTCCATTAGAAAATAGTAATGAAACTACTAAAACACGAGTATAAGAAGTTTAGAAAATAGAAAGGGGGACTGTTACCCCCATGTTATCCATTACTGTTTTTATGTATTTCCTTCAAATCTTGTTTTTGTATAAGTACATTTGCGTGTATACAACGTGTCATGTTTTATATATATATAGAGAGAGATTACAGGTAGATAGTGTGTTATATGTTATATATAGAGAGAGAGAGATTACAGGTAGATAGATATAACATTATAGTTATTTTCTAGGGACTAAACGAAATATGGGAATAATATTTTGAGTCGTTCTTCCTCTCAATTTCCACCGTGGTGCCCAGCTACCTACTGAATACTCTACTACGTATCTCTATTTGTCTTCCAGGAATCTCGGAGTTAACACATCAAATTGAGCTCTCGACTTCTCGACACCCCCCCAAGTAAATGGGTCCACCGTTCCTCTCCTCACACAAGCCCGAAGCCTAGGTGTCTCCCTTCCCTTCGCCTTCCACACTGACTCCGTTAGGAAGTGCTTTTTTCTCTGCCACTAAAATAGACCCCAGACCCTCCACTTCTCTCCGTCTCTACTGCCACCACCTCCTCCAGTCTGCCATCCTTTTTCTCCTGCATCCCATCAGCCTCCTTGCTGGTCTGCTGCTTACACCGGTCATTCTTGCCTCTCAAGAGTCTGTTTTCCCAGCAGATCGAATAGATCACTCTTTAAAATTCTTCTGTTTCAAATTCTCCATTGGCCTCCCAATGTACTTAGTAAACAACCCAGACTCCTTCCGGTGCTACATGAGGCCTCTGTGGGATCTGACGAGGGCCTCTCTTTCCATATTCAGCTCCTGCTGTTTCCCATGTCCTTCCCCCTTGTTCGCTATGCTCCAGCCACCTAATATCCACGTCATCATTTTTAAAACACTAGATTCTTCCCTGCCTCACGGCTCCTACACTGTGCTTTTCCCTGCTAGAAGCTCCCATCCACACCTCAAGGCACGCTAGCTCCAAATCCTGTGGATGTCACTTTAAATGGCACTTAAGGAGTCATCCCAGACCACTCTAGGGAAAGTTGCCTCCCTTTCTTACATTTACCACAATTTACAGCTTATCATCGTGTGTGTGTGTGTGTGTGTTTCCCCCTAGATTATAAGCTCCATGAGGCAGTGACCACGTTTGTCTTGTTTATATAGTAGTAAGTCAGTAAATATTTGAATGAATGAATGCTACCTCCTTGAGCCAGCTCATGGGATTATCTTGCTGCCAGGCTGAGGGACATGGAATTGAGGGCCACGGAATTGCTAGGCATCACCCATTATCGAGGATGCTCTTTTGTAAAAGAGGCTTCTCCTACCTTTGCACTACCTTTGTTTTGTCCAGATCATGTTTGTCTGGGACTCAAATAAATGTCAGCGGTCAGTTCCCAGCCCTATGCCTGAGGTCGGTGACATGTTAAATAAATCGACATGGACGGTAGAGGTTGCACTGCCAGTACAGCTTAGCTTACCTTTAAGGGGATATAATATGGGAGGGTGGCTAGTATTGACTTCTGTGGCCAAAGGTGGCAGGAAGGGGTCCTGAAGGAGGTATGGTTAAGAGAGAGAACATAGACCAGTGTCTCCCAAATTGCCATTGCCAAATACACATGCTGGGAGAGTAGCTAAAGAAAGCGTCAAGGATAGAAGACTGGTTAGGCACAGTTTATCTTAGGAAGAAGCAATCCTATCAAGATCGTTCCTCGTGGAACTGAGGAGCAATAACCTGAAAAATTCTCGCCACATCTTGCTGTTACAATGCCAGTCTGGGACCATTTATTGAGGTCCCCGAACCCGAGAACTCCTGATCAGCTCAGTCCCTCCCTGGCAGTGACTGCTTTTACAGGAGGAGATCATGCAGCATACAGAAGAGAGGCAGCCTCTAAGCTGGCTGACTCTTACTTCACCTTGGTCACTTACCGGGTCCCAAACCATGTCTCTCAAGTGCTGTCCTTAACGAGGTCATTTGCTCTGCACACACTGTGAGATTATGTCTTAGGGTAATAGTTTCTGCTCTCTGAGCTGTGTTTGAGAGCTCAGCCTCTTCAACTGTGCCGTTGACAGAGGAGGGCCCTTATGACTTGTCACAGCCTTCGGTCATAGCTTTACCTTTTGATGCTTTAACAGTGGCTTTCAAGAGTAGGAACGTTTTTGCGTAACCACTTAATTCAGCCTTACAAATAGCCTCTTAAACGAGCGAGGATCAGTTTACGCTGGCGTGATAGGGAAGGGTGCTGTGTGCGGGTGTCAATAGCTGCATGGAGTTCATGTAGCTGAAATCCACAGCTTCTCTTCTCCAGCTTTGAGACGTCATTGACGTCTAACCCACAAGAATACCTTAATCTTAGTTTTATTACAAAATTACCTTTCCCCATCACTGTCTCTTAGAAATAATAAAAAGCAACATTGATTTGATTTTTACTTTTCATTTTTTTCTTTTTAGTTTTTTTCCCCCCTATAAACATATATTGAGTCCTACTGTGTGTCAGGACATGTATAAGCACTGCATATCTAGACGTACACAGGACAAAAATAAGGGCTTTCTGCAACCTTTCGGAATCATAGAAAGACACTAGACCTCAGATTGAAAAAGCACAGCCAATGGCCAGCAAGGTAAATAAAGCGAATTGAAAACTGGAATGATTCTGGTGTAATGACAATGACAGTATGTCCAAAATAAAGAGAAAATCTTAAAAGCCGAGAAAAGACTGCCTACAGAGGGGCGACTGTTCGATTGACATTTCTCAGCAGCAGCAGTCGATCCTGTACCTGTCATTCAAATAAGATGATGAAATAAAGATGTTTTTGGACAAAGACTAGGAGAATTTTTAACCCTCAGACTTTATCTAAAAGAATTACTAAAAGTTGGATTCTAGCAGAAGGAAATTGAACCCAGAAGTAGGTGACAGCGTTACAGAACAATGGCAAAACAAAGAAACGGGCCAAGTTAATGAACTTATGTAATCTAAACAAATGGCTGCCTCTGTGTGTGGATTTGAGTGCAAATGTTTTTGTTTGTTTGTTTTTGTTTTTGTTTGCAAATTGAGTATATAATTACTTAGACTTGGTGCCGATGTCTGAAATTCTCCTGTTTGTGAGGATTCTTTTCACTTCGGGCAGGAGTTTTTAACGAGAGGTCCGTGGGTGGAATTCAAGACATCTATGAACTTCTTAAAATTATAAGTGACATATTTCGTGTGTGTGTAGTATTTCTGCAGACAGGACTCATGGCCTTCATCAGACATTTCAAGGGGCTTAGAACCAGAACAAGTTTAAAAACTACTGGGTTAAGGTACTGTCCTCAAATGAAATTACAAGGATACTTGCTGTGAAGTTGAGATAGAATGACCTAAATTCGAATATTAGATACCTGTTCAATATTTGTAGAACTGTTGAGGCCCTGGACAAATTTTTCTTCACATTTTAGTCTGTCTGTGCGATGCACAACCTGTGTGGCTATACAAAGCAGTGATGTATCTGACCCCTGTGACTCTGTGTCACGATCATAGTCAGTGTTTGATTATAGCTGTCATGATTTTCTAAAGGGAGTCACTGTTGAGATATAAGAAGAAATAAAGCTTGTATGTGACCAGTTTTAGGGTATAATGATAGGTTTAGTGCTATGGTTTTATAAATTGAGCACATGTTTATGTCATATGCTGTCCAAGGTGGGGGGGAGGGGGGCGTGATGGTGGTGGTGGTGGTTTTGTTCAATTATTATCTCTCCCAGTGAAATTTGATACTAAAACAACTCTTAACTGGTGACCATGTGCAGATCGTGTTTTTATAATACAGTCGTACGTGCGTCAGGTGTGTTCATTTTGTGTCATTTTAGTTCCGCTCCTGTGCTGGTTCAGTAGCTATTCATTGAGTGCTCGTGTCAGGCCATTTACTGTGCTAGGCATGGTCATGGATACAGAGTTGAATGTGGTGGTCCCGTCACTGAGGAATAACTTTGACTTAGGATAGAGGGCGGCAGACGGAACCAGATCCTTGGTCCTAGCTTAAGACCTAGTACGGTCAAGAGGAAGCTGTTTCTAAGAGCAGGGTTTTCCCTGCCTGTCGTCGGGGGTGTCACCCTTCAGGTGAGACTAAAAACACACCTTCAGGAGGGCTGTCGTGAAGGCATGGGCTTCCTCAGACACCTCGAACATCAAAATATCTGTTTTGCATGTATAATTAGGATCATAATAACACAATCTGTTTCTAAGGCTGTTATATTTGAAGATAGGTCCGAGCCACTGTCTGGAGCACTCAGATGTCTTCTTCCAAGCCCCAGGCCTCCTTGTGGCTCTGAAGCACCTCTGGGGCACTGGCACGGTGCCCGAGTTCCAGTCCTGCTGGGGAGAAACAGTCCCCAGTTCCATTTCCTCTCTCTGGACAAGGGTAAAGGGCGTCTCTTCGAGGGTGAAGGGAGGTCCTTTGTGAAATGGTTACCAGGGGCGTGGGGAAAGTTAATATACCTCTTAAAATGTGTGTGTGTGTGTGTGTGTGTGTGTGTGTGTGTGTGTGTGTGTATTTTTTTGTTGTTGTTGTTGTTAGTGGAAGTCCTCTTTTTTGTGGATAATATGAGAGATTCTCAGTTTCGATTGAATAAGGTCATAATCTCTTCCTATTTTTATTTAAAAAAAAAGAGAACATCTTTATAGAGCTGAAACAAAGTGATAAGGACAGCTAGAGTTTTGAGATGGGACTTTTGTGGAAAATGCCGAATGTTGGGGAATAATGCAAATTGGTCTCTGGTCTGCCAGCCTCCCTTCCCTAGTTAGTCACAATCATATTAGGGCAATTAGATTACAACTCCAACTTCTGCAAACCCACTTAGGGAGATAGGAAATTCACTTAACAGGATTATACTCTAAATTGTAGATGAAACTTCAGATTAATTGTTTAATAGGTTGGGGTTTTAAATTGAAAGTTTTCCCTGTGTTATTTTATAACTATGTGATTCACTATAAAGATTGGTTTAGAAAGTTTCAAAAATATTGATGTTATTTTATTCTTTTCAGTTAGATTGAGGTTACTATTTTTTTTTTTTTAAATTGACTCTTCTTTGTATCCCTCAAACTGCCACTTTCTTTGCCATTCCTAGTACTAGTTCGGAGAAGATTATTTAACCTAAAAGTAGAATAAAATAAGCCCAGTGTTATTTTATTTTATTTGGAAAAGCTCGAGAAAAAGCACAGTCCATGCAGTCTTTTCTGAAAATAGGAAGCCAAGTGCCGATCCCGTATTTTTATTATCAGGTTACACATACAGTAAAGTAGCTCTATTTGATGAAAACAGTAGCTCTGCTGACGGAATGCTGGTGTATGTGGGGGTGGTGGGGGGTGTGACTCACTGAGTGTGGCACGTGCAGGGGCTTGTGTGGGCAGCAGCGCGATGGACTTGACCGACGGGAGAAGCAGCTGTGCCGTCCCGTCTGCAGAAGGCTCCCCTTGGTCTTTTTCTCTGAAGGATTCCATCACCTGTTCTTTTTCTTAAGCGTCAATAAGCCTTTCACTAGCCCTGAGACAATGAGAGTCACTTGTCGCTGTCTTGTCTGTGGTCCGGGGCCTCTGCCCCCTGTTGGTTACTGCTGTGGTAGGCGACATGTATTGGTTTCGATTCTAGGTCTTGTGTGCCTGTGACCGAGGGTCAGCTCTTCAGCTTCGTCACTGCCGTGGCTCAGGGAGTGCCCTAAGTGGAAGATCTGGTGGCTTTAATTTGCCTCTTGGGGCTCTTGGTGAATCCCACCTGGGACACTCACATCATTCATTCAGCACACATTGGAGTGTCTTGTGCCGGGCACTGTCCTAGGTGTGTGTGACGGATACGCATAAACCGCAAAAATCACTGTGCTCCTGGAGTTTACATCGGCTCCTTGGTGACTTTCAGTTGCCTCTGGAGTGTGTGTGTGTGTGGTGGTGGGGGGAGGGGATCATTTCCTAAGTCATGAAAATGTATTCATACACTCGACCTTTTTTTTTAAGCTTCTAATTTAGCATAACAGATGAATATGACTGACTGTCCTGGGGGAATTTGTAAGAGAGACAGACAGACGGCAAAACACGTAAACGCTTTGCTCCTTTGCCACCCAGCAGGGCCGGATCCCTGCTATAACGAGGCAGAAGCAATGGCTCACAGTAAAGGCAGTGGATGGAGGGTGACTCTTCGACTGGGGCCTGATTTTTATGACAGCTTAGCCTTGTGGCATCCTGCGAGTGCTTGGGCGTGTCTGGCTGTGGCATGGGGACATAGGTTTGGCAGGCCATGAGGGCAGAGGGAGGGGGTGGGCAAGGCCAAGCATTGGGAAGCCTTGACTATAGGCTAGAGTGTTCTGTAAGCAGAGAAGTCAGTGAGTTTCACAGATGGCAGTGACATGACTTACCCTCTGTTTGAAGAGAGTAACTGATGGCAGTGTGTGGGATGCGGTGACAGCACGAGCTTCGGGGTGGGCAGGGAGACCTGCTGAGTGATTTTTCCCTCACTTATTATTCATTCAGCGTCTCCTTAGATGGGGTTTCCTTGTATTTATATGTATAAGCAATTAGCCGGTCTCCAATGCTATTTTAAGAAGATTGGAACCAATTTAATGCCCTAACTCATTTTTCAAGCTCGAAGTTCACATTTTTGTTTCTTTCTGCGGAATGAATGAAAGATACGTGTGCCGATGACTTTGCAGGGAGCCCCTTTGCGGGGAAGTGTGTGGCCATCACAGTCCCTTCTGCCGTTTCTCTCGCCGTCCGCTTCGCTGGTCAGTGGGGTGTAAACATGCAGCTATCTGCTCTGCTGCGAGCACAGATCGATACCATTCTCACAAGAGATAGGTGATTCAAGACTTCATTCAGAGAAAACTGACGTCATTTATGTTTCATGATAAGAGCCTCAGAGAAAAACCGGAAGAAATATAATGAGTCATCTTGACAAAACGCTTCCACCACTGTGAAGGAGCCAGACCACTTCTCCTGGTCAAGGAACGTTACTGCGTTTTAAACATGTGGTGCTGGTTATTCGGTGTCCTTTATTTTTTTTTTTTTTAGGTAGGAAATGATGTTCTTTGGACTGAGTTAAATGCTGCTCAGCATAAAAGGCGTGGTATGGAACGAAGCCTGCGACTCATCGGCACGCACTGGGCTAATGAGAAGACAGTGTCTCTAATCAACTGCAGAACAAATGCTCACAAACACTCCCCTTCTCTCCTAGGGCTTCCTTCGCTGGACACCTGTCCGGGATCCTCGTCGGGCTAATGTACACTCACGGGCCTCTGAAGAATATCATGGAAGCGTGCGCAGGTACGGAGCGAAACACCTTCGGCATGCCGACAGGTTGGAAGTTCATCCTCGTTTTCGTGGAAACAGAAGCAACCCCAAGTCACTCATGGGTCCGCGCAGGTGTCCCCTCAGCAGTCTCTGTTTAAACCAAGGGGACAAACAGCTGACGGCGGGCCTCACACCACTCCAAAGAGGCCGCAGACCCAAATTTTAAACCTGAGGCTTTCCGTGGGGGACCATTAGCAGTATGTATTTATAGACCCTTGGCACATTAATGCTACTCACAGAAAAACCACAATTTCCTTGAAAATGCAGAGAGCTAAAGCAGGTGTAAAGTAATGCATTATTCTATAATATTCCGTGAATTCATATATTTGGAAGGCAAAGTCAAAAAGAAAAATCCGTACCGAAGTTCAAAGCCAGTATTTTAAAAACTTCAGAATGACTACTAGGTCTTTGGTGGGAGAGACCTGTATTCGTGCATGGCCAAGCCCAGTCTGTTATTGCTGAAAGCTTGGCTCCTCCTTTAAAAAAAAAATTCGTGGTTTTTTTTTTTTTTTTGCTTTTCGTTTCCCTCAAATTGATACTCGATGAAAATACTTTATTTTATTTAGAAATATATGAATTTTTTGACCTCAATTGAAAATCTATACTGGTTATGACTTATAAGGAAACTATTTTGCAAATGCTTGTTTTATAGACTATCCAAATTCCAATATTTCATCTTTTATTCATGGGAAATCTTCTGAGACTATTTTACCTTTTCTTGAACCATAAATAATTTGTTTTCACAGTTTGTGCCGATGGCTGGTATTCTCGAGGACCATATAATATTCATGATATTAGAAAGCTTTCCAGACACTGAGCCGTTGCCTTTTATTAGCCGGTTGTGTTCACTTTCGGATGATTCTTACAGGCCCTGTCGCATCTAAGCAGATTTCCATTTTCTTGCATTTGCTTATTACCGTGTTTCCAGTGTGTGTGCTTGGAGGAGGCAGTACAGCTTCGTTTATTGAAAATTTCAGATTTATTGTATTTTCGATACAACTTAATAATGGAGATCGAGTAATGAACTTTGTTGCCCAATGTTCAGTACCGATAAAGGAAAAGAAATGATTCTTGGGAGTGTAATGTCTCCATTCTTCTACGTGTCTAAAGATGATTAGCAAAGCTTTCTGCTGACATATTACAACATTTAGGCAAATATTTTGTTTTTGAAAAGGATTTTCCCCACAATTATATTTAAAAATCTTAGTTTTCTTTCTCAAGACCTTGCCTCTTTTCTATGGAGATTTATTTTTACATCATTCCATTTTCAAAATACTACAATAGAAAATTAAATGCGAAAAGTTGAAACAAGCGTTCAGTGCTATTTACAAATAGCCTGCAGTCTCTGTGCCTTTTTTTCCGGTGAAGCCGGATAAAGGTCTAGCGTGATCTGAGAACTGAGCTGACACAGGAACCCTGCGGAACGTTACCAAGCTCGTGGAGGCTGCTGTCTGCTAACTCCTGGAGGAGGAGCATCACACGGAAGGTGTGCCCTGCAACTCCTCTTTCTCTCTGTTCATTCAGGAGAGGTGAATCTCCTGTTCTCCTACCCTTTTAAGGACAAGAAAGGGGAAAATCCCTCAGGAAGAGTAAGGAGCATGGCTCTCTTAACAGTCTTGTTGGAGATAAGTTCTGTCTCTAGCCAGAGCATCTCTACTGGTACAGGGGCCTCTATTCCCAAGCTTGGAAGGCAAGGATCACCTCACGTCAACAGGAACCGTTAAAGAACTTCAGAGAATCTAAGTTAGGGTTTCATTGTCCCCCACATGTTTTTTCCCTATTGGGCTAGCCCCAAACAAAAGAGAGTTTATTTTAATAATTGTTTAGAAATCATTCGAAATGACCTTGGACTTTGTTATAAAGAATCTCCCATTCATTGGAAAGATGAGCAGTTAAAGCCTTATGGCTATTCTGTTCCATTGGTCCATGTGTCTGCTTTTACACCGGTATCATACTGTTTTGATTATGATAGCTTCGTAATATAGTTTGAAATCAGGAAGTGTTGCGATGGCTATTATCAAAAAGGCAGGAGATAACAAGTGTTGGTGAGGATGTAGAGAAAAGAGAACCCTGGTATCCTGTTTGGCGGGTATGTAAATTGATACAGCCATTATGGAAAAAGAATACGGAAGTTCTTCAAAAAATTAAAAATAGAACTACCATATGATTCAGCAGTTCTACCTCTGAGTATATGTCCAAAGGAAATCAGTATCTCCAAGAGATATCTGCAGTCCCATGTTCATTACAGTGTTATTCACAATAACCAAGATATGGAAACAACCCAAGTATCTGTTGATGGACGAATGGATAAAGAAAATTTAACACATACACACACACACACACACACACACACACACAGAGGGATATTATTCAGTCATAAAAAAAGAAAATCCTGCTATTCGTGACTAAATAGATGAACCTAGAAGATATTACATTAAGTGAAATAAACTAGACAACAAAACACAAATACAGCATGATCTTACTTATATGTGGAATCTAAAAAAATGGATCTCATAAGACAAGAGAGTAGAACAGTGGTAGCCAGGGGCAGGTATCTGGGGGAAATGGGGAGATGTTGCTTAAAGGGCACAAACTCCCAATTATGAGATGAGTAAGTTCTGAGGATCTAATGAATAGTGTTGTGACTGTAATTAATGCTGTATTCTCTACTTGAAATTTACTAAGAGAGTATATGTTAAGAATTCTCACGCATACACAGAAAAATGGTAACTGTGAGGTGATGAATGTGTTAATTAACTTGATCGTGATAATCATTTCATAATGTATCTGTATATTAAGTCATCATATGTACGGCTTTTAAAAAAATCACATCGTACAACCTAAATATGTACGATTTTTATTTGTCAATATACCTCAATAAAACGGGGGCCGGGAAGACCTATGGCTGCAATTAAATGTTTGCTTCCTTCTTATTCAGGCATGTTTCCTTCCGATATTCATCAGCCAAGACAGCAATACTACTTTAATAATTCAGGTAAGCACTTTGTTTCATTTAATAAATTATAACTTAATTAAGAAATTATAATGACCGCCACTGTAGAGCCACTTTAAGGCAATCTAGTTGATGCCGTTGTAGGGTAGTTCACACGTTGTCTAATTGTGCCACTAAGGTGCCTCAGAGCTGGATGGAGGGTAGCCCAGGGAGCGTATTCGGGTGGGTTGATAGGGAAGGCCACAGAAGGAGAGAACTCTGACATGGAAATGTTGTATGGCTAGTGTCAGGTCTCTCCAATGTGATAAGATTCATACTTGACCTAGGGCCCTTCATTCTAAGCCTAAGAGAACGTACTGCTGGCTACGTTATTAGAAGTTAGTTTCAGATTCACAGTTCTCCCTAGTCCACCCTGACTATGTTCAAGAAGAATCACGCTTATCCTAAGAGACTAAAATGGGCACTGCTCTAATAGCTAATAGTGGCTTTCTAGATGTCTGTGTAAATAGGTAGAAAAGACTTCCCATTAAAGCCTGTGACCCGTTTTAGGCTAAGGCCCTTACATTCCAGAGGCTGCACTGTGATATCCTGGACCAGTGCCAGCAGACATGTATTAAAGAAGGCGTAGGCTACAGAAGCACTGGGTGTCTTTTATAGTTGTGCCACTGGAGAATCATCGTTGCTTAAATCTGGGGTCTGCAGTCTTTTACGTAAAGGGCCAGATAGCTTATGTTTTAGATTCTAAGGGCATTGTTGGCCATATGGTCTCTGTCACAACCAGTCACCCTGTCATTGTGGCATGAAAGCAGCCATAGAGGATTCACAAACAAATAGGCGTAGCTGTATTCTAATAAAATCTTATTTGCAAAAGTAGGCAGTGGGTTGGCTCTGGACCACAAGTTGTAGTTTTTTGACCCCTGGTTTATAGCCTCCTCATTATATTATATTCATTATATTCATGCTTTTCTTTAAATCATGAGCATGGTCTTAAAAACTCTTAAAATCCCCGACTGCTAATTCTGTCCTTTCTCTATGTATATTTTTGTTGCATCTCTCTCATTAGACAATTTTTTGTTGCCTGGTTGTGGATCACAGTTTTTGCGTATCTCATACGATGTTTTTGAATGCCAGACATTATGTATTTTGCGGTGTCCAATTCCGAGTTTATCTTCTTTTAAAGAAAACTGGACTGTGTTCTGGCACACAGTTACATCTCTTGATGATTAGTTTGATCCTTCTGGGGCTTCTTTTTAAATCTTTGGGTGGATCTAAAGAAACTTTCATTCCAGGGTTGATTCTGCACTCCTACTGGGTGCTGCTCCTCTGAGATCCTCCTGAATGCCCTTTGTTCATCGAGATCTCTCTACTCCAGCTGCTTGGGATGCAAAGGTGTCCCAGCCCTGCCTGAGCTCTGGGAACTGTTCAGCTCATAGCTCTCAGTCATTCTTTGCCTGGCCTCATGGAATTTCACTTAAGCACGTATGACTTAACATTCAGCAAAATCTGCGGGAGACCGCATGCAGATTTCCGGAGTTTTCTCCTTTGCTGTACTCTGCCGTGCAAATTCCAGCTCGGTCCCGGGAACCTGCTGTGCCTGCTTGGGTTCCTCATCGCTGTACCGCCGTGCGGAAAGGGCCTCCAGGCTCATTTCCTCTACTTTCATTCTCTCAGGATTTCAAAATCCTGCGCTGCCTGTTCCACAATGTCTGAAAACATCTGTTTCGTATATTCTCCCCAGTCTTCTGCTTGATCGTGGCGGGAGGGCTGGTCCAGTCTCACTAACTCCTTTCCAGCAGCCGTAGAAATCCAGCGCAGTGCATCCAGTGCTCAGCCTGGAAGGGAGCGGCAGGGTCGCAGTCACAGGAGGTCATCC
Source organism: Pteropus alecto (assembly GCF_000325575.1). Classification (NCBI taxonomy): domain Eukaryota; kingdom Metazoa; phylum Chordata; class Mammalia; order Chiroptera; family Pteropodidae; genus Pteropus; species Pteropus alecto. Next base: position 4,479,806 of record NW_006431920.1, on the reverse strand, counting down.
AGAGGAAGACGAGCGCTGGGTCTTGATGAATGAGTGGAAGTTCAGGAAAGCGATGGGAGGAAAGGGCTTTTCAGGCCTTTATGAAAAGGCCTGTTTGGAATTACCCAGAATGTGCTGGGGTGCCACTGAGGGATTTAATCAGTAGAGCGATGCTGTTGGATCTACATTCAAGCTATGTTTTTGATGTAGTTCTAAGCTGGGATCATGGTTATCAATCACGGCTGTCTATGTGAATCAAACCGAGGACTTTTTTACAACATATCCATGCCTTGCATTCATCCCAGACCAACTAAGTCAGAATAGGGATCGAAATGGGGACTTGGACTTTTTTTTTTTTAAAGCTCCCTAAATGACTCTACTGGGATCAGCAACAAAGATGATAGACTTATGTGACTGAGGTTACCTGGGCTTGGGGACCACGGAAGTGAAGACTGTCGCTGCCCCAAGAAGAGGCTTCCCTTCTGAGGCTTCCAGAGCTGGTGACTTAGATGCTTAAAATCCTAGACATGTTTGGGTCTCGGTGCAGGAGAGGAACAGCTTCTGGGCAATGTCAGCTCACCTGCTCCTGTCTCTGGACTCCTGAGAGAGGAGCTGCGATGCTTAGTTATCGACAAAGCTGATGACTACAGCTGACCCTTGAACAACACAGGTGTGAACAGCACAGGTCCTCTTATACGGAGATTTTTTTTTTTCAGTTAATACATTCAGTACCATAAATGTATTTTCTCTTCTTAGTGGTTTTCTTAATAATACTTCCTTTTTCTAATTTACTGTAGTATAAGAATGCAGTGTATAATACATGCAAAATATGCGTTATTCGACCGTTTAAGTTATTGGTATGATTTCCCATCAGCGATAGGCTATGAGTAGTTACGTCTTGGGGAGTCAGAAGTTACCTTCAGATTTTTGACTGCGAGGGTCAGTGCCCAGAACCCCCGCCTTATTCACGGGTCAACCGTAGAGTTATTTGGAAGAGCACTGGGTTCTTCTGGTCGTTGATGATGGGGAGCAGTTTGCTCTGACTTACGTATAATCAGAGCTTTGTTGGCCTGTGCAACTAGGAAGAGCTGGGTTGGGTAGGAAAACTACTTTGGTTCTACCTCCCGTGGTGACTTCTCTCTTCCTCTTGGCTTTGTTCGCTCCACTAGACAGGAGCCATGGCCTCAAACACCCTGAAGTTGCTAGAGGGAAAAGGGCTTCTCTCCTGGTTCATTTTTTAAATTCCCCAAAGAAACAGGAATGTTCCTCTGGACAAAGAGAATAATAAGAACATACTAGTGCACAGACTCGGCTTCAGCTATCATAGATTACCCAGCCCTCATGTCTGGTGTGACAGCTGGGAAATCGAGCCTTAGAAATGTTAAGTAATTTGGCTGAAGTCAGATAGGTTGTTAGTGATAGAACTAGGGCTCAACATGCAAGTCGCTGATCCCTAGTCCCTGCTTTTTCTATTGGACAAGGGTATGAGACGGGCAGTCTGCTTATTCAGCCTTAGAAAATAGGGCAGTTCCCTTGTTGTCTTTACTTCCCCCCTTCTTTTTGCATTTATTTTAAAAGAAGCAGTGGGGGCTGGGAACCTGCTTCTTTCTTTCTTCATATGCAAGAGGCATAAGCACAGCAGACACACAGACCAGGGAATTAATGGCAAAAATAAAAGTCCCCTTTACCTTTCTTTCTTATCCCCTGTAAGATGATCATATTTATATTCCTTCCTCTGAAGGGATTGGATTTCTTCAAAGGCAGAGCTACATAAGGCCAGGTGGCCATGCTGATGGTCACCTAGGGAGCTTTTATAAGAGCATATGTATGTCTTACAAATAACGTTTTATTCTTAATATGGCTATCCAGAGCTGGAAAAATCTTTATAGGTCAAAGAACCTCATGAATGTTTAAAAAGCTGTTACCAATTTTTCTAATCTCGGTGGTGTTTCTTGATCTCTTTTGCCATGAAGTCTTGGTATGTGTATAAGGAACAGATGGAGTGGTTAATAGAATAATGATAACCAGAATTTCTTTTACTACAGAGCCAAAGTATATAGCTGCGAAAGAATATTAAACTAGTATTCATTGCAGGATATAATTTAAACTTATTTATCTCAAGTGTTTGATTGTTAGGTTTTTCCAGCCATGTTTATTATGAAAATTAAAAAATATCTGATTGGCCCAGCAGGACAGCTGTAGAAAATTTTCGATCTTAGGAGACCCATTCTCATTATAATAGATATGGATGGTTTTTTTGGTCTTGTTGATGATTTATGACCAATGATATAGAACCTTTAACCATATGAGTCTTTTTAACTTAAAGCACTAAAACTTTCCCTTTCCCTTTCCCCATGTTTTGTCTGACAAGTACCAAATTAGATTTTATAATAATCAGATGTTTAGAGTTGTAGACTTTATTTCATTAAGGCACTGCTAGGTTTTCCTTGTCTTTTTTTTTAAAAGAAATAACGTGAAGAAAAATGTTTTCCTATATCAAGAAAACATTGCCTGAAATCATAGCAGACGTACTTAGAGATTTAAATTCTATAGATATATGTAGTATTTCTGGTATCTGTACAGATGGGTATTTGGAGCTTTGGGGTCATTTTGGATTTTGAATTAGCTGAACGTTTTCAAGGATAAAAAGGTAGAAATGCTGCTCAGACCTTCTGTAACAAAACAGCTTCCCATGGGGGTTCGAAAGTGGTAATGAACCATATGGGCAAGTGCCCAATATGCTTTCCTTGTTGCAATAAAATAATTGGCTCTCTCAGGGAATTGGGCAGTCTCTATTCAGGAATTGCTGAAGCATCCCATGGTATTCAGTATTCAGTGACTTATCCATAAATATTCTATTATGTTTTGGAATGGTCACCCCGCTCCTTTGTCCTTTGTGAAGTAGATATATTGATTGTGCTTTGACCATTTGCCCTTTTATGAAAGTTGTGGATTTTTTGTCTTTCTTTGGTGTCTCCTTACTTATTCTCAGGACGTGACACTTGCTGGCGGGTGTTCTCCAACACAGCAGTGGAAGCTGATTTTTTTCTGATGGTTCTCTTGAGTAGAGACCAATTTGAAGAAGGGCATCCATACTTGAAATCGCATTCAATTCTAACCATTGTGAGGATTTGGGAAATTTACTTACATCTTTCTCCTGTTGTTAAATATTATAATGTTAATATGCTGACATGGGGAACATATGAGAGCAAATGTGGAAGTTGGGTTATTGGAGGTTTTTTAGTAAATCGCCACTAATTTGTATTACATTAGGAGCAAGGCTTGTCAGAAGTAGCCCCCTAAATCCTTTGCAATTTTATTTAATGTAGATTTAAGTCATTTATTTTTGTGACTCTCAAGGACATTCAATAATATAGTACCGAGATAGAAGAGATTTGTATTAATAAGAGTGGACAAAGTCTCTAGATATACATGTCTACAAAAGATATACAAATGATCAACATCACTTGAAAAAATATTCAGCATCATTTATCAAAACCACAGTGAATACTACTTAACGCCCACTGAGATGGCTGTAATTAAAAAGACGAATAATAACAAGTGTTGGTGAGCTTGTGGAAACATGTGAACCCGTATACGCTGCTGGTTGAATGTAAAATGACACAACCGCCTTGGAAAACATTCTGGCAGTTTCAGGTGGTTACACAAGATTATCATGTGACCCAGCAGTCCCACTCCTAGGCATGCACCCAAGAGAAATGAAAACATACGTCCACACAAAAACTTGTACACAAACATTTGCAAGAGCATTATTCACAATAGTCAACAGGTAGAAATAACCCAGATGTCCATCAATTGGTGAATGAATAAAACAAATGTGGTCTATTTACATAATGGAATAGCGTTTGGCCATGAAAAAAATGAAGTACTGATTCATGCTACAACATAGGTGAACCTCAAAAACATTATACTAAGTGAAATAAACCAGACACAAAATACCACATATTATGTGATTCAATTTATATAATTGTCCAGAATAGGCATAGCTATGGAAACGGAAAGTAGATTAGTGGTTACTTAGGGCTAGGAGGGGTAAGGGGAGCGGGTGATAGCCAAAGCCTACAGTTTTCTTTGTAGGCGGTGATGAAAATATTTTGAAATTATTGTGGTGATGAGAACACAACTCTATGAATATACTAAAAGCCATTGAGTTATACACTTTATTTTTTGTTTATTTATTTTTATGACTACAGCACCTGGTATTCCTAGGTGGTCTCCCATCCAAGTACTAACCAGGCCCGACCCTGCTTAGCTTCTGAGATCAGATGAGATCGAGCACATTCAGGGTGGCATGGCCGTAGACGAGTTATACACTTAAATTGGTGAATTGTATAGTATGTCCATTACATCTCAATAAAGCTGCTATAAAAACATAACCAATAGAAATACTTTACATGACAAATATTTATATAAACACATATCATTACATTAGATTATCAGTTGAAACTAAATTAGTGTATTTTATTGTCATGTAATTTTTCAATGAAAATAAAGACTTTTAGAGCGCCTGAAAATTTTTATGAGAAATAGTTAAACTGTCTCCCTCTTAACCTGGTATATCAGGAAAGCATTTTATTCATAACGAACACAAAGGTAAATTTTAAAACTACATCAGGGCCGATTATGAAAAATTCTGAACATGAAATCTCAATTTATCAGATTCTGTACTCTATGGCATTCCTCTTTTTTGGCTTGATCGTGTTTTTTTTTTTTATTTTTTTTTCTTATAGTCTTATTAAAGCAATAAGAAACTTAAACTCAGACATATAATGATTGGTTGATATGGTGACATGCGATACAAGAGTCACAGTAAAGGGTAGGAATTTTAATCAACTAAAAGCACATTAGTTAAAATTTGAAACATCATCTTCAGAAGGTGTGAAGGAAGGGAAAAAGTTAAACAGGGTATTATCCCTCTCCCACTACACCAGAATTAGATTGGTAACCTTCCATAGGAAAAAAGTCCCTTGCAGAAAAATTCCATAAAAGTAGGCAATTAAAGAAAATGTAAGCAGTCAAGTCAAACCGACTTGGAAAGATTAATGGAAATACCTTGCAACAGTGAACTTTGCTGTATAAATTGACCTTTATTAATGACGTATCTGAATGTGGTGCTATATTTAATGACCAGGTTGTCTCTTCTCTCGTTTCACCTAGTAACCGATTTCTTAAAAGGATCATCAATAGATGTGATCTCTGATGTAGAATTATAATCACAGAGGCCTTGGCTTGCATATTCCAACACTGTATTGAACATTGGTCTGTCTCTCATTATATGGAGCCACTGGACAGGAAGCCTTTATCAACTGTCACTTCAGCTAGTCCCTCGACCCCAGTCAAGACTTCACAAAAAATATTAAATAGCTCCAAATATTAAATATTAGATAGCTCCAAATATTAAATAGCTCCAAGTATACTCCAAGTATTAAATAGCTCTGAGCTGGAAGAATCCATTTATATGTGAATAGTCCATTCCAGTCCCCTCTCCAGTTCCACTCTCTTCTAAATCAATAGCATCTTCCTCTTCCTCACATAAAGACTCACTCATGTCCGAAGTGGTGCTGAGCTCAGCGGACACAACAGTGACGAAACAGTCACTGCCCACCCTCACGGAGGAAGTCTCCACTTGTCCCCTTATTCTGAAGATTATTAATATACTAGAAATAATGACCTGAATTATTTTACCGCCTTGGCTTATAAAATAAGACATATGAAAAGAACAGTCCTCGGCTCTGCTCCGTAACCTTTTCGTTGTGGCCGCAGGCTACGGCGGGTTTCAGGACCATCCCCGCGAGGAGGAGCACAGAAGCTACGCCGCGTACACAGCCGGACTGAGCGAGGAGGAGCAGCTGGAGAGAGCGGTCCGAGCCAGCCTCCGGGACCAAGGTGGGAATTTTGCGCCCGTCACTTACTTTAAAACAGACTTCACGTGGTGAGATGGTCTGCAAAAGCACTGTTTGTAGCAAATCAGACTTTCCATAGTTTGTTTTAAAAAAGGATAACTAGATGAAAAAACGATGTGCCGATTGTGATTACCAAGAACGGGGTGTGATGCCATGTCCCCAGCGACCTGGGCTAACGAGGTGCCAGACTGTATGTATCGTTAAAGCAGTTCTTTTTATAGGCCCGCCGCGCTCAGTGCTTTGGCGTTAAGGTCGAGAAACTTTAAAAGAATCCCCAGGCACTTGAAAAAAGGCTCTATGTCATTAGGTATCAGTGTCGCCCGTGAACCTTCCTGAAAATCACATGGACAGCTTGATAAGAATTCAAACTCAGGGTTCCACCCAGACCTCCTGGACCAATCTCTGCGGGCAGAGCCTAGGAATTTGGATTTTTAACTGACATTCCCCAAAATTCCTTTACAAACAGATATATGAAAATTACTACATTTATTTTACCATCTTTGTTCTGGATTTTGCTGATAAGTTTGGATGTTACTGTTTTACTGTGTTAGTAGTGACTAAAAATGACCTATTCATTCAGAAAGCGTTTATCAAGGTCGTATTGTTTCATGCACTGTGTTCGGGACAATGGGGACTGCAGAGAGGCAAAAGATAGAATCTGCCCTCCAAAAGGTCACAGTCATAAAGGTAGGGGGTGCCTGCTAGATGCCCTAACATGCAAGGAATCATAAAATCAGATGCGTAAGAGAGACTCAAGCTAAGTGCTGGAGGCCGTGAGACGGGGTGAGTGTTTCTTAACCAGAGCTGTCGGAGTTTCACAGAGGAGGCAGCGTTTGAGTGGGTCCTTTTAAAATGTGTAGGGTTTGCAGTGGTTTGGAAGGGCCTTCCAGGCAGGAGTCAGCATCTGCACAGATGCAGAAGTCAGGGGCGTGGTCAGCCAGCCCCCACTTTTGAACGGAGCTTTAAGAGGAGAAGGGGGAGAAGAGTGGGAAGCGAGCCTGGGGCACGATCACGGCAGCCCTAGAATTAAGTAGGCCACATAGAAAGTGGACCGGCATCTGGCGTGAAGGCCAGTGGAGTCCCGCACGGGGGATGCGATCGAGCTATGGTTTAAGAATTCAGCAGCAGCCGTTCCTCCAACAAGGACCGAGCAGCCTGGGAGGTACCAGGCATCATGCTAGACAATGGGACACATAAATGACGACCGCTCAGTTTCTGACTTCAGTGAATACAGTCTGAGCAGCAGCATTGTGCATGGAGGTGGGGAATGACAGCAAGAGAGGGGACGAGGCGGAAGATGGTTGCAGTATGAACGAGAAATGGAAGCCTGCCTTATGATGGTGGCAAAGGGAAGGGGTCAGGAAGGAATAAATCCGCATTTCTCACGTGAAGAGTATCAGAACTGTGGTGTATCAGTCATCTAATACAGAATAACAAATCACTGCGACACACGTGGCTTAAAACAATAAGCATGGCTTCTTGCTCTTGAGTGTGTGAGTCAGCTGGGTCAGGCTTATGTGGTCTTGGCTGGTATGCACAGGGGCCTGCAGTGGTCGGTCAGCTGGGCCTGGCTGCTCTAGGATGGCCTCATTCACATGTCTGACTGCTGTCCGAGGAGATGGTGATCAGACCACATGTCACTCCTCACCCAGGAAGCTGGCCCAGGCTCAGTCACCTGGCCTCAGTGCACAGGCTCCAAGAGAGTGTGGAAACGAGCAAGGATTATGCTGACACATCGTCAGTTCCTCTGTGTCTTAACTACTGAAAGAAACGAGGACCAGTTTGGATCCGTGGGATGGGGAAATAGACCCCACCGCTTCACGGGATAAGCTGCAGAGTCACATTGCAAAGGGCGTGGGTGGAGGACAGGTGGAGAATCGTGGCCGTTCTCCTAGTCACTACATCACAGGTTGTCGGTGGACTGCGATATCGTAGTCACTCGACGCACGCCTCGGCATCCTGACCTCGGGCAGTAGGGGCCCAGAGCCTGTGTTTTAACAGATTCTCGTGGCTATTCCTATTCACACAGGAGTTTAATCACTTTCAGGCGAGACATGAAATACCATGAGACAGGTGGCAGGTCAAGGCAAAGCTACTCAGGGTGGACTTTGTACAAATTTTATTTAGAACCGCAAAAGAACAGTGCTAGGGAATTTTTTGAAGTGATGAATCTGTTCTGTATCTAGATCGTAGTAGATACACGATGCTTTGTATTTGTCAAAACTCATATAACTCTGTACACCACAAAGAGTACATTTTACTATAAAGGAATTTTAAAAGAAGTAAATAAAAATTAATGAGAAACCCAGTGAAATAAACGATAGTCTTGTAAAGATCACCAAAGATCATCAGAAAGTCATTGAGAAACAGAATAGTCACACAGTGATATAATATCAGGCCAGAGAAGACATGCTACTAGCAAAGGAAAAATGTACCTTGGCAACAGAGAGATTTGGCCGTCACCACTGGAACTCAGTGATCAAAATCGCGGTATTAGTGGGATGACCCGACAGTGTACATTTCCTGACATGATGCATTATGAGAAACACAGTACCATCTATGACATATTCTTGCTAAAACTGTTTACCCTGGCTCTAAGACTTTAAATATAAGTGTTGTTATACAGAAAATACATTGAATAAGGGAACAAGCTGAATCACACTAGACAGAAATGACCAGATGAAATGTAGCATTTCTACAATTCAATGAAACTAAGTCTCCTGGGGAAAAATAAAATAAAATAAAATGAAATAAATATATATATGAAGCAGAATGTGGTTTTATAGTAAAGGGAAATAACCAAATATAATGTAAGAACCTCAAAAAACTGGCCATAAAAGACATTTTTTGAGAAAACTTGGAGAATTTTGTATTTGAACTAGATCAGATGTTATTAGGGAAATAACCTAAGCTAACTTCCTTTGACGAGATAACGGTATTGCAGGTAAGTAGCAGAATGTCCCTTATTCTCGGGAGGTGCACATCGACGTATTCAGAAGCAAAATAATACAGAGTCTGCAACCTGCTCTCACGGGCCACCCGAAACAGCTCTCCCCTCTCTCCCCTTTCCTCTTCCTCTCGTCCTCACGCTCGCCTCCACAAATTCTGCGTTCAGGTAAATCTGGGCAACACCGCACATGACACCCCTCGAAGGTCCAGAACGACCCAGGCAGGCTGAAGATTCTCATTAGCTCCGCAGTCGAGAAACCAGTTTATGAAATTAATGCTTCCCAAACGTGTTTGACCATGGAACTTTCGTTTTCAGCGAATGATTTTAAGGGCATGTGAAACGAGTTCCTAGGAAAGCGATGGGAAGATTCTTCTTGAACTGCGTGATGAGGTCATTGGTGACCGCAAAGGAAGTAGCTGTGCAAACGGCTTACGTTTATTTCAGTTTTGTTTTCCTTGAAAAACACTTCGTGATCGTCTTATTAAGAATAAGAAACCAAGGAGACATTTTAAAAAGGCCTTTATGAGTTTTTAGCCTTTGTTTCTATGGAGAAATATTTGGTTTGAGTTTAGTTTATAAAATTCTGACCACTTAGCACGGACTGTTTTGTACTTTACTTTTTTTCAATTGGTATTATGTTTGTAATCATATTTTCACACCACTCAATTTTTGAACATATAAATCCTCCATATATATTCTTCAATTTACACCTAAATATCTTCCTTCCTTCCTTCCTTCCTTCCTTCCTGCCTTTCTTTCTTTCTTTCTTTCTTTCTTTCTTTCTTTCTTTCTTTCTTTCTTTCTTTTCCTTCCTTCCTTCCTTCCTTCCTTCCTTCCTTCCTTCCTTCCTTCCTTCTTTCTTTTTTCTTTCTTTCTGGAGTAAGACATATGCTATTATAAATAGTGCTTGTAAAAAATTCTGTATTTGTTGAGATTATTATATACTTTTTCTTCTATAGCCCGTTGGCATACTATATCATTTTGGTTTTCAAAGGTGAAGCAGGTTTGTGTCCCCAAGATACATCTTACCTGGTTCTGATAGTTTATGGTCCATCCTGGTGAAAATGCCGTGTGTACCTGGAAAGATAGTGAATTCTGCTCTGTTTGGGCGGCTTGTTCAACAAATGTGGATTAAATTAACACAGTTGATAATGTTGCTCAGATTTTCTGTATCCCTACCGATTTGTCTGTGTATTCTATTGAACCCTGTATTTTGAATTACCAGAATTACTGTAATGTTGCATACTTAATGTACCCATAGTACGCCAAAGGCTTCCTGTTCCTCTAGCGTTACTTAGTTTTTTGGGTGGAGGCTGATTGGCCAGAGAGTTTTTCCCACTGTCTGCTTGAACTTCAATTTCGGGTCCTTTGCACCAGAACTTGGGTGGGTTCTCTGTTCATTTTCTTGTCCCTTTCGCCATGGTATGCTGCTGTTTCTCGTTGCTCAGTGCATTTTATTCTGCTGGCAGGAGGCGAGGAGGGGGTATGCCCTGAGTTTTTTTCTCATCCAATATTTATATTCTTTTTATATAGAGTACGCTAAAGTTTTAAAAAAATTTTAATCATAGGTGCCATGCAATATTCTATTAGTTTCAGGTGTACAACATAGTGGTTCAACAGTAAGCTTTAGTCTCAGGCCATCAGTGTGTCCCCTGGTTTGGAGTTGTGGCCTTCTCAGTGTTCCCGTTCCCTTCTCAAGTTTGGGGATTTTTTGTTTGTTTGCTTGTTTTGTTTTTGTTTTGTTTTCGTTTTGCCTTTCTCCCAGGCATTTAAGGCTTTTGTTCCATCGGGATGACAGGGGAGAGGGATCTCGGCAGCCTTTCATACAAACCTTCCCTGCAGTGGCTGCCGTCCTGTTCCCGGGACCGCACCAGGAATGCAAAGGACACTTTCTCCAGACTCTCACCTGTCTCTTTTGTGAGGGCCACCTGAGGTCCTGAGAACAGCTCAGAGCGTATGTGAATTCCTTTGCATCGCCGCCCCCAGTGTATTCTGTTGCATAGTCTGTGGTGTGTTCTGTGTTCTCCTGTTAGCTCACACTTTAGCAGTTTGTTAACAGTTTTGGCTAAATTTTTTTTATTAGCGTCCAGCAGAGTCTGTCCTCAGTACAGAGCAAGTGTCCCTGTGCCATTTTAGACTTCTGTTTAGTTGGTTGCCCTACTGCCTCATCTCTCTGCTGGGTTGAGGAAAAGTTATTAATTTGCAGATTGTCCAGCATTTATGTTTATTATAAGGAGGGGAGTGATGTTTTTTCAGGCTTTTACATCTTAAACGGAAGCTGGAAGCATTTCTTATTCTTCATTGGGGCTTGAATCTATCATTCTTAGTACATTTATTTACTAAGTATTTTTTTCTTTTTAAATAGAGATCTTTCCCTCCCGAAGTAGGTAGAATCTATAATCCTTTTTTAAAAGGCTGGGTAAATGCTTAATTCTTTCTCTTTGATTCTCAGTTTTCAGAGTAAAAAGTTAGTACAATCGTCAACCAATAATACTGAGATCTACAAGGGCCAACTAATAGAAATTCACTTGGGAGAATGCCAGTTAAGCAAGAAACATCCAGAACCAATTAGTTTCAAACTGTTCGTTAGTTAAATATATTAGAAGAGTAAATTAAAGCATCAAGGTAGCAACTTTTTAACCTCAGAATTTTCTGTTGTTGTATTTCTTAACGATACCTGGCCATAATTACAAGTCCTAAAGCTCATGCTGGCAATAATAATACCAAAGCAGTCTTTGTAGAAGAAATATCAAAATCCCTATTATTTCAGGCGGCTTGCACATTACCACCATTAACAGAAATCTTGTCTCATTCCGTTGGCAGTCTCAGCTTTTACAAAATGAGTCCAGGAGGCAGCTGATACCACAATAATAGAAAAATTTTGGAAAAGGGCCATCTCTTTCTTTGAGTCAAAAGGCAGATGCCAGCTAGGAACATTAGCTCATTGCATTTTCCTCTCCCTCTCCCCCACATCCTCCCGTGTATAATTTGTGCCTTAAAACAAAAAACAAAAAACAAAAAAAAACAAAAAACAAAAACAAACCTGCCACCAAGTTCAGCTGGTGACTGGGTACAAAGCTGTGTCCTTTGCAGCTTCTGTCTGCCAGCCTGGAGCACATGTACTGGTTGAAGCTTGAAGCCCTTGCTGACATGTGGAGTAACTTGTGCTGCTTTTCTTAGACTCTCCTGAAAGGCAAATGGCCCCAATCACACTTGGCTCTCTTGTGCAAATCAAGCAGAGTTGTCACCCCACTCCAGTTGGGGTTGCTGGGTAGCCATATGTGGAACTAGGGTGGGATAAACGACACAGGTCTTGGCTTCAGACCGAGACTGGTTGCTGCTTTGTCTCTCAGTCTTTAGATGTAAAATTACCAGGGAAGCCGTACTAGGAAAGAAGTAGTCAGGTTTTAAAATGATATCTAGTTCTTTTACTGTCAGCAGATCATTTGACAATATCTTCGAATCCCGTTTGTAAGCATCATATGTTCAGAAGGACCAGTTGAGGTACATTTTAAATAGAAAAGAAAGAGTTTATTTTAACTAAGTTGTACATTTTTTTTTATTGAAGCTACACCAGGGTATATAAAAGCAACATCTGTCTTATTTCTTTATTATTATAAAGATTTTTTTGAGAATAAAGGGAGTAAATTATGTCCATGTTCTTTTAATCTGTCGTGGCATGGCACAAATCAGAGAGGATGTGAGCTTCGGGCCTGGCGTATCAATCAGCTTTGCTTGAGGTGGGAGTCACTGACTGATCAGGCGTTGGTTTTACTATTATTATTATTTTTATAATTAAAGCTTCTACGGTAATGGACTAAGCAGGAGGCACGTAGCTAGAAAAAGGTGAAGATGTGGAGAAGTGTCAGGAATATCGGTGAGTGTTCAACTCCTAGGTCTCAGGGCGCATGGGATAAAAGATCATTTCAAACAACGATCTCTGGCAGATCTAAATCGATACATCCACGGATGAAATGCTGGTACCGTATGCAGCGGCCCCGTACTGCAGGCGTGATGCAGTTGGCAATTTTTAACCTATGCAATCGTGTACGGCTGCCCTGCTTGGCTTTGCAGGCGCTCAGCAGGCCAGGACAGGGTCGAACAGAAAATTCTGTGCGACCACTTCTTTTATTTATTTATTTATTTATTTTTAATAATTTGGTATGTTTTCCCCCAGGAAAACTTTCTATGTGATTAAAAAAAAAAAGAAAGTACCATCTGCCAGATTGTCTTAAAGCAATTGCAGTTCCTTCTGATTACTGGTTCTTATTTGCTATTCTCTGTGTTGGAGATATTCATTTTGATGAGTAAAGTTTGGTATTTGAGACTGTATCTGGTTGTGCAATTGTTCATGTAAAGAAACGTAAGTTCATACTTCTTCAAATCGGTGACACGACGTGTAACTATCTCAGCCAGGCAGACACATAATAAAGCGAGTGGCCCAGAATTCTGTTTAGGTCCCTCGTGGAAAGGGACAGGCTTCTGTTTTGTTTCAGTTCCATATTGAAAAAATATTAACCGTCGCCCAGCCATTGCTAAAATAATAAACTAAAAATGATATGTGAAATTTAAACACATTGGTAAAATTGACATTAATAGTTATGTGTCTAATTTCTCCCCCACAATCACCAATTATTGAAAGGCATTATTCAGATGCTAATGAGTAGATTTAACAATAAAAGTCGAAAGAAAACTAATGAATTAATTCCTCCCACCCGCGTCCCCTCCACCTTCCCCGACCTGTGGAGACCCATCTGGGCCACCAGCTCCTAAGGGTTGCAGAGCGGTCAGCTTGCATACTCATAGTGTCGCTCTGGGTTGTGACTCATTCTGTTACTCAGCGGATCCCTGTCTGAGCCCTGTGGATGTGACAGTTCCTGTTAAACATTGCGGCCTACAGACATGAATAAATCTTGCTCTTGACTGTCAGACCGAAAATACTATTCTTTTTTGCTGAGCGACAGATTTAAGTGCCTTTCGTCACTTCAGCTAACCAGTCATGCTGGACTTAGGAAAGAGAGGTAGTAGCTTTTGAAATGAGCGATCACTTTATTTATCCGTCTGTGAAATTCTCTACTTCAGCAACCATGATTCCCTAACTTATGTAAGAATTTTGTAGAATGTCAAGTTCACTGATACAGTGATTTGGATACTCGTTATCTACACAATTTTTAATCTCAGAAGTTATGGATGTGTATATACAGTGTTTCATAACATAATATTTTACTGGAGAAAACTATAATATAGGCCTGATAAATTCTCATCATTTCTATAAAATATATTAATTTGGAAGAGAGCTATCAAATAGTGCATTAAACTTGCAATGGATATAAATTTGTATTGATCACACAATTGAAGGTGTGAAGAAGTTTCTATTCCTATGTATCTAAACTAAAATATGAAACAAAACGGTATCTTTTTTTTTTTGAGAGGAAGGCCTAGACCATTTAATAGACTCAGTACTTGATATTTTCAGTGAATAAAATTTCATTTTCTTTTTATTCGAGCCTCTTTAATTCTTTAAGCACTGAAGAACAACGCATCAATATTGTATAGAATGTTTTTTATGGCTGTGTCTTAACGTTTCATCTACTCTGAATCATGGTCTCTTTCGGTGCCCCTCAGGGCCACGTTGTGAGAGTATTCAGCACATAACTGTCCTTTAAATCTCGGGGGAGGGATGTATTACTGTGATCCTGTGCTTAATTTATTTAAATTATTTTTAAAGTTGAGGATGGAGAACAAGAGAAAGCAGCACCATTTTCAAACAAAACTGTAATATGCTGGCACTGGCGGAGGTCGTCATACCTGATTTTACACAATGAGGAGACAGACTTGGAGGAGTCAAGAGACGTCCTATCTCAGCATGATCTATATGTATGTCTGTTAATATGACCCCAGCACTGTTGACAGTGTCCTGCCCTGGGGATGCAGGTGCTAAGTAAGTTGGGTTCCCCAGATGTGAGTAGCCTGGGAATCAGGACCTCCCAGGAAGGGGGCTCGATTGAACCTACATTTTCTAGAGCAGAGTTGAACCTTGAGAGAGCTTTTGCATGAGCCTTCCAGACTTGAGTGCAGATGGCCTCTCAGCTTTCCCTTGCAGCCAGGGCAGAGTCTACCTGGCCTTCGGAGGTACGGGAGAGAGGTGATGAAGTGTGAGAGAGGGCTCTGATGTGTGTGTGCTAACACCTGATGGATGTGTGCTGCGGTTGCTCTGGGGTTCTGCTTTTGTTTTGCCATGAGAATGGGCAGCACTCGGCTCCTTTTCTGGAAATCCTATCCGAACCCCAGGTGCCCCTAAGCAGAACGTGTTGAGGGTCTGAGAGGGGTGATGATGGGTGCCTGAGCTCGTCTGTTGTGGTTTGTTAGAATCTGGGTAGTAGCTACCATTTTGGTTCTAAAGCTATGGAGGGGTGTGGAATTTTTCTCTACCTTTGTAGGCTCTTTCAGCTGGTCTAATAATTAAATCAACATGAGACAGATCAACAGGAGAAAAATAACCAAATTTAATTATATACTTAGTATGGGAACCCCACACAGATGAGAGAGTCAGAGACCCCACGTACACGAGAGGTGCAGAGACAGAAAGGGAAAACGAGGTGTGTATGGCCTTTTGAACTAAGGATGAGGTAAGGCGCCTGGGGCGTCAGGGGAGGGGGAGGCCATTCACAGGACAGGAAGCAGAGCAGATGTCCCCCAGTAATTAGAAGTTCGCCCTGCCCTATCGATAGGTCCTAATAAGTTATTTTTGGTAATAGCTCTTAAATTATGGGCAAGGCCCCAATTTAAATTCCTTAAGGCAGAAGTAAAAGTTTCTCATGAACCCACAGGGTCTCGACTGTCTTCAGCTCAGAATAATTCACATGCCAGCGTGGCACACCTTAGGGACACCTATTCTGAAGCCCTTCAAAACAATCCATATTCTCTGTGGGAAATATACATCAGCAAAAAGAAGACGAGAAATAATTCATAACCCCACTCCCCAGAGAAAAATCACATAACGTTTGAGGCATGCCCTTGCAGCCACTCAGGCACCAGAAGAAACCACTGCAAATCTTTTGGTAAAATTCTTTCCAGGTCAGTGAGCACACGGTGCCTCTTTGCTGGTAGTTCCTGTGCTAGGAAGGTTCCTGTCCCCACGCAGAACCCGATGAAAGGAGCCTTCGTAATTATCTTTACTACTGTAGATGGTGAAACAGAAGCACAGAGAAATTAAATGACTTGCCCAGGGTCATATTCTGACTAACACCAGAAAAGAAGGCCGTCCTTCTCTGTTCTTTTGGCTTCTTCCCGAATTCAGAAAGCGGAAAAGACTGAGGCGCGGGTATAGTCACCACAGAACGGCCTTAGCTAAGTTTCGAAAGACTCTACTACTTCAACACTAACAATAACATTTCTCTCACTGTTGTCTTCACCTGTACATATGTGAGGTCATATTCTGACTAACACCAGAAAAGAAGGCCGTCCTTCTCTGTTCTTTTGGCTTCTTCCCGAATTCAGAAAGCGGAAAAGACTGAGGCGCGGGTATAGTCACCACAGAACGGCCTTAGCTAAGTTTCGAAAGACTCTACTACTTCAACACTAACAATAACATTTCTCTCACTGTTGTCTTCACCTGTACATATGTGATTGGCTAAGCTCTTTTTTTTCTTTTTTCTTTTTTAAGCAAAAGTTCCTGGCAGGAATTAAATTGTGAAATA